>NW_027507764.1:457180723-457780723 GCF_037356315.1 Lithobates pipiens | reverse complement strand
TAACTGCTTATATCTCTTTTACCCTTCCAACCAAAATTGTTTAGTTATTATCCTGATGCATATAAAAAAAAAGCTACTGAAGCTACTGCAGTTTTTACTTAGCATATGGATGTTGATTAACCATCTTAGTCTTTGTCAATGCTAGCCCTCCTCCATATTTTCCCGACAGCATTATTGAGTTTAAATTGATTAGGCTGAGGAACTGCTTACTGGTTTATTTTTAGCACCGGAGGTCTAACGTGGACTGCAGAGAACTATCTGTAATCAAAGAACAAATCACTCACATTGGAATAATTTACATTGGAATAATTGGAAATCCAATATATTGTCATCAAAAAAGTCTTAAAGAATTAACTCACTCAACCAATTACAGACCCTATTTAAATAGGTAAAATGGCCAGTAGATATCCCTCATGCAATATACCTCGAAAATAAAGCTCCCATTCTGTGACTTTAGCAATTATTTATCTAGGACCCTGAAGTTATACATTTTCTATACATGGATTATTTCTGCTTTATCGCCTTGATCTATACACCCCCACAGTGCTATACCTACCTAGAGAACACAGATAGGATTTGTGCGATATAGCTTCCCTTGTCCTATCCATCTGCCTGAATTCAAATTTCAGCTAGAATTAAAGAATGCAGGGAGTTTAAAATAACTATTATGCACACTAAAACTGGATCACACAGATTTACTAAACTGGAGCACAATGAATCTGATGCAGCTGTGCATAGTAGCCAGTTATTCGTTTCAGCTTGTTTATTTAAGCTTTAACAATAAAACCTATAAGCTGATTGGTTACTATGCACAAGTATATATAGTGCATGTATACTATACAAGCTCAATATGGCAATAATAAAGATGAAGATACATAAAGAAGGGATGCTGTTGCCTTCACCTAATTCAGCACCATGGATAGCCTGTAGGTAGGTTGAAGTGTGTATGGTTTATTGAGCCAGCAGCCAGCCCAGGCTGGAGAAAAGGTTAGCTAGCTTAGTTCGGTCCTAACCATTCCAACTGTGCTGTAACAAGGGATATAGCTGAGATCCGAAAAGATGGGTTCCGATGGGCCCTGTGAGCTCCAGCATCACTTGTGAACGCAGTCGTTGGTGCTGCTAAATACACCAGGGTTTTCAGAAGACATCCAAAACATGGACAACGGCGTTATGGACTCTCACCTCATGGAGGTATGCCTGGACCACTACATTATTCAAGTCAGGATAAGGGGAAGGACGTTATTCATGTTAAACTGTTACGCTACATTTTTTTTTAGTAAAACTACATTAACCGTTATGAGCCTGGTCTGAAGTTATTCAAAGGGGTGCATGTTGGGTCTGGCGTATCAAAAGAACCAGGATCTATAAAAGCTCTATGGGGCACTGGATGGCAGGTTTGAAAATAGTGTATATGTGTCAGGTAGGTTTCTTATCTACGCCTGGTGAGTGGTTCCAGGGTTTATGGCTGCTGTGGAGAAAACCTTAGAATTCTAATACATTTGGTTCTTGGTCCTGGCAGCCAGAGACTTTCTAGAGCTTTGGGTGAAAATGAGCCCCTATTTATAGGTCTACATCTTACCTGTCAGCCAGACCTCATTATTAGTCTCACATATCCACAGGCATTTATATATTCCAGTTGACTTATGCTCAGGGCTCCCACGCTGCTATGGGCGCCTGCTGCCATGTGAAAAGGCTGACAGAACACTATAGGGATATACCGGTTTGTTTTGGGGAATGCAATAGGGGTTCCGTAACGTGTTTGCTGCATTTCTGAATAAGAGTGCAGAACAAACCCGCTTGGACTGTTCCTGGGTGTCCATGTCTCCTTCATAATTTCTGCCAGTTAAGCCTGTCTCCCTTAGCAAAAAATAGGTACCATAACAGATCGGCACCGCTCCAAGCCCGCAGTAATAGTCTCCCCAGTTAACACTCTGTAGTCAGGTGCTAGCAGAGACAGAGCACATCTTGCTCTAAGATACAATATATATTGAATATAGCATGCAAGTACACTGTATTTAGTGCCAGTGTGAAATAAATAAAAGACAGGCTTCAGCTCAAATATTCCAATATATACAGTTATTGCTATTTCTTTTTTATCTTGACAAATACTTTGGGATTTAATTAGTAGAACTTATTTTATAGTATCAGTTGTCAGCTATCTTAGATGGCAGAATAACCGCCTTTCTAAACCTTTTATTTCTGGTTGTCTTGGCTGGCTCCTGAAAGTGATAGGACCCCCAGCACGCTCAATATATGTCAGTCACTGTACACTGACTGTCAGAACATCTATTCTTGCTTGTCTAACATATTACAATATCAAAAAAATAGTGACGATAAGAAAATCCTTTTAAATCACATCGAGCAGAGGATATAGCAAGAACATTTCACTAAGAAAATATATCATGTAACCGTGGCTTTCATCTTTGATAAAACGGCTGCTTAGCTTCATCATCTGGTGGTAAAAATTAGTGATCTGAGCTTAGCCAGTAATCCTGCTTCAAATCAATGCACATCTACAGTTGAGATGAATAGAGCCTTGCATCCCTCTGAAGTTTGTTTCCATAGTATTGGGCTACAAGAAATTACAATGCTGTATATAAAACAGTAAAGAAACAGAAGCACAAAGACAATTTTACTGATGGAATTATACACTACCTTGTATTTCCAAATATTTACTAGTATGGTAATTATACCCTTTGGGCAAGATCTGATCCCCCAGGGGCCGCTTCATCCTCTCAAGTTCTCCAGCAGCAATTTGTAATTGCTAGAAGGATGCATAGTAACAGTGATACTTCTTCAGACAGCGGATGCTGCAAGATGGAAAATTGTCTGCTACCTGGTTACCATGGCAGCCTTCTTCCTTCGCCACCTGTAGGCTTTTCTATCTATTGATTTTTTTTTTTTTTTTTTGCTATAGACAAATAGTACAACCAACAATGTGGTGTGTGCAGCTTACAGATTGATACAGACAATATACAGACACAGACCATGTATTTGTGTGTAAGTCACACAGGACCTAAAACTTGAGGACAGTAGGTCAGTGTATTGTGATGGGTTGTTTGGACTTGCAGTCTTTGGTTCAGATGACTTCCTGAATGGATAACCAAGCAGTCGTGGATTGCTCTCTTCTGAACCCAAGACTGCAAAGAGCCCACAGCAATACACCGACCTACTGTTCTGAACCTATAGGTGCTGCATGACATACACATAAATACAGGGTCTACAGAGGCTTCAAGTGACCATAGAAATTGCAGTTTTCAGGTGGATCGGTGACAGTCTCATTTTAATGTCCATAGGACACCAAGACAAATCATCAAATTAGGCTCATTAAGGGGCCAGAAAACAGACAATGTAGAAAAGCTTATCTGGTCATTATTTCTCCCAGTAAGCTAGCACTAACCACTCTCCATAAGGCTGGATTCACACCTATGCATTTTTAGTGCTTTTTGCATTTTGCAGATTTGCAATACAGAACGAGTTCCATAGGAAACCATGTTAAATGGACTATGGTGCAAATCTGCAAAATGCAAAAAGCACTAAAACTGCATAGGTGTGAATCCAGCCTTAGACTAAACACTCAATGCAACCAAGGTTTGGCACAGATATTTGATGGCAGCCAGCATGTACCTCAACATTCACACACTTTTCAGTGCCTCTGTCCTGCTTTATATTCAGCATTCATATACAGTGCCTATAAAAATTATTCAACCTCCTGGGTGTTTTCAATGTTTTATTGTCAAGGAACATTAAATCGCAGTAGATATTTTTTTATAACACAAATCAAAAGAAATATACTCTTTAATATCAAAGTGAAAACAGATCTTTGCAAAATGAAACAAAGGGAAAAGAAAACACAAGATAACTGATTACATAAGTATGCACTCCTTTCAAGTCAGTTTTTAGTGAAAGGACCTTTGGCAGTCACTCAGTTTTGGTGGATTGCCTGTTCTTTGCAGATTTACAGCTGTGCCATACTATTTTCATTTCCTAATGATTGGTTTAGCTGTGTTCCAAAGGACATTGAGTAATTTGGAAATTTTCTTCTGTCCATCCCCTGACTGTGCTCTTCAATCACCTTCCCATGGTGCTGCTTGGAGGGTTCTTCGGAATTAATGATGTAGGTTATGCCATGATACTGACTTTTTCAGATACACCTGTAATTATACTATGGTCACTTGAAACACCTCGACTACACACAGATGAATAACATTTAACTAATGATGTGATTTTGAAAAAAAAGTGTTCTAATTGTAATTACCGGTATATTTAAAATGATTAGTTCCATAAATAATAATAAAATAATAATTATGAAATAATACTTACAGTTTTGCAAATAATCTCCTCTCTGTTGCCTGCCCTGGTCCTTGGCTGTCTCTGGACAATGATACCTCCTGCTGCCTCTCCTGACCCTTGCCTATTTCTGAAAAATTACCCTTTCCGCCACCTACCTTAAACCTTGCCAGTCTGTGGCTATTGATACTGCCTGCTCTGACCGTTGCCTGTCTCTGGATAACGATAATGCCCCAGCTCTTATTTTCTGCTGAACTTGCCCTGGCATGCCTCTGCAACAAGTCTCCTTGCTCCAGAAACACCTCACTACCAGGTTGTACCCCATATTCTGACACTTTGAGAATTAATAACTACATATTGACTGCTTGCCAACCAGCCTCTGCAGTTTTACTGTGGCAGAATGGCATGGCTGGGCGAAACTACGTTAGTTTATGACGCCTGGCCTTTTGGCTACTAGGGGCGCGCGTGCCCGCAGCGTGTGCCTGAAGCCGTGCGAGTGCCTGACAGGCACAATGACCATTCGGGCTCCCGCAATCACTCATGACAGAGCGAGATCCGGGATCTGTGTGTGTAAACATACAGATCCCAGTTCTTTCAGGGGAGTAGAGAGAGATCATGTGTTCATACTGTGTATGAACACCAATCTCTCTCTCCTTCTACAGTTAGAACACACCTAGGGAACACACTTAACCCCTTGAGCACCCCCTAGTTTTATCCCCTTCCCTGCCAGTGACAGTTATACAGTAATCAGTGCATTTTTATAGCACTGATCGCTGTATAATTGTCAGTGGTCCCAAAAATGTATCAAAAGTGTCCAATTTGTCCGCCTTGGTGTCACAGTCCTGATAAAAATCACAGATCGCCACCATTACTAGTAAAATTTAGAGACGGAAAATAAAAACGTCAGACACCCCTGGGAGCAGCTGAAAAAATGTCCAGTGTGAATGAGGCCTTTAAGTTGGAAGATGGCTAACATACCCGAAGAATGGGCATCTAGAGGTGCTGCACATAATATTACATTTCCACAACCCAGGATGGGCAGATATGAAAAATTAACCTTTATATCAATCACCCTCCTGCTCACCACTTATTCTCTCTGCACCTCTGGATTGTTAATTTTGTTCAGAGTGTCTGCTGGTCCATACGCTCTTTTTAAATAGACAAAAACAACACAATGTTCCAGGTGCCGATCCTATGAGAAAACCCACTGTCCACTACCCCAGAGCAGGTCCGGAGCAGCCGTCATGAAAACACATGGAGTGGGTAAATGGGGTAGGAGAAATGCAGACAGCTATCCAAAACTCAATGAGGATGTGGAGCCCCCAGTCAAAACAATGCCAAGCCAATGTTAAGGCCAAAAAGTTTATTGAGAAACTTAGTACAGATAGCGCTGTCTGCGTCTCTCCTACCTCTTTAAATAGAATAGCCAGGTCTTTGACCTCCTTGCAACCTATATACAATCATCCAGAAAAATTTTAATCAGAGAGACTCAAATCCACTGTGGCACAGTAACAAAGGTAAGTTTAAAACCGTTAACAGGCAAAGATTAGAATATTAAACCATAAGCAAAAATTATTGGACAGGAAAACACAACTGGTGTTATTTATCCAAGTATTTTTCATAAAAATGTATTTAACTACCCAATAGCATCCAATCAAATAAAAATTCACACTCCCCACATTCCGTGTCTTAACCTGAGGACATTTTTATGGAAGTCACTTTGCTAAATAAGTGTCCACCTTGGTAAAGAGCCCCTTTTAGGTTTTAAAAATAAATAAAATGCCAGTTCCCTGGAGGAGAAGAGGTAGTACTCATTTCTATTGCTACCATTTTACAGTTTTTACTAAATAGAATCTCATTTTTTGTGTTTAAATTCTCCCTAGTGTTTCTTTTTTTTAAGTATAAAAAGCAAAGGTTGAAGGCGAGACTTGACTCTCTTTGATGCAGCACAAGGTGGGGTGATGTTGGGCAATGTAGTATATTTAACATAGATGGTTCAATGGAACCTCGGTCCTATCTCTTTGAACTCCTCTTGGCACCTTCTGTCCTGTAAAAGCTGCCCAGGTCCTTACTACTTGATTATTTTGTGGGCAGCCAAGAAATCTCCTAATCTACTCTGGCTCCTGTTCTGCACAGCCTCAGAAAACGTTTCACAAGACAGGGCAGGTATCACTAGCTAATGATCTGTAACAAGCAGCTGTCAATTAGAAGCCATCAATACATGTCTAATCCTGTGAATTTCATCTTGCTCCAGCTGCGGAAAGGACAGCAGATGATAAGAATGTGCAGCCAACCATTGAATTATAAAGGAAAATGCAGGCGTAATCTAATTGGGCAAGTATGCTTTTTTACCTTGGCCTTTCCATCCTCTCTGGCCAAACAGAAGAAGAATTTTATTCAAAATGTTTGTTTTAGGCATATTCCCTTGATTTTATAATCAAAGTGGGGTCAAATTTACATTCATTTTTCAACTGTAGTGATAAGAAAATTTGAAGGACCAAGATGTAAAAACGTTCTCAAACAAACAAATTTCTAAGGCCTCGCTTACACTTATTGCGGGTTGTTAAGGGTTAAAACAGGGGTTAAAACGGGTGGTAAGGAGGCATCATAAAACCTCTCCACTGTCTGTCAAACGCCCTCTTAAGTGGAATCCAACATGGAATGCTCTTAGGAGGATAACAGAATTATAAATGAATGAATGTGTTTTTTGTTTGATAAAAGCATTCATTCAAAAATCAAATGTTAAAAGCAAAGGACATTTTGAACGACATTTGTCAAGTCACTGAATGTACTAATCATTTTCATACAAATGTTCGGACAAATATTCATGCAATGATTGTATGAAAATTATTAGTACATTCAGTGACTTGACAAATGTCGTTCAAAATGGTTTGTTTGAAAATCTACTATTGTATGGCCAGCATAGGCGTTGTTAAGGTGTGGCTATTGGGGCTAAAGTCTCGAATGTGGGATCAATAGCCCCGAGTGTCTAAGAGGGTCCTCCAGCAGTGTGTACACTCTGTAGAAAAAAGAACAGACAACAGCCGCATTTTACCTCTGTGTTATCCAGCCGTTGTGGCGCCACCCACTGCACTGACTGTTAGCAGCGGAGCCGTGGAGTGGTATGCCGCCCACTCGCCCTGAGGAAAGCAGCAGATCAGGAAAGCGATGGCACGGCGATGCCCCCTTCTCCCTCCAGAGTCACGCTGTGTAAAGCAGCCAGCCCAGCAGCAGGAGAATAGAATGATGGCTGGCAGTGGGACAGGACAGAAGAGAAGATAAAAGAAAAAAAAAGGTCTCCTTCTCTCCCTCCTTCCCTCTCTCTCCTTCTCTCCCTCCTTCTCTCTCTCTCTCCCCTTCTCTCTCCTTCTCTCCCTCCTTCTCTCTCTCTCCTTCTCTCCCTCCTTCTCTCTCTCTCTCTCTCCCCTTCTCTCTCCTTCTCTCCCTCCTTCTCTCTCTCATTCTCTCTCCCCTTCCCCCCCTCTATTTCTCTCGTGGCTTCATTTGACGGGCCACAGTGGCTGCATTTGACGTGGCACAGTGGCTGCATTTGACGGAGCACAATGGCTGCAATTGACGGGCACAGTGGCTTCATTTGACGGGGCACAGTGGCTGCAATTGATGGGGCACAGTGGCTACATTTGGTGGGGCACAATGGCTACATTTGGTGGGGCACAGTGGCTGCAATTGATGGCACACTGGCTTCAATTGACGGGGAACAGTGGCTGCAATTGATGGCACACAGCGGCTGTACTTGATAGGGCACAGTGGCTGCATTTGATGGGACATTTATTTATTTTTTCTACAGAGCCTGCAGAGAATTAAACCCAGTTGTATTTTCTCTGAGTGGGGAAATACAACCATGTTTTACATTGTATGTCCCTATACACCATGTGCCCTATAAAAGGGATGGGCATTATAAATGTCATACATTTTAATATGAATAAATGTCATAAGTATTTATTATTTATATTCAGCGTAATGGTCAGGTAGGTCAGTGTGGGTCAGGTAGGTCAGTGTGTGTCAGTAGGTCAGTGTAATAGTCAGGTAGGTCAGTGTGGGTCAGGTAGATCAGTGTGGATCAGGTGGGTCAGTGTGTGTCAGGTAGGTCAGTGTAATGGTCAGGTAGGTCAGTGTGGGTCAGGTAGATCAGTGTGGATCAGGTGGGTCAGTGTGTGTCAGGTAGGTCAGTGTGTGTCAGGTAGTTCAGTGTAATGGTCAGGTAGGTCAGTGTAATGGTCAGTGTGTGTCAGGTAGGTCAGTGTGCACCAAAGTCTAGCAGACATCCCAGGTATGATAAAGTTTATAATATAATAAATAATAATAAAAATTATTCAATAATGTAATTAAATCCTAAAACACTGAAAAGGGACACTTTTTGGTTGCTATGGACAATCTCCAAATTCCAGGCAGAAAAAACAGTATTTATAATATAAAAGTGCATGCAGGGCACTGCACAGACCACTAGGGACAAAGGGTGTGTGTAATTTTTCCATACAGTACTGTAATCTGTAAGATTACAATATTGTGTGTGTTTTGTGTACTTTTACTTTTTTGAATTTGGCGCCGATCTCCGCTCCCGTGCGCCGTAATGTCGCAGGGAACGGAGCTCGGCGGCACTTTGGCACTGTGTGAATTGAGCGGAGGATAGCTCGACATCGCTGGATCCAGGGGACAAGGTAAGTAACTTCTCCATGTCCTCCCTGTATCCAGCGATGTGATCCTGAGTCTGGCTCGGGGTTACCGCTTGTGGAACTAAAATCCCAACCGAGCCGGACTCGGGATCACCGCCAGGGAGGTTAATTTTCACCTGTAAATCCTGCCGGTAACATACTTCTTGTCCTAGGGTGACAACACTCACTTTCTGGGGGGATTTCAATACAGCTGCTATTTTTCCAAGCGTTAATCCCTCATTAAAGTGGTTGTGAACCCTTACAGGCCATTTTTTGCTACAGGTAAGCCTATAATAAGGCTTACCTGTAGCTACCCAGGATATCTCCTAAACCTGCACGGTTTAGGAGATATCCCCTGTCCCCTGCATGTATGTGCCGTTGCTTCAGTGAGTGTGCCGTTACCGTAAGCTCCCGTGCGCATGTGCAGGAGTGATGTAATCACGGCTCTGGCCAATCTCAGTGCCAGACCCGTGATACTCGGAAGTAACCCCAGGGAGTGATGGGCTTCGATCTCAGGGGAGTATTACATAATGAGCTAGTATGCTATGCATACTAGATCAATGTGCCTTTGTCTTGAAGGTGTTAGTTTTCTGGGGGTTTTTTCAAAGTGGGTTTACAACCACTTTAATGTATGGTGCCAAGTTCATGAAACATCTGCAACACTTTTGGTTCTGACAGCGACTCATGTGCCAAATTCAGGTAGTTCTAATACGTGTTACTTCTACATTGTGAAACATTGAATGCGCCAAATTCAGAATGAAATACTGACTATTTGTATCTTAGGAAAGTGGAGATAATTAGGGCCAACTCCCTTTTAGCGTAGAGAGAAACTGGCGCAGACAGAATTTGTAAACGTGAATCGTGTGCATTATAAAAGTAAATTCAAATTACTCAAAATTACTCAAATTCTAATTATAATTCAAAATTATAAAGGCAGAATGTTTTTTTTTATCTTAATGCATTCTCAGCTCCCCCCCCCCAATACTTACCTGAGCCCCATCTCTATCCAGCGATGTCCACGAGTCCCTCGGCCTGTCCGTGACTCTCCTTCTGATTGGCTGAGACACAGCAGCGGCACAATTGGCTCCCGCAGCTGTCAAAGTCAGTTAGCCAATCAGGCTGAATGGACACACAAGCTGCAGCTTGGCTCAGGTGCCCCCCACAGCAAGCAGCATGCTATGGGGGGCACCTGAGCCAAGCTGCAGCTGCACTCGACAGGAGGGAGGGGCCAGGAGAGCCGAAGAGGGACTCGAGAAGAGGAGGATCCGGGCTGTTTTGTGCAAAACCACTACGCATGAGCAGGTATAGCAAGTATAACATGTTTGTTATTTAAAAAAAACGAGACTTTACAATCTTTTTAAGTACAAGTTCTAGAGAGGTTCATGAATTTGGCGCATGCTGCACCACTGAACACATCAAAGATACTTGCACAAAATCTGTCTTTCTAAATTCCAAGGAATGTGTATATACAGAAGAGCTCTTGCCACCCTAGCCTGTTCTCTTAACTTTGACTAAAATCTTCTCCCCTATTAATTTCATTATATGGGAGAAGGGGGGAATTTGTAGCTTACAGATGATAGCTTGGAAAGCAGATACCATTATATGAGATTTTGGTTTCCTTCAGAAGAAGCTACAAGGACGCTGCATTACTGGTAAGATCAACAGATATATTTTGTATTTGCAGAAAATGTACTTAGCCCGAGAAAAGAAAACCAGTAAAATCATTACATCTAAGGACTTTTAGGGCTGCAATGTATTACAATTTATTTCTTGGGTTTAGATATCCTTTAATCCTTCACTGCTAAACAGTTGACATTACCAGGAGCCTAGGCCTTGAGACTTAAGAGTACCTGGAGCACAATAATCTCCAACAAAGGTAAAGCATTTCTACTCTTCTATTACTCTTTCTGTGTCCATTGTAGCAGGACTTAACCTTCAAGTACATTCCACTTTCAAATATAAGATTAAAGCTAACAGTTTTTAGCTGTAAGAGTAGGTGAGTGATGGTTCTTTGCTAGTATAAAGTAATCCATCAGTGAGTCAGATAGGCATAAGACATGCAGTAATGTTTAGGCTTCATACTTAATTTATCACTATGCAAGAGGGATGCATGGATCACTGGGGAGTTGGTTGAAACCACAGTGCTGGAGTGATGTGAATCCTAAAATATATGGAAAACTAATCACTAAAATCTCATGAAAGCTTTAACATGGTAATGTAATCTTTAAAGTAAATTTCAACATTTTTAAATCTGTAGTTTTCAATAAATAATGCCTAATGATCCAGCTCCTGACTACGCTCTTTTCCTGTCTCCAATTATGCTTTTGCGTTGTCACCCTGTCCAGTGGAAAATATAAGTGTCCATTTCAACATATATTACAGGCTTTGTCCACTGCTAGAAATCAGCCCTAACATGATTAAAGAGAAGAAGTGACTGCAAAGAGATTGCAGGAGATTAACAAAACAGAGACATAACAAAGAAAGAAAGCAAGGTGAAAACAAGTATTTTATTAAAAAAATATATACGATAAAAATTATATTTTGTGCTTAAGCAAATTAATGGCCCATTTCCAAGCATTCTGCTGCAAGGTGTTAATGTACTGTACACGTAATAATATGTTAAGGCAGGACATTAAAGTGGTTGTAAACCCGTTTAAAAAAATCCCCCCCCCAAAAAAAAAACCTGCAAGACAAAGGCGTAATGAGCTAGTATGCATAGCATACTAGCTCATTATGAATTACTTACCTGAGATCGAAGCCCCCGCAGCGGTCCTCGTCTCCCCTGGGGGGTTACTTCTGGCGCTGTGATTGGCTAGAGCCACAATGACGTCACTCCCGTGCATGCGCGAGGGAGCCGTCAGTAACGGCATAGTACAGCTGAAGCAATGCCACTTACGTGCCATTGCTTCAGTTTGCTTAAGCCCTTGTACACACGGTCGGAGATTCCGACAACCAAATCCGTCGGATTTTGTCCGAAACTGTTGCATACATACGGTCGGACAAAGTTGTCGGAAAATCCGATCGTTCGGAACGTGATGACGTAATTTTGTTACGATGGGACTACGTTCAGGCTAGTAGCCAATAGCTTTGATGTAGGAATTTGATCTGAGCATGCGTGGCACTTTGTCCGATAGGAATTCTCTACACATGATCAGAGTATGTCCGATCAGAGCATTTTCGAATCTCTGATCGTGTGTACAAGGGCCTAGTGCGCATGTGCCGATGACGTCGGCACATGCAAATACAGGGATATCTAGATATCCAGTGTAGCTACAGGTAAGCCTAATTATAGGCTTCCCTTTAGTATAAAGTGGTTGTAAAGGGCTTACTACCACTTTAATAGGCTGCCAACGCACCACAACAAATGAAGAAATTTGCATGACCCTTTTTAAACAATGCAGTGCACCAAAATGCACAGTATATACACTGTGATGTGCTGTGAGGGTGTGTTGGGTACCATTTACAATAAATACCAGCACAGCGTGTTGCACAAAGAGCGGGCACATTGCTATGTGTTGTGACAATGCATGTTTAGCACATTGCCTAGAGCACATGGAGTATCACGCTCTTCCTCCTCCACCACAGCTGGGAAGACAAGATATTGAGGTGACCGGGAGCTAAGACCTCCTACGCACAGCAGGAACCCAAATGTATGATTGTAGCCCCCCTCTGTCAGCCCCCTCCACTCTGTCAGCCACCCCCCTCCTCTGTAAGCCCCCTCCACTCTGTCAGCCACCCCCCTCCTCTGTCAGACCCCTCCTCTATGTCAGCCCCCTCCTCTGTCAGCCATCTTCCTCTCTGTCAGCCACTCCTCCTCTCTGTCAGCCCCCCTCCTCTGTCAGCCCCCTCCTCTATGTCAGCCCCCTCCTCTGTCAGCCTTCTTCCTCTCTGTCAGACCCTCCTCCTCTCTGTTAGCCCCCTCCTCTCTCAGCCCCCCCCTCTCTGTCAGGACTCCTTCTCTCTGTCAGCCACCGCCTCCTCTATGAGCCCCCCCCTCTCTGTCAGGACTCCTTCTCTCTGTCAGCCACCCCCTCCTCTCTCAGCCCCCCCCCCCTCTCTGTCAGGACTCCTTCTCTCTGTCAGCCACCGCCTCCTCTCGGTCAACTCCCCTCCTCTATGTCAGCCATTCTCCTCTGTACATCCCCCTCCTCTCTATCAGCCCCCTCCTCTCTGTCAGCCCCCCTCCTCTGACAGCCCCCTCCTCTCTGTCAGCCACACCCTCCTCTGTCAGCCACCCCCCTCTGCTCTGTCAGCTCCCCTCCTCTGTCAGCCCCCTTCGTGTCAGCCCCCTTCCTATCTGTCAGCCCCCCTTCTCTTTGTCAGCTCCCCTCTCTGTCGGCCCCCCTCCTCTCTGTCCTCTGTCAGCCCCCCTTCCTCTCTGTCAGCCCCCTCTCTGTCAGCCCCCCTCCTCTCTCTTAACCCCCCTTCTCTCTGTCCTCTGTCAGCCCCACTTCCTCTCTGTCAGCCACCCCCCTCCTCTATCAGCCCCCCTCCCCTCTTTCAGCTCCCCTCCACTGTCAGCCCCCTTCCTGTCAGCCACCTTCCTCTGTCAGCCCCCTTCTTTTCTGTCACCCCCTCCTCTCTGTCAGCCCCCCTCCTCTGTCAGCTCCTTCCTCTCTGTCAGCCCCTTTCTCTCTGTCAGCCCCCCTCCCCTCTGTCAGCCACTCCCTCTCTGTCAGCCCCCTCCTCTCTGTCAGCCCCCCCCCTCTGTCAGCCCCTTCCTCTCTGTCAGCCCCCCTTCTCCCTGTCGGCCATCCCCCTCCTCTGTCAGCCCCCCTCCCCTCTGTCAGCCTCTCTCTCCTCTGTCAGCCCCCTTCCTCTCTGTCAGCCCCATTCCTCTCTGTCAGCCTCCCTCCTCTCTGCCAGCCTCCCTCCTCTCTGTCAGTCCCTTCTTCTCTTGTCAGCCCCCTTCCTCTCTGTCAGCCCCCCTTCCTCTCTGTCAGCCTCGCTCCTCTCTGTCAGGCCCCTTCCTCTGTCAGGGCCCTTCCTCTGTCAGGGCCCTTCCTCTCTGTCAGCCTCCCTCCTCTCTGTCAGCCCTCATCCTGTCTGTCAGCCCCCTTCCTCTCTGTCAGCCCCCCTCCTCTGCCCTGTCCCCCCCATACTACACCAGGAGACCTCCCCCCACCCCCCAAAATTACACTGGGAGGCTCCCCACCAAACATTACACACTACATATACACTATATTGTACATTACACACTACATATACACTATATTGTACATTACACACTAAATATACACTATATTGTGCATTACACACTAAATATACACTAGATTGTACATTACACACTAAATATACACTAGATTGTACATTACACATGCCTGCACTATATACACTATATTCGACATTACACACACCTGCACTATATACACTATATTTTACATTACACACTACATATACACTATATTGTACATTACATGCTAAATATACACTATATTGTACATTACACATGCTTGCACTATATATACACTATATTGTACATTACAGTAGAATTAAAAGCAAAATGTTATCTTATTTTGCATGGAATGATGGAGTGTTAGGGCTCATCCACACTGGAAATTGTTACAGCTGTTTCTAGGGGCATCTGATGTTTTATTTTCATGCCCCTGAACGCCCCTGCATTTTAGCCTATGTGTCCATGCACACATAAGCCCCGTACACACGAGCGGACTTTTCGACATCCAAACTCCGACGGACCGAGTCCGTCAGACTATCCGATCGTGTGTGGGCTGCAACGGACTTTAGCTTCGCCAAAGTCTGACGGACTTTAGAAATGAAGCATGCTTCAAATTTTCCCGACTGAACTCCGCCGGACCCGGTCCCCTTCGAAAAATTCGCTCGTGTGTGTGCTACTCCGACGGACTAAAACCGACGCTAGGGCAGCTATTGGCTACTGTCTATGAACTTCCTACGTCGAATCCAGTCGTACGTCATCACGTTCGACTCCGTCGGAGTTTGGTGTGATGGTGTGTGGTCAAGTCCGTTCGGTCGAAAAGTCCGCCAGAACTCCGTCGGAACTCCGGCGGAACTCCTTTGGAGGTCTGTCAGACTTAATCCCTCTCGTGTGTACGGGGCAATAGGCTTTTAGCAGCGGTTAGTGGCACGAGCTTTTAAAGGCTTTTAGAGGCAGGAAAAAAAACAACTGCCGGTGCCTCCAGAAGCAACAGAGTTTGGCCAGAAAAAAGGCTTGACGCTGCCAAAAGCTGCTAAATGCCCCTAAATGCACCTAAAAGCTAGTGCTTGAGTATTAATTTATTTTAATCGCCAGAATAAATGATAAATTCTGGCTGATTTCATTAATTAATGGCCAAGAGCTTGACACCTGTAAAAACTCCTAAAAGCTTGTAAAAGCTTTAGATACTTTTACAAGCACCAAGCATTCTTTCTGCAAAACTACTGCTAGTTTCTAAGAGAATTTAAAAAAAATCCTATCTGCGTGAGGCATTATAATCCCTGCCAAGGTTTTATGCCACCTGTGCCCCATTGAGGAGATTTCCCTTCACTTCCTGTCCCATAGTCAAAACAGGAAGTCAGAGGCAATCCCTAGTAGTCAAAAGGATCACCAGACAATATATTCCTATTGGAAGATTTCCTCTCTATTCCTGTTCTGGTGACCACTCAAAATTTGGAATTTTCTTTTTCTTTCATTCTCTGTGTTAACAGGCACCAGGACAAATAAAGAGGGTGAATTGCCCTAATGGGGACACAGACAGAAAAAAACTTGACAAGGTGTTCTATTCCCTCTTACTTCTATCCAAACACCCCAAAAAAAGGTTTTGCCTTTTTTTTTTTAAAACCGTTTTTATTGCCATATGCACAAAACAAGAAAAATAAGCAAATTACAGAGCACAGATGGGCAAAATCAAGTATAGCAATGCTTTATCAATCAAAGGAAAGTATTCCATACATCTTTTACAAATATCTGCGTGTGTACAGACAGCGTTTTGTTGCGTTTTTTTTTTGTTTTGTTTTGTTTTTTCCTCTCCCTCTCCAACACTTGATGGTTTCATCTTTAGTTCTCATATCAGGTTGGAAGAAAGCATGTAGCGTCCCATAAACTACCCCGAAAACCTTCCAAAATATTATGCTATTTCTCCCCCAATCAAGGACTGTCACTAACTGTTTACACGCCGTTTTACACTGCTGCTTTATTGGATTGCTATCTCAGCACTTTTATTATGGCTACCAGTTTTTTAATGTACTGTGGATTATCTTAATAAATGTACTTTACGGAGAACACTTAGCTCGTTTCTCTTTTCCATTCATATCCATCCATATCCTCGCTCTTGGATCATCTGGTCCTATCCGGTTCGCCTACTAACCGCCTCCATCCCATTTGTGGATACAAGCCTGCATGACCTTCTGTTAGTTCAGAGGTCCATCCCATCTGGTAAGAGTTTGGATTTGTTGGTGGGAGATCAGTCACTCAGACTATTCAGCAAACTGAATTGTGTTTCTCCTCACAAGGTGTCCCTGCCTTTTCATTGCCGAGAACTGTCTGCTTTTTCCATACCTGTTTATGGACTTATATATTGCGCTGCACTCATTTTATTCTTTACATGAAATATGAACAAAGCATGCATCTCTATAGTGTGTACTTGTCTCAATTAAGAGCACTAAGTGTCACTTCAGTCTGTTGCTTTGTTCTCTGCTATCAGAGTGAACCCCTTTTGACAAACTTTCCTGACACCAAGAGAAAAAAGGTGACCAGGAGGGGAGCTCCAGGTTACTGACAGACTCAACTCTGTTCCTGTGAGCTGTGTGAGGGGGGAGGGGGGCTTCCTTCCTTCCTATTGGCTCTTCTCATTGAGCTCTGCAGAGTGTAACACCCCTTGCCTCCCTTTTTCCCACAGTTCAGACAAGGTTATTAGTTCTAGACTTTGAATCTCTGCAGAGAAGAAAAGGCTATAGATAAACAGGTACAACATATTTAGGAGGATTTGTTTTATCTCTTTGTATCACCTGAGTATGGGGGTATCGGTGATTAGACTCCAGAGTGTGCCACATCCCTAAATTCGAATATAGACATAGAGGTTCCCCAGACTTCAAACACATAACAGATAAAAACATATATTTATTATGAATCATCAGTAAAAGACAGAAAACATGAAATATACATGATGTAAACAACTGAAAGTACACCAACTGAAACAGAAAGATAATGATAAAATATGGTATCCTCCACCCGACGTGTTTCAGAGACTATGTGGCTCCTTCATCAGGGTTATAAGAAGTAATCTTGTAATCGTCCATTGGTGTATCAAGGAACATTTCATGTTTGTTTTAAAAACAGAGTCTCAGAACTTTCTGCCTTTCCACTCCACCTTGAAGGTAATGTGAATTGTATTGGACAGAAGAGCCAATCATAAAGAGGAGCATACTAAAGATGCTACACTCAACCTGGAAACACCAGTGGGCACTAAGGCCTGGTACACAGGGTGAACCCATTATGGAATGGCAGACCTCACACTGAGTAGTAATATGAGTATGGGCTGGCTTTAGACAGTACAGCTAAAATGATGTGACCTCCATAAAGATGTGCAGTTGGTGCATTTTCAGTTTCACTGTCTTTTACTGATGATTTATAATAAATATCTGTTTTTATCAATTTATCTGTTATGCGTTTGAAGTGCCTATAAAGTCGAGCAACTGGGAAATATCAATATCTATATGTGTATCACCTGAGGATCGTCCTGTGACTGGGTATATGTAAGGGTTTACAACCACTTTAATTATTACATTATTTATTCCAGACTATGTTTACATGTGCTGGTCTGTTTTGTTTGTGCTGTCCTGGAAATTTTAAATTTAAATTAGTCTTGTTGGATTGGGAAACTGATGACATAGTGGAATGTAGGTTTGCCTTTAAAATACTCTCCTAACAGTCCTAAAGTATGTGATACACAAAATGGGGCTGCTATAAGAAATGTGAAGGTAATCCACATAGTAAGGTAACCCATAGTAACGCTAAAGTTATTTTCAAAAGGACAATATATTTGGATCAAAACTGTTTACATGAAATGGTTAATATGGGAGTCAAATCTTGTGTATTGCCATCCTCAGTTGATGGATTGGAGGAGTAGAGTATTTAGTGTGCATGTTTGTGTCTCAAGTCCTGATTCTCATTCCTAGTGCAAAAGGAATGCTTTACATTAGCATATCGTAGTATTCAGTATAAAGTCTGATGGAACTTTATTCAGTGTGACCTTTGGGTAAAACAGATTTATGGATCTGCTGGTAACGTATGAATGGCCTATCGTTGCAGCAATGTACATTATAGAGATTGATATAACTGGAAATGTAGGCACCTGCCCTTGAACTATTCCGAAATGGCAAATGCAGACTACCGTAGTACATAAAATGTAGGTGAGCCATTAACACATATTAATAAGTGTTGCCTTTGAATTTTCGGGGACACTTTTAGACAAATGGGACCATGGGTAGAAATTAAAATGGGGACCTGTGAGCTGATAGTCTCTAGTGTGCACGTGATGTGCATCCCAACAGAAAGCATAACCAAATACAAAATGTGAGGTGTATAGTGTGCACAGTCAGCTGCGGGCAGGGCGAAACATTGGTGTTTGTAAGAGGTACCTCTCTGGCTCTATCTGATAACAACTCATTTATGCTCAAACCACCATTTATTTGAACCCTTACCAACACATTGATTAAATTTATTACTAATTGGTCTTGTCTATTTCCTGCCAAGTGAAAGATTCGTAACTTTCATTCAACCAGGTGTGTCAGAGGGGCTGAGGTTGTCCTTGGAATCGAGAACCAGAAATACCAAACATCTCCTGCGGCTTGTAACCCTACAGCTTGCTCTGAGTTCACTGTATAGGATGATGGATGCCTTTCAGCTAGTTTTAATGCACATAAAATGAAAGTTGGCCATGAAAAAGACCTTGTGTACTCAAAGGAAGGTTTTAACCTGAGAATGGATCTCCCAAAATATCTTTCATGTTATTAGAGTAGTTTTTTGTTCATTTTGGGTAGAAATGTCTTGAAAAGCCAGGCTTTTTATTGAATTTATTAACTTTTCTCTCTATTAATAAATTCCAAATTCATCTCCCAAGACAAAGATCATCTCTGCTCGTCCGCCCGCTTGTCTCTCTCCTCCACCTCTAATGCTGCCCGCCACAACCATGACCCGCTGAGTAGGCAGGGCCACCAGAGACTCGGGGCTATGGGCTCCAGATTCGGGGCTCCAGCCTCGATAGCCACCCCCTGGTGATGCCTATGCTCTTAGCCCTTTCCATTTTAGCAGTTTAATCCCAATTTTTATAATCTATGAGTGGTGCAGGTTAACAAAATGGCTATGGACAGATCAGGAAATATGGGATGATTTTACATTTTAAAATATTTGAATGTTTTTCTCTAGCCTGATAATTCCTTACATTAAGAAGCTAAAAGATAAAAGCACATAAAAAAAATTAAAGTGAGTTTACAACCTTACATAGGCCCACTGATGTGACTGGCCTCAGATGATACACATAGATAAATCAATCCTCCGACATAAGCTGTACCTGTTTATTTGCAGCCTTCTCTCCTCCACAACCTTCCAAAGTTTACTGATCAAAGGGTATTTCTTAGTTTCCAGGAGACAGGGGGCATGGATATGATGTCACACATCACATCACAGAACAAACAGCTGAGTATAATCTGAGACCTGAGTGGAGAAAATTGACATAAACACACACAGTCTCATAGGAAAACATTTACAGCTGAGGCTGTCAATCACCTGCTGTGATTTCGAGGGACTGTCCCTGACTTGGAACAAAGTCCATCTGTCCCTCTTTCCTCCTCATTTGTCCCTCATTTTAGTCTGATGTATTGATTTTTATATAAAATGCACTTTTTATCTTTCAAAGGGCTTTTCCCAATGGTAAACCTTTCATCCAATTTCTAAATTGCTGCATTTGTAAATTTCAAAAGCCAATATAAAGGAATAGTAGTGGTAAAAAAAAAAAACACTTGTGGGTTTAACTAATCTTTTTTTTTTTTGTATAATGCCCCTTCAAGGGGGCATGGTGGGGGGTGTCCTATGCCTACATACTTTTGCTAATAGGTGTCCCTCGTTCCCATCTCTAAAAGTTGGGAGCCATGGTGGTGGGCTATCTTTAAGGATTGCTTGGTGTCTGGAAAAACTGTCAGAAGTGATTCAGATAGCAGAGGAAGGAAAAAGCAGACATAATTCACACTAACTGCTATAGACTGAGACAGGTACCCTCTATATGAGGAGATGGTTTGTTCATTGTTCATTTCAGATGTTTTCAACCACTTTACCATGTCAGGTGTTTGTGCTAATCTGCACGGACCTTACATTTTAATAAGCCTGTGTTGAGGCCGACTCATGTATAGTTAACAGTTTGCTTTCTATAGACATTTGATGTTTTTTACCTCTTTCATATTTTCCTTGCAACTTACAAAAAGGCCAACCAATTAGTGTCCATTGAAGTTTAAAAAAAAAATCTTGGATGGCAGCTAAGAGAGAAACCGATTCAAGCAATGATGGCGGAGTGCTCTATTGTCCCCTGTCAGTAAGCGAAATTCTAGACTACAGAGCCAGAGCATGTATTCTTTGCTATGAAGTACTTGATTAAAAGAGAAATAGGTGGCATCATTAAGAAAAACTGGCCTTTCCTGAAAAATATCAGACGTGAATGAAGATGACAAACTTTTCACTTTCTTCAAAATGAAAATCTTTTAACTGAAACAAAATGAGATAACTTCAAATTTGATCCAGCTTGGACCACGGTAAGTATGTATGCGCTAGTGAAAAAGCAGTGCAGCGCATAAACATATAACGATGTAATTAAAATAAAACATATTAGATGATGAGAAAGTCCATAATGTTCATTCAAAAAACACCATCAAGAGTCCAAATAAGTGCTTCTATGGATGATACACAAGGTGATCGTGTAACAACCTCTACCAGCAGTAATTCTAGCCGCTCTCCTCAAAGCGCGGACCCCTGAGTAAATCAGACAGGTCACACACACAGACAGTTCCCTCACAAGGGTATGGTAGCTGGGTCACTGGAAATGATGAACGCTGGAGATGAGCGCATACTAAAAGTATGAGATCCCTTGTATTCAGACCATAGGCTCCGGTACATTCGTACATAGAATGAAAACAGTAGAAAATAGTGCTCTCCGTTTGGTATAAAAGAATTTAATAAAGATAAAAAGGGTTTGCACTTACAAATATAGTACTGTACCTCAGTGCAAGGAAATAAGGCAAGTAGTAAGAGCATCCCACGAGGATCAACGATAAGACGCGAGTGACATCACGCTAGTCACATGGTTCCGTACGCGTTGCGTCCCAGGGGACTTCGTCAGCAGTTTTTATAAGTATGTATGCGCCACTGCTGCCTGGAAGCTAGAAATCACTGTAGTAGGCACTGTTCTTACCGTGATCTACACTATTATCTAAGCCCCATGCTTCCCTGCTGCACTGTGAACACAGAAGGTCACTTACTCACACAGGTTACTCACACAGCACAGGTTCTATTCAGGGTTCTATTCAGGGGGAACTTTGCATTTTGTCAATAAATGCAAAGCATTCTGTGATTGGACGAGGTGAAGTAGAGCAGTGATGTCACAATCTCCACATTGTCCAATTTGGGAACAGTTTACATTCATTGAGAAAGATTAAAATGTTCTCTGAATAACCCCGTGCCCAATGAGTGACCCCCTGGGTTCAGCAAGCAATAGTGCAGCTGTTACACAGGTATAGCACATACTGTATGTTGGCCCAAGCTGGACGAATGTAACCATTTAAAAATTGCCATTCCAGGAGCTCATCTTTAATATTAGGTTATGTCCACCTTGGAATTTCCTTGCATGTGAGGCATAGAGGGAACCTGAACTTAGTTTCCAGCAATCGATATGTAGTTAGTGGATCTTTGCTATGTAGTCGTATAAATGCACACGGAAAGCTTTATCTCTCCGGCAAGCCTTTTGGGTTTTAGTAAGCTAAAATTTGATGAAGGTCAAAATCATACCTATCAAACATTTCATCTGAAAAACAACACGCAGGCATAGTGATGTAGGGCCTATAGATTATTTATGACAACATTTTGTACTGTGTCTGGAGTGTAAATGATGGGGAGTAAATGTTTCAAGAAAGTTATATATTTATAAATAAGTGATTGTGGCATTCATCAAGCATTCACCACAGGTGAATGAATCACTCTAATTAAAAAGGAAGATGCAGATGCAGTGAATACTTGGTGAATGTCACATTCTCAGCTTTAAAAAATGTACCCCTTAGGCCCTGTTCACACCTGAGCAACTCTCTGTTGGAAGCTTGTAGCTCTAAAATGCTCAACAAACCAAATCACATTCATTTTAATGGTCCCTGTTGACATCTGAGCGTGCTGTCGCCTGAAGAAAAACACCTGTCGCTGAAAAAAGTACATGATCTTCTTTTTGGCAGATTACAAGTGTTTTTGGCTCCATAGACTTCAATATTAACACATTTATTGCAAGGTTCAGTAGGGGAAAGAGGGTGAGTTGTGGATTAGGATATGTAGCACCCTCTAGTGTGTGCTGCTAGTGTTGAGAGTTGGAAAAAGCATATGCTGGTCATAAATAACCAGTCATTGAATTGGGTCAGGGTTACTAGAGGCCAGGGCTGGATGACTCATCCTGGCAGCTCTCTGGTGCCTCCCCCTGGTTTCTGGAAGGTTGGAGAACCTTCTAGAACTAGAGGGTGGGGGTTAGGAGGAGCTGACATTAATATTTATGGCGCCTCAGCCAATCCCCAGAAGTGGGCTGGCAGGGGACTAAGACAACCCTATAAATAGACATGGGCCATTCCAGCAGGGGAGTCAGGTGGAAGATGGAGAAGCAGTACTGAGGAGAGGCTGTTGGTAGCTCTGGAAGGACCCTTACTGGGGGGTTGCTTTGAGCCAGGTGTTCAAGAAAGCTGGCCTGGAAGGATCCTAACACATGAGGCAGTGGAAGGATTCACGTATTCAGCAAGGAGAGAAAGTAGATCAGCATGGTGCAGAGACAGTGCAGAGACAGACTAGGGGAGAGACTGTCATCTGCAGCAGGCCTCTCTTAAAGACCTTGTAGTGCCAAATCGTCATCTAATCCCGGGAGGTTGCACTATGTGCGAGGCAGTTGGACAGGACTGGGGTGGAAAGTCAGTCAGGAGGACTGGGAGGAAGATCAGGAGTGGCTGGTGGAAATCAGGCTAGCATTTTCTGCAAGCAAGTGGAGCTAGGATGAGTGGCCACAGGGAAGCAGAGGGAGGAATGTCATGCTGTTCTCTCAAGTTGCACTACTTTGTCAAGGGACTAAGAGCTACTGCCTATAATGGGCCTTTGCTGATCTAGTAACATCATACTAGTTCCCACATGAGTGAGGAGCAGGTGCTGTGCTGTGAAAACCAAGTTTTTTGCAGGAGGAATGAAGAAGAGGACCTTTTTGTAAAGAGGGAAGAAGTATCCCTTTGTTCATAGTTTTGGACATTTTTAAAGTTGGGCATCCCATATTTCTCTACCCCATCCAAGTTATCAACTCCTAATAAAACATCAAAAACAAGCCAAGGACTGTTTTCTGCATTGAAATGTGTGACAAAAATGCTGTGCAATAGTGGGGACCTGGGACACTAGCGACTCCTATGGGGGTAGTGCTAAAGATATATAAAGTATGAGCTCAAACATCAGGCTAGGCTTCAATCTCTTTTTCGTCGCTTTTATTGTTTTTTTTTTACATTCTAAAAAAAGACTATGCAGGCTGGATTCTTGCAACGCGTTGGCTCCTTGGCATTTAAAGGTTTAACTTATATCTGTTTTTATGTCCCAGGTGAGGAGAACATGGGAAGGTTCGTGTGTATATTTCCCACTCAGCTAGCCTCTCACCACATTTCCATTTGGGGAAGACATTGACGGTTAGTTTCCTCTAGACTGGACTCTCTTGTCTCCAACAATCAACATCTTCCTTAATATCTCCCGGGAGGGGGGAGATCCCTGCACTCCTTCTACCTAGACCCCAAGTCCTGATAGAGACACGGATCTTCTTATGGTGACATTCTTACAAGACAGTAGATTATGAGGGAAGAGACAGAGCAAAGAGTATCCCAGACATTTCACAGAGCTCTCATTGTGCAAAATCAGGCCTCTTTAGCCTGATGATTGCCAAAGTCATTAAACATCCATAACACAGAATGATATCTCTCTAGCACACCCTGCTGGGCAAGATCGAACAATCAGACGAGAAAATACAATCTATGCTCAGAAATCACTCCAGTTGAGGTGCAAATAGGCTACCTGCAACCCACTTCTGGATGCTATAAAATACCAAAAATACAAAAAGGAATTTAGCAAACGTGCAGCATTCCTATGGGAACAAATAAAGAGAAGCTCATTGGTCGTACTTCAATGTACTCATTGATCAACTTGGGTACAACCAGCATGCTGGGTCTTACCTGTGATTGTAGTAGCTGCTAGCGATGATCACTGTCTTCTCCCATTGGGGACGGCTTCTCCCACCCCCCACCGGGAGTCCAGCAGGAGGGATTCCCCATCAACACATAAAGCGTTGATGGTGGAATCTAGCTAATTTCTTTCCTGCAACCCGTGGTTGCAGGAAAGAAATGTACTCCGTGTATGGCCCGCCCAAGCAAGCGTGAGCCACAGTACTCTGATTAGATGGACTGTGATGAGAAGGACTTTGTATAGAAAGTATAAATGATACATCAGCATCAAAGTGAAGGGGTTTAACATAGCTATACAATGAAATTGTACAGAGGTAGATCTTAATTTAGTTACCAGACAACTGCCGCTTGTATGACTGATTGATAAGGGATGGCATAAGAAAGGAAGCAATTATTTTATGGAAACATATTACTGTCACAAAGGACACCACTGTTACGAAAGAAAGCCTCATTCAATGCTGCATTTAGAATTATTTCTTTAGAAAAACATATGACAGTCATATTTAAAAACAGTAGTACATTGATTTTTCAGTTTTTTCAAACAAAAAAATTGTTGCAGGGTATTATTTGCTTTCTTAAAAAAAAAAAGAAGTGTTCTAAGGTCACTGTCTCTTAGTACACAACATCTACAGATAGGATGTGAAAAGCTCATCATAGGGGACCACCCTAAAGGGGTTGTAAAGGTACGTGTTTTTTCACCTTAATGCATCCTATGCATTAAGGTGAAAAAACACCTGGCAGCCACCAGCCCCCAGACCCCCCGTTTTACTTACTTGAGCCCCGAATTTCCATCGGCGCGTCCCTGCTGTCCGTCTCTCCACGCGTTCCTGGCTCTTAATTGGATAGATTGATAGCAGCGCAGCCATTGGCTCCCACTGCTGTCAATCAAATCCAATGACGCGGGCGCAGGGGGCAGGGCCGAGTCCTGCATTCAGCCTCTATGGGCGCCGAATGCTGGACTCTGGGGAGCTCGCCCGCAAGGTTACCCCCTCGGAAGAGTGCTTCTCCAAGAGGGTTATGTAATGCGGGGAGGAGCCGCAAGGGCCGCCAAGGGACCCCAAAAATAGATGTTCAGGGCCACTCTTTGCAAAACGTGCTGTACAGTGGAGGTAAGTATGACATGTTTGTTATTTTAAAATAATAAAAAACGATCCTTTAGTATCACTTTAAAGCGGTAGTAAACCGCATAACAAAAAAAATGCGCCCCGGGCAGTTTAAGTCATAATGTGCATAGTGTGCATCGCATTGTTCTAATAGAACAGAACTATCAGATCTTCAACAGATCAATATGATTAGTTCTCTATTACACCGGAACGGCCCTATTAGCTCTTTTTCCAAGTAGACCCATTCCATCAGCAAAAGAATAAATCCCAATTATTAATATGATTTTTCCTTTTTATATGTATGTATTTATGTGTATCTTGTCTAACATTTAGGATCGGGTTTGCATGTTGGTGTATGTCCTGTTTGCCTAATCATTTTACACAACTGACAGACATACAATGAGATACCTAACACAAGTTAATGCACGGATCTACACTGACTGAAATGAATACACTAATATAGAGTGAGGCATATAGTCAGACAGACAATGACCATAGCACAGATTACATTACATTCAGATGATATAAAATCAGAGCAGGCTTACTTTATACCCTTATACCCTCCACCAATAAAGTAAAGGGCAATTATGACTAGCATTAGGTAAAAGAGGCTAGCATAGCATAGTGTAAAAGAGTCTTGAAGTCACTGAAGTCTTTTAAGGTTATTGGCTAGAAAGTGGAATAAGGAACCTATAATTGTATAATTCACATTGTAACAATAGCGTTGTTGACCTCTCTTCAGACCCGGCATAATTGCTGGTAGCTTTTTCTGTTTTAAAAATGGGAAATTTGTGAAAGTTGTGCTTTAACCACTTACCATTTTTTTGAGATATTGCACTGTGTTACTTTAACTGGCAATTTGCATGGTCATGCGATGCTGTAGCGAAATAAATTTTACATAATTATTATCTCCAGAAATAGCCACTTATTTTGGTTGTATATGATCATCACTGTGTTTTTTTTATTTTTTGTGTAATAAAAATAAACAGATCGAAAAAAAATATATATATTTTTTTTTTACTTTCTGCTATAAAACATATCTAATAAAAAAAATTAAAAAATCCAATTTTTTCATAAATTTAAGCCAATATATCTTCTGCTACATATTTTTGGTAAAAAAAAATCCCAATAAGCATATATTGATTGGTTTTCACAAAAAAAAAAATACCATCTGCATGGGATATATACTGGAATTTTTTTTGTATACTAGTAATGTCAGCAATCAGCAACTTATACCTGGACTGCAATATTGCGGCGGACATTCTGACACTGACATTTATCATTAATACAAATACAGTGATCAGTGCTAAAAATATACACTTTCACTGTACTGATGACACTGGCTGGGAAGGGGTTAAACAGCTATGCCGATCAAAAGGTTAAATATGCGCCTAGCCAGTGTTTGTGTGGTGCTTTTACTAAGGGAAGTGAAGGATCACTTCCCTCCGTCAGGACAAAGCTATGCCTTGTTTACATAGGCAGAGCTCCATTCTGTGTGTTTTCCTGACGATCAGCAGGTGCTGGTGGACATCCATTGGCCAACACCCACTGATCGCCTTCTGCTGTGACAAATCAGAGCAGAAGCGGTGCGCCAGTGGTGCCCACGCTCATCCTACCCAGAAGTGTAAGATATACACAGTGACTTGAAATAGTATTTAAATCCCTGCAATTTTCCACATTTTGTCACGGTACAACTAAAAACATAAATGTATTTTATTGGGATTCTATGTAATAGACCAACACAAAGTGGCACATAATTGTGAAGTGGAAGGAAAATGATAAATGTTTTTCAAAATTGTTTACAAATAAATATTTGAAAAGTGTGGCCTGCATTTGTATTCAGCCCCCCAATACATTGTTGCAATTACAGCTGCAAGTCTTTTTGGGGATGTCTCTGCCAGCTTTGCACATCTAGAAAGTGACATTTTTGCCCATTCTTGTTTGCAAAATAGCTCATGCTCTGTCAGATTGGATGAAGAACGTCTGTGAACAGCAATTTTCAAGTCTTGCCATAGATTCTCAATTGGATTTAGGTCTGGACTTTGACTGGGCCATTCTAACACATGAATATGCTTTGACCTAATAGTTGTCATGTGGACAGATTTTGCAACCTGAGCTGTGGATCTCTGCAGCTCCTCCAGAGTTACCATGGGCCTCTTGGCTGCTACTCTGATTAATGCTCTCCTTGCTCCTTGCCCGGCCTGTCAGTTTAGGTGGACGGCCATGTCTTGGTAGGTTTGCAGTTGTGCCTTTATGCCTTGCAGCATTTTCAGATGATGGATTGAAAAGTGCTCTGTGGGATGCTTTAAGCTTGGGATATTTTTTTATAACCTAACCCTGCTTTTCACTTCTCCACAACTTTATCCCTGACTTGTCTGGTGTGTTCATTGGCATTCATGATGCTGTTTGTTTATTAAGGTTCACTAACAAACCTCTGAGGGCTTCACAGAACAGCTGCATTTATACTGAGATTAAATTACACTTATGCCACGTACACACAACCAGACTTTCCGGCAGACTAGGTCCAATGATCTTCCTGACGGACTTTCGGCTGACTTTCCGAACGAATGGACTTGGCCACACACGAACGAAGTCTGTTCGAAAGTCCGTTGGTTTTGAACGTGATGATGTAAGACGGGACTAAAAAGGGAGTTCAATAGCCAGTAGCCAATAGCTTCCCTTGCACTGTATTTGGTCCGTTGGACCAGCATACAGACAAACGATTTTCCCAATAGGAATTGAGTCCGTCGGACAGATTTGAAACATGTTCTATTTCTAGGTCTTTCAGATTTTTTTAAACAAAAAATGATCGGATTAGCCCACACACGATCGGATTGTCCGAAGGACTGATTCCATCGGACCTAGTCTGCCAGAAAGTCCGGTCGTGTGTACCTGGCATTAGGTGGACTGAGTTAGGGGTATCAGAGTAAAGGGAGCTGAATACAAATACAAACCACATTGGTCCAATGTATAATTTTCCTTCCACTTCACAATTATGTGCCGCTTTGTATTGGTCTATCACAGTGATGGCGAATCTTGGCACCCCAGATGTTTTGGAACTACATTTTCCATCATGGGAAATGCAGTTCCAAAACATCTGGGGTGCCAAGGTTCACAATCACTGGTCTATTACATAAAATCCCAATAAAATACATTTACGTTTTTGGCTGTAACATGACAAAATGTGTAAGATTTCAAGGGGTATGAATACTTTTTCAAGGAACTGTACGTGATTCTGTACAGTGTGGTCACCCTGTAGCAATGAATCTGCTATAGGGCAGTCAGCAAGTGGTTTAAGGATACTGGTTTATTCTTTAACTCCAAATATAACCAACATCTTTATCCCCCTAGCAAGCTGCTTGGTGTGGGGGCACTCATTAGGAGGGAGGGGCCAGGAGCACCGAAAAGGGACCAGAGAAGAGGAGGATCCAGGCTGCTCTGGGCAAAACCACTGCACAAAGCAGGTATAACATGTTTGTTATTTTTAACTTTAAAAAAAAAAATACAAGACTTTACCAACACTTTAAGTCAAAGACTGAACATACTGAAGAGTATTAGTATATGTATAGAGTAGGAAATAGTTTAAAAAATTGTCAGTTTCTTTGTTTGTTTTTTGTTATCTTTTGTTGTCCTTTCCCATTGGGTAGATTTCCCTTCACATCCTGTCCTGGTAACATAATAGGAAGCAAGAGAAGATTTCTATAAAATGAGAGCTCTGAAGAAGAGAGCTTGAGCCTTGAAACGCGTTAGCCTTTGCATGCTACTGAGGCACCCCACACCACTGTCTGAGCACTGTGGATTTCAAGGTGGTCTTGTTGTCACCCTTCACATGCCTATGCTTGCCATGCATTTATGAGTATAATATGTGTTTTCCTTTAAACCACTTCAGCCCCTGGAAGGATTTCCCCCCTTCCTGACCAGAGCACTTTTTTGCGATTCAGCACTGTGTCGCTTTAACTGACAATTGCGCAGTCGTGCGATGTTGTACCCAAACAAAATTGACATCCTTTTTTTCCCACAAATAGAGCTTTCTTTTGGTGGTATTTGATCACCTGTGCAGTTTTTATTTTTTGCGCTATAAACAAAAAAAGCAACAATTTTGAAAAAAAAACACATTCTTTTTTACTTTTTTCTATAATAAATATCCCCAAAAAATATATAAAAAAAAACATTTTTTTCCCTCAGTTTAGGCTGATACATATTCTTCGTCATATTTTTAGTAAAAAAAAAAAATCGCAATAAGCGTTTATTGATTGGTTTGCACAAAAGTTATAGCGTCTACAAAATAGGGGATAGATTTATGGCATTTTTATTATTTTTTTTTTTTTACTAGTAATGGCAGCGATCAGCGATTTTTATTGTGACTGCGACATTATGGCGGACACGTCTGACAATTTTGACACATTTTTGGGACCATTGGCATTAATACAGCGATCAATGCTATAAAATTGTCACTGGCAGTGAAAGGGTTAACCACTAGGGGGAAGGGGGTTACGTGTGTCCTGGGGTGTGTTTCTAACTCTCTGGGGGATGGGCTAGCAGTGACACGACACTGATCACTGCTCCTGATGACAGGGAGCAGACGATCAGTGTTCTGTCACTAGGCAGAACGGGTAGATGCTATGTTTACATCAGCATCTCCCCGTTCTTCAGCTCCGTGACAGGACCGTGGGTATTCCCGTGGACATCGAGTCCGCGGGTCCCGCGGGTACGGTCACGGAGCTCGCGGCAGGCGTGCATGGCGGGAAATTCAAAGTAACGTACGGGTACGTTACTTTGCCCAGCCGTGCCATTCTGCCAACGTATATATATACAGGTGAAGGTCGGCAAGCAGTTATATAAATATAGTTATGTCGGTAATGCACTAGGCCGGTGCGCCGTTTCTTTTTTCTAGATTTCCCTTCACAACCTGTCCTGGTGACATAATAGGAAAAAAGAGATCTCTATAAAAGGAGAGGAAATCCCCTTTTAGACAGTTGTCAACAGAACAGCTGTTACCATTGGAAGATTTCCCCACAACTTTTTATCTAAGGACAACTATAACATTTAAATGTTTCCCAATGGAGTACACAGACGGCCATAAAACGTAGCAGCGGCTCTAATACTTCCCTACTTTATTCAAACTGGGGAAAAAAAATAAAAAATCTGTGGGCTAGCACAGATTTCAAGAGAAAAAGAAATACAAGGATCATCAAAAAAAAAAAAGAAGAAAAACTGTGTTCCCTTATGGGAAAAGCAGGCCAATTGCTTATAATCGTGAAGAATCCAGCACAGCCATGGATACACTGTAAGAAATGAGACGTTTCTTACTATAAAGCCAGGATGTGTAATAAGTAATAAAAAACTGAAAATCCTTGAAGGCATAAAACAAGGCTTTGTTGGAGTGCACTCACCCATCACTATATAATAAAGAACATACTGCATATAAGTACACAGCAATTTTCTGCAGAAATGGTGCATGTGATATATTTCCTCTACGGTGTAAAATACATAACACCTGCGCCATGCCAGTAAAACAGAACATCTTTATTTAAATGATTTGTCTCTATCGTTAACAAGCTCATTCGGATTTTATTTGGCCATAGCAGCAGCCAGATGCTCATCTCCACATGAATGGATAAGCATTTCTGTACCTGCTCTATTACTCTATCCTCTGAATACATTTTTTTTTTTAGAGGAACGCACACAAATAGCCACATGCTGCATCCAAATGGGGGATCTGCATACTAAGACCATAGACAATCATTGTTTACTCCAATACAGAATGCAGCCACGTCAGCTTATCCTAAGGATGGCACCATCCATCCATCACCCCCATCAAAATCATTGCCCGCATCTATTACCTGTTGTACCACCAGCCCCTCCCTTTAGAATGGAAGGTCCATGGGCAAGACCCTCCTGTCTGTTCTGTATTGAATTGTATTGTAATTGTGCTGCCCCCCCCTCTACATTGTAAAGGCTGCGTTAACTGTTGGTGCTATATAAATCCTGTATAATAATAATAATCCATCATGGAGGCTTTATTGTTATATTTAAAAACTTGCATTATACTGTGTTATGTTTTTATGGCAGTTGCATTATGCCTTGAGAAAATCTAGTACTAAGCATATAAACGACTGGGAAAGATATTATTTTCTTATTGTACAGATTTGGAAGCATGCCATAAGAAATGGTGAATGCTTGTCAACGTAACCAGTGTAGTTCTTTCATGGCGCTGAAGTGTACAGTAAAAAAATGCTTTGCAAAGCTGGAGGTTGTGAGACTTCTATCTCTTAAGCCGCGTACATATGATCAGATTTTTCGACGGGAAATGTGTGAAGACAGGCTATATGGAACGATTGGTTTATTGTCATATATGTGCATATGTGTATATCATTATTAGCCCTTGTACACACGGTTGGATATTCCGATGGACAATGTCCGATAGGACCGTGTTGTCGGATAATGCGACAGTGTGTGGGCTCCATCAAACTGTTTCCGTTGGAGTATCCGACGGACCAAGTTTTCCAACTTGTCTATAAAATTTTCTGACAACATGATCCAATCGGACTTTGTCCGATCATGTGTAGAGAATTCCGATCGGACAAAGTACCACGCATGCTCAGATCAAATTCCTAGACCAAAGCTATTGGCTACTAGCCTGAACATAGTCCCGTCCTAACGAAATAACGTCATCACGTTAAGTAAGATCGGATTTTCTGAGAACTTTGTCCGACTGTGTGTATGCAACAGTTTCGGACAAAATCCATCAGACAAAATCCGGCAGATTTGGTTGTCGAAATGTCCGACCGTGTGTACAAGGGCTTATATATATTATATATCATTATTTTTCATTAAATCGATTGCTTTTCATGTTTTATGTATGTATATTTATTTCTTGTTTTTCTCCTTTTTCAAATGTTTTCATTGGTTTACGCTATTATTTATAAATGTTTACAAGCGACTGTTGGTCCATGTTCCTATGTGCATGCAGGACCTTTTGGTATGCATGAGAGCATGGACCTTCAGTTTGAGATTTTACTCAAGTTTCTAGCCGCATGCTCTTTGGAGCTGAGGTTTGGTGATTGATCGAGCTGTGTTCTCATCACTGATTATCACTGCCCCTAGAACACTTGTAGCTATTGGGGTGGTCTATTTAAGATCTATCAGTTGTCTCAGTCATTGTAATGATTAAGCACAAGATGTTTGTGTGAAACGCATCTAGGTGACCACAGTTTGGTGTCTTTGGTGTTATCTTTGTGAAACAAAAGGCAATCGGAAGTTCTAGATGTGCAGCCATTTCTTTCTTCTTCCCTGTGATGACAGGCTGTTGGCGGAAAATCCAACCATTTGTACGCTCCATCGGACAATTGTTGTCGGATTTTCCATGGACCATGGTTGGATGGCATTCAGCGGACAAATGTCTGTTGTCGGATTTTCCGAGCGTGTGTACACAAGTCCGTTGGATGTCGGGCCAGGCATGTGGGCAGACTTCCATGACTTCATTGTCTTGACTGAGCCTGGACCGGCTCTGTAACATCAGCCAACAGTGGGCTGAAGCCCGCTGTCTGCTAATAAATGGGTCACAGGAGTGCAGAATGAACTGCACTTATGTGATCCACAGGAGAGGTACAGCCAAACAAGGCTGTACACACGGTCAGTAATTCCGATGGAAAAGGTCAAATTACAAGACCAAAGCTATTGGCTACTATCCTAAATGTAGTCCCGTCGTAACGGGGGTGGGATAAAAGGAGAAAGATGGATATATAAGTGCTACAGTTTGATATACTATGCCTATTAATAATATATTATTCAGTTTTCAGATGGGATGCGCTGCATTGTGGTATCATTTACTGCTGTGATGGTATATCATTTCAGTGGATGATATAATCTATTCATGTGGTATAGCATATTGTACTATTGTAGAAGGATATACTCTTACTCACTTACATTATATACATCAAATTATGTGCTGTTGTGGATAATGTACTATGGTCGCATAAATGCCACTAATGGCTTTTTATGTAATGTGCTATGGTGACATGGAATAATGTGGTTTAATAAGTTGCTTGCACTTGCTGGGTGCTGACAAAATATGCTGTTGCTAGGTTATATGAGCCAAACAGAGTCTGTACATACACTATGTATTATAAGAATAGTGTAAGTTACTATAAAAGAAATGTACAGACTTTTCCAAGTTTAAGTCTGCTTTGGGTGTTTAGTGCCTATAGCCAATCAAAAGCATACCCCAGAGGGTAATTATTTTGGGAATTGAACTGTATCTTGTTTCTAACAGAACGTTCATCATAATAGTTTGGTATTTTGTTTGATGGCCCTATTACACTTCTTCTGATACCTAGGGTCTCTTAAAGAGGAACATACACAGAGTTAGGGACTCCACCAGAGCTGTAGAGCAGCGGGGCAGCACAGGAAAGGTATTGGTGGGTAGGGGGATCACCTTACAAGAGAACCTGTCTCTTTGCCCTGAATGCCACTCACCTTTTATGCCCCGTACACACGATCGGACATTGATCGGACATTCCGACAACAAAATCCATGGATTTTGTCCGACGGATGTTGGCTCAAACTTGTCTTGTATACACACATACACACAATTCTTGTTGGAAATTCCCGAAAAGTCAAGAACACGGTGACGTACAACGCGTACGACGAGCCAAGAAAAATTAAGTACAATAGCCAATAGTCGAAATGTTACATTTCTAGTCTAAGAAAACCATATATAATTTATAGGCAGAAAAAATTGTTTGAATAAAGTTTGCCACAGAACCTAATTAAGATGTCTCAGCATCCCAATGTAATTAAATGAAGCAGGGAAGGAAAAACGTAGGAAAAAATAGGTTACGGAACTGGTAAACATAGAGTGTTTGGCATGGGATGAAGGAGGGCACACTTTGCTATCCTCACCCTCGGTTCTGATGGATATTGCCCAGGTACTGCTTCTGATGATTGGCTGGCATGGGATGAAAGGGGCACACTTTCATATTCTCACCTTGCTTGCTAAAGGATGTTGTCCAGGCACTGCTCCTGATGCTGCATAAATAACTTTCCGGCATGGGATGAAGATGGGATCACGTTGTTATTCTTACGTTTGGTGCTGATAGATGTTGTCTAGGCACTGCTCCTGATAATTGTCTGGCATAGGATGAAGGGGGTGTGCTTTGTAATCCTTACCTTGGGTGCTAGGGGATGTTGTCCAGGCACTGCTCCCGATGTTACAAGCGTAATTATCCAGCATGGGATGAAGATGGGGATGCTGTTATTCTCACCTTCGGTGCTGATGGATGTTGTTCAGACACTGCTCCTGATGCTGCATAAATAATTGGTTGGCATAGGATGAAGAAAGGCACACTTTGTTATTCTCACCTTGGGTGCTACGGTATGTTGTCCAGGCACTGCTCCTGATGCTGTGTGAATAAGTGCCTGGTGTGGGATGAAGGGGAGAAACTTTCTTACCCGCACCTTTCATGCTGAGGGATGTTGTCCACATCCTGCTCCTGGTGCTCCATGAATAAATAGATGGCATAGGATGAAGGGGGCACACTTTGTTATCCTCAACTAGGGTGCTAAGGGATGTTGTCCAGGCACTGATCCTAATGTATGGGTAGAAGGCTTGCCCCTAGTCCTCTCCAAAAGCCGCTGTGCTGGTTGGGTCTGTCGCACAAACTTTCTTTGTTTGTAGAATCGGAGTGATGGTGAAGCTCAGTTTGATACACAATTCTCACATGTAGGTACTTTATTAGAGTGCGTTGTCGCAATGGTGGTGGAACTCAATTTTTAAGCGATTACATACATGTTTCATAACATTTGAGGTGGTAACATATCATTTGGATACAATTTTTTGCACTATGGATTTAAAGACAGAGCGCAACTATATTTGGAAAAAGATAAACATACTATAAGCTACCAAATATGTTAAAATCAGACTGTACAGTTACTTTACGATCTCCTTTTGATCTAATTAAACTATGTAATATTAGATCCCACCTTAATAGTCTATTCAAGTTGGGCACAGTGATATGCAGGCCCTTGCAGTACATGAATGTTGATCCAAAGGAGATTGCACAATTAGATTGTAATGTATAAGGCCAACTTCATACAGATCACCTTTGTTATCCAATGCAGACCTGCTTGCTCTACTTTTTGCAGCCCGTGCCCTTCAATAAATAATTGATGAGCTGGTTTATAACCTATATAGAATATCTCTAATGCAACTCTTCATTTTCTGCAATGTGCACACAGTGAACCATCTCCATAGTGCCCTTTATTTCCCAAGACCACTTGTAACCTGCTCATCCAGTGTGACCACTTGACCAATCTGAACAGCCAATAAATGCACATTGTTGAAGAGCTTGAACGTTGCTTGGAAATCAACTAGTGCTTGAGCACATAAAATTACACTCAGCATTTGCACAATCTGATGATATTCTCTCCATGCAAGTCCAACAAGATCTGATGCTAAAATGAGCCACATTCATATACGTGTAACACAAAAAAAATCTAGTATTTACAAGGATTGGAGTGCAGCTGAGATAACAGCAACAGCCATTGACAATTACAGGTGGGAAGCACAATATCACACTATGGGTTGTATTTATAACTCTTCTGTGTACATGGGGGGGGGGGGGGATTAAATTTCTCTCTTCAAAAAGTAAATCAGGAAAACGCTGCATTGTGGCCACTAGATGGAGCTGACAATCAAACTAAACAATTATTTCCTATGATCATCAGTTCCATCTAGTGGCCATAATGCAATATTTTTCTCAATTCACTTTATTCTGTATGAATGAAGATCAATTGACCTGGAGAGAAAATAGCCTAATGACATGTGATTTTGTTCCTGTTCACAGAGAATAAATGTACATGTAGTGTCACAGGATAAATCGTTCTAAAAAGTTATCATAAATACACCTCCTCATGTTTCTCATTACACGATCATCTCCCATGTTCTAATTTAGCACATAGCCAAGATGAGTGATCATATGCCTATTTAAAACTGCCTCTGGACAATTACACTGTTTTCCAACACACACTTGGAAATATTTACTGTATGTGCAATAAGCCTTTCCAAGGCTTACAAGATCTCAGGCCTTTAACCACTTGCTTACTGGGCACTTAAACCCCCCTCCTGCCCAGACCAATTTTCAGCTTTTAGCGCTGATGCACTTTGAATGACAATTGCGCGGCCATACAACACTGTACCCAAATGAAATTTTTATCATTTTTTTCCCACAAATAGAGCTTTCTTTTGGTGGTATTTAATTACAGTTGGGAGTTTTATTTTTTGCTAAACAAACAAAAAAAGATGCAAAAAAAAATAAAAAATCATGTTTAATAGTTTGTTATAAAATTTTGCAAACAGGTCATTTTTCTCCTTCATTGAAATGCGCTAAGGAGGCGGCACTGGTGGGCACTGATGGGCGACACTGGTGGGCACTGATAGGCGGCACTGGTGGGCACTGATAGGCACAGTTAAGGCGACACTAATAGGCACAGATAAGGTGGCACCGATAGGCACAGATAAGGCAGTACTGATGGGCACAGATAAGGCGGCACTGATAGGTGGCATGGATAGGTGGCACGGATGGGTGGCACTAAGGGGCACTGATAGGTACAACTGATAAATGGGACTGATGGGCACTGATAGGTGGCACTGATAGGTGGCTCTGATAGGTGGCACTGCTGGGCGGCACTGATGGGCACTGGTAGATGACACTGATGGGCACGGATATGTGGCACTGAGGTGCAGCAATGTTGTTGAGGCAGATTGTGGGCACTGATAGGTGGCACTGTGGGCACTGATAGGTGGCACTGTGGGCACTGATGTATGGCACTGTGGGCACTGATATATGGCACTGCTGGGTGGCATTATGGGCACTGATGGGTGGCACTGCTGGGTGGCACTTTTTTAATTCTCTGGGGGTTACTGGCAGGGGGCAGGTGGGCACTGATACACTGGCCGTGATCGGGACTGATGTCCGGATCACGGCCGCCGGTGATCGGCCGATTACCGGCTCTGTTTTGTCACATGATCAGCTGTCATTGGCTGACAGCTGATCAAGTGGTAAGGGGCCGGGATCGACCCCTTGCTCGGATCGGTGATCAGGCGAGTCTCATTGACTCGACGATCACAGAGCGCGCCGCGCGCGCCCCTCAGGGGGAGCGCAGGCCGCTCGTGCACGGGACGACGTCAATAGATGTAGTCCCGGCAAAGGAGGTCCGCGCTGTAGCCGTCATTCGGCTATAGCGCGGATCTCAAGAGGTTAAAGTTATCAAACTGGCTGCAATGCTAACAAATCGCAAGCTGTGTAGTCATCCCAAGAGGATGTTTTCTTCGCCACACAAATGCCTGTTAACACTGAGTGCCAACCTTTAATGCCTGCATAAACCAAAAGCAAACATTTACTATTGTGCAGCTTACCAATTCTAAGTCTGTTGTTTTTCAAACAACAGATGTATCAGTTTACAGGGAGGAGACAAACCATTCAACACTGGCATGGGTTCTTACAATGGTCAGCTTTTATTTATTTATGCAAAACCTCTATCCCAAAATGAAAAAAAAAACTGTAATAAGTGATTATAAAGTGTGATCTGGAGTTGGCTTCAATTTATTGGACTGACAATGCTGCTGCCCAAAGGTGCCCCCTGTTCTCCTTCATTCAGAGTGGGGGCACTGAAATACAGGAGGTGTGTTTCTTGCCAGATCACCAGGTGAAAACAGAGGGGGAAAAAGCCTACCGAAAGAAAATAAATACAGCCCTCACATCTAATGATTGGTAATCTGCAATATATTACATTTTTAATTTTGGGTTTAATACCACTTTAAGAAAACAACCTGGGGCGTTGCTAGGTCTACAAAAGATCTGAGGCTAGAGCCCATAGCAGCAAAGAAAGTCATACGCTTGGGCGGACATACACATGTATATACAGTAATATGCGTGTGTGTGTGTGTGTGTGTGTATATATATCCCCCGAGAGCTCCCCACTTTCATCAGGGACCACAGAGATCCCTCCTTACATCAGGGTCCCCAGACAGCCCCCCTTACATCAGGTTCCCCAGTGAGCCTCCACCTTGCAACAGGGCCCCCAGAGAGCCCCCCTCCTTACATCCAGGTCCCCAGAGAGCCTCCCCCTTGCATCAGGGTCCCCAGAGAGCCCCCCACTTGCATCAGGGTTCCCAGAGAGCCCCCCTTACATTAGGGTCCCCAGAGAGCCTCCCCCTTAAATCAGGGTCCCCAGAGAGACTCTCCCGTAAAGTCGGGGTCCCCAGAGACCCTCCCCCTTGCATCAGGGTCCCCAGAGAATCTCCCCTCCCCTTGGAGACCCCTGCAGAGACTTGGAGCTATGGACCCAAGATTTGGGACTGTAGCCCCAAAAGCCACCCCCTAGCAATTCCACTGAAAACAACTCATCTAAGTTTACTGAAAATTGTAATCATCCTGATATTCCAGCAAAATCAGCAGATCCAGAATTGGTGTAAATTATACACATGCCGGGGTTAAGGTGTTGTAAGAGATATGTGCTAGCAGGATTACAGATGACCAAAACTGTGTTATCATTTCTCCCAAATTTCCACCAAAATGAAAGATTTCATCAAAATGACTCTATTTTGATCAACTATTTTGGAGTCTACAGGAAAGGCAAAATTGAAGATGTAATGGGCTTTACATTCCTCCTGAGGGTTACAGAGGCTTCTATCAACTATGCTTGACCTGTGCTTGTGCCAATAAATGTTTCCTCATTAGCCTCACTATTTTATGGGTTTTGTTCAACAGAAAAATTAAAACAGTAAAAAAAAAAATGTAAACAAATCACAATTGGCCTCCATTCACACTTGTGCGACTTGTCATGTGACTTTGTACATGACAAGTTGCATGATAAGTCGCAGCCAATGGCACCTGTTCAGATCGGTGTGACTTAAAGTTGCAGGGATTTTGAAAAGGTGTCGGCAATACATTGATATAGGTCCAGAGAGTGTAACGTCGGATCAAAGTCATACTCAAAGTCGCGCTGGAAATCATGCAACTTTGGAGTCGCGCATGTGTGAATAGAGCCTGACTGTGAACTCTCACAAGAAGCGCCCTACTAACCGTCTTGTAGCGAATTGTATTATAACTGTACTGTCTCCCTTTATAGACCGTATAATATTAACATAATAAAATAATGAAAAAAAGGAAAAAACACACACAAAAAAAAATAAAACATGAAGCCATACCAACATTTATGTGCTGCAGTAAAGTGCACATTTGAATGTGTGATAACACAACGCTCAAAATGTGTGGCAAGTTGCAGCAATATTCATTTTGAATGGCACTCCAATGCACTGTTACAGAAGCTGCCAACACACACATGCTGAGGCTCACCATAACACACATACTGTTTTCCATATGTTAAGGTGGAGTACCAGCCAATTTAAAGTAGCAGAGCACCTTAGTGCAAGGTAACGCGTTGTTAAAGCATTGGTAACACATCTGCATAGTGCAATTGGCTCCTAATGAAATAAATGAAACTACCCTAAATACAGCCTAAAGTACTCAACCCCTTTTTTATTTTTATTTGTATTGCTAACTCTGCTAGACTCCTTTCCTCCTGGCAGAAGTTTTGGTATAAAAAAAAACGATTGTTGCTTGTGAACTCATGTAACACGTTTAGGCGTCAAGTGCTTGGGCGTTAGTTCATTTCATTGGTCATAATATAATAATAATTTATTCTGGCCATTGAATACAATAGGACTCATGCTCTAAAGGTGCCTAGTGCTTGGATGGATGCAGTGGCTGTGGGATTTTCTGCCTTTAAATGCCCCTGCCTTTAGGTTGGGTTCACACATGCTGCGGCCGCAGCTCACAGGATGTGCGCACAGCAGTACATCCCTGTTCACTTATTCAGGTCCAAATTGTTGCCTGACTTCGCACCTGAATCGGAACCAAAGACGCACAGGACCCTTTTTAAATGCGGACCGTGGCCGACTTGGAGCTGTGTGAATCAGCTCCATAGAGAGCCAGTCACACTCTCCTGTGTTGCGAACTGGACTCCACATCAATTTGCATATGTGTGAACCCAGCCTTAAACTTCTTTAAACATCTATATGGGCATAGGGGGAAATTTACTAAAACTGGAGCACTCAGAATCTGGTGCAGCTGTGCATGGTAGCCAATCAGTTTCTAACTTCAGCTTGTTCAATTAACCACTTCCCGACCAGCGCACGACGATGTACGTCGACAGAATGGCACGGGCAGGCATATTGGCGTACAGGTACGTCCAATATTCAATGCCGCCCTGCCATTGGGAGCGTGCCGCCGGCGGCGCGCTCCCGCGCTGGTCGGGACCCCTGTGAGTCCAGTCGCGGGACCCGCGGACTCGATCGCCGCGGGCATCCCTGCGATCGTCTCATGGAGCGGCCGAATGGAGGAAATGCTGTGTAAACAACATTTCTCCATTCTGCCTAGCAACTAGTGACGCTGATCTCTGCTCCATGTGATTGGAGCAGAGATCAGTGTTCACTAAATGAAAGCCCAACCCCCCCACAGTTAGTAACACACCCCTAGGAACACTTAACCCTTTCACTGCCAGTGTCATTTACATAGGAATCACTGCATTTATATAGCAGTGATTACTGTATAAATGTCAATGGTCCCAAAAATGTGTCAAAAATGTCCGATGGGTCCCCCACAATGTCGCAGTCACAATAAAAATCGCTGATCGCCGCCATTAATAGTAAAAAAAAATAATAAAAAATTAATAAAAATGCTATAAAACTATCCCTATTTTGTAAACGCTATAACTTTTGTGCAAACCAATCAATAATCGCTTATTGCGATTTTTTTTACCAAAAATATGTAGAAGAATACGTATCGGCCTAAACTGAGGGAAAAAAATGTTTTTTTATATATTTTTGGGGGATATTTATTATAACAAAAAGTAAAAAATAATGCGTTTTTTTCAAAATTGTCGCTCTATTTTTGATTATAGCGCAAAAAATAAAAACCGCAGGAGTGATCAAATACCACCAAAAGAAAGCTCTATTTGTGGGGAAAAAAGGACGTCAATTTTGTTTGGGAGCCACGTCGCACGACCGCGCAATTGTCAGTTAAAGCGACGCAGTGCCGAATCGCAAAAAGTGGTCTGGTCTTTGACCAGCAAAATGGTCCGGTCTGCAAGTGGTTAAGCTTTGACAATAAAACCTAGAAGTTGATTGGTTTACATGCAGAGCTGCACCAGATTTTGCACTATGCAGTTTTAGTAAATAACCCCCATAGGCTAACATGCATTTAGAGCAAGAAAAAAAAAAAACGCCGAATGCCCCTAGGAGCAGCATAAAAAACATTGTGTACACAAGGCCAAAATCTGCAAAGTCAACTTTGCCAAAGTCACGCTGCTCATCCCTCCCCAGGATTTAGTCCAGAAGAGTTCCTCTGAAGATCTCCTCCACATGTCTGAAGAAACCCATATCTACGTTTCAATTGATTTATTTTACTGGGACTGAGACCTAATTCACAGAGGTCCTTTATGAACCGTTTTAGGTGGAGCTTTTGCCGATTACCCATGTCCAACATTTTCCTTATAGCTCCTATATAATACCAATAGTACATTCATAATCTGATAAACCACTACTTTTTGGAAATCAGAGTGTGTAATAATTTTGAAAAATGTGTTATTTTTTTATATGACTTTAGCCAACAGTTTGGCTTCAAAGTAAATATACTGATTTATTATGAATGATAAACTGTATGTGCAGAGAACTGTACATAGGCACCCCTAAGTCATGAACTTGTCCCATGTATTTGTACTGGTCTATGGTCTATGCCACACTGAAATAAACCGGTTGTTTATGCCAAGTGCAATGTGTGTATATGGTAGCTGCATTTGGACATGGTCTCCCAGCTTTGTATCCAGCAATGATTTTGTACAACTGAAGTCATAGCAACAGATGGTGGCAATGCAGCAAATGACAGGAGATAGTTAAGAGCCCGCTGTGTTGTAATATGTCCTGATCGGCAATGGACTTCCATTTGTTTAAAGGCACAAACATTAATTCCTCATCATGAGTACATAATTACAAAGCATGGTAAATGTTAGTTGCAATTATAAAAGGAAAAATGCATCCATATTTATGTTTCACGCTTTTATAAAGTTTAGACCTAGTACAATATATATATATATATATATATATATATATATATATATATATATATATATTTGTGCTGTATCTATTTCTTTTTTTTTACCAAAAATAACTTTTTCACAAAAAATAATTAATTAATCATTAACCACATCAATACCAGGCACTTAAACACCTTCTTGCCCAGACCAATTTTGAGCTTTCAGCGCTGTCGCACTTTGAATGACAATTACGCGGTCATACACTGTACCCAAATTCAATTTTTATAATTTTTTTCCCACAAATAGAGCTTTCTTTTGGTGGTATTTGATCACCTCTAGGGTTTTTTTTTTTTTGTTAAACAAATAAAAAATACCGAAAATTTGGAAAAAATATATGTTTTTTTTTGTTTCAGTTTCAAAACTTTGTAAATAATTACGTTTTCTCCTTCACTGATGGTCATTGATGGGGCTACACTGATGGGCTACACTGATGGGTCTCCGTCGGAGACTCTTTACCGAGATCATAGTTGCGGGGTGTCAGACTGACACCTCGCAACAACGATCGCCGCGATGCGCGCCCCCGGGGGAGCGCAGCGGGTCCAAATCCTGATCATGTCATATGACGTCCGGTCAGGATTTTGAAACCACTTTGCCGCCGTGCTTTTGTTATAGGGCGGGCGGCAAGTGGTTAAATTATGTGGCTTGCCCAGGAAGTCAGGGGAAACTCTGCTTCTCTATGGTTTCCTGGGAGGCTTCCAGGTGACCCTTGGCGGCCATCTTTGGTCAGCAGAGTCTTTTTAAGCCCTGCTCCTGGTGTTTTGGCACACATTTACGAGCGGGTAGTGTATTAACAGTTACTCCGTCTGTCAGGGGCAGTACTAGAGGCAAGGAAAGGTTCCAGATGAGGAAGGAAAGTGTAGGGTTCACAAATTCTCTGGACTGCTTCCCACTTGGGCACGAGACGGCCAGGCGGAATTCAGCCCCTCCTAAAAGGCGCTGTCAGTTCGGGTGAAACCGGCTTCTCTACATGCTGTTGGAATTTGTGAGTGTTCTCGGTTGGGCTGTCTTTGCTTAATTCAATACAAGTTCTTTACATTGCACCCATTGCAGACATTGACTGTGTGTGTTATTGCTGTGGCACCGTGCTACAGCCACCTACAGGGAGACTGGTCATCACAACTGGAACCACCAGGGGGGGAAGGCTGCTGGATTGAGGAATAAAGTGTATGCCAAGGAAAGATGAAAAAAAAAAAATTGGGTACACCTCTCCTCTCTATGTTTTATCCCCTAAAAAAACCTTTAATTACAGAAAATGACCCGCCGATCTGCCATAAATGCAATCATATATCCTGTTGTGGGCTTCCAACACAGCACTTTTGTGGACTGAGTGGTGTCAGCCCTGTCCAGTTGTTTTTTGCTAAACTACTCAAACTATCCAACTCTCAGATCTCTACAACATAGACACTAATCATCCTGTAGGCCAAGATAAAAACAAATGACTCTACTTAGACTTCTTGAGATTACACAGGGTCATAGGGCAACTCTAAATTTCTGTCAGGATCAACAAGTATTTTTTTATCAAACAGAACATTTTTAACGGTATATTTAACATACCAAAATGGATCACAAAAGAGACGTTTATTGTTAGGGTTTACATACACTTTAAGACCGAACCGGCTGCTATACACATGCGCCAAATGTCACCCGGTTTCTATTGAACCGGCCAATGCTGCCCAACATTTGGCCCCTATGTACTAGACTTCAGGGTGCACAATGTAAAATTTGGCCATTTTTCCCCACCCAGGAGCCACAGGTGCTGCGAACAGCTGCCTATAAAAAGCAATGGCTGTAAGTGGGTATGTGCTGGTAACTGCATAAACACAAGCACACCTATGGCTCCTAGGCCAGAGAAATATAAAACAAATTGTATGTTATACTGCCCAAGGAGCCCGTGTACACTGCATTTCCCCACTTATCCACTGCCTTTAATTGTAGGACGGGCCTTTAGGTTGCCATTAAGACTCTTATGCCGCGTACACACGACCGGACTTTTCGACGGACTAGGTCCGACGGTCCTCCCGACGGACTTTCAGCGGAGGTCCAACGGACTTTATGAACGAAACAGACTTGGCCATACACGACCGGACTAAGTCCGTTCATTTTGAACGTGATGATGTAAATGGGACTAAACAAGGAAGTTCAATCGCCAGTAGCCAATAGCTGCCCTTGCGTCGTATTTGGTCCGTCGGACTAGCACACAGACGAACGATTTTCACGATTTTTAGTCCGTCGGACTTGAGTCCATCTGGATAGATTTGAAACCTGTTTATTTCTAGGTCTGCCCGACTTTTGGGAAAAAAAGTCCACTGGAGCCCACATACGATTGAATTGTCCAACGGATTCTGGTCCACCGGACCAAGTCTGCCCGAAAGTCCGATCGTGTGTACGCGGTATCACAACACACAGTATGCCACTATTCCCGCACCTCATAGTCAGAGAAAAAATGCTAGCACAGCCTACCTGATATTAGGTAATAAAAGTAGCAAATTTCATCCGGACTGGACGTCCCCTTTAAAGTGGTGTATACCACTGTACATTGCTAAAAGCTGGTAATAAGTAGAGCCGTACTTTTCCTGCACTGTGTCCCAATCAAAGCACATTCTTTTCACAGTCTCTCTTTATCCTCATTGTTGTCAGTCTCTGGGCTGATTCTGCCGCTGACAACAATACATTGTAAATCCTGAAGAGTGAAAGGAGGAATGTCTGCAAAGTAAACAACTGGAATTTATTGCAGAAAATCGAGCGACCAATAGTGTGTACAGAGCACAGCAAATCCTGTTCTTATTAGATTACTCATTCCTGCAATGCAGATCCGCGGGATGTTGTAGAATACATTGCTATGCCTGTTTATGGTCTTATGATGACCCTTAGGCCTCATTAACACCACAGATGCTGTCAGGAAGCTTGTACAAAGCAATGACAGGCTGACAGCAGCTGCAGCCGTCCTCTGGTGTTCGTAAGCAATCATACAGGAAGCAATTACGTGTGGTAAGAGACAGATTATCGCTCCTGGATGCAAGCTGTTTGCAACCAGGGGAGATCATCTATCCCTAACCCTTGGTAATCATACCCTGTGCGATTACTAGAACACTATCAGACAGCTGTGGCCACTGTCAGCCTGTCATTGCTTTGTGCAGCCACCCTGGGGATCCACACATACCTAGACGCCTGACTGCAGTTTTCTGTAAGACATTTCCCACACCAAGGCCGTTTTTCCCATGTGAATGAGGCCTTATAATTCTGTTTACCAATAATGTTGTAACTACAATATGGAGAAACTGAGACTATCCCTCCGCTTCCCAAACTGACATCAGAAATTTGCAGCTGTTCCGGTTTGGCTGGTTGTGGCCACTATCTCCCCTCTGGGTGGTCCAGTGCCAAATGTGCCCCCTGTGCTTCTGTCAAGGGTGGCCTCATATGCCTTATGTGTGGTGTCCCCTTGGAGCTTAGCAGTTTGTGCAAGCCTGATATACACTAAATTGTTAAAGGTATTGGGATCCCTGCCTTTTCACATGAGCTTCAATGGCTTCCCAGTCTTAGTCCGTAGGGTTCAATATTGAGTTGGCCCACCCTTTGCAGCTATAACAGCTTCAACTCTTCTAGGAAGGCTGTCCACAAGGTTAAGGAATTTTTGACCAATTCTTCCAGAAGCGCACTTGTGAGGTCAGACACTGATGTTGGGTGAGAAGGCCTGGGTCACAGTCTCCACTCTAATTCATCCAAAAGGTGTTCTATTGGGTTGAGGTCAGGACTCTGTGGAGGCAAGTCAAGTTCCTCCACCCCAAACTCATTCATCCATGTCTTTATGGACCTTGCTTTGTGCACTGTTGTGCAGTCATGTTGGAACAGGAAGGGGCCATCCCCAAACTGTTCCCACAAAGTTGGGAGCAGGAAATTGTCCAAAATGTCTTGGTATGCTGATGCTTAAGAGTTCCCTTCACTGGAACTAAAGGGACAAGCCCAACCCCTAAAAGACAACCCCATACCATAATCCTCCCTCCATCAAATGATTTGGACCAGTGCACAAAGCAAGGTCCATAAAGACATGGATGAGCCAGTTTGGGGTTGAAGAACTTGAGTAGCCTGCCTCAACCCGATAGAACACCTTTGGGATAAATTAGAGAGGAGACTGTGAGCCAGGCCTTCTTGTTCAACATCAGTGCCTGACGTCACAAATGCGCTTCTGGTAGAATGGTCAAACATTCCCATAGACACCTTGAGGACAGTCTTCCCAGTAGAGCTGAATTTGTTAAAGCTGCAAAGGGTGGGCTAACTCAATATTGAACCCTACAGACAAAGACTGGGATGCAAGTAAAGTTCATGTGTGTGTAAGAGCAGGCATCCCAATACTTATGACAATATAGTGTATATGTAAAGCCAATTACTAAAACGTCATCTCATCTAAACCATTTTAAAGTCATCTTCAATTATTTGAAATCCGCAGTTTTCATTAAAGTATGACCTGGCGATCCTGCCATGAATATCCTTTTTCAGACACCTTCTGTCTCCCAATTACATCTCTGTGTCACCTTGTCATACAGGCTTCTGATTTACACAAGTGGCCTTTTCACCACATAATATGTAGACGTGGTCCACTTTTGAAACCATCAGGAACCCTGCCATGAGAAATGCCATGCAGCCATTACTGGACTGGAGTGCATATGAGAAGGAAGAGGCTGGAAATGGGGCTGTAGGACAGGGATATGCAATTAGTGGACCTCCAGCTGTTACAGAACTACAAGTCTCATGAGGCACAGCAGGACTCTGACAGCCACAAGCATGACACCCAGAGACAGAGGCATGATGGGACTTGTAGTTTTGCAACAGCTGGAGGTCCGCTAATTGCATATCCCTGCTGTAGGAGATTAGCAGCACTGAGGTGTAACAAATGATGAGAAAAATATAAAAACAAGGAATGTATTTGGAAAAAAATAAAAGTTTATCACGCACAGTGCTTAGTAAACTACATTCATTTGCTCAAGGTTTCAGTCAAGGTTAACATCTGCATTGAGGACTATTGTACACCAGTTTACATGAACAGCTGCATTTTAAACAGTTGTAAATTATTGTTGAATTTGATTTGATAAATATGATGACATACTCATTACAAAAAAAGCATTACAAAAACAAAAGGATAATCAAATTAATTTAAGAATAGATAAACACTTTCAAAAGTGTTTCACACATAGAGGTAAGACCACATTAATAACAAATGGGCATTAAACTTTCAAATAAACAACATCCACATTGTGAAATATGGGTAAAGACAAAACCCATGAATTTTTCTAATCTGGCAATGATGTACCCAACATAACACTCCCCTACCTCCAGACTGACAATGCCTGTAAAGCCCCACACACATGATCAGAAATTCCGCCAGCAAAAGTCAAATGTAAGCTTTTGATCAGAAATTCTGACCGCTCGTATGCTCCATCGGACTTTTGCTGGCAGAATTCCAGCCAGCAAAAGATTGAGAGCAGGTTCTCTATATTTCAGTCCGATCGTCTGTACAAATTCCAACGAGCAAAATTCCTACTCATACTCGGAAACAATTTGCTCAGAAGCATTGCACTTAATTTTCTCGGCTCATCATAGTGTTGTACGTCACCGCGTTCTTGACGGGAAAAAGTTCAGAGAACTTTTGTGTGACCGTGTGTATGCAAGCCAAACTCGAGCGGAATTCTGTCGGAAAAACCATCCAAGTTTTTTCCGACAGAAAATCCGCTCATGTGCACAGGGCATAAGAAAAGACCAGTACGTTTTGGGACAAGGAGACACGTGCAGGCTCGTACTGACATTCACACCAAACATGCTAGCTGGTCTTCAGCTAGTTCCTGCTTTACCTGTGCCCTGACCTGCTATATTTTACTTCTTGTGCATGACCTAGCTTTCCTTGACCTGGATTCCTGCCTACCTGTTGTGATCCTGGCTTGTTCTCTAACGCGGCCCGTCCAGGAGCCAGCAGTCACCAAAAAAGAAAATATTTAAAAAAAGGTCCTTTAAAAAAAAAAGAAAGAAAAAAATATCCTTTAAGTGCACTGTTTGGATAGCAGACACAGTGCACTATGGGAAGCGCCACGTCAATGCAATCACAAGATTGCAGGCAAGGCATTTCATTTTCAGGCTTTTGAGTTGGCTTGTGGAGCATTTCATCGCACCGGACAACTTTCGCCTGCTCGTAGTATCACTTAACTCAGAGGTGCATTGTTCTCCAAATTAAGACGTCATTTCTGATTTCCCTGTGCCGGTGGTAAACTGGAAGTGATGTCAGAAGCTCAGTGGAACGCATGGCCCAAGCGGAGCTGTTAAGTAAGGCTCTAATAGGCTGCAAAATAGGTGAACTGTGAGCGCCTGTCGCACCCAACAAAATTTCCCCCCCCAAAAATTTTTGAGCACCAGCCGCCACTGCTCTTGCCCTACATTCCTGTACCTCCCTGCCTGGCTGTGTACCATTCCTGGCTTGTATGCTACCTCGCTGCAAGGCTGTTGATGACCTTTTGGTCCCTAGTCTCTATCTGGTGATCCACAGTTATCTGCATTCTGCAAAAAAACAGCTGGCGCTGCCTGCAACACTGGCCCTAGTACTATTCTGTCCTCAGACCACCTGTCACCACTACCAGGGGTGTTGGACAAGAGGTGCATGAGAAGCCCCCTCTCCAGCTCGATCTCCACCAAATACATGACAGTGCCCCTTGTGCTCCTTCATCTAAAGTGGGGCCACTCTACTATAGGAGGTGTCTTACTGGCCAGATTATCAGGTGAAAGCAGAGGGAAAAAACCTAAACAAAAATGAAAACTGATGCAGCCACATCTAATGATTGGGAAGCTGCAATATTTTACATTTTTGGTTTCTGGTTCAATACAGCTTTAAACGTAAACTGAAGTCCAACAATGAATATCCAAGCTTTTCAGCAAACTCCACCGTGTTCAAAAAGCACTCTTTATGTAATTCCATTCCCCCCTTTATTCCCCTCTCAAACTGAGCTGTGATTAAATCCATCCAGTTGGACAAGCACTCACCAGATTGAGAGGCCCTTTACTGTCATAAGTGGGTCATCTGTGCTTTTGCGTACCGATATTACCATTCATATGATTCCAATTTTACAGGTACAGATTAGGAGAAGACAAAAGATCTCATAGTTTCAACCTTTTATTAAAGCGGAGCTCCAGGCCAAAAGGGGAAGCTCTGCTTGTTTGCTTCACCCCCACCCCCGGTGCCACATTTGGCCCCTTCCAGTTGAAAGGGGAGAGCAGGTACCTGTTTTTGACCCCCTCCTCCTTCCTCCACCGCTGGACCAGTTAGAAAGCGTAGTGTGCTCCGCACATGGACAGTAGGGTACCAGCTGTGAAGCCAAAAGGCTTGGGTGCCGACATTGTGGAATCTCTTAGGTAAGTGTCCTAATATTAAAAGTCAGCAGCTACAGTATTTGTAGCTGCTGACTTTTAACTTTTTGGTGAGGGGGTGGAACTCCTCTCTAAGTAAAATCAACATATGCAAATACCAAGTAAGTAAAGTGAGTCAGAAAACAACATATTAGCTCATATCAATTCTCTTTTAACCTTTTGAAAGCGTTATTTACTTATCTGTCATGGGGAGGTGTTTTCCTTTTTCATTTTCTCCCCCCACCCTTTTTTTTTCTTTTTACTTTTTTTTTTAACTTTCTTCATATTTCTTGTCTCCCCCCTCCTCCCTTTACTTTCTCTTGAAGGGGAGTGGGTGGAAATTAAAAATATAGGTTTTGTGTTTAACCACTTGACCACTGGGCACTTAAACACCCTTAATAACCAGACCAATTACTCAGTCATGCAACACTGGACCTATATGAAATTTTTGTCCTTTTTTTCACACAAATAGAGCTTTCTTTTGGTGGTATTTAATCACCGCTGGGTTTTTTATTTTTTGTGCTATAAAGGAAAAAATACCGAAAATTCTGTAAAAAAATGAATTTTTCTTTGTTTCTGTTAGAAAATTTAGCAGATTAGTAATTTTTTCTTCATAAATTTTGGCCAAAATTTATACTACTACATATCTTTGGTAAAAATAAGTACAAATTGGTGGATATTATTTGGTCTTTGTGAAAGTTATAGAGTCCACAAGCTATGGTGCCAATATCTGAAAATTGATCACACCTGAAGTACTGACGGCCTATTTCAATTCTTGAGACCCTAACATGCCAGAAAAGTACAAATACCCCCCAAATTACCCCTTTTTGGAAAGAAGACATTCCAAGGTATTTAGTAAGAGGCATGATGAGTTTTTTGAAGTTGTCATTTTTTCCCACAATTCTTTGCAAAATCAAGATTTTTTTTACTTTTTTTTTTTTTCACAAAATTGTCATATTATCAGGTTATTTCTCACACACAGCATATGCATACCACAAATTACACCCCAAAACACATTCTGCTATTACTCCCGAGTATGGCGATACCACATGTGTGAGACTTTTACACAGTGTGGCCACATACAGAGGCCCAACATGCAGGGAGCGCCATCAGGTGTTCTGGAGCATCCAGGACAATTCTGACATTTCTCTCCTACATGTAAAAATCATCATTTATTTGCTAGAAAATTACATAGAACTCCAAAACATTATATATGTTTTTTTTAGCAAACACCCTGGAGAATACAATGATGGTCTTTGCAACTTTTTATCTCGCACGGTATTTGCGCAGTAATTTTTCGAATGCTTTTTTTTGGAAAAAAAAACAGTTTTGGGCTTAAAAAAAAAAAAAAAACAGTAAAGTTAGCCCAATTTTTCCATAATGTGAAAGATGAAGTTACGCTGAGTAAATAGATATCTAATATGTCACTCTTCAAAATTGCACACGCCCGTGGAATGGCGCCAAACGTCGCTACTTAAAAATCCCCATAGGCGACAATTAATTTTTTTTTTTACTGGTTATATGTTTTGAGTTACAGAGGAGGTCTAGGGCTAGAATTATTGCTCTCGCTCTAACGTTCGCAGCGATACCTCACATGTGTGGTTTGAACACCGTTTTCATATGTGGGCGGGACTTACGTATGCGTTCGCTTCTGCATGCGAGCACATGGGGACAGGGGCGCTTTAAAAAAAAAACATTTTTTTTTATTGTTCATTTTACTTTATTTATTTTAGTTTGACATTTTTTTCCCCAAAAATAATTTTTTTGATCACTTTTATTCCTATTACAAGGAATGTAAACATCCCTTGTAATAGGAATATGGCATGACAGGTCCTCTTTACAGTGAGATGTGGGGTCAATAAGACCCCGCATCTCACCTCTAAGCTGGGAAGCCTGAAAAAAAAAAAAAAAAAAAAGATTGTCTTTGATCGTATTAGCGATTCGATAGAAGCACCGGAGGGCGGCGGGAGGGGGGGGATGTCTATGGCTGGGTATTGCAGGGTATCACCGACTATGGCTGGGTATCTCAGAGTATGGCGTTGCAGAGTATTGCATTGCAGGGTATTGGCGGGTGTTGCAGAGCATTGCAGAGTGTTGCAGAGTATTAGCGGGTGTTGCAGAGCATTGCAGAGTGTTGCAGGGTATTGGCGGGTGTTGCAGGGTATTGCAGAGTGTTGCAGGGTATTGCAGAGTGTTGCAGGGTATTGCAGAGTGTTGCAGGGTATTGCAAAGCGTTGCAGTGTTGCAGAGTGTTGCAGGGTATTGCGGAGTGTTGCAGGGTGTTGCGGAGTGTTGCAGGGCGTTGCGGAGTGTTGCAGGGTGTTGCGGAGTGTTGCAGGGCGTTGCGGAGTGTTGCAGGGTATTGCAGAGCGTTGCAGGGTATTGCAAGGTATTGCAGAGTGTTGCAGGGTATTGCAGAGTGTTGCAGGGTATTGCAGAGTGTTGCAGGGTATTGCAGAGTGTTGCAAGGTGTTGCGGAGTGTTGCAGGGTATTGCGGAGTGTTGCAAGGTGTTGCGGAGTGTTGCAGGGTATTGCGGAGTGTTGCAAGGTGTTGCGGAGTGTTGCAGGGTATTGCAGAGTGTTGCAGGGTATTGCGGAGTGTTGCAGGGTATTGCGGAGTGTTGCAAGGTGTTGCGGAGCGTTGCAGGGTATTGCGGAGCGTTGCAGGGCATTGCGGAGCGTTGCAGGGCATTGCGGAGCGTTGCAGGGCATTGCGGAGTGTTGCAGGGCATTGCGGAGTGTTGCAGGGCAATGCAGAGTGTTGCAGGGCGTTGCAGGGTAATGCAGAGTGCTGCAGGGTAATGCAGAGTGCTGCAGGGTAATGCAGAGTAATGGGGGTATTGCAGAGTAATGGGGGTATTGCAGAGTAATGCAGAGTAATGGGGGTATTGCAGAGTAATGCAGAGTAATGGGGGTATTGCAGAGTAATGCAGAGTAATGGGGGTATTGCAGAGTAATGCAGAGTAATGGCAGGCTATTGCAGAGTGTTGGCAGGGAATTGAGGGGTTAAATTTCGGTGCGCAGCGATGTGGGCACTGCAGATGCAGCCCACATCGCTGCTGACACCGATCTCTTCCCCCTCCGCTGTACCGATCGGTACAGAGAGGGGGAGGGAGGAACCGGCGTCATTTGACGGAGCGATCACGTGGTAAACGGCCGCGCTGAGCGGCCGTTTACCGTGATTCGTGATGCGCCGGGTCCTGTGGACCCGGCGGTCACGGATGCTCTCGAGTGCGCGCCCCAGGGGGCGCGCGAGAGCAGAATTCTGGGAGGCCGTTGATTAACGGCCTCTCATAGTTAAACAACCGCCCTGAAGCCGTTAATCGGCAATGGGCGGTTGTTAAGTGGTTAAAAATGATGCAGGTTATACTAGTGATGGAAACATGCTAACATTTTAACTACATCAGATTTAAGGGACAGTTATGCCCCATACGCATGGTCGGACATTTTTTCCAATGGATTTTGGCCCAAACTTGTCTTGCATGCACACGGTGGCACAAAGTTGTTGGAAAATCTGATCTTCAGAACGCGGTGATGTAGAACACGTACAATGGGACTATAAAGAGGACAGTAGCCAATAGCTTTAGTCTCGTAATTTATTCTGGGCATGCGTGCCACTTTGTCCGTCGGAATTGTCTACACACGATCGGAATTTAAACGATTGGATTTTGTTGTCGGAAAATTTTAGATCCTGCTCTCAAACTTTGTGTGTCAGAAATTCAGACGGAAAAAAATCCAATGGAGCCCACACACAAACGGATTTTCCGACAACAAGATCGGATCTGACTTTTTCCATCTGAATTTCTGACCGTGTGTATGGGGCATAAGATGTGTTTTAATGGCTGTGTTGGTACTGTTTGCGTGATTTGATATATAAGACATATATACGTACATATGGACATATATATGTCCTTCTATTTGAAACAGCAGTAAAAAAAATATATAACAAAAAGGATAAAAGAAAGGGTAAAAAAAAAGATAGAAACACCAATGCACTCACATGTACTTGTTCCCGATCCATTGCACTAAGGTATGTCAGTGTATTCAAATGTTGTGTACTGGCTCCACCGGCTCTTCCTGCCTGGTGCAAGTGGGTACTATGTGTGGGATGAGTGCTCGCCCAGCGCATTTCGTCACTGGGACATCATCAAGAGCAGTATGTGACTAGAGAGTGAAGGAGGAGCAAAAGACTGATCAGCTCATCCCTCTGTTCTCTCCACCTATCAGCACATTCCTTGTTAGCATTGCAGCACAGCTGATTTGCTCATCCTTCATGTTCTCCCAGTCTGAACTATGCTGTACAGAGACAGCACAATGGTGGATACCAAATTCAAGTACTTACAGCACTTTTAGGCTTTATTAATAATTGTGTGGTGCATTAACACATGAAAGTTAACATGAGTTCCATCACTCATTAATGTGCATTGCATTAAAGTTGAAGTAAACCCATCAATTTAAACAGTTAAAAAAAAAGGCATACCGGGAATGCTAACTGCACATTGGCTGTGTTCTCAGCCCAACTATCAAACCATCCAATGGCTGGGGTCATAACGAATCACATGTGCAGCACCATAGCAGTTGAAGATTAAACAGAGGCAAAGATGGCAGCTTCCTTGGCTGAAAACAATAGGGGAGTTTACTTCCACTTTAAGGCAGCCCACGGGCTGGCAATGCAACCCAGCACATACTTGGCCCTTACAGTGCAGCAACACAAGTGTGTTTCTTTACTGTGTTTTGGGTTTATTTTAAATGACACCACAAAACAGTAACGTGGACATGGTGTGGTACTGTATGCCGCAGTAATGCACATGGTAAAGCGTGCATTATTGCAACACAAAAGTGTAAACCTGGCCTGAATACAGAGCAGAATGAATTTGTGTCTGATAGTTGAGCTTTAATGGATCACAATAATGGTGTAGCAGGTAGAACAGTTGCTCCTCAAACAAAACAACACATTCTGCTGTTTCCTCTGTAGTACTTAAACTAAGATGGGCACTGTTATGGATGGAAAGTAGAATAAATCTTTCTTAACGATACTAAAAAGAGCGGATGCGATTTAGCAATAAGTACTTTCCAGCTAGAACTCAAATGACCTTAAGTAAAAGGAATATAAATCTACTGGTTGCTTCTAAAATACCATGACCTTGCTTTATAGTTCAACGCAGTAAGTCAGAGTTTCCGTACAAGGTATTAATCATTGAATTCCATGGTGGAACATGAAAAGGTTTGTGGGATTTATAAGTGCTGGTGCTAAAAGAATAGAAGGCAAAGCGGGAAATATGGCCATTGAAACCTTTTTCTCAGCTACAGACAATGGGAAATCATTGATAAAGATTACAGCAAAGTAAGTGATGAACATAGAAAGGTGACACAGGTAAACAAAGGAGAAATCAAGTAAAAGCGCTGTCCTGTGCAATTATATGAATGCAATGGGTCACAAATGTTAGTGCGGTTTTGCTCCAAAAAATTCAAAGTGCATTTGAGCCTCTCGATTTCCCCGGAACTGCACTCACCAGTCCACATGACCAAGCCTAAATGACATAAACCCTGCAACTTGGTACAATTTACTGTGCAAAAGGGTTTTCTTAATGTACCCAACGTCATTGATCATGTAAGACTGGACAATGCTGTAGCTGTGTGCTCCGATTGTAAGTCCCAGAAATCAAACTATTCCCACAAAGATGGGCACACACTGTTCTACACTTTTATACCATTTAATCAGCCATCGGTTGTAAGAGGTCTATAGTCTTACAATAGTACTGTAAAAAAAATATTGTCTATGATTTAGCCCAGCAATGACCACAATCTTGAAGCCAATTATCATTTTAAACTGATTTTTTTTTTTTTACATTTTTTATTATTTTTATTTTTTTTTATTTGTATGTTTTTCATTTATTTTATTTTTATTTTTCATTTATCTATTTATTTGTTCTTTCATTTATTAGTTTTTCATATGCTTATTTTTCTTGTAGTCTTATTTTGTTTTTAGATTTATTTTTAGGTTAGGAGTTAGGCAGCTCACACGGTTACACCCACTTGTTTCACTCACTTATAATTTTAGCCCATGGTGTTCAATCTTAGGCCATTTGACACAAACCATTTGCGCGGCCTTTGTGTCCCCTGCATAGGGATCTATTTTGCTGCTTACACGAGCCAGTGAAGGACCAAACCAAAAAAACAAGATTTTAATATATTGTAGCTTACCAATACTTAAAGTGGTATTAAAGGTTCAGGTTTAAAAAACAAAACAAAAGAAACAAACAAAACAAACATGTTACTTATCTGCTCTGTGCAGTGGTTTTGCACAGAGCAGTTCCAATCCTCTTCTTTTTGGGTCCCCCACTGGCACTCCTGGCTCCTACCCCTTGCCTAGTGCCTCCAACCAACGCTTGCTATGAGGGGACTGGTGAGTGCTACTGAGCCCTGCTCTTTGCGTCCATAAGACACATAGAGCAGCAGCTCAGCCCCGGCCGCCACTCTTGTTATTGGTTTACTGGCTGTGATTGACAGCAGTGGGGGCCAATGATGCTGCTGTCTCAGCCAATAACCTCTGACAAGCTGCCCTAATGCACTCACCAATAGACTTTTATTCTCATGGACTTTTGCTACCTTCTATGGACTTGTTTTAAGTTATATTTTTGGACATCCTACATTTTGTATGAGGAATAATACCATCCTCTCTTTACTGTCTCAGCCAATAAGAAGAGGGATTCCCAGGAGAGCCGAGGCTCTCGTGCACATCCCTGGATCGGGAGGGAGGTCACGTGAGTATTATGGGGGCTGGAGGGGAGAGCAGCACATTGAAGTTTTTTTCCCTTCATGCATAGAATGCATGAAGGGAAAAAACCTTCAGCCTTAACCTCTTTAAAGTGGATGTAAACCCGAATATTATTATTTTTTTATGTCATAATGTAGAGTATAAAATTTCCTATCATTTGAGCCTTGCCACAAAAGGTTAATCAAGCTCTGAGCAATCCTCTTTTATTGTTCAGTAAGATAAATCTTGAAAACAGAGAAAAACTTTGTCAAATCCTCCCCCTTGCTGTGAGTGACAGGTGATTTACATATCTCGTGCACTAGCCTAATAGACATGCATTATTTTTTATTTCCCTCCCACTCCTTTCTTCTGTTGCTCTGCCAGGATTGGCTGTTCCCCACCTCAGCATGATTTGGCATGCTGAAGTCATGTGGGGACTTTTCTGGGTTTTGACTGGATGTTAGTGATCATAGCAGAAGTTCAGTGTAAGAAATACACAGGAGAAAATGCATGTTGATAAGGGTAGTGTAGAGGTGGGCGGGGAGTCTACTGACATCATGGCTCCACCCCCTGAGCCCTGGAAAACAGACCCACCCACAAAATCTGCAGTTTTTTGGGTCTCATAGCAGACAGAAATTTGACAGATAAGTATACATGCAGGAGGCATGTATATCCTTCTAGATAACCAATATTGCAGTGGTTTAGAAAGGATGAGAGTGGGTTTACATCCACGTTAAATGTAGTGGCTGCATTTGTTTTGTTAAATCCCTTTTTCTTTTATTTCACCTGCTGATCTGGCCAGCAACACACTGTCTTAGGTTGGTCCAGTCTATGGAGGAGCAAGGGAGCTCAAAGGATAAGTTCACCTTTGGAATACAACAGCATTGCCAATCTGGGGAGAGGGTAGTGTTAGATGCACTAGAAGACTTAAATGGAATTGACTAAAAAAACTCCAGCTAGCAGCTATAGAAAACATATTTTTCTTTGTGGGATAAAGGTTTTACATAAATGTATAAAAACTGGTCATTGTAAGCACCCTGCCAGTGGTTTGTTTCAACCTTCTAACTACCACTTTTGCTGTACAGCTTAATCTGTTAAAATAAGCTGAAAAATACCAGACGTTGACCCTTTTACACTAGTGGACAAGTCAGTTTTTCAGGCAGACCTGATCAGACCCTCCAGTCTCCTCTGTGGAGCAGCAGGTGCCAACGGAAGGTCAACCCACCAACATCCAATCCAATCCTATCTGCTAAAAAAAGACAGATGGGGATCCCTTCTCCATTCGTCTGGTGGATCGGATGGCAGTTGGGTGTGAACAGACAGGCGATCCCTTTACATCCATCTGCCCATAGAGGAAAGTGGGATAAGCTGGACGGACATGGACCAGCCATCTGCCTGCTCAGCGGGCATCAGCAGACAGATTCCCTGCTGAGCACGCAGACTCCAACAGAGCCTGCCCCAAGTGTAGGAGACCTTACTGGCCATACCACCAGGTGAAAATTAAAAAAAAGAACACTAATGCAGCCAACGCATCTAGGAATTGATCAGCTGCAATTTTTTATGACTGAAGTTTAGTTGTAAAACATTTTCTACCACTTTATTGACATAACTTGCTAGTAATTAAAGTGTTACTAAACCCAGGACCCTGCATTCACTATATCTGGTCTCCCACAGTACACAGGACATCAAAATGCAATTATTTTTGGAAATATAAACTGATAAATACCTTTTCTCATCAGCAGTATAAAGCAGTCTTGTGACTTCTATCCGTTCCTAGTTAAGTTTGTATGAGGAGTTTTCATTCTCCCCTGATCCTCCGTCTGGACAGTGCTGATTGGCTTTGTGCTGATCACATAAACTCTCCCAAGAAAAAAAAAACTCTCTAGCAATACACACCAAACTGAGCATGTGCAGTCCGTCCCCTGTCTCTGTAAATATCAGTTTCTTTTTTGGAGACAGTGGAAGAAGAGGGGGGTCAGAGAGACGGGATCAAACAGGCTTTATACACAATACCAAAGGATTAGGTTCCATAGTGAGTATAACAAGCATGCTTTACTGCATATACAGACTGATTTTACTGTAATGGGTTAAGTAACGCTTTATTTTTTTTTGTTTTTGGTTTAATACTGCTTTTAGGATAGGTAGGCTGCAATATATTACATTTTTGATTTTGCTTTAAATGTTTGGTTTATTTATTTAACACTATATTACCTTTTCTGTGCTGTCCTTCCCTTTTATGCTTTTTATTCTGATCTTTTAGAATTGATCTTTCTGAGAGACATAACCAACGTGGCAGGAAGTTAGAGGGCTGTAGTGAGCACAGATGTGACAATGTTGATTTGGAAAGATGCTTTAATATCAGTGATCTTATGAAGTCGCATGTGTCCATGGGCGTCCACAGGTAGGGGCAAGGGGGGTCAAGGCCCCCCCCCCCCCGAATCAGATCAGCACTGTTAAATTGTGCACAGTGGCATCACTATGGTGGTGCGGCATCCCGCACTCGAGTGCCACCTGCCACTGGGGCGACACCATCAAGGTGCTGTCAAGCCCCCCTCCCCCCATTAGTGTAGTACGACTGTGGGCTCTTTTCCCCGCTCAGTCCAGCGGTAAACTCGGTGACGCTGTGACAGGAGAAAGGCGAGCTGCGGGCGCACTCTTTTCCCCGCTCAGTCAAGCGGTAAACTCGGTGGCGCTGTGACAGAAGAAAGGCGAGCTGCGGGCTGTCAGAGGTTTCCCCTTCTCGCGTCTCTCACTAGGTTCCCCGTCCAGCTTCCTGCCCACTCTGTTCCTTCCCCATTGGCCATAACTGAGGGCCAATCAAAGAAGACTAGTAAAGGAAAGCATCATGGGACATGTAGTCCTGAAGATTGGCGGCCCCATTTTCCACAAGAGGCTACAGCTCAATCAAGAAAGAGATTGAGAGAATGCAGCCTGCAAAAAAGCTGAGAGAGAGAGTGCTACAGGACAAAGAACGAGGAGTGTGCTGGGTGGAAGCCAGAGAGAGAGCCTCGCTGCCCGGCGCCACCAGAGAGAGAGCCACGCTACCCAGTGCCACCAGAGAGAGCCATGCTGCCCAGCACCACCAAAGAGGGAGCCACCCTGCCCAGCGTCACCCAAGAGAGAGCCACACTGCCAAAAGCCATGCTGCCCAGCGCCACCAGAGAGAGAGAGCCCCGCTGCCCAGCACCACCAGAGAGAGCCCCGCTGCCCAGCACCACCAGAGAAAGAAAGACTGGGAAACTGCCAGGGTACAGATATGCTACACTACTGACCAGAATCACCCCCGGGGAACCCAGAGTGAGCAATCGACCAGCCCGAGGCATCACTGTTGTAGTTTCGCTGGGTCTGGTAAGAGGGCCTGTCGGTTATTATCCATTACTTACTTGACCATGATAATGTGATCATGACATTGTCGAAAAAGGGCGGTGCATGGGAGACCCTAAAATTATGCCCCCCTGAAAAAAGTTTTGCGGACGCCCATGCATGTGTCTCTGGTCTCCTGAAGCCAGTAGACATGTGCAGAACAAAAAAAGGTGTTTTGTTTAGATTCGTTATTTACATAAATTTGTTTTGTTTAAATCATTTTCGGAATTTGTTTTCGATTCGGATCGAAATCTAGATTTATTAAAAAGCAAAAAAGTGCTAATAACTCACATGAAGATAAATAAAGTTCTGCATAAAAACATACAGTAATTACTCCTTCCCAGGGAAATAGTTGAAAACCTCAAGGTTGTCCCTGGAACAGGAAGTGAGGGAAAATCTCTCCAACATCAATACACACAGATGTACAAAAGAAAAATGTTTTTAATTAAATAGAGGAATTCTAGAACTTCTGTTAGATTTTTAGTTGTTGTCTGTTAAAGCGGGAGTCCGCCCGGAGTTCCGCCGTTTTTTTTTTTTTTTAAAAGCCAGCAGCTACAAATACTGCAGCTGCTGACTTTTAAAATAGTGACACTTACCCGCCCAGCGAGCTCGCGATGTCGGCACCCGAAGCCGATCTCTCGATCGTCTCTCGGGTGCTGCCGCCGCCATCTTGGGTATGGGAATCAGGAAGTGAAGCCTTTCGGCTTCATTTCCCGGTTCCCTACTGCGCATGCGCGAGTCGCGCTGCGCAATAAGGATAGACCCGCTGCCTCTGGGATCTGTGTGTTTCCCAGCAGGCAGCGGGGGACTTTCGGAAAGGGGCGTAATCTACGCCCCTTTCCGCAGAGAGCCATCCCGGAAGTGGGTGCAGATACCTGTACTGTACAGGTACCTGAACCCCCCTCCCCCCTGAAAGGTGCCAATTGTGGCGCCGGAGGGGGGGAGGATTCCAATGAGCGGAAGGTCCACTTTAGGGTGGACCTCCGCTTTAAAGACTAAAATAGCCTATGCACACAAGTAGCCTGAGTGTATTTGAATTGTTTTTTCTAAAATATTCATTCATTTTATCATCATGCCTGTAGGCCATTTTAAAAAATGATACAAATGTAATTTGCATACAATGTTGCATAACCACACAATTGTCAGTTAAAGTAGTGCAGTGTTAAATAGAAAAAAAATGCACTGGTCATGAAGTGGGTAAAACCTTCCAGAGGTCAAGTAGTTAATTGTTTATATGCGGTCACATCCTGCTGATTATCAATGCTGATCCTTTCTTTCCTTGACCAGCCATTTTTCTAATCTTCTATTGTCCAATTTTGGTGAGCTTGTGTAAATTGTAGTCTCAGTTTCCTGTTCTTAAAGTGGTTGTAAACCCTTACAAACCACTTTGACCTACAGGTAAGCCTAGATTAAGGCCTACCTGTAGGTCCAAGCAATATCTCCTAAACCTATATGGTTTAGGAGATATCTGCCTGAAAACGGGCACCGCTGTCTACGGCGCATGCGCCGTAGACAGCGGCGCGCAGGCGCACTGAGCGCGGCATTTCCAAGAATGGAGCTGCCGCGCATGTCGACTCCCGTGCGCATGCGCGGGAGTGACGTCATCACGGCTTCGCCGAATGACAGCGGCGGAGCTGCAAGACGCCACCAGCAAGATGGATGCGGCGGACTACAGGGGACAGCGGCGACTTCGCTGGCTCCTGTGTCAGGTAAGTGACACATAATGGGCTACTATGCGATGCATAGTAGTCCATTATGCTTTGCCTTTGCAGGGAATGAAAGAGGAAGTAAACTCATCAAGGTTTACTTCCTCTTTGACTGACAGGAGTGGCAACTGGTAAGGCCGCGTACACACGAGCGGACTGTATGGCGTACTTAGTCCGTCATACAATCCGACGGACAGTCCGTCATACTTTCCACTGAACGGACTTGACCACACACGGATACCCAAACAGTCCGACGAAAGCTTGCGCGATGACGTGTACAGCACGTACGACGGGACTAGAAATAGGAAGTCCAATACACAGCAAAGCACCCTTCCGCCGTGTAAATCCTTTCTGGGCATGCGCCATTCTTAGTCCGTCCGACTAGCATACTGACGAGAGGATTGTCTGCTGAAACCAAAGTATGACGGACAGAATTTCGAAAATTCCGAAATTCTTAGTACGCCGGACTGCACGCTGAAAAAGTCCGCTGAAGCCCACACACGAGCGGACTGTCCTCTGAAATGTGTTTCGACGGACTAAGTACGCCATACAGTCCGCCCGTGTGTATGCGGCATCAGTCTCAATTTCAGCTGCGACATTCAGATGGTAGGGACAGAATTTGGCATAAACAACATGAAAGCATGGATCCATCCAGCCTTGTATCAATGGTTCAGGTTGGTGGTGTAATGGTGTGGGGGGATATTTTATTGGCACACTTTGGGCCCCTTAGTGCCAATTGAGCATCGTTTCCACACCACAGCATACCTGAGTATTGTTGCTGCCCATGTCAATACCTTTATGACTAGTGTCCCCATCTTCTGATGGCTTCTTCCAGCAGGATAATGCGCCATGTCACAAAGCTCAAATCATCTAACCACTGTTTTTTTGAACATGACAATGAGGTCACTGTACTCCAATGTCCTCCACAGTCAACAGACAAATCTGCGTGATGCTATCATGTCAATATGGACCAAAATCTCTGGGGAATGTTTCTGAAATCTTGTTGAATCTATGCCATAAAGAATTAAGACAGTTCTGAAGGCAAAAGGAGGTCCAATCTGGTACTAGCAAGGTGCACCTAATAAAGTGGCCAGTGATTGTATATATTATTGAAGTGGCAAAGCTTCCAGATTCAGACAAGGTTTGGGGGATCGGTCATTTGGATTACAGTTGAACATTCTGATATAACATTCTAACATTCTGGAAACAACCAGGATCATTTTTCATAAAAAGAATATTGTTATTGGACATATTTTACATATTTTGATGCTAGCTTGCATAACAAATTTTCATTTTTGCATACAGTTCCACTTTAATAAAGGGAAATACAAAATTTTCTAACTATTTGGGGGGACTCTTAGGTCACATCACACGAGTGCATTCTGGCACAGCATGTAATACAGAAGAAGATATGTAAGATATGTATGCTATTAAAGGAAGTGGCACTGGGACTGCATGAGATCAATGCAGAAAGTGAACATTACATAGACTGTAATGACACAGATTTCATCACGCGTTTTGGATGCCGTTTCATATGCATATACTGTGCCAAAAGCAGCCCGTTCATGTTCTTCACCACAGATCCGTATAAAGCAGTGGTTGACCTTTCACTAAAAGTAGAAAACCTATTTATTCACTGAAAATGAAATTTTCTTCCTTGTATGGAACTTCAGACAATTCGATTTTTATTTACTTTTCCTGCGTGAAGGGCTAGATATTTCAGGAGAAAAGATGAAGCCTCTAATGTTCTACATCAGCATTGGTAATAGAATGTCTGCTGTGTGTAGGAAAATATCTTCCCCTTAGGACCAGTAAACCTGGAGTACAAGTTGCTTTATTTAAAACAGATGCTAATAACATTTTCAGATATGTATGTAGATGTATCCTTGTATGATAAAAGTACAAAATATTGGTATTCAATGGAAACCAGCACTGCCAGAAATATAGAGGCTACCATTACATATTTGCCAAGATATTCATCACAGTCCCTGCGCTACTGTAGCCCCATGCCCTACACTTAACATGCCCGTCTTCTGGGTAGTCCCACTGTCACCTTATGCCCCACACTTAACATGCCCACCTTCTGGGCAGTCCCACTGTCACCCCATGCCCCACACTTAACATGCCCACCTTCTGGGCAGTCCCACTGTCACCCCATGCCCCACACTTAACATGCCCACCTTCTGGGCAGTCCCACTGTCACCCCATGCCCCACACTTAACATGCCCATCTTCTGGGCAGTCCTACTGTCACCCCATACCCTACATTTAACATGCCCACCTTCTGGGTAGTCCCACTGTCACCCCATGCCCCACACTTAACATGCCCGCCTTCTGGGCAGCCCCATCAAGACTCCCACTTTCCAGACGATCTTGCCCACATTTCTGATGCTTCCACCTCTATGAATGTGGAAACTGTCCACTCGCGGCCACATTCTCCTCAACACCCTGATCGGGCTCAGTACCTCAAGGTTGATGCCGTTATTTCGGGACCCAGCCAGAATCATTGGCATAGCTCACTTGGATGTGGGACTGTTCCAGCAAGTCCAGGACAGTCTGCATCTATGCCATTGCCAAACTCCTTGTAAAAATTCTGGAAGCCTGGCTATCCTTGGCTTTAGGGCTTTCAGTGTTATCAACCAAGAATTAATATGCAGAACAGTAATGTCAGTGTAAAGTCCAACCCCTAAACCCCGTACTTGTTCTTGTGACTTACTGAAGCCATTGGATCATCGTGACACCCAGAAAAATAGCATTTTCAGAGGGAAAGATCAGTAATAGCAGCCTTCATGCATTCTCACTACAGGTTTTCTTTAATTCCATGGTAAAAGGAGGCATAGAGCCAACAGCCAGAACTTACACTTCCATTGGATTACTGGGAAGAAGGTCAGCTAAGTGCTGGAGATATTTCCTCTAACATATCCACATTCATCTCAGATATTAATAGTTCTGGAATACGCCTTAAGCTCTGACATATCTATCTGCGAAAAGCCTTTTTATACAGCTTCTTTTTCAAATTTGTGTCCAACAATTGTAGTGTATTGAAGGAAAGCAATTTACAGCTCGTTAGTGTGTAGTGTGTAAGTGTATCTTAACCCAAGCAGGTTACCAGTCCTTAGATGCGGGCTTTGCAGCTGCATTTATTTTCATTTTTTCAGGCTAAGTACATTTCTGAAAGTACAGAACAATTCCTGTTGATCTGGCCAGAATAAGGGCTCTTGCACATGGCTATATATTAGGGTGTATGGCTGTATAGAGTAAAATAGACCTGTTGTGGTGGCACCTGGGAGCCAAAGCTCTAGTGGGATTTTGCCCTTTGACATGCATCGCAGTATATGCTGTGCAAGGATATATTTGTGTAACTGACGGTACCCGCGTATGGGTCATTTTCAAAACTTTCGTTTGGTTAAAAAATAAGCACATAGGCATGGTCGTGTGAACATAGATTTACCCTGAATCTGCAGCTCCCAGGTGCCACAACAACAGGTGTATTTTACTCTCTACGGCCATATGCCCTAATTTACGGCCATGTGCTACAGCCCTAACAGTTTCCTTCTCACCTTCATTGAGCTGAACTGAAATCTCAAACAACTATATCAGCCTTCCCAGCTATAATCTGTAAACTACAAAGCACTTTCTCCTATAGGTAATGAAGATAAGGAGAGGAGGAAGCATTTGTAGTCCAAATAGTGGCAATGCTGCTTCTCCAAAGCTACAGTAAAGTGAGTCTCTGTTGCCACCCTGAAAATGTGTTGACATTTAAAGTATTATTAAACCCTCAGAACTTTTTATTTTAACAATTTGGCCATAATAAAACAAACATTTTCCTTCAGTAAACTGTTAGTTACAATTCTTAACTCAGCTCAGTTTACAACTTTGATGCTGCCACCTCCTGCTCTCCCAGTGCTGCTTCCCTGAACATCCAGTCTCCACAGCAAAGGATTAACAGTGGACTTTGCAGTCTGAAGCCAGCCTGTTCATTTGGAGAAGAGTAGGGGGAGTAGAAAAGTGCCTTGCCATTCTAGGCCAATAATAATAATAATAATAATAATAATACATTTTATTTATAATGCACTTTCCATCAAGTGTGTTTCTATTGATGCACACAGTGTGGAGAGACACAATTTTAGTCCCTGCATGCAAGGGTGGCTCCATAGGTTTCTACAAGAGAAAGAAGCCACCCCGAAAAACATGGGGCAGCAGTCATGGCGCTAGTCATGGCGCTTGTGTTCTCTTCTTACTCCTACACAAAGCTGCCATCTTTGTGAGCTCCATATGGACTTTTATGGACTGCCCTATATGGACTTATTGTTTACATTTCTAATTTTATTTGATTATCCTTTTCCCTAGCCTGGGACCCAGATATAGTGCCTACTTTTGTGCCAACCCTTTCCTCTCCATGGCACTAGTTTAAACTGGAACATGGGCAAGGATTTAAAAAAGGAGCTGCATATTTAGTAATTGAATCAGCTTCTGTAAAGTGATTTAAAAATTAGGGTTTATCACTTTAAAGTGGAACGTCACCCTACAGGGGAATTTCCACTTTATGTACTCCTGCCCCTTTTTTTTTGGGGGGGGGGGGTGATTTAGGTGATTTCACCAGAAGTTCTCCCCCAACCCCACCCCTGCTAGAAACCTTCTGGGACACATCATAAGTCCCAGAAGGCTGTGCGACCATTCAAAAAACATAGTCCGGCTCATGCATGCATAGTGGGAAACCAAGTGTATAGCTGCAAGGAATCACAGCTGGCTTTCCACAGTTGGCATGCCAGCACCGGGTACCTGAAGACTGGTGAAGAACTGGCCCGGGTGAGGATGGTGATGGATCCCTGGACAGGTAAGTGTCCTTTTATTAAAGTCAGTAGCTACAGTATTTGTAGAAGCTGACTTTTATTTATTTATTTTTCAAACAGGGTGAAGAACCTCTTTAAGGCTGGATTCAGACAGGAGCACAAAGTGGCTCACAGCAGGAATCTGGTGCGTCTCCATTCACCGTTTCAGTTCCAAATTCAGCCCGAATTTTTGGCTGAATTCGGACCCGAAATGGACCAAAAGTTACACAGGACTCCTGTGCAATTCTCACCAGAGCCGCTCTAGTGATGTGTGAACTGGCTCTATAGAGAGCCAGTTACAATCTCCCGCTATGAGAATTGGTGCGGGAAAACCTGCATCCAATTCGCAATAGTGTGAACCCAACCTAAAGTATTGAAGCCTGAAAAAAGAAAACTAATGCTGCCATCACAGCTAAAGACTGGTAAGTTGCAATATATTACATTTTAATTTTTTGGCTTAGATATCTTTTAATATAATCAAAGCTATCATTTCGGTGTAGTGCCCTTTTACACACATACAGAGGACGTAGATTACATTGAACTTTGTCATCACACTTTACTATCTTAGTACACAACGGAGAATATTCTGGGTAACCCATGAGAAAGAACTAGAAGTTGTACTATGCTACAATACCATGCCTGGATTTACAAATGAAAATCACCACCTCCCTGACAGTAACTAACACATTTTCCTCGCTCTAACCCCCTTTTTAGTTAAATGAACAATAACACAATTGTAGAGCAATTTCAGGACCATTCCAGCCCAGCCTGGGAACAATGTAGCTGTGAACAGCAGCACGAAAAGAAAAAATGACATCTCTCTTTTGTCAGTTTTATGCAAACTAGTTGGTTGACAGAGAGAAAATGATCCAGTACTATCTGTAAAGTGACAGCTCCTTCCCAGGCAACTGCATCTCTGAGCACAGACAAAAGAAGATGTACATTTGGATGTGTTAAACCACAAAGGGAGACACATCTCCTAACACAGACCCATTAGACAGGGACTAACTGGACTGCAGCCTGCACATTAGTCTCCAGCAATATATATAGCAGCCCATGGTGACATTATATACACATGGGATCATTGATCATGCCCAGCTGTATGGGATATCAGAGAAAGTGATTGAGCAGCATGCAGATAGCAGTGACAGTAATAGCCCCAAGTCACATGACCACTGAAGTGTCAAACCACCTAAAACCACTCCAGTGCCCAGATTATAACATGGCATGGGATCAAAACCCGACAATTGTTTTACCTCCTAGAAAATATGCACAGGTCAATAAAATGCAATCCAGCAATTCAAATATTAATAGCCATTTTACTAGACAAAGCGGCAGACAGTCCAACTGAGATAGCAGCAGTAAGTTGAGCGATGATGAGATGTAAAAGTGTGTGGATGGGATGTACTCACCATCTGTAAAGTGCAGATAAAGATCAATGTGCAGCGCCCAGTACAGCAGCCCATGGTGTGATCACTGTACCCCCGGAGTGTCGGGCACAGGCGGGCAGGCGGAGTGCAGCTGGACAGCTCCTTAGGCGTAGCTGCACTTTCTTAGGGCTGCTGTCAGATTCAGCACCTGCCCCGGAGATACTATAGATCCCAATGTAGAATCTGCCGACACTGCAGCCAGAGAGACACCTCGATCCTGCCGCCTGCTGCTCCCAAATCCCAGATCACTGATCCCGAAATCCCGACCCAAAATCCCAAACCCGGACCAAGATCGAGCCCACAAATCCACAGCTCAGACCTCTCCTTCCTTTCTTCTCTTTTGCCTTTGACTTTTCATTTGTAGAAGCCGGATGAAGGCTTTCTGCTGCCATCTGCTGCGCATAAAATGCATGCCCTCCCCAGGGTACTCCACATTCCATCTACAACTCAGCATAGGAGCAAGATACACACATCAAATATATATATATATATATATATGTGTGTGTGTGTGTGTGTATGTATATATGTGTATGTATATATATATATATATATATATATATATATATGTTTGTATATATATATATATATATATATATATATATATATATATATATATGTGTGTGTATATATACAATGTATATATATATATATTAAAGTTTCTGAATTAAAGTGACAATAAAGTGTTATTAAACTTAAAAAACAAAAATGCAATATATATAGCAGTTTACCAGTTATTAGATGTGATGACTGCATTTGTTTCCTTCTTTAGTTTCACCTGTAGATTGAGCCAGTAAGTCTGTTATATTCTCCAATTCCTGTAAAAGACCAAGCTATCTAATGGCAGTTAGGAATTTGAGACAAACCATTCAAAGCAAAACTAAAGTCCCGATACCTACCTTTCTTTTCACTGGTGGCAGCTGCTGCTTCATTTTTTGGGTGGGTGGAAAACAAACCACCCAATGCCCCCCCCCCCCCCCTTGCTCACCTGGTCAGCCGATCAAGCCCCAAAATCCAGGTCAGTGAGAGGCTTGATCGGCTGACCAAGTGAGCGACGGGGGGAGGGGGGGTTTGGGTGGTTTGTTTGCCCCCCACCCAAAAAATGGAGCAACAGCCATCACGGATGAAAAGAAAGGTAGGTATCGGGACTTTAGTTTCGCCTTGAATGGTTTGTCTCAAATCCCTAACTGCCATTAGACAGCTTGGAGACCCTGAGTCTCCTCCTTGGTGGCTTTCCCCTGCTTCTGCTCCCAGCCAATATGATCGCTTCTCCTCTTGGCCAATCGGGTCTTAAGACCCACTTCCTTATTGGCTGGGAGGAGAAGCAGGAAGACAATAGAAAATATTGTAAAAAAGGAGTACTCCCGCGCTAGTGAGGAAATAAATGAGAAACCAAAGGTGCTGCAAACACTGTAAGGGTCAAACACTACCCATATCAATAAATAGATCAGTAATTGGTGTTGCGCTCCTAAATAAATATAATTGTGTTCATAAAAATTGCTTCACAGTAAATAAATACAGTGATAACAATATAGTGCAAATGACCATAAACATCAATTACGGTAATAAAGTGCATATGTAATGAAGCAAAAATAATCACGTGCAAATGTGTTGAGCAAATAGCTCAGGTGGTTATCTAAAAAAGGTTTTAAATGAACCGTGAATACATAAATAAATAAAAAATATCACATAAATAGATAAATGAATAAGTCCATATAGCAAAAGTGCAAATAGTGCTAATAAGACACAGGTGGACGCTTGTCAAGGTCCAAAGTGCACAGTGCAGGGTGAAGGTGTTCTATAGGAACATCAGGTGGAGGTGTTCTATAGTGACATCAAATAACTTTCAATGGAGGGTGGATCTTCGCTGTATAAAACACCTGTGGGTGTACTAAATGAATACCTTACTGTTGTAAGGTAAACAGCATTAAGAGAGGGAGCAATAAAAAAAGAATGTGCGTAAATTTGTTATTATTTTAATAAACATTGGTTTACAAAACTACTTCACTGTAGAAGGCTCTATAAATCCCTTTCTATGTCCGGCTATCCTTGCATTTGAGTGATCTTTAATACCCTTTGTTTTGGAATGAAAAGGAGTTACCTACTATAGCTCTGCACACACTGGAGATACATAGGAAAGGAGGAACTCACAGGAACCATTTCATCTCGAGTGATATGCTCCCTCTCCTCTCTTAATGCTGTTTACCTTACAGCAGTAAGGTAATAATTTAGTAAACCCACAGGTGTTTTATACACCGAAGATCCACCCTCCACTGAAACTCACAGAGTTATTTGATGTCACTATAGAACACCTCCACCCGATGTTCCTATAGAACACCTTCACACTGCACTGTGCACTTTGGATCTTGACGAGCGTCCATCTGTGTCTTATTAGCACTATTTGCACTTTTGTTATATGGACTTAGAAGATACTAATTCACTATTGTCATACAAGTGGGTGGGCTCGGGGCGCAGTGCTCTGTGCCCTGAGCCCACCCTTTTTTAAGCCAGTTAGAGCCTCAGGCTCTAATCATGTGCTTAAAAAAAACCCTATTGAAATCCATGCGTCCGGTGCCCTGCATGTAGATTAGGGGCCGGGTGAATGAATTAGGGAGACGGCAGCCCTAATAGAGCAGCCACCACTGCTTTTCATGGTCCAATGTTCCTCACTGGCATCTCCGACCATGCTTCTTCTGGGTGCGGCCCTCTTTATTGGGCAGCTTAGGACAATGCATGTGCAGGAATTCAATCTTCCCAGTACACAGACAATGTGCAGGAATGTAATAATACATATCTTCATTGACATTTTATACATCTCATTGCTTCTTGCATTTTCTTTAATATGTTTGGGATCTATTTTTTTATAACTATCTAACCCCTGAGGAAGACTTAATTAGTCAAAGCGCTGGGCTTCTATACATACGGGATCATTATTTCCAGTTGTATGCCATTTCCATTACTACCATACACTGGTGCTGGAACTTTTTTAAGTTATATGTTATTGTCATTGATTGTACCACTTTTACTGATTCCAAGGGATTATTTTAATACTGTCTCAATAAAATGTTACAATTTTAGCATAATACAGGTTTCTGTTATATGATTACGGTATCACAAAGTCCCGTTTTCCCCTTCTCTTCCCCTTTTGGGTTTTCTTTGTGCCAGAATGTAAACTAGGTTGTACTTCTGCAGCTCAATGTACATTCTACAGACAACTGCGAGCAGGCAGGTAGATCTATTTTATTGCAAAAGATGCATTGCATGTCTTCAAAACTGACACTTTAGTTCTGCTTTAACTTGGACAGGGGTGCTTACAATGGTCAGCTTTTAATCATTTATGTAAAATGTTTATTTCAAAAGGCAAACATTTTTTTTGCGGTAACCTGCTAATAAAGTGTTAGGTTTAAACTCTTTAGTGAAGTTCATCTAAGGCCACATGAATGCTGTAGCTTCTAAACTCACATTTAGGAGCAGTTGGATATTTATTTCAGCAGCCCTCTGAGAACTCTCCTCTGTTATATTATGTGTACATGTTCAGGGTTGTTTATAATAGTTCAGAGGCAGTTGAGTTTACTGGTTTTTTTTTAAAGCAGAAACATCGCATTCAAACTGTAGTTTACCGGCATTTCAAATGCTTGAAAAAACGCTGTAACCAGCGTTCATGAGCGTTTGCGTTCATAAGCATTTTTAAAGAGGAGAGAGGGAGGGGGAGAGAGAGAGGGAAATGGAGAGAGAACAGGAGAGAGAGAGGGCAAGAGAGAGAGAGCAAGAGAGAGCAGGAGAGAGAGAGGACAAGAGAGAGATGGGGGAGAGAGGGAGGGAGGGAGAGAGAGAGAGAGAGAGAGAGAGCAAGAGAGAGAGAGCAGGGGAGAGAGAGAGCAAGAGAGAGAGAGAGATCAGGAGAGAGAGAGGGCAAGAGAGAGAGGGGGAGAGAGAGAGTGCAAGAGAGAGAGAGAGCAAGAGAGAGCAGGAGAGAGAGAGGACAAGAGAGAGATGGGGGAGAGAGGGAGGGAGAGAGAGAGAGAGAGAGAGCAAGAGAGAGAGAGAGAGCAGGGGAGAGAGAGAGCAAGAGAGAGCAAGAGAGAGAGAGAGATCAGGAGAGAGAGAGGGCAAGAGAGAGGGGGAGAGAGAGAGTGCAAGAGAGAGAGAGAGAGAGAGATCAGGAGAGAGAGAGGGCAAGAGAGAGGGGGAGAGAGAGAGTGCAAGAGAGAGAGAGAGAGAGCAAGAGAGAGAGAGAGGGCAAGAGAGAGGGGGGAGAGAGGGGGGGAAGAGGGGGGGAGAAAGGGAGGGAGAGAGGGGGGGAGAGAGAGAGCAAGAGAGAGCGAGAGAGGGAGAGGGAGAGAGGGCAGGAGAGAGGGGGGGAAATGGAGAGAGGAGGAGAGAGAGAGGGGGGGAAATGGAAAGGGGGAGAGAGAGAGGAGGTTGAGAGAGAGGGGGTGGAGAGAGAGGGGGAGATAGGGGGGTAATGGAGATGGGGAGAGAGAGGGGGAATGGAGAGAGAAGGGGAAATGGAGAGAGAGGGGAGAAAGGGGGGTAATGGAGAGAGAGAGAGGGAGGGAATGGAGAGAGGGGGGAGAGAGAGAGGGAATGGAGAGAGAGGGGGTAATGGAGAGAGAGAGAGAGAGAGATAAAGAAAGAGATAAGGAGAGAGAGGGGAAAGGGAGAGGGGGAGGGGGGAGAGATGGGGGATGGTGGGAGAAGGGGGGAGAGAGAGAGGAGGATAAAGAGAGAGATAAGGAGAGGGGGAATGGGAGAGAGAGGGGGGGAGTGTGAGAGGTAGAGAGAGAAAAGGCCAGAGGTAGAGGGAGGGAGGGAGGGAGAGAGAGAGAAGGATAAAGAGAGAGAAGAGGAGAGAGAGATGGGGGAGCGAGAGAGGGAGTGAGAAGGAGAAAGAGAGTTTTTATGGACCTTACTTTGTGCACTGGTCCAAATCATTTGGTGGAGGGGAGATTATGGGGTGGCGTTGTTTTTACGAGGTTGGGCTTGGCCCCTTAGTTCCACTGAAGGGAAATCTGAAGGTGTCAGCAACACCTTTGGGATGAATTAGAGAAGAGACTGTGAGCCAGGCCTTCTTGTCCACATCAGTGCCTAACCTCACAAATGCACTTCTGGAAGAATGGTCAAATATTCCCATAGACACACTCCTAAACCTTGTGGACAGCCTAACCAGAAGAGTTGAAGCTGTTACAGCTGCAAAGGGTGGGCCAACTCAATATTGAACCCTACGGACTAAGACTGGGATGCCAGTAAAGTTCATGTGGATGTAAAAGGTAGGTGTCCCAATACTTTTGGTAATATAGTGTATGTTCTGGCAAAGAGCATGCTGATAGGAGGAGAAAGCTGAGTGATAGAGAGTATAGTATAGTGTAAATTAATTTGCTCTTTATGCTACATTTTTTTTGTCATATCTGAGCTCTGCTGTACACAGACTACAAAAGACAGGTACTGGCTATACTGTCTGGTAGAGGTGTCAGGATGACAAGGCTGTCTTCACAGAATTACACATCCTTTAGTTTCCATATATTTATTTCAATGGTGTATTTCGCTGCTTGCCTGGAGATAGTGTTAAAGAGCTGATATTTAGCATGCTCTGGAAGTGTATCATGGAAAAAATAGAATATGCTGTATAGCATTTTTTCAAGTTGCAAATGACCTCCAATGGGAGCAGTAAAACTGTGCACAGTATCAACCAACTGTGTCTGGGAGCAAATAATCTTCTATTTATTACTTGCTGCAATCAGTTCCAAGTTGAGAGCATATATTATAATTAGCATGTGGCATCAATGTGCTGGTGATATAATAAACACATGAAATGATTGCATATCTTTCTTAACTATTACGTTCACTCCCAGCAGAAAATCTATACGCCAGCAGATATATAAATACTTATGACCAAATTCAAATCACTGAATTTAGATAGAAATAATAAAAGCAGTCATTCATGGAAACTGGCAGATGCAGTCATCAAGTGTGTCATCCAATCGTATTATCCAGAGATCAAAAATGGATTAGCCCCTCAAATAATGTTTCCACCATGTACAGTTGGAGGCTATAACAAACGTGTCACATAAGGCCAGAAATACATAATAGGTGACAGACACCATCCTAACCCTAGGTTCACACCTATGTGTTTTTTAGTGTGCTTTGCAGTTTGCAGAAATGCACTACAGTCCATTTAACATGGTTTCCTATGGTACAAGCTAACATCAATGTGTTTTGTGGCTAGTGCATTTTCGGAAAGGGTCGGGGACTTTTCTCACACAATTTTGCGGGTAATAGACTTCAACAGAACCACACCAGAAACGCAAGTGTTGTGTTTGTGATGAGATTTTTGATGTTTTGCATTTTTTATTTTAACACCGTATATAGCTGGTTGCTAAACAGGGGGCCGGGAAGCTGGCCACCACGTCCTTACCAACCGATGAGTCATCAGCGGGGCAATCCGCTGACTGCTGAATGTAAAAAAACTAAAGTGCTGGCAAAAAAATTGCGAAAAAATGCCCATTTGGGTTCTGTATGGATCCGGAGGGACACCCCCACCAAATTTTGTTTTAAACATGGCATAGGGTCCCCCCAAAACCCATACCAGACCCTTATCCGGGCATGCCGCCCAGCAAGTCAGCAGGAAAGGGAGGGGACAAGCGAGCCCCCTCCTCAACATGGGGGGGATGGACATGCATCATGGCTATATAAGAGATGCCACACAGCGGGCGACAACACAATGGAGAGGTTTTTGTTTTTTTTAAGAGGGTAACCTGCAGCAAGAAAGAAGACAGCTCGGGGAGAAGACAGCACCGGGAGAAGATGGCTTGGAGAGAAGACAGTGGCGGGAGAGACAGCAGCGGGAGAAGACGGCACTGGGAGAGACAGCAGCGGGTGAAGACGGCGGTGGGAGAGATAAACGTAGGAGAAAATGGCACCAGGAGAGATGGCGGTGGGAGAAGACAGCTCAGAGCTATTTTATTAATAAAAGACTTGTTAAAAAACATTTTGCTGTTTTTTTTTTACATTTCATTGCTTTTTGAGGGGAATGGGTAGGGGTGCGATGTACCCGATACCCCTTCACATGGGGGGGGCTGGATCTGGGGGCCCCCTTATAAGGGGACTTTCAGATTCCAATAAGCCCCCGGAACCCCACTGACAGCGGTTTGCTTATACACACTGACTGATGACTCATTGGTTGTTAAGGATGCGGCAGCTGGCTTCCCGGCCCCCTCCTTAGCAACCAGCTATATATAGTGTGTTTACAGTTCATTTAAAGAGAAAGAAAACATAAAACGCAAAATGCATGAAAACTGCATGCAAAAACGCGAACAAAAGCGGAATTGAAAACGCAAAATGCACTGCAAAATGTGCCTGAAAAACGCATCAAGCGCAGCAGCATAGAATTGAATCTAGATGAAATATCTAAATATCTAACCAGCCTCACCCCAACCCCATTAAAATAACTTTTTTCCTGTTTCTGGTGCTCCTCGTATGTCAGCCTGCTAAATAGTGAAGCACATTGGTTTCATTAACTGTATATGTGCAGCCAAGTCAACAGTTTCACTTCAGAAAAGCAGTTCAGTCTCTACCACCTACAAATCAAGGACAATATATCCAGGTTCTGCTTGAACCTCCACTCTCCAAAAGTATAGAATGTCTCCACCGAAATAGCCACAGCAGAGTGAACAACCACTACTGTAGGGTGGACTCTACTTTAAAGTGATTGTAAATGATCACCTTGTAAAACAACCCATAAAAAAAAAAAAAATGTTTTCCTCTTTTTATAAGTGGTCAGATTCCCTCTGCATAAGAGCTAGGGGGAGGGGCTGTATGGGGGAGGGGGGGTTGCAGGATGGACAAGCTCGAGTTCACACAAAGGAAGCAAAAAAAGAGAACAAGATACTTTTTCATACAATTACTGTATTTATCGGCACACATACTTTTTTCCCTTAAAATCAGGGGAAAATCGTGGGTACGTGTTATACGTCGATCCCTGCTGTCTCTGAGGGGAAGGAGGGAACAAGTGTCGCCGAAATAGACCGAGTGTAATGTGTACTCAGCTAGGCTCGGCTCCGCTCGCAGTCACACCCAGTCCCACCTCCTAGCTTTTATGTCCCGCCATTGGATCAGTGTTGTGTCCATCATAGGAGCCGGGCCAAGGGGCGGGGCTGCGAGATGGGCCGAGCGGAGCCAAATACACAGGACATCCGGCTCTGTCTATCTCGGCGGCGCTAAAAATTTTAAATATCGTGCTGCATTTTTGGCAAGGCTGCAAATGGACACTGGACAAGGCTGCAGATGGACACAGGGGAGGGCTGCAGATGGACATTGGGCAAGGCTGCAGATGGACACTGTGCAAGGTTGCAGATGGACACTGTGCAAGGCTGCAGATGGACACTGGGCAAGGCTGCAGATGGACATTGGGGAAGGCTGCAGATGGACACTGGGCAAGACTGCAGATGGACATTGATAAGGTTGCATTGATGGGCATTTAAAATGTAAGTTTTTTTTCCTTAAACTTCCCTCCTAAACTTGGGGTGCGTGTTATATGCCGATAAATACGGTACTTGTTTTATATCAGTTACGACCCATGGTTAGTAAATGTTTAGACCCTTTGCAGTTTGCATACCAGCCAAGACAGGGAGTTTTCATGGTAAATCACATGTATGCAGACTTGGATAAGTCAGCAAGCACATATTTTTGGACTTCTCCAGTGCTTTCGATACTATCAGGCTGGATCTTTTGGGGGGGGGGGGATTGACAGCAATACAGGTTGATGTTTACCTTGTGTCATGGATTGTAGACTACCTGACATGAGGACCACAGTGTGTGCTTTGCAAGACTGTGTGTGTCAGGGCTGGTATCAGCAATGAGGTACTCACCGAGGCCAAGATGCAGAGAGCGGTGGCTGTTGCGACTCAGCGCACACCACCCCTGGAGGTGATACAGGGAATGGGTTGTACCAAGAGGCACAAGCCTCCAGCGGGATACCTGACTTGAGTGAAGGTCTGGAGGAAGGCTTGTGCAGGATGGACCGGACCAGAAGGTAAGCAGCCAGCAGGTCTGTAAAACAAGTAAAGAAAGTGCAGAAACAGGCCGAGGGTCAAACACCAGTAATCAGTCCTGGAGCCAGCAAGGCTGAGTGCAGAGGATAATCCGGAGGCAGGCCGAGGGTCAAACACAGGTGATCAGTCCTGGAGCCAGCAAGGCTAAGTGCAGCAGACAGAGAATAATCCAGAGGCAGGCCGAGGGTCAAACACAAGTATCCGTCCAGTGCGCAGCAAGGTTAAGAGTAGGAAGTCCGTTTAAACAAGCCAGGGGTCAGGTCAGGAGAGAATCAGCAAAGTCTTCAGGCAATCCGGGTCAAAGCAGGAAGTGTCAAACAGGAAGCAGGAAGCGGCAAAACAGGAACAGGAAGCAGGGAAACACAGGTGAGCTGAGACAAACCAGCAACTTGTCTGTGTGCTAAGGATCCTTTTATAGGCTGGTCAGGGAGTTCACGTTATGCGTGTGCTTGAGCGCACTCGCGCACGCCTCTCAGTAGGGCTGCGAATGTGCGTGCGCCGGAGCGCCGATCCATGGCAAATTTGTGTGCGTCTATGCGCAGGTAGGTGGTGAGTTTGATTCAAATTACTTCCCTGATAGTGCCCCCCCCCAAGGGGCGGCCTCCGGACGCCCAAGCTGGCCATCAACTCCGGATGTTCCTGATGAAAAGCTCTAATCAATCTTGGAGCATGAAGATTACCAGAAGGTTCCCAGGAGTTGTCTTCTGATGGGTACCCTTTCCATTTTACTAGGTACTGAAGTTGTCTGCCCGACTTTCTGCAGCTAAGTATGGCTTCCACTTCAAATTCGTCCTCCCCATCTATTACAACTGGAGGCGGGGGAGGCTCCTCTCTTCCGGGAAATGGACTAGGAACTACTGGCTTTAAGAGAGATACATGAAAAACTGGATGTATTCTGTATGATCTGGGTAAGTCTAACTCAAAGGCCACAGGATTCACCATTCTCTTGATTGTGAATGGGCCTATGAACCTAGGACCTAACTTACGTGAAGGGCAGGGTAGTTTGAGATGAGTAGAGGCTAGCCAGACCTTCTCGCCAATTCCAAAAGCTGGATTCTCCTTTCTCCCTTTGTCGTAGTACTTCCTGTAGTCGTCTTGAGCTCTTTGCATGGTTGCTCGAATCTTTTGAAAATTTGATTGGATAGAGACTATCCGATCCTGAACAGCAGGGACTGACGTTTCAGGGATGGAGTTGGGGAGGAAGGAGGGATGGAATCCAAAATTCGACCAAAACGGTGTTTGGTTAGTAGCCGTGTGTACAGAATTGTTGTATGCAAATTCTGCATAAGACAGAAGGGAAGACCAGTCATCCTGGGAGCCGGAACAGAAACAGCGGAGATATTGTTCTAGAGATTGGTTTGTCCTTTCTGTCTGACCGTTGCTCTGAGGATGGTAAGCGGATGAGAGACAGACCTTGATTTCCAAGGCCTTACAGAGTTCTTTCCAGAATTTAGAAGTAAACTGAGCGCCCCTATCTGAGACGATGCTGTTAGGTACTCCATGGAGTCTGACTATTTCCTTAATAAAAGTATTGGCAGTGTCCAAGGCAGAGGGAGTACCAATCATGGGCAAGAAGTGGGCCATTTTTGAAAGACGGTCAACCACGACCAAGATGGTGGTAAACCCTTCTGAGGGTGGCAGATCCACAATAAAGTCCATAGAAATGTCTGCCCATGGTCGTTCAGGGATAGGTAGGGGTCTCAGTAATCCCCAGGGTTTGGCTTTAAATCCTTTGTTACGTTGGCACGGAATGCATGAGGAGACAAATTTCTGACAGTCCCGCCTCCAACCAGGCCACCAGAAGGAACGGGAAATCAATTCTGACGTCTTCCGTATTCCGAAGTGGCCGGCCAACTTGTGGTCATGAAAAGTCTTTAAGATTGCTGGCCTTACTTCCTGAGGGACAAAGATCTTATCATGTGCCCAAAGTAGATCATTGCGTTTCTTCAAGGAAGACACTACGGGATCAGTACAGTGGCTTGAGGCTGTTTTAATGGCGGTTACCAGGTCGGATTGTGTAAGCAGGAGAAAATTTTGCGGTGACAGAATGGTGCTGGGTTCAGTAAACTGGGGGGATTCAGGGAACATCCGGGAGAGTGCATCCGCTTTGCCATTTTTGGACCCGGGACGGTAGGAAATGTGGAAGTTGAACCTAGAAAAAAAAAGTGCCCAACGGGCTTGTCGTGGTCTTAAGCGCTTGGCTGTTCTGAGATATTCCAGGTTCTTATGGTCCGTAAAAATTGTAATAGGATGAGTTGCACCCTCTAAGAGATACCTCCATTCTTCTAAGGCAAACTTAATGGCCAATAGCTCTCGGTCACCGACATCATAATTCTTTTCCGGAGGATTTAGCTTTCGGGAGGCAAAAGCTACTGGATGCAAAAGGGCCTTGGGGCCCCGTCTTTGTGAAAGAATGGCTCCAGTGGCGGTTTCAGAAGTGTCAACTTCCAACACAAATGGCAAAAGTGGGTCTGGATGCTGTAGAATGGGTGCTGAAGTGAACAAAGATTTCAGTTTAATGAAGGCTTCCTGAGCTTCCTGGGACCACTGGAAGCGACCATGTTGACGGGTCAGCTGCGTAATCGGAGAAACAATGGATGAGAAGCCGGCAATGAATCTTCGATAGAAGTTAGCAAAGCCTATGAATCTTTGCACAGCTTTTTTGTCCCCTGGAGCGGGCCAATCAAGAATCGCCTTGACCTTTTGGGGGTCCATGGCGATCCCCTGAGTGGAAATGATGAATCCAAGAAATTGGACAACGGTCTTCTCGAATTCGCATTTTTCTGCCTTAAGGTATAGTTTATGTTTCCTCAGAATGGTAAGGACCTTTCTTACATGGTCTCGGTGTAGTTCAATGGTGGCAGAAAAAATGAGAATGTCGTCTAAATATACGACTACAAAGTCGTCAAGGTATTCTCTGAAAATGTCATTTACCAGGTGTTGAAAGGTGGCCGGGGCGTTGCACAGGCCGAAGGGCATCACTAAATACTCAAAATGCCCAAACCTGGACCTGAAGGCTGTTTTCCATTCGTCATTGGTACGAATCCGAACAAGGTTATAAGCGCCTCGTAGGTCAAGTTTGGAGAAGATCTTGGCAGTCCGAAAGCGCTGAAATAGTTCTGGGATGAGCGGGAGTGGGTATCGGTTTTTAACAGTTATTTTATTGAGTTCCCTATAATCAATACAGGGTCTGAGGGAGCCATCTTTTTTCTCAACGAAGAAAATACCCGCCCCGGCTGGAGATGAAGAGGGCCGAATGAAGCCTTTTTCCAAGTTCTCATCGATGTAGGCTTTGAGAGCCTTTAGCTCAGTCTCGGATAGAGGGAATATGCGCCCGAACGGAATTTCAGATCCAGGTAACAATTAGATGGGGCAGTCATAAGACCGATGAGGTGGTAGACAATCGGCCTTCTTCTTATCAAAAACATCCTTAAACTCGAGGTATACTGGAGGGACATGCTGAAGACTGTCGGATGCAGGAACGACTGCCATACAGGTAGCTGGAACTGGAGGAAAACAGTGTTGAGAACAGTAAGAGGATGTAAAAGAGACCTTCTTTTTGCTCCAGTTAACGTGGGGGTCGTGGGCCTGCAACCAAGGGAGTCCTAAAATAATAGGGAACATGGGAGAAGAAATCAAATCAAAGCGTAGGAGCTCCTTGTGGCCTGAGTCCGTGATGGTGAGAATCGGCTGGGTCTCTTGTGTAACTGGTCCGGAGCGAGGTAAAGACCCATCAGCCAAGTGGACAAGAAGATTTTGTTTTTTGTCTTGGAGAGGAAGGTGAAGTTTTTGAGCCACAGAGATGTCCAGGAAACAACTGCACGCTCCGGAGTCAATTACGGCCGGTAGTTGAATCCTCTCTTCCGCCAGCTGCAGAGAAACAGAAAGAGTAACATAAGACTGGGTGAGGTTTGTGGCTTGATAGTTCATAACAAATTGCGGAGGTGGCTTACAAGGTCTCACTGGGCAGTTGCGAAGGTAATGGCCAACCCCTCCGCAGTACAGACATAGGTTGGCCTGTCGTCTTCGTTGCCTTTCATCTGGGGTGAGACGAGGGCGAACAAGTCCTAGCTGCATGGGTTCCCCTTCCGTGGCCATGGGGCCAGCAGGGACTGGAATTGGAGGGTAAGGAGTGGTCGACTTGGGGAGCATCCAGCTGGGCCGAGGGGTCTGAAGGCGCTCAGAGCGACGCTCCCGCATGCGCCTGTCCAACTTGGTGGCTAATTGAATCAGGTCCTCCAAAGAGGCGGGGGTCTCCACTCTAGCTAATTCGTCCTTCAAAGTTTCGGAAAGGCCTTGTCGGTATTGGTACCTGAGGGCGGCCTCATTCCAGCCGGTGTCAGCTGACCACTTACGGAACTCGACGCTATAGTCCTCCACTGGTCTCTTTCCTTGTGTTAAGGTGTGCAGAGTGGCTTCAGCTGTAGCAGTACGTTGTGGGTCATCATATAACTGACCCATAGAGTTAAAGAAGGTTTCCACTGAGTTCAGGAGAGGACTTCTTTGTTCCATAAGGCTATGTGCCCATGCCTGGGGTTCTTCAGATAGTAAGGAGATGATAAATCCAACTTTCACTATTTCAGAAGAAAAAGTCCTTGGTTGCAGGGCCAGATATAAGGAGCAGGCATTTTTAAATGCCCTGAATTTTTTTCGGTCGCCCGAAAATCGCTCAGGCATAGGTACCCTTGGTTCAGGAGTCGCCATCACCAGGGCAGGCGGTGAATGGGCCTGTGGTAGGGAGGCCCCGCCAGGGGGCGCTGGTGCTGCGTTAACTGGTGAAGGTGTTCCTGCTAATTGCTGAAGACGGCTGTCGATTTGGGTGTACCCATCTTGCAATTTCTGCACAGCGTCTGCAAGGGCTGTAACTTGCTGGCACAACATCTCCAAAGGTGAACCCGCTCTGTTGGCCTCTGTCATGGCTGGTTTGTACTATCAGCAATGAGGTACTCACCGAGGCCAAGATGCAGAGAGCGGTGGCTGTTGCGACTCAGCGCACACCACCCCTGGAGGTGATACAGGGAATGGGTTGCACCAAGAGGCACAAGCCTCCAGCGGGATACCTGACTTGAGTGAAGGTCTGGAGGAAGGCTTGTGCAGGATGGACCGGACCAGAAGGTAAGCAGCCAGCAGGTCTGTAAAACAAGTAAAGAAAGTGCAGAAACAGGCCGAGGGTCAAACACCAGTAATCAGTCCTGGAGCCAGCAAGGCTGAGTGCAGAGGATAATCCGGAGGCAGGCCGAGGGTCAAACACAGGTGATCAGTCCTGGAGCCAGCAAGGCTAAGTGCAGCAGACAGAGAATAATCCAGAGGCAGGCCGAGGGTCAAACACAAGTATCCGTCCAGTGCGCAGCAAGGTTAAGAGTAGGAAGTCCGTTTAAACAAGCCAGGGGTCAGGTCAGGAGAGAATCAGCAAAGTCTTCAGGCAATCCGGGTCAAAGCAGGAAGTGTCAAACAGGAAGCAGGAAGCGGCAAAACAGGAACAGGAAGCAGGGAAACACAGGTGAGCTGAGACAAACCAGCAACTTGTCTGTGTGCTAAGGATCCTTTTATAGGCTGGTCAGGGAGTTCACGTTATGCGTGTGCTTGAGCGCACTCGCGCACGCCTCTCAGTAGGGCTGCGAATGTGCGTGCGCCGGAGCGCCGATCCATGGCAAATTTGTGTGCGTCTATGCGCAGGTAGGTGGTGAGTTTGATTCAAATTACTTCCCTGATAGCTGGCTTAGCCCTTCCTCCTCTGGGCTGGCCGCTCAGCTGTCGGCTAATTGCCAGCTCTCTTCTCTTTCCACAGTTACCAGCTGTTCCCGATGATGCTCGTCTATCCTGCCTATTTAAAGCCTTCCTGCTCACTTTTTCATTTGCCTTTGCGTTGGTCACATCACTAGGAACTATCTCCTGCTGTTTGTTTCAAGACTGGCTTGCTGACATCCCTCCTGGCTTCTTATCCTGCTTGCAGTTGCTCTCCTTGGATCCCTGACGTCTGGACTGGCGGATTACCCGATCTGGTTAATGAACTTTGGACTGGCTGACTACCCGATCTGGCTACTGGACTCTGGCTATGCTTGACTACGCTTTTTCTATTTACCTTTTTATTTTTATTAATAAACAAGTGTGATTTGATTGTACTTCTGTCTCAGTCTGTTTCATGGTTTCTGACAGTGTGTCAGATAGGGCGATCAGCAATATTGGGGTTTCACAGGGGACAGTTCTCTCTCCCTTACTTTTTACTGTCTACACCACTGATTTCAGCTACCAGACAGAGTCTTGCCATCTTCAGAAGTTTTCTTATGACTCGGTGGTAGTGCGATGTATCAGGGATGGGGAAAAGACTGAGTATAGGACTGTGGTGGAGAACTTTGTCACATGGTGTGAGGTTAATCAACTCTATCTAAATGTAACAAAGACAAAGGAGCTGGTTGTGGATTTCAGAAAGAGGTAGCCACCAGTGAACCCAATCTTTATCCGAGGAGTGTTCCTCAATTACTTCCTGGTTTCCAGCTATAGGCAAATTATGTCATACAGTACATCCCAGGAGACTTCAGGAGGGGTTTTCTCAGCTAAGCACACCCTCCTGTGTGCATGCCTGAGCTAAGGGCAGATGTAAATGTTATATGAATCATCTGACCTTACTCAAGATGCTCTGTGAAAAACATTTATAAGTAGACCCCTAGGACAAGTCAGACCACTCCTGTGCAAACTTACATTTTGAAATTACATATATTCTTTTATTTTTGATTGTACACTAAATGAAGGTTGAAGATGAATTCCAGATATGGATATTTTAAATAGTTACATTAGTCCAGCTTGGATGTAATGTAACTATGCATGTACCATACCTGCCCGATACTCCTGGAGGTTGGAAATTACTGTAATAGGTACCTTTACTCCAGTGATCCCCATTAGCTTCCAGGTCCCTTGCTGAGTTGATACCCTGCTGTTTAATTAACACAGAAAGTAATTTATTTGGTGTTCTATGATTGGCTGAGGTCAAGATCATGACATCACCACCTGGTCTCTCCATCCTGTCCAATCAGAAAATGCTTTGCAAAATTGCAAAGCCTTTCCTGAATGGTACTTATGCCAAATGAGCAACCCTCCTGAATTCAGTAGGCAGCAGGGCAGTCACTCGGCACGAGACCAAAAGCTACTAGATGTCGCTGTAGTAGCGGTGCCTACTACAGTGATTTCCAGCTTTCAGGGGGATTAGCCAGGTATGGTATATACATAAAATGCTCCAAGCTGGACTAATGTAACTGTAAAAATATTCATACCTAGAATTCAGCTCCAAAGTATTACTCCAGCCAATGTTATTTTAGTTATGAATAATGTGACAAAGAACTGAAATCTCTATCAGGTTTTTATTGCTTTCTGTGGCCTCATTGTGGAGATGTTCTCTAAGCTCCTGTTCCTGTGACATCCTGATAAGAAATTAGGGGAGCAGTTGTCACCAGAAGTGGAAGGTACAAATAGTCATACATCCCTAATAGAAGATTTAACATTTCCACATTCAAAACAAAATAAAAAGCTGGAGTTGTGATCGCATATTATTGAGCGCACATAGCCCATAAATAATTTTCTATTTGTGGTATGCTACTGTGGAAATAGGTGCCATGCACCAATATTTGGTGGTCATATTAGATAAATAAGGGAACATGGCAGGTGTGTGTTAAATTACTGGAATATCTTGTTCTTTCTGCTCTCAGACAGAGGCCGCGTACACACGAGAGGATTGTCCGTCCAACTAACAATCCGCTCGTGTGTGGGCTTCAGCGGACTTTTTCAGCGGACAGTCTGGCGGACTAAGTCTTTCGGAATTTCCGTAATTTTGTCCGTCCAAACTTGGTTTCAGCGGACAGTCCGCTCGTGTGTAGGCAAGTTGGACGGACTAAGTATGGCGCATGCTCAGAAAGGATTTACACGCCGAAGGTTGCATTGCAGTGTATTGGACGTCGTATTTCTAGTCCCGTCGTACGTGCTGTACACGTCATCGCGCAAGCTTTCAACGGACTGTCTGTTCATCGTGTGTGGTCAAGTCCGTTCATTCAAAAGTTGGACGGACTGTCTGTCGGATTGTCTGGCGAACTTAGTTGGGCAGACAATCCGCCCGTGTGTACGCGGCCATAGACTTCTGCTTGAAAATGTTGACAGGTTCACTTTAAAAACATATGAATGTGGCAGGGATAAAAACAACTCTTATTTACAAAGTAATTGCTAACCTCTCTCTAAAGATAGTGCTTTATTTCTTCTATTAACTCCACAAATATATTTCTAAACGTTATACTGAAACCTTTTTGCTGTTTTGTAAATTGCTGATAAGCCTTAATAGCGAATCCTTTACTTCTATAATGATACGAGAACAAAACACTCCCCACCAGTTACTGCAAAATCATTGCAACTGCAAGAAGTCCCAAAGTGTCAGGCCACCTGAGGCCAGATGACAGATGCACACTGTTTGGATCAGGGGTGCAGCGCAAGGTAGTGGACCCTACAGCTGACTGCTGCGGATGGGAGTCTGGGTGGTAAAGGAAGGAAGGGCCGCTGGAACACCAACACGGATCCCACTGGAGGTTAGAGTGTAAGAATCCCTAGGGCACGGAGTCTAAGAGCCAGCAGATGTTCACCAGAGCCTCTAGTGGTGAGGATGGACTGGGCTGCAACTGGCTCCAGGACGCGACCCCCAGGGTCCCCTAGCTCATGCCCACAGTAGGCAACAGGAGGATAGGGGTAGTAGGGGAATAAGCCAAGGTCAGTAACAGAGACAAACAAAGAGCACGTGGCGGGGGGGTGGAGCATCATGAGGTAGGCGCGTACTGAGGGTGGCTTCCCGACGTCCCCACCTCCAGGAATCCCCACGAGACAGCACGCCTCAAGATGAACAGCGGGAAGAGCGGTGAGTGTGCCCGACGTCTACGCTGAGGCTCCCGGAAGGACCCATTCGCAAAGCGCCCTGCTAAGGAAAGCCGGACACTCCTTGGAGCGGGGGACGCAGCACGGAGGGGAGCCGGCGAGGGGCCACTCACTCCCGCAGCCAAAGGAGAACGGAGAGGCTGGAGCGGCTCGGCGGTCCGCGGCAGAGAGCAGCCGCGGGGAAAGGAGAAAAGGGCTGACCATTGACTACCCGGACTCCCGCTGGTGACAGTACGAACCATGTGCAAGGAGAGCAGCCTACACACCTAAGGATTAAAGCGCTGGAAGGACACCCGAGGAGGAGACCTACGAACGGTGTAGTCATTTGAGGAATCAGCTGAGCCAGCCTCAACGGTGAGTCAGAAGACTAAAGGTACCTGAGGGGAAACTGGTGAGGGGCTTGGGCAATACTGTTGAAGTACATGAAGGAACAGGACTGATACCATGTTTTGTGTGCCCTGGTCCATAATGGTCCACCAGTAAGCAAGCAAAAGGACACTGGACGGAGGGGAAAGTATATTATGCCTCTCTTCTTTCCCTCAGGGTACTGGAAGGACAAACTGGCTGGTCTCTGCTCTAAGTACTAAGCCCTCACGGGTTGCTTATACCATACAGTAAGCAAAGTTTGGCTCTCCAATGCGGTTGTTCTCCCCGACCCTGTCCAAAGTTGGTCTCTACGCTTGAACATAATGTCTAAGGGGGCTAACTACGCTATCATGGTCTTACCGTTTGCTGCCTATAGTGCCTTCAAATAAGTGACTTTGCATCCTCAGGAAGTAACTAAAGATGTTTTTTGTAGTGCTACAGTAGTAAACAGGAGACATTCAGTGGACACAATACATTGGTTATGTTATATAACACCGCTTGTTGCCTATATTACCTACAATAAGGTTATGATTTAAAAACAAAAAAAAAAAAGAGAAAAAGGGCGAAAGAAGACACGGTTGCAGTATATAGGGATTAGAAACTGAGTTTAATAGACCATCCAAGGACATTTAGGATATCTGTTTGCGGTTCCCTCCCTGCTCTGGATTATTTGAACCCAGGAGCTGCCTCCCCGTATACCCACTATAAGGCCGCGTACACACGGGCGGACTGTCTGGCCAACTAAGTCCGTCAGACAATCCGACAGACAGTCCGTCCTACTTTTGAATGAACGGACTTGACCACACACGATGAACAGACAGTCCGCTGAAAGCTTGCGCGATGACGTGTACAGCACGTACGACGGGACTAGAAATACGACGTCCAATACACTGCAATGCAACCTTCGGCCGTGTAAATCCTTTCTGAGCATGCGCCATACTTAGTCCGTCCAACTTGCCTACTCACGAACGGACTGTCCGCTGAAACCAAAGTTGGACGGACAATATTACGGAAATTCCGAAAGACTTAGTCCGCCAGACTGTCCGCTGAAAAAGTCCGCTGAAGCCCACACACGAGCGGACTGTCCGCTGAAACACGTTTCAGTGGACCAAGTCCGTCAGACAGTCCGCCCGTGTGTACGCGGCCTAAGAGTAGCTACCTCACTGCAGAAGTATAAGGGGGGGACTTTTGCATAATAGACTCTCGTATAGTGCAGAAAGAACCAATATATGGAAGATATAAAAATAAATAAAAAATAGGACCTATATACCAAAGATCAGGGATAAAAGGGGGGAGATGAAGTTTGCAACCCCTGATATCGCAGAGAGTTTCCACGCGTATTATAGTGCCCTATATAATATAGGTACAAGAGGGGAAGACGGGGGGAAAAGGAAAGGAGCCACCTGGGAATATCTTGAAAAGCTCGACTTCCCAAAAGGTACATGTGATGAGATGAAGGAAATGGAGATACCTATTTCAGTCAGGGAAGTAGAGAGGGTAATTAAAGATATAGCTCTGGGGGGAAGTCCCGGCCCAGATGGCTACTCCATCTTGTACTATAAAAAGTTCTGTAGCTTTCTGGCACCAAAGCTCTGTGAATATTTCAATGAGGTGGGGGAGAGGGGGGGGGGCTTTCGGGATGAGGCCCTCCTCGCCCACATAGCATTGATCTTGAAGGAGGGCAAGGACTCTGCAGTCCCGGAAAGCTACAGGCCGATATCACTATTGAATACGGATGTGAAGATTTATGCGAAAATACTGGCTGAGCGATTGAAAACATCCCTCCCCGATTGGGTTCATACCGATCAGGTGGGATTCGTTCTGGGATGGGAGGGAAGGGATAATTCTTTAAAGTCAATCATTCTGATTCAAGAAGCAATTAGAAGGAAGACTCCCACTCTGCTCTTATTGGTAGATGCCGAGAAGGCTTTTGATAGAGTAGACTGGGAGTTTATTAATGAGACCCTGAAATATATGGGACTGGGCGAGAGAATGATGAGATGGATAAAGGCGTTGTATTCCCGACCAACAGCCAGGATTAGAGTAAACAGATCCCTCTCTCGCCCCCTTGAATTGTTCAACGGGACGAGACAGGGATGCCCCCTATCCCCGATTCTCTTTGTGATTACCTTGGAGCCGCTACTAGTAGCGATCCGAGGGAATCAGGATCTTCGGGGAATTGGGATGAGTGGTAGAGAATATAAGGTATCTGCATTTGCCGACGATTTGTTACTATACATTACAAACCCTAGAATATCGATCCCGTCGGCACTTAAAGAATTGGAACAATATGGATGACTCTCAAATTTTAAAATCAATTTGTCTAAGACAGAAATTCTAAATTTAAACATATCCGAGTCAGAACAGAGAGATCTCTCCGTTAGCCTACCTTTCAAGTGGTGTAGGGAGGAATTGAGCTACCTGGGGATAAAATTAACGGCACAAAGGTCCAATCTATACGAAGCAAACTACATGCCCCTGTTAAACAAAATTAAAATACAAATGAAAAGTATGAAATACAAAGCACTATCCTGGATTGGCAGAATAAATGTAATAAAAATGTTTATATTGCCTATGGTAATCTACACATTCCAAATGATTCCCATTCCACTCCCGGGTAACTTTTTTAGAAAATTAAAATCTCTGACCCTGTCATTTATATGGTCCCCAAAAAAAACGCGCATCGCGTACAAGGTACTAGTTAAGGAAAAGGAAAGAGGAGGAGTAGCACTCCCAGACTTTAAAAAATACTATGAAGCAATAGTGATATCTAGGGTAGCGGACTGGCTACATAATGCGAAGGAGAAAAGTTGGGCGGAGCTGGAAACTAGACTAAGCGGGACGGAATTAGCAAAAATTATTTGGATACCACCTCATATGCGGAATCTAGGAGTAAACACTAGTACAATAACAAGACACACACTTAAAATATGGGACAAAATAAATAAGGCACATAATTGGACACATAACTCCCCATTAAAGTCACTGTTAGACACAAAATATTTTTTGCCAGGTAAGGAGGAGCGGCTGTACTATAGTAGATGGGCAAAAAGAGAGGAAATAACATTAGGGGAGGTGATTAAAGGGGATAGGATATTCACGTATAAGGAAATCACCCAAGAATGGGGGGACAAACCACTAGATAGATGGAGACACAACCAATTGTCACACTTCACACAGAGGCTCCCACAGCCCTTACGAGGAATGAATGCGTTAAGACCACTAGAGAAATTACTTAAGGATACACATTGTTTAGTAAAAAGGATATAAAAAATTTATAAAATATTAAGAGGAGAGGGAGACTCGGGGTTACCAGCATATCTAGGGAAATGGGAAAGGGAACTGGGGTCACTAAGAAATGAGGAGCAAAGGTTGAAAATACTTAAAATGACACACTCACTCCCAAGAGATTCCCGAACAAATGAAATGGCATATAAATTAATAGCGAGGTGGTATATGACGCCCCTAAGAATGCAGAGCCTTAGAGGGGAGGAGCAACCAACCTGCTGGAGGGAATGTAATGAACAAGGCTCTCTTAAACATATATGGTGGGATTGCCCGAAAATAACCCCTTACTGGGACAAAATAATTGAAATTATATTTTTGGTGACGGGGAAGAGGCTAAGTAAATGCCCATGGGCTTGTCTGTTTCACGATACAGATATGGGAATAAGGCAATATAAAGCTACGCTTGTCCCCCATCTATTGAATGCAGCCAAAGCCTTGATCCCATACCACTGGAGAGATCCACAGGTGCCGACAATTCCGGAATGGGTGAGGAGGGTGGAACAGATCAGGCTGATGGAAGAGTCGATCCAAAAAATTCAGGATACAGAAAGGGAAATTCAAGGGAAATGGCAAAAATGTCTGACATTCTTGGAGAGAGGGGACTGGCGTGCTTGGTTGGTATGAGAGGGGGACAGAGAGGAAGGCGATGGATGAAGGGAGAGATAAGGGGGCATATCTCCCCCTTTGTGGGTTTTTTTTTTTTTTTGCCCTGGGGGGAGGGGAAGAAGGTATAGAAAGGGTCGTCTTGTATTTTGTAAAAAGCTTGAGATGTGAAGACCTTATGAAAAATTGTATTAATGTTTCTTTTTTATAAATGTACAAATGGATATGTATAAATTGTTTAAAAATAAAAAAATAAAGAATATATAAAAAAAACAAAGAGCACACGGCAGGCAGGAAACAGGAAGCCAAACACACAATGGTTGATCATCACCGCTGGCTTGCAGTGCACAGGTTAATATAGGGTTCCCTGATAGGGCCTGGGGTGGAGCCATGCTTAGAAGAGAGGTTACAAAAACAGCCAGGTGAGAGTGGCTGGCCTCTTAGTCTGAACATATGAGGAGAGGTAAGCTGACAGAGAAAGATTACTGCATAACCATGACACAAAGCACATAATGCGATGGAAAGTATGCAGTGGGACAAATTATCTGACCCAAACTGAAAATGAGAAAGAAATCTCAGGTGTTATATATGGAAATGAATGATCATAATCTACTATAAGAGGCCATGACCACACTCATGGATGCCGACTGTCCCGGATTTTCCAGGATAGACCAGCATCTAGGTGCTCTGTCCTGATAATGCTGGCCCTGGGCTGTATCCTGGGATTACATTATCACCCTCCTTTTAGTTACTGAAGGATATTAACTGAGGGGATTGTGGCCACAAGTAGGCAGTTTTCCACATTATCTCACTGGACCTCCAAGAATGTGAGTGATATGGAGCTTCCAGAAAGTGGACATGTTGACCGGGACCGCCAGAAAGTGGGCATGATTTAAACGGGACTGCCAGATACTGTATATGTGGTTGCCTCCATCCAGGAGAAGTTGAATTGAGCTTGACTATTAAGCGGTTGGGAGCCCCCAAATCCATGGAATGTTCTAGTATACAAATATGGATCCGACAACACAGTTGAAAACCTGGCCATGCTACCTCCCACCTCCTTTGCTGAATTGCTGACCCAGTTCTATGATGGGTGGCTACTGATGAAAAAGGTGGGAAGGGATATGACCATGAGATGCCTAGCATGCGGTATTAGTGTCAGTTTAGAAAGTTTTGTATGACTCAAAGTGTAACTTTACCTTTTGTAGCTATAACTATGTAGAACATAAGTGCCTGTACTGTTTAAAATCCAGTAATACACTATCCCCCTTTTTTAGGTATTTTTAAGCACTGCCGAGTTTGTAGAGGCCGATCTACTGACAGCCTTAAAGTGGAATTAAATTCTCCTATCCTTTACAGCCAACTAAGCTGCTTCTGTTTGATCTGCAACTGCCATGTTCCTGCACATATGATCCGTTATGACACCAGCCATTTGATGGTTTGACAGTTTGGTTGGGGACACAAGCAAATGTGACAGTTAGCACTCCTGGCATTCCACGAATGTAACTGTTTTTGAAACATGGCAGCCTCCAGGAAGAAGAAACAGCCATGCTGAAGATAATTTACAGCAAACACTAATTTTGGTGGCGTAATTATTCATGTGGAATGCATGGTCCTTCCTAAAGAACATTATTTTTTCAAATATCACATCAAGGTGCTATGGTTATAGTGTTTAGTGTGTTCGAGTCATACCTTTGGTCACCAGAGATATATGAAACCGTTCCTAACAGACATATATTCACTCGGTTTACAAAAAAGTTGTTTATACAAGGGTATGAATCCTGTTTAGAAAATAGGTTTTGTAACAATTGGGTATGCCCAAGTGATCCTTTTCAAACATCCAAACTAGAAATACTGGTTTAATTAAGCATGTGAACACAGTGGAACCCATGTGTTTCAAATATATGCCTCCACGTCAGCAGCCTCAATCCACATGTGGAAAAAAAATACTCAGAAGGCTGAGAGATCATCAAAAATGGGAAAAAAGTAATTATAGTTGGTTGGTGGGGCACATACCATATTTGGTATATACGTTGAGGTTTGTAGACAGCCTGTGGTCATGCATCAAGGAAACAAGTCCCATGTGGGCCAAAGTAAGTAACTGCTGCAGACAGTTTCAAGCTAGAATCAACCAGTATAATTCACCTAAGTCAATAGGTGTCTAATGCCGCGTACACACGGTCGGAGAATCCGTCGGAATGCGTCTTATCGGACCGTGTCGTCAGATAATCCGACTGTGTGTGGTATGCATCGGACTGATTCCGTCCGAATCTCCGTCAGACCCAATTTTCCAACATGTTGGAAATATTTCCAGACCAACCGGGCCGGTTGGATGTAATCCGATCATGTGTAGAGAATTTTGATCGGACCAAGTGCCACGCATGCTCAGATCAAATTCCTACATCAAAGCTATTGGCTACTAGCCTGAATGTAGTCCCTTCGTAACGAAATTACGTCATCACGTTCTGAAAGATCGGATTTTTCGACAACTTAGTCCGACCGTGTGTATGCAACAGTTTCAGACACAATCCATCAGACTAAATCTGATGGACAAAATCCGACGGATTTGGTCGGCAGAATCTCCGACCGTGTGTACAAGGGCTAAGACTGGCCATACACCTATAGATTATCTGCAGATTTTCTATGGTCAGATGGAAAAAGTGGAATAGGTTCCTCCATCTACGCTGAACTGTGTGGATGGAAGAATCTCCCACTGGCCCAAGCTTCTTGTTAGTCGGCCCCGCTGGCTCTCACAATACCTGAACATTCTGATTGGGTGCAGGTATTGTTTAAGTTGAGAGCCAGCGGGGCCGACTAGCAAGATACTGTAGCTTGGCCCAGTGGGAGATTCCTCCATCCACACAGTTTAGCATACATAGAGAAATCTGTTGAACTTTTTCCATCTAACCATTGAAAATCTGCAGATAATCTATCGGTGTATGACCAGCTTAAGGCTCTGTTAGATTTCTTAACAGCTGAATGAAGTTACAGTAAGTAGCTGTAAGCTTTGTAAGTGTAGGTGTCCATATTGTGTTCTTGTGCAAAAATAACTCTGTTAACCCCCAGTACTGTGTTTCTTTAATTCCGAAAGAATCAAGAGACATTACTAAAAAAGCCAAGCTCAGATGTAAAGACAGTGTCATGGTTGGTATCACTTTCCAATGCAAATAAATGATGAATATTTTGTTGATCAGAAAACCCACGTTCCTGCGTTAAATGCAGATAATATAGACAACAGCTTTCAAATTCTCTCCTCCGGTATAATCACGATAGAAGCATAAGTCCAGTGCCTATATAATCTCCCATTAGGTGACACATAGTAAATAGTTGTTCACCCACATCTTTATTTCCATTCCTCCAATTTTTAATCTCTTTCCTTAGACATACAGGAGGTACATGAGGGATTGTAGTGAGTGCCAGTACAAAAAAAAATGATCTGATGATTGTAATTCCTGTGTCTATGTCCTTACCAGCTATACTTTGTGAACTCCAAAATACTTCCTCCCTAGGAAATGGAAATGAGGAGAGGAGAAGGTGTTTGTAGTTTGACACAGAAAGGCAGCTGAGAGTGACAACGCTGCTCCTCTTTAGATTACAGAGAGTGAGTGTTGTCACCTTAATGTCATGAAGTGTATTACTGGGAGGACCACCAGGTTTAGATAAAAGGAAAAAAAAGTCTAAAAACACAGCCACCATATCTAAGGACTTATAAACTGAAATATATTACATTTGTGTTTTTAAGTTTAGATGTGCTTTAAAAAAATTAATAAGAGCCCAGGGCACATACAATTAAACAAAGCAGCATTCACTGCAATGCTCACCTTCAAGCCTGAGTTGTCCCCTGCAACATTTCTTTTCTGCCACTAGATCCATCCAACCTTCTATGTTGAAAGGTAGCCAGCTCAATAAACTGGTTGTACAAGCTCAAGGTTTTTTACCATCATGCATTCTATGTATGAAGCTAAAAACCTTCTGTCTGCAGCAGCCCCCCCAGCCCCCCAATACTTACTTGAGTTCCATTCAGGATCCGGCAATGTGCACGAGAGCCTCGGCTCTCCAGGGACTTTCCCTCCTCATTGGCTGAGACATCAGCAGCAGCCATTGGCTCCCACTGCTGTCAATCACAGCCAGTGACCCAATGTGGTGAGTGAAGGGTAGGACCGAGCCGTGGCTCTGAGTCTAAATGGACATGCAGAGCAGTGACTCGGGAGCGAGCCTGTTTGAGTTTCCCCTATAGCAAGCAGATTGATTTGGGGGTAGTCGACAGGAGGGTGGGACCAGGAGAGCCAGCAGGGGACCCAAGAAGAGGAGGACCAGGGCTGCTCTGTGCAAAACCACTACACGGAGCAGGTAAGTATAACATGTTTTTCATTTAAAGCAGGAGTCCGCCGGGACTCTGCGTTTTTTTTTTTTTTTTTTTTTTTAAAGCCAGCAGCTACAAATACTGCAGCTGCTGACTTTTAAAATAGTGACACTTACCTGTCCAGCGCGCCCGCGATGTCGGCACCCGAAGCCGATCTCTTCGATCGTCTCTCGGGTGCTGCCGCCGCCATCTTGGGTATGGGAATCAGGAAGTGGAGCCTTTCGGCTTCATTTCCCGGTTCCCTACTGCGCATGCGCGAGTCGCGCTGCGCAATAAGGATGGACCCGCTGCCTCTGGGATCTGTGTGTTTCCCAGCAGGCAGCGGGGGACTTTCGGAAAGGGGCGTAATATACGCCCCCTTTCCGCAGAGAGCTATCCCGGAAGTGGGTGCAGATACCTGTACTGTACAGGTATCTGCACCCCCCTCCCCCCTGAAAGGTGCCAATTGTGGCGCCGGAGGGGGGGAGGGTTCCGATGAGCGGAAGGTCCACTTTAGGGTGGACCTCCGCTTTAAAGAAAAAATATTTTCCTTTAATGTCACTTTAAACCTACTTCCTGTGAATGCAAGAGAATGCTGTAGGGAACTGCGCTACAATCCTCCGTTGCTGGGGGGAAACAAGGAAGGAGAGGATTGGGGACATCATGCAACTAGACTGATGACACATGGAAAAAATGTATGTATAATAGATCAACTGTGGGTTTAGAGTTCTTTGTATTGGTTTTGATTTATTTATTAATCTATTTTTCTGTTTGTTGAACTTTTTGGACGTGTGTCTTTTTTCAAACGAAGTAACTATATGACTGTATATGCAGAACTTGCATTCAGTGAAGCTCACATGTCAAAATAACCTGTAGAATTAGTTAGTTTAGATATAGTAGTTGGGGTGTGGAATGTAACATACTGTATGAAGTGTATTTTCTTGTTTACCACTAAAATTAAAAAACAAAAAATTCACATTAAAACAAAAATACTAATTAAAGACATGCACATTATCCACTCAGTTGGAGAGAGAACACCCCACCTTCAAATGCATTTATTTTACTTTGTATTGCTTTTATTAGCCTTTGAAAATGAAAAAAAAAAAAAACAAACACATGCACATTTCACTGTCACATGGTTTTATTGAATTGAGATTGAACACTCAGGTTGGACAGTCCCTCTCTCACAAGGCCTAGCAGCCAAAAAGGTGCTGGGGCGTGGCCTGGAGCCGTTCCAAGATGGACGCATAAGAGACGAGCTCCCGCTCCACGAGGTTCAGCCTTACTAGCACACAACTGCTAACCGGGTCCGTGATGGTGAGAACCGCCTGCAGTACCTCCGCCAACCGTTCCAGATCCCCGCTGGGTCCCGAATCCGCTAACAGCCGCCGTATCCCCGCGATCTTTGGATCGCGGCCCAGAGACAGCACACAAGCCTCCCTGTCACAAGCCTCACAGGCAGCTTCCCCTCAGAGCACACACGCTTCCAGCTGCAGCCCACTCCGCTCCGGAGCTCGTAGATCTCTGGGAGCAGAGATGGACGCTCCTCACCCTCCAGCTGTCAGCATAGAGGATCTCCGCAGTGTGGCAGCGGATATAAAATCCACCCTAATGGCGGCCATCACTGATATGAGAACTAATATACAAGCAATGGGCATCAGGGTAGAAGAAGTGGAGGCTGCACAATACCGACATGATACAGCGCTGTGTCAGGTACAACAACTGACTGAATCTCACTCCATCCACCTGAGAGAGATTAACCGCCACATGGAAGATCTCAATAACCGTGGGAGAAGACGCAATCTTAGGGTAAGAGGCATCCCGGAAACCATTGATCCCACCCAACTATCACAGTCAGTTACTGTCATTTTTTAATGAGCTCCTGGAAAGGCCCCTTGACACCCCAGTCTCATTTGAGCGAATCCACAGAGCCTTGCGCCCGCGCGGTAGAGACTCTGATCCACCTAGAGATACTGTTTGCTGCCTTATGGATTACCCTCTCAAGGAGGAAATACTCCGTAAAGCGAGAAGCCGTAATCAGATTTCATTTCAAGGGGCTTCCATTAAAATATACCAAGATCTCTCCAGCATTACACTGCAGCGTAGAAGAGAACTGAAGCCTCTTTTAGAAGTACTATGGGCCAAATCCATTGTTTATCGCTGGAAATTCCCGTTCTGCCTCTCAGTAACGCACCAGGGCCGCACCGCGAAACTTAAAGTACCGGAAGACATCAACCATTTCTGCGAGGCAGTGGGCATTCCACCTGTTGAATCACCAGATTGGTATAGTGATTTCCGCCTACCTGAACCCAGGAGAGCTGCTTCCATGGAAGGTATTAACGAAGAGGGCAACACTTATGGCGGACGTAGAAGATCCCACCCTCCATTACCCCACACGCCACCGAAAGATTTGGGTGCACCGAGGAATGCCAGTCCCTTTGCTTCACTAGCGCATCGCAGAGCACGTCTCCACTAACTGAGCAGATGGATCCATCTAATCCAGGGAAGTACCCACTAACCTCTATTTGACACCCACTTAATGGCCACTTACGTACCATGGAACCCGGAGACATTGAGTTGACATGACCCCCATCTTGTTTCAGTCCCATACCACAACAAAGCCTTTTAGTATTTTCTCCCTGTGTAGGTTTTGACTACGCTTGTCCTAGAAGACATACTTTTCAGCTGTACCCCCTTGTTGACAAGACATTATCCTAGAGGCCTACTATTACCGCTCTGATAGGATAGATCTATTTCCACTGAACCCTATGATGAGCTTCTGCAGGACAACTTTTAGCAATTTCCCCCTTTCTTCTTTTTTTTTTTTAAATGTATGTCCACGATGTTGAGACTCATAGACGCTTAAGGCATTGGTATATCATAGGCCTCACAGGGGCAAACCGTATATATCCTTTCACTTACTGACCTCAGGTTCTTCTTTGAGCAGGTTCCCATCTCTGCCACTCCCCCTTTGCTAACCGGGTACCTCCCTTCTTTCTTTTTCTTCCTAGTCTTCTCTCTCGAACCGCATTTTCTTTTGCTCTCCTGATACTTTCTCTTTGCTCTCAAATTCTTTCGCTCTTCTTACTTATAAGACTAGTAAAACGAAACTGAACAAGGTTTTTCTAAACAGACCATATCTTTTTATACTGCATGTGTTTGACTTGACATTAGTGACAGCAACGAACCCTCTGGTGAACTACCACAGTTTTTGTTTTTTTCTCTTTTTGGCCTAGACTCGGTTGATGAGAGGAGATTTCCCAGGGCAGTTACATCCGCCCTTCTGAATAGACATGTCCCTTTCCAGAGAGGGCCATTCTGATCTATCCTCTAATGATCTCCCATCACTCGATCCTACCACTACCGAGGCTGACTATTTACTGTTATTGTAGCTGATGCTTCTCTTCACGGGAACACACTCCCTTAAGAAGAAAACTAACTTGTTATGATTGTTATTACCTCTTATGTGTTTGGCCTGTTCCATTACATATTTTAGTTTAGCAGGTTTCTGAATGGTTTCATTAGTGTTTGCAACATGTTATTGCCTTCAATGATTTGTGACATTATAATATGTTACACTACACAACTTCAACAATTACTAGCTGTCACAAGTGTCCCTATTTGAGACCCCATACACGCCGACTAGGCCCCCTACACGCTGTATGGGTAGATTCCCACAATTAATTGAGATACACGTGACCACACTAGCATCTTTTGTATTTCCCAAACTAATGCCTCCACCCTGAGGCATTCCCCCTCGCCTCTCACCCAACGCCTCTAACATGATCACCCGACCTCTCACCATGACGGCACCCAATCAACTCGCTTCAAGGTAAACCAGCCATAGGGTTTAGCTCTCGGTTGGCTCCTTACCTGGCTAGTATATCATTCCATTTCATAATCACCTTGACCTCACAGGAACATGGAAGTCACCCATCTTGTAGAGCGTATCCTACCATTCTCCCACAAAGCGGTCTCTAACAGAAACCGCTGCCCTCATCGATACCCCATTAATATATAGTGGGCTTGCAGGCCAATACCCACTTCCGACTTCTCCTGTACTTTCCCATACCGGGAAAGTCTCCCTAACCGCCCTCCCCTCACACCACTCACCCTCCCGTCCCCGCATACCCATCTCATCTTCTGATCTTCCCCACTTCCCTATTTTTTTTTTGTCTCTGGCTCCCCCCTACTTTACTCCTTACCAATAGATAGACGCATTCCACGCAATCATGCCACCGCAGACGACTAAAACTCTACACCAATCTATAAAAATACTATCGCTTAACACCAAAGGCCTGAATACACCTGAAAAATGCTCCCAATTGTTCTCACTTCTCTGCTGCCAAAAAGCTGATGTAGTTTTCCTACAAGAGACCCACTTCAGCTCCAAGAAAATCCCTAGCATCACTAACAAACTTTACCCCCACGGGTTTCATGCAACTTCACCCATCTCTAAATCTAAAGGAGTCTCCATCCTCATTTCCAAAAACATTCCTGTACAGATATCAGACACACTGACTGATGATCAAGGAAGGTTTGTCTTCCTTAAAGGCCATATTGGCAGCAAACCAATTACGTTAGCGAATGTCTATAGCCCAAACTCTGGCCAAGTTCCTTTCTTTCGAGATATCACATGTCAATTACTCTCCTTTCATGAAGGAATCCTGATCCTTGGTGGAGACCTGAACGTCCCTCTTGACCCCCTAGTAGACACCTCTTCTGGTAGCTCACACTTACCATACAGGGCACTTAAACGAATTAAAAAGTGCCTTTGGGAGCTATTGCTACATGACTCCTGGCGAACCATTCATCCTACTGTAAAAGACTATACCTACTTTTCCACACTTCACAACAAATATTTGCGTTTAGACTACCTTTTTGTCACACAACAAGACTTACCGTCTTTGTCAAGGGCCACCATCGAACCGATGACTTTTTCTGATCATCATCCCGTTACTATGACACTCACCTTCCCTGAAAAACTAGAGCATTCATACGTCTGGAGACTTGACCCGACTATTCTCACAGATCCCTCGTTAGAACAGCAAATCCGTGATTGCCTCACAAACTACTTTAAGGAAAATGACACTCATGACACATCCAAACTTACCCAATGGGAGGCCCACAAATGTGTGATTCGAAGCAAAATGATCTCCCTAACGGCCTCGCTCAAAAAAGAGAGGAAAGCCTAACTTACAGCCTTGTTTAAAAAATTAGCTGTACTAGAATCTTCCCATAAGCGTTCCTTAGCTCAAAAAACCCTTCTAGACTTGACAGAAACCCGTCGGCTTGTACGGGAAGAATTAAATAGCTCCATTCAGAAAAATTACGCCCTATCCCAAAAAATGTTTTATGAGTTTGGTAACAAAAGCAGCCACATTCTGGCGCAAGCGATACGCAAAAAAAAGCCGACAATACCGTCCACCATTTTCAATCCCCTGCGGGTAGCAAATGAATGCACAATAAAGACATTGCCACAGAATTTGAAAGATACTACTCCTCTCTATACAACCTAAATAATCCTGAACCTAAAACGCATTCACCATCCCAACGGAATTCAGCTATACACTCGTTCCTTGAACGCTTTGCCCCAGGTAAAATCTCAGCTGATGTTGCCACAAGCATTGACTCGCTGATCACAGAACAGGAATGGAAAGACGCCCTGAAACAATCAAAAGTGGGCAAGAGCCCGGGCCCAGATGGCCTCCCTACCACTTACTATAAAACCTTTTCTGAAATCTTACAAACACGATTTCTGCAAGCTTTCAACTCCATCTCCCCCCTCTAACCCCCTAACACAAGGTATGCTAGAGACCCATGTAGTAGTTATTCCCAAGGAAGATAAAGACCCATCTCTCCCATGTAACTATCGCCCGATTTCACTTTTGAACGTTGATTTAAAAATATTTTCAAAAATATTGGCTAATAGACTACTTCCCTATCTTCCTTCTCTCATATCACAAGATCAGGTGGGCTTTATCCCTGGTCGGGAGACCAGGGATAATACGGTTAAAGCCATCAACCTGCACCATCTTATCTCTCGAACCAAACAGAAGAGCTTTTTCCTTTCACTAGAATCAGAGAAGGCATTTGACAGGGTAGCATGGGACTATATGGCTGCAGTGCTTGCAGCGATAAGTCTAGGATAGAAATGGTTCTTTCACTAAACACGAACCCAACCGCCAAGATAAAAGTCAATCGCACAATGTCGAATGCCTTCCCCATCGGTAATGGAAAAAGACAAGGCTGCCCACTATCCCCCATTCTTTTTGTCCTCACACTTGAGCCCCTTCTCAGACAGCTTACGCTCAATCCGGACATACAAGGCGTCCAAGCAGCTACCAAAGAATATAAATACGCTGCATTTGCAGACGACATATTACTATTTTTAACGAACCCTATAACCTCCCTTCCTATCCTATTACAGACATTCCAAAAATTCCAGGATCTATCCAATCTCAAAATCAACTTTTCAAAGTCCTTTGCCCTTAATATATCCCTCCCGCAACACATAGTAGAACAATGCAAGACTAATTTTCCCTCCAATGGAAACAAGAAGCAATCACTTATTTAGGGATTCAACTCCCCACGCAACTTTCAGACCTATATACCAAAAACCACCTTCCCCTCCTTTCCAAGTTAGAATCTCACTTCAAAGTATGGAATAAACTAACAATCTCTTGGTTCGGTAGGGCTGCAGTCCTAAAAATGAATGCATTACCTAGATTATTATATATTTTGCAAACTATCCCCATAAGGATTCCCCCTTCCTATTTCCGAACATATAACAGTATCTGCTCCAAATTCTTCTGGGGAGGCTGCACACCCAGAATACGTTTTCTCACACTCACTCGTCCGAAACATCTCGGAGGAATAGGACTTCCTCATCTCTCTAACTATAAAACAGCGGTACATCTCACAAGAATACTTGATTGGAATCAGGGGCGGACTGACAACTCCTGGGGCCCCCGGGCAGTAAGACATTATGGGGCCCCCAGGCAATCAGAGATTATGGGGCCACACAGTATACACACACACAGTATACAATCACACAGTATACACATACCTGTACACACAGTATATGCAGACATGTTTCTATTGGTACTAGAGAGGTGGAGCAGCTATAACCTCGGGATTTTTAGACCAAAGGATGTCTGTAAGGGACATTTCAGAAACAGATGTAAAAAAAACACAGATTTTTACATACTGTCCCTGGTTTTACTTAGGCTGGCAACCCTGATGGGGCCCCCTAGTGGCCTGGGGCCCTTGGGCAGTGCCCGAGTGGTCCAATGGTCAGTCCGCACCTGATTGAAATCTCCATTCAGCCCACAAAGATTGGGTCAATCTAGAAGCTTCCTTCACTGACTTATACTTGAACGCCCTTCCTTGGATACCCCCAAACCACATTCCACAGGATGTATACAAACACCCTTTGATTGGCCCAACTTTAATATATTTTCACCAAACATGTAGAAAAACGCATCTATCCTCAACTCCGGGTCCTATGACGCCTATAAAACTGAACGCTGACTTTCCCCCAGGCATGCACGAACGCTACCTGACTAAATACTGGCCAGACACGTGCCCTAGAGCACATCAAATATACTGTCGAGGCAAACTTCTTTCGGGTCATCAACTCTCCCTGATAGTGGAACGCCCGCCCACCCCCCCCCGTGGGACTACTTACTCCTCACACAGTACCTTAAATCCACAGATAAAAATGCACAATACTCAAGACAACTATCTCCCTTCGAGAGACTATGTATGCAACGGATGCCCCAGTCTCATCTTATCTCTCTCACCCACAATCTCTTATATGAAAACTTAAAGGCAAACGACAGTAAGGCGTGCAAACAATGGTGGGAGTGCCCATCCCTTCAGACATTTTGGAAAGCTGTCCATCACACTATCTCCACAATTACTGGTCTTGACATTCCACTCACACCAGCACAATTTCTTCTTCACCACTCGATGCTTCCTCATAAAACTTATCATAAATCCTTAGCAATGCACCTCATAAATGCTGCTAAACAATGTATACCCCTACACTGGAAATCTTCATGCACCCCATCGCTCAAAGAATGGATTACCAGAGTCCAGAAAATTGCTGACTTAGAAAAGCTTATACATACGGTCCAAGACGCCCCTACCAAATTTAGTAAAAAATGGGCGGGCTGGTTATCCTTCCGAACAACAACTGAATTTGATACTCTTAGTGGTTCCACCACTTAGATCAACTGGGTCGCTTAACAATCCAGGGATAGACCATTGAAAACTTGTATAATCCATCTCGTCAGCAACTCCCAAAACATACCGATCTCCTGCTTCTCACACCTATCCCACACTAACCGAACCCCAGACATCCGGTCCCACACCCTATTCCTTTAGTTATCCGAACAGAAGAGTCTACCATCCGAGAACAGTTACCGGGGAGTCAGAGACAAACACCCCCCCCCTCCTTCCCCCCTTGATCATTATCCCCCCCTTCTCTTTTTTTTTTTCTTCCCTAGTTTTTCTACCCCTTAACCAATACCTCTCCCCCCTTTCCCCATCCCTCCCCCTCCCAATCCGACTGAGCTGTCTACTCACCACCCTCGCTACTATATTGTCCTTCAGATTACCTACGCACAACCTCAAACGATGAGTTTTTGGCACAGGTCATCGACCTTACCATCTTCACATAAACCAAAACGATTCTTTTTGTCAACTGTTGATGCACAACATATTCTCAAGACCCTATACTGTATGTAGCCACCATACAGGAGTCCACTTGGTTCTCGAGCCCACACATTTCAGTTACAGGAAATGTACTAACTGATCAGTACAGGACGAGTAATGTTACATATGTTATCACAGTGCTGACCAGGATGTTTTTGATTTCTGTACCCGTGCCAGTTTTCTGTGTATGTTATGCTATGTATTACCTGTTTCTATTAATAAAATAAATTTTATGGTAAAAAAAAAAGGTGCTTTCTCAAGAACAAAATCTGTATCGCCGACGTTGTTGCAGAACACATAGGAAACTAAGCTGTAGAACACTTGTAGGATACCTGGATCTTTCAACCAGCTTGGTGATATCCACAAGTCCGGATTCTCTCGGTTACTTCAGCCCTTCCAGGCTCTTGTTACAAAAACCAAACTCACTCGTGGTAATCTTCTAAAGAGTCCTCCCCTAGAATGCTTGAAGTTCGATGGGTCTCTCCTGAATTGGAGACGGCATCCAACCACCTCAGAATCCTCCTTTAGTTTCCATGCCTTAGGCTAGCCAGCCCCGAGGCATTAAAGTCGGGTGGATCCGCACCCTAGGCCATAGCCTTCCTGGGGGCTGGTCAGGAGGACCAGGACCAAGTGCTCAACACTTCACACTGGACCAGAACCCCCGAACCATGTGACATCTGTGTCTTAAATATCCTCTCCCTGAAGGCACAGTGGGTGGGCCACTCCCACTGACCTGGCTCCGAAAGAGAGTAACCAAAGGCCTGACTAGACCATAGTTCCACGCCTGCCACCAGAGCCACCAGAGACAGTGCCCCCCTGTGGCCAGACTGAACATTTTACAGCCCAGTCAGACTGACACAAAAGTCTAATTTAGACAAATAGGCCCAAACCAAACTGTAGTCTGGGTAAAGTTTTAACTTTGAAAAACATAGCGGGTGCTCTTCAGGAGCCTGCCGCTACATATGTATTAAGATGTATTCAGCCTTCCACCTGGTATACCTCTATCTCCTCATCCCTTCATTTTTTGACTACCTTATCTTTCTACTCCTCTATTACCCCTCTGGAGTATTTCACTGACCCTCATACTCTACCTAACTTCTTCTAACTCTGGTATGTCTTCTCAAGGGATCTCCCTTTGTGTTGTCTATGTTGCACACTGCTTATGGTACAAGCCTGTAGAACAGTGTTTCTCAACCTTTCTAATGGCATGACCCCTTGTTGTGGGGACCCCTAACAGTAAAATTATTTTCATAGCGTGTTGCCAGCACCCAAGGCAAGACAAGTAATTTGCGCCCTTAACCCATGGACATTTAGTGCTCCCCGAGTCCTTTCCACTTGTACAATATTAAAACCTCTTGTGGTACATTTTAGGATGTACCACTCTTTCTCTTTGTTCTTCTTTCTTACCCTTTTATGTCTCTATCCTAATTTCTTGTTTTTTTTCCCCATCCCTCTCTCTATCCCTCTTTCTTGTTCTTTCTCTTATTCTTTCTCTCCCTTTTTTCTTTGTCCCCCCCCTTTTCTTCTCCCTTCCATGTATTCTCTATTTGTATTCCTTTGTTGTGGGGAGTGGGGGGAATGAGATGAGTGGTAGTGCTGGTGGGGAGTTGGGATGAGTGGCAGTTTTGGTGGGGGGTGGGATCAGTGGCAGTGCTGGGGGGAGTTCTGATCAGACAACTTAGGTGCTCTTGATCAAGGTCATCTGCTAATCTGAGAACTGTAGTGGGGACTTTTAATGGCAACTCTATTTACTTTGTCTCCGGCTTCACTGTGTCTCCAGCTCTGTGGTGTCTCGCAGCAGTGACACCTATGCTGAAATCATGAGATAGGGTCTGCTTCAGCCCCTCCCACTTCACATTCCGCTGACCTCTAGTCTCTGTCCCCCACCCATGCCGTGAACTGAATGGGTGGCTGCGAAGAGGCTGAGTGGGCAGCCGCAGGCTCCAGAGACAGCCCTGCTGGGCGGCCGCAAAAAGGTTGAGAGAGTGGTGCAGGCTTCAGGAACAGCCCAGGATTTGGTGACCCCTGGCAAATCTTCGTTTGACCCCCCCCCCCCCCCCGAGGGTGTCCCGACCCTAGGTTGAGAACCACTGCTGTAGGAGATGAGCTGCCACTTTACAGAAGATGATAATTTTCTATTGTCATTCTAAGACTGCCGTTATTGCCACTTTTGAATCCATCCTATGCCTACAATGTTGCCCAGGCCTGAATTCCTTTGACTATTTGACACATAGTGACCTCTGTATGTATCTGTTTTTTTTTTAAAGATATGTTTATTGACAGTTTTATAGAAACAACAACCAATAAAGGTTACAACCGCAACTAAACCAGACTGTGCCTCCAGAGCAGTGGCATACCAACTGGGGGGCAGTCCGCCACGGGTGCCACACACTGTGGGGGGTGTCAGGTCGGCACCCCCTACGAGTGAAGCTGCACTGGCTCATGCAGTGCAGCAGCGCAGTGACAGGGCAGCCAGGGAGAGCCAGGACAGTCAAGCTTTGACAGGGTGTGGGGGTGCCCGGGCCTGGTGTGGAACGTACCACTACCTGGGTCACCGGGTGTCATCCAGAGCCTTCAGAGCCAGCTGAGTGGTGCAGGAGAAAGAAGACACTCTCTCGCCTCCTATACCACAGCGAGAGGGAGAGACAGTGAACAGCGCTTAATAGAGGAACTGCTGGAGTTATCTTTTTAAGTTAACATGCAGGTAATTGGTTGCTAGGTGGTCCTAGCAATCAATCATTAGCTTGTTAATATGAAAAATAACTCCAGCAGTTCCTCTGTTCAGCTCTGCTGTGTCTATCCCTCTGGCTGCATGATTAAGGTAGGAAGTGGGGCTGTCTATGTATGGGGATCCGGGAGGTTCTGTAACATAGAGGGGTCCAGAGGTGCAGGGTGCTGTGTGATGGGGTCCAGAGGTAAAGGGTGTTGTGTGAGGGGGTCCGGAGGTGCAGGGTAATGTGTGAAGGGGTCCAGAGGTGCAGAGTGCTGTGCGAAGTGGTCCAGAGGTGCAGAGTGCTGTGTGAAGGGGTCCAGAGGTGCAGGGTGCTGTGTGATGGGGTCCAGAGGTGCAGGGTGGTGTGTGAAGGGGTCCAGAGGTACAGGGTGCTGTGTAATGTAAAGGGGTTCAGAGTTGCAGGGTGCTGTGCAAAGAGGTCCAGAGGTGCCGGGTGCTGTATAATATAAAGGGGTGCAAAGGTGCAGGGTGCCGTGAAATGTAAAGGGCTTCAGAGAGGCATGGTGCTGTGTAAAGGGGTCAAGAGGTGCAGGGTGCTGTGTAATGTGAATGGGTCCAGAGGTGCAGGATGCTGTGTAATGTAAAGGGGTCAAGAGGTGCAGGGTGCCGTGTAATGTAAAGGGGTCCAGAGGTGCAGGGTGCTGTGTAAAGGGGTCCAGAGGTGCAGGGTGCTGTGTAATGTAAAGGGGTCCAGAGATGCAGGGTGCTGTGCAATGTAAAGGGGTCCAGAGGTGTAATTGTGGAGAGGGGGTACACAATAGTGACAAAGAGATATTGGGAGATGCAGAGGGCACAGTAGGGTGTTTTCACATTTTAACGTGGAGGGGGGGGGGGGGTGCCACATATAGGATCCACCCCAGGTGCCAGATGCTCTAGGTACGCCCCTGCTCCTGAGTCTCACAATCAAGGAATACATAAAAGAATACAAAATACAGGAAAAATACAGTTATAGCTTTAAAATTTCACACATAGCAGTGATATAACAACATATTTTGAGTCATCAATTCTGTATAAAGGAAAAGAAAAAGAGAAAGAAAATTTCAGCAATACAGACTAATCTCTGACCTGAGGATGGCGGGGTAAGGGGGCTGGATAACCATCCACTCCATATTTTATCAAAGAGGAGAAGTCATTTTCGCAGCTCAAAAGTAAGCTTGTAGAGGGGTAAGCTATTATTGATCAATTGCAGCCAGATGGCTATAGTGGGCTCAGAGGTTCTCATCTCAAGAGAATAGTCTTTCTAGCAAAAAAATATATTATGCGTAACAATTGTTTAGTGTATGCAGAAACAGATAATTTGCCAAAAATACCCAGTAGACAATTTTTAGGATGTAAAATATTAGGGACACCTAGAACATTGGATGAATCAACTGCGGACCAAAATAAAGAAACTAGAGGGCAGAACCAGAAGCAATAAACAAAATCAGCCTCAACTCCACAGCTTCTCTGTATGCATCTCTAGTATGACTCTTTATTGAATGGTCGTTGTATGATTGTACTGTTGCACCGTCATTTTTTCTGTTCTTGACTGTAATGTTTAACATTTCTGTATCTGCCAGAAGACTACAAATAAGGAATGCAATGAAAAAATGTAAAATCAGAGCTACAAGCAGCAACCTATATGCAAATTTCAATTTCTACACCTCTCTTATCTCCCAAGACCCCCGTTGGTTTCTCTTGTGATAGTGAGACCAGCAGGCGCCAAGTTAAACGTTTGCTTTTGCTTAAAAAGGCATTCAATTTAGCCGCCTATATCTATGGATCTACTGCTTGTTCTGACATGCAGTTCTTACTGAAAGTAACCTGTATTTATGCATTTTTCTATCGTCTGCTCAGTTTGAATTTCCCAGGTTGGTGACAGGTTTACTTGAAAGTCAAATTTATATTTGCTCTCTTGAGAGGGCTAAATACAGCCATAAATGCAGCTGAACAAACTGTGTACCTACAACAGAAAATTGTAGTGAACCTTGCCACTGTGGCTGGAAACAAACCTCTAGCGGAAAATTAGTTATGTGGCGTTCCAACGACTTCCGTTGACCTCAAAATGATTAAGAGGTCATATACTTTAAAAAGATATTTTTTATTACCAGCTCTGAAGAAAGCCAATGGAAAACACCTAGCTACAGATAGATTTATAGGGCCATATAAAAGGCAACTGAATGGATTGAAAATACTTTATAACCCTATTGGCATATTTTACTGATGTATGAGCATTTCTAGAATTCACTTAAACTTGCAGGCACTATCACAAATTATACAACATCTGATGGCTCTGTGCGTATTTTTCTACTAATGCTACCTCAACTCCTAACTTCATCGTAACACTAAAATGACTGATGCAGAATTTATTTTACACTCTAACCTGAAACCGTTATACGGCAGCTCATGAAACATTCAAGTTCTAAGGTTCAAACGCAGATTCTGATTAACTTAATTTAAATGCCTCGGCATATATTATACATTTACCACATATTCTCTACTGATTTCAGGAGCAGCCCCAGGCTACAAGTAAATCAGTGGACTGCTAATGCTGTTAAATAAACATTCAATTTGGGATAAAGATAGATACTGCTCTCAAATTAACCTAATTTTAATTTTGCAAAGGACCGCTTAAAGCGACTGTCACAAAAAAAATAATAATAATAAAATAAATCCTAGGTAAAGTTATTTTTTGTTTTTCCCTAAAAAGATCAGTACAAGGGACAGTACTTACATTGAATAAGAAGTGACCCTTGTGCTGGTGGCTGCTCTCTTAGTTTTAAATCTTCTGACCTTTGCTCCTTCATACCCCTACAGTTGTAATCTTCTGGTGCTGCGGGGGTTAATACAAAACACTGCACCTGTCATAGGAACTCGTGAGTGCCAACTATGCCTGCCCTCTCTGCCCCCTTCTCCATTCATAGAACGCTGTACTATGGTTTCCAGCAATGAAAAGCGCTCTATGAATGTAGGATAAATGAAAGGTCTGCCTCCTCTGTTCAATGTTGGAAGCTATATATATATATATATATATACACAGGGGCGTACCTAGACTATTTGGCACCCGGGGCGGATCCTATATCTGGCACCCCCCCCCCCCCCAGATGGGCAGTCGGCACACCGCACATTGACATAAAATTACGTCATGTGTAGCGCCTCCATGCTCTGTAGCCTGTGCTGCTGCCAGTGGCGTTACTAGGGCTGGTGTCACCTGGTGCAGTAAAACATGGTGTCACCCCCCAAAAAATATATATTTTCCTGTTTTCTGAAAATGCGCCAAAGATGCAGACTTTTGGTGCATTTTCAGAAAATGCAGAAAAAAATATGCAACCTAAGAAATCTACAGCACTGCATCCATAACTGCTGGTAAAATGTAGGAAGACCCCCTATAGATTACATAGCCCATACCTCTGGACCCCTTCACATTACACAGCCCCCACACCTTTGGACCCCTTTAGGCCCCTTTCACACTGGGGCGGAGGGTGCGTCGGCAGTAAAATGCCGCTTTTTGGCCACTAGCGGGGTGCTTTTACCCCCCACTAGCAGCCGAGAAAGGGTTAAAACCACTGCAAAACGCTGCTGCAGCAGCGCTATGCTGGCGGTATAGCTGCGCTGCCCCATTGATTTCAATGGGCAGGAGTGGTTTATACATCACTCCAAAGATGCTGCTAGCAGGACTGCCCTGCCAGCGCACTGCTCCAGTGTGAAAGCCCTCGGGACTTTCACATTGGAGACGCAGAAGTGGCTCTTTCAGTGCGAAAGGGGTTTTACATTGCATAGCCCCCATTTACACCAATGCTGTGGGGGTAATTATAACATCCACTGACATCATTGCTTGGGGTTATTAACAAATGGGCTTATTTTACTCCTGCTCTGCCTTGCTGCAAAAAAAATAAATAAATTACATTTACAGCCTATTATGCACCTGTAGAACAGAAATAAAATAAAATTATGGGCGCATTGGAACTACTAAAATAAATACTGTTAAAATTTGTGAGTGATATCTGATTTGAAATATTTAAAGCGGTTTTAAACCTTTGCGGTTTTTCCCCCTTAACGCATCCTATGCATTAAGGTGAAAAAAAAAAAAAACACCTGGCAGTCCCCGGCCCCCCAATCCCCCTTTTACTTACCTGAGCCCCTTCATCTCCTCGGCGGGGACGCGCTGTCCTACTCTCCACGGAGTCCGGCTTTGATTGGATAGATTGATAGCAGCACAGCCATTGTCTCCCGCTGCTGTCAATCAAATCCAATGACGTGGGTGCTGGGGAGGGGGGACAAGTCATAAACTTGGCGTATGTGGACGCCAAATGAATGAATCAGGAGTGAGTCAGTAATATAACCCCCACGTGAGAGCGCTTCTCCTAGGGCGTTATCTAATTCGGGGAGGAGCCACGAGAGCCACTGAGGGACCCCAGAAGACGATATTCAGGGTCACTCTGTGCAACAAACCTTTAGTACCACTTTAAGAGCTCGTTTATACCAGAAGGTGGTGCAGGAAATCCATGTTCTGTATGCGTTTCCCACACTGCGTTCAAAACGCACTGGGTACCTGATCTCCTGCAGGTGTATATATTTTTTTCTAATAACACCTTTAACACAGATCACAATGACAGTGCAGTGCTTTTGCCTGCTCCAGATTTCATGGTACCATAGTATCATGCAATTTGGTGCAGTGCGCTTTTGAAAAAGTAGTGTGTGCATTACATTTTTGTGCGATTCAATGTGATTTCATCCCAGTTAAATTAATGAGTTGAAAATTGCACCACATGGAGTTGCACAGGAATCCAGAAGGCATTTCTAAAGCCGCATTGGAAAAACAACAAGCAAAATATGGAACAGCATGCAAGTAAAGTCCAATCAAAAAATGACACTCAGGTAAAATTTTATTGAAAATGATTGCACTCCAATCACTGAATCACCCTTTAAACTAAAAAGCAGTGAGTTAGCACAGTCAGTGGTGGACACAGCAGCCTCCCCCCTTCCCCCTTATTAGACCAGGTCAGGGAGGCAGAACAAACACCCCACCCTCTTCTCACAGCACACCAGCTGAGGGCAGCGACCACCATGCCAACCCCCTTATCACAAGCTCACCTTGGAGGACACTGGCAGGGAGGGCAGCTGGCTCAGCCTCAAGTACATCAGGGCAGCAGCTAGCAAGGTCTGGAAAACACAGTGTACAGTAGCAGCTGTGCCGCTCGGGCGGAGAATAGTAACAGGCTTGACTCAGCAGCTCAGCAGTGGTGGGAGTAGCAAGGAGGAAAGCAAAGACCAGACCATTGCTGCCGCAGCACGGGGGTGATCTGGCTGGGAAAAAAACGGCCATAGAGAGCTGCCAGGGCTCTCCCCACCCTCTGTAAGTGGTGTCACCCGACCCGGGTGTGGACTGCACCCCCATTAGATATGCCACTGACACCCTCCCAATGTGTGGCACCCGGGGCGGACCGCACCCCCCGCCCCATCGTTGGTACGCCCCTGTATATACAACTTCTATAAATGGAGAAGGGGGCAGAAAGGGCATGAAGGTAGGTGCCTACTTGGGGGTATACACTTCACCATGTTCACCATGTAGTTACTTTTGCACTATTTTGAATGTAGCGCTGAGAATTTTGCCATCTAAAGTTAGGTAATGTTAATGTTGTTAGATTGGTATTTGGCTCTCTCTAGTGGTATATAATGTGGATAAGACTTGTTTATATTTCACATAAGAGAAGAAGGAAAGCCTAAGGAGGAAGTGAATTAATTGTTTACTGGAAGGACTCACCCAGAGTGCTCACTCACCTACCCATAAAGACTGAGTGGCTGAACTGCATGCTGGGTTAGAGATAAAAGGCACAGTGCGGTCATCTTCTGTCTCTTTTGGCAGGGATGCGTGGCCTGACTGCAGGGATCTGCGTGGGAGTTTCCGAAGAGCGAGGCCTGTTCGGTGCAGAAAAGGTGGATGCCATTAGAGAGGGTCTTACCACAGTGTGCTGGATAAGCAGTGTGATCAGGTCGGAGGACCCAGAACACCTGACGGAACTACCCGAGGGTCCCGTTCATTTTCTTGTGGAGCAGTGCAGCGTGACGGTGCTGACTGACAGCAGAACTGAGACGATCGTAGCAGAGTCATCCAGTTTCCAGGCCTGGTGTGGTGAGAGGGCTGTTGCCCAGAATTTATATAAAACACTTGACACAGTAGCGGTCTCATGTAAATGGACTGAGCCCAACCAGGCATTAAAGCCTATATTCCAATAGGTATTGACTGGCGGTTTAGGTGTACTTGCACAGGAGGAAGTGTGTTAAACAACCAAAGTTGCTGTTATTCATCACTTTATGTCACTTTACCATCTGCTAAACCTTTGGATTACAAACACTGCAGTATAATTGCTAGCAGAAGCAAGAAGATCAGAGACTGTACCATCATTGTAAGGCTTAGTGTTCCTACTGCTTACAAAAGACTGCACTACATTGCAGGGATAGCTCTGGATCAACTATACTGTGTTGTATTGTTTAATAATCCTGCATAGTGTGTTTATACGGCAGTGCTGGAGGTGGGAAGGTGCTCAGAGACAAGGCTTTACCACTCTGAGCATTAGTCCCACCTGGAGACATACCTGCAGGGGTCATTTAGATAATCCTTGAGTGATAACTTTTTATATATATATACTCATTTCATTATTGTGCTAAGTTTGTGTACCAATACAGTTATTGTGATTGCTGTTTTAGACCAGTCTAGTTAAAGTACAATTGGTGTAAGATTTGTTTATTCTCCTAGCAGGTGGAGCAACAAATACCCAGGTAATGATAAAGGTACAATATATGTATATTGCTCTTATTGGGTTGTTCCTTGTTATTGGGTATTACACCAACACCATTACACAACTGTGTCAAGAGAGTTGAGAAATTTCAACAAGGGGAGCAAAAGCAGAGTACAGACCCAGTTAATTAGCAGCAGATCCTTTGGGGGTAAGTGCTACATGAATAAAATATGTTTTAATGAGTTCTTGTCTATTTGGCTGCCCAGAAGTCAGGAACGGGATAATGTGCCCGCCCCCAGGTGTTCATGGCTCTGTCCTCTTGTGGCAGGCTATAAATAGAAGGAGAGGCAACCTAGCTAGGTCCTTGGGTCTTGGATGGGAAAGTACAAGGAGGACTGCAGCTACATGTAGCTCTAGTCCAGTCTTGAGGGGGCTTCCCGATGCTACCATGACATGGACTGTAAGCAGAGCAGGCTGGAGTTGTAGTGGTGAGTCTGGCAACACAGAAAGGTCGAGCAAAAGCATAGTCTACAGTCAAGCTGGGTAACACACATATACATCAGAGTTCAAACAGTACCGAATCAGCAGCGAGGAAGATCAAGGTTAGAACAAGCTGGGTCATGTAGCTCAGAGTTCAAATAGTACCAAAGCAGCACGAAGAAGAGCAGGATCAGAAGAGCCAGGTCATACACAGTATACTCAGAGAAGATATCAGCTGGGTTAAGCAAGAGCACACAATGGAAGCTTCGCTATCACAAGCACCACTGGTGGCTCGTTGACACAGGTGCTTTAATAATTATTGCTACTAAACTGAAAACATAAACGTAATGTACCATCGTCCATTCAACTTGAAATTTGAGGCAGAGGGTTTGAGGCAAATATGGACTCTCATGGCATGGTAAAGACTCACATACAAATTTGTATAAAAAGAGTATAAATTTATTAAAGACAAAACCATCATTAAAAAAGGTCCTATGAAGGGATAATATATAGTACACAATATTAAATCTCTGAAAAAGAACTTGACAATTGGACGTATGTCCACCCAGACAGGATGATTGTGGATCTCGTCCTATGTCAGTTCAACCTCGACATGTTTCACGGTGTGATTGCTTCTTCAGGAGTATACTTCAGAGAATAATGTGTGTAGATATCTCCACAAGGAATAAACAATATATAGGAACAAAATAAACAGTAAACATAGAAATAGCATGGATTGGAACATATGCAAGGCTCAGATCAAATCTGCCATAGAGGTGGGCTGATTCAGAATCCAGCGATCAATTTGGATAATATAAAACATGTAATCCCCCAAACATAAGTGTTCCCTATAGAGTGGATATTAGGAGCTTACCGAGACTGGACCAGACCAAGTTAACAGGGCATCTGATAACACACCCAGAGGTATACCCATTTCTTAAAAGCTACTTTTACGGGTGTTTTTTTCATGTTATAATTATTATAATCCTTTGCATGTTCACAGTCAATCCTTTACATGCAAATCTCTAGTGTTTTTTCTTCTTTTTTCCCCTTTTTTGTGGACTAGTTATAGTATTCCCCAGTCTGGTTCAAGTTGTGGACATACTTTACCCAGTTGGAATGGACCTTCATGGCACTGCATGGACGGACTTTATGTCCGACATTCAATCTAGTGTTGAAAGATGTAAGAAAGACGATGGTGACCTAGCCCTTTACCTGGGCAGTATCCAAGGTCTTTTGAAACATGCATCTCATCTTTATTGGCACATAGATTACTTTCAGAAATATATTGAAGAGAATATTAACCCTAAAGAGCTTTGCCTCAATACCTTTCTGACAATCAAGAATCCTACCAAAGGCTTTAAAAAATTTTGGGAGGTAGACTTGACTACTAGCAGTAAAAAGCTTATGATGCTGCTTGTTCAACAGTATACCCTTGATATGAATCTTCTCGATAAAGAAATTGAATCCTTGAATGAGTAGTATCAACACGTTTTTGAGATACCAAGTTTCTGTGATAGATGGAAGGAGATTAGGGAACGTTTGGAAGTTATGAATAAGGACATTGTGACCAAAAAACAAAAGAAATTCAATCTTGATAAATTGGCCTTTTCACAGGGCTATGCCTATAAATGGCTAAACAGGGGCGGGGGAAGAGGTCAAGGGAGGAAACAGAATTTGTGCACACAACCACAAATGGATAAAACCACTGAATCTTATTCATCATTGTCTATGTTTTCTCTTTCACAGGCACATAACTGTCCCTCGGGAGCACAGGCATCACGCCCGGTTAAGCGCATTCATCATGGTGGTGGGTACTCACTCTCTGATTCCAAAAATAAAAAACATCCTGAGGTGTCCTCTCAGCAGAGAGAGCAGGCTACGAGTGGCAATCTAACCCCGGCATTGTAAAATATTCTTTTTAAAGGTACTCACAGTTCAGGGAGTCCTAATTGATCAACCTCAGCTGTGGAAGATTTTTTAGATCTAGCTTTGGCCCTCCTAGAAGCCAAAAAACAGGGGAACCTAAGTGCTTTTGTCCTACGTCCAGGGAATTCTCAGAATCCACAAGTCAATCCTAATTGAATATCATTAATTTGACCACTTCTGAATTTAGTTCTGTATAAATATCAATTTTACAGTAGGGATTGGGATTTGCCCCGCGCAACCCATTAATGTATCTGAAAGGACTTGAAGATTAACATACAAATTTATCTTTGATTCCGATCATAATCAGAAAAGATTGGAGAAAGATCTTACTGAACAAATTAAACACTTTACAATGGACGAGTTCAGAGCACTTAGGGACCTCATGCTTCTTTATGAAGAAAGCTCTGGTAAATTCTCTTGATCCCTCTGTTGAAATTACATCTCAGGACACGACAAGCACTATCATCGACACACGTCCTAAACCTATTACTGATGCACATTTTAAACCAAAGTCTTGTCACTTCTTTGACTTAGTAACCTGCCCGAATGTCTGGCTATTTTTGCAGCTTACCACTCAACTCCCAGCAATGGTCTACACCTGATATGAATCTGACCTCTGAACAAATTGTGGCCCTTAAATCACTTTGCTCCCGCGAGGACATTGTAATTAAGCCCCGTGATAAGGGTGGGAACATTGTCATCATGTCCCACCCTCAATATCAGAGGATGTGCTTGAACATTCCTAAAAACAACGAATGGTATTGTCCCATCACTATTGACTAAATCTCTCTGTATGTCAAAGAATTATGCTCATTATGCACTGACGCCTATTTAAAGGGTTTGATTGACGATAAAACTTTTGAATATCTAAATCCTAAGCACTCATGCCTAGGAACTTTTTTTGCACTTCCTAAAGTGCATAAGAACCTTTACCGTCCCCCCAGGCAGACCTATTATTTCTGGTAATGAATCTTGTACAGAAAAAGCTAGTAGGTATGTTGACTCTGTATTAATGCCTCATGTGATTCGTCTACCGTCTTATATTCGGGACACCTCTGACCTCATGAGACATATAGAGGGACCCATGTTCCCCCTGGATGCTCTGCTCCTGGCTGTGGATATAGAGGCTTTATACACTAGTATCCCACACATTTGGGGCATTCAGGTGATTGGGTCCTTCCTTATGGAGCAGGACAAGACCACCTGGCCACATAGTCATTTTGTTTTGAATCTGCTTAGATTTATTTTGAAAATAAAAGTGAGAAAACTGCGCCAAATATAATATCTAAAATATTCTACTGCAGCACCAAAAATTTGTGATAACTAATAAAGCATAGAAATAGTGATAAAGGGAGCAAGTAAAACATGGAATACAATATTAAATAAAGTGTATAATATAACATATCAACAAGTGAATCATATATTTTGTGTCAAAAAAAGCCCAACAAAAATTTGGATTATGGATATAAACAATATGATAAATCGTGTCTTCTAATCTTGGAAGAAACGTTCTTCACCCGAAGTGACATATACATGTGCTCACCAGATATCTATGGCCACACAGTGACCACCAGACATATAAAAGGGATCCTTCCTCCTTTGGCTGAATTTTTCCAAGCCACATACAGCCCTATTCAACTGCTTCCAAAGGTAAACCGTACCTCAATCCAATCATAGATGGCATAAATGGTAGATTCCTCAATCAGCTACATTCTTGGATACAGATCCATAACTCCCTTTTATTTAATCTGTAAAGTTGGGTTCCACCAAACAGGAGCCACAGAAAGGCATAAATAGTGTAATATTGTCTTTAATTACTTAAAAGCACTTACAGAGCCTGTGTAAGATACAGCGGGTTGCAGCGCAGCTGGGGAAAGAAGCAGAGGCCGGTCCCTCACTGGACCATTTATGCCATTTATGATTGGATTGAGGTCCGGTTTACCTTTGGAAGCAGTTGAATAGAGCTGTATGTGGCTTGGAAAAATTCAGCCAATGGAGGAAGGATCCCTTTTTTATGCCTGCTGGTCACTGTGTGGCCATAGATATCTGTTGAGTACATTTATATGTCACTTCAGGTGAAGCACTTTTCTTCCAAGATTTGAAGCACATTGCACTTTAGGAGGCACGGTGTTGGAATTTATATAGAAGACCCGATGTATCATATTGTTTATATCCATAATCCAAATTTTTGTTGGGCTTATTTTCCTTTCTGGAGATTTTGAACATCAATGATTTCAACCTGAAATTTAGCCACAGTGTCAGCCCTAGTCAAATTGCCTTTCTGGACCTCTTAATTATGATTAATGATGAGGGGGAATTGGCAACTGATCTGTATCAGAAACCAAGTTCTGGTAACACAATCTTACATGCTTCCAGTTCACATCTGGCCCCACTAATTTGTAGTATAACCTATGCCCAATATCTACAGTTACGTAGAAACTGTTCAACAGATGAAGATTTCTTCAATCAAGCAGACCTTCTACAGATTAGACTCCTGGCCAAAGGATACTCTAGATCACTCCTCAAGAAGGCCTTCAATAAAGCCAGATTGAGATCTAGAGCTGATCTTCTGTATAAGTCCTCCACCACTAGTCCAGTCCATACGGTCAAATTTTCACTCACTTCTCTGCCCATGAGTCCAATTTCCGAATGTCTATGTCTCCCCATTGGCACCTATTGGCTGAAGACCCAACTCTTTCCAAAGTACATACGCCCGACCCCTGAATTGGTGTTTAAATGAGCTGTCTCCTTGCAAGATACACTAACCTCTAACTATTACATGCAGATTCCAGACCCTTCTTCCAGACCTATATGGGGAGAATGAGAATTAGAGATCATGTATACTGCTCAAGCTATGGAAAAATGACTACCTCGGTTGCGAGGCATATAGGCTTACATCATAGGTTAGATAAGAGATCAGTTTCCTTCTTTGCACTCAAGGTTATTTCTCCCAGTCCCAGAGGAGGTGATTGGGATATTATAATCCTGAGGGCAGAAACATTGTGGATTAACAGCTACCCAGAGATGAATTCATACAAACCATTTTTTGTAGTTATGGATTCGTCTCAATTCAATGTGATATATGGGCTTACAATTTTCCTTTTTTCCCCCCATTTTCTCTCCCCTTCTTTCTTATTTCTTCCCCTGGAGGGGTTTCTGTGTGTTGCTGTGGCGCCTTCCCATTCTCCCCTAGACATGGGCGCCGTCAATAAATTCATTTCGTTCCGTTCCGATTCATGTTAGAATTAATTCGTACTTCATATTTCGTGTCCGAAATTCAATTTTAATTCGTACGAAATACGAATTGTTGTTAGGTTCGTTAACTTGTACGAACGTTCTTTATGATGAATTTAAAGGAAAAAATATATACCTCAATATGACACAATATGTCCAAATTTCATTACTACGTGACTTGGTTGACCAATCAGAGGTTTTCTTCTGCTGCTGAGGCCTACAGGGCAGGCCCGATCATATGACTTCCCTTTGTGGGTTAGTTAGTGTAGTGGAGCAGATCACACGATTATTTGTCTGTGCATCTGAGCGAATATCTTTGCAATCCTTAGCTTTTCATTGTTCATTTTAGTTTATATCAGTTGTAGTTTGCAAGTGTATCATCTCTTAAGCCGCGTACACACGGGCGGACTGTCTGCCCAACTTAGTTCGCCGAAACACATTTCAGCGGACAGTCCGCTCGTGTGTGGGCTTCAGCGGACTTTTTCAGCGGACAGTCTGGCGGACTAAGTCTTTCGGAATGTTGGAAAGACTGTCCGCTGGACTCGCATTTGGGCGGACAATCCGCCCGTGTGTGTGCCAGTCCGCCCAACTTTTGAAATGAGCGGACTTTTACGGCCGGAGAAAAGTCCGCTCATGACGAGCGGGTATCCAGGTAGGCGGGGCCCGCGACGGAGACGTCGCTGGCCCCGCCGCCTGGTATGGACTTAAAGGGGAACCCCAACGCCGAAAAAAATCGGCGTGGGGGTCCCCCCCAGCTCCACAACAGACCCTCGTCCAAGCACGCTACCCGGCCGGCCAGGAAAGGGGGGAGAGCGAGCGCCCCCCCTCCTGAGCCGTACCAGGCCGTGCCCTCAACATGGGGGGGTGCCCTAAGATGCCCTAACATGGGGGGGTGCCCTAAGAGGCCGTGCCCTCAACATGGGGTGGTGCCTTGGGGAAGGGGGGGCCACGCGGCCCCCCCACCCCAAAGCACCTTGTCCCCATGTTGATGAGGACAAGGGCCTCTTCCCGACAACCCTGGCCATTGGTTGTCGGGGTCTGCGGGCGGGGGGCTTATCGGAATCCGGGAGCCCCCTTTAATAAGGGGGCCCCCGGATACCGGCCCCCCCACCCTATGTGAATGAGTATGGAGTACAATGTACCCCTACCCATTCACCTGTAAAATAAAAGTACCAAAAAAAACACAACACACGAGATAAAATACTTTATTGCACAGCTCCGGGGGTCTTCCGTCTTCGGGGGTCTTCTCGCCGGACTCCTCCGCTATCTTCTTGTAGCTCTTTTGCTAGCGGAGGAGTCCGGCTTTCTTCCTCCCCGCCGCCGGCCTCTTCTCCCGACTTCGGGGGTCTTGTCCCCCTCTTCGGTTCTTCTGCCGGGCCACCGCGCCTTCTTATAGCTCTTTTACAGGCGGTGGCCCGGTCTTCTGTCGCCGCTGTCGCCGCCGCCTTCCGTTCTTCTTCTTCTTCTTCTTCTTCTTCTCCAGGAGATGTTGCCTCGACGATCTCTCCGGCCGGAATGCCAGAGCCGCGCGGCGCGGCCACTTATATAGTGACAATGGGGCGGTGTCACATGGCTTTATGTCACATGGGTTGGTCACATGGGTTGATGTCACATGGGGACTATGACATCGTAAGGGGGCGGGGTCACCATGTGACACCAACCCATGTGACATATACCATGTGACACCGCCCCATTGTCACTATATAAGTGGCCGCGCAGCACGGCTCTGGCATTCCGGCCGGAGAGATCGTCGAGGCAACATCTCCTGGAGAAGAAGAAGAAGAAGAAGAAGAACGGAAGGCGGCGGCGACAGCGGCGGCGACAGCGGTGACAGAAGACCGGCAGAAAAAAGAGCTCTGTAAAAGAGCTATAAGAAGGCGCGGTGGCCCGGCAGAAGAACCGAAGAGGGGGACAAGACCCCCGAAGTCGGGAGAAGAGGCCGGCGGCGGGGAGGAAGAAAGCCGGACTCCTCCGCTAGCAAAAGAGCTACAAGAAGATAGCGGAGGAGTCCGGCGAGAAGACCCCCGAAGACGGAAGACCCCCGGAGCTGTGCAATAAAGTATTTTATCTCGTATGTTGTGTTTTTTTTGGTACTTTTATTTTACAGGTGAATGGGTAGGGGTACATTGTACCCCATACTCATTCACATAGGGTGGGGGGCCGGTATCCGGGGGCCTCCTTATTAAAGGGGGCTCCCGGATTCCGATAAGCCCCCCGCCCGCAGACCCCGACAACCAACGGCCAGGGTTGTTGGGAAGAGGCCCTTGTCCTCATCAACATGGGGACAAGGTGCTTTGGGGTGGGGGGGCCGCGCAGCCCCCCCTTCCCCAAGGCACCCCCCATGTTGAGGGCACGCGGCCTGGTACGGCTCAGGAGGGGGGGCGCTCGCTCGCCCCCCTTTCCTGGCCGGCCGGGTAGCGTGCTCGGACAAGGGTCTGTTGTGGACTTGGGGGGCACCCCCACGCCGATTTTTTTCGGCGTTGGGGTTCCCCTTTAAGTCCATTCTAGGCGGCGGGGCCAGTGACGTCTCCTTCGCGGGCCCCGCCTACCTGGAGACGCGCTCGAAATGAGCGGACTTTCCTCCGTGTGTGTGGGCGAGTCCGTTCATTTCAAAAGTAGAGCAGATTGTATGGCGGACCTAGTCCGCCGTATTAGTCCGCTCAAAAAGTGCCGTGTGTGGGCAAGTCCGTTCATTCAAAAGTTTGGACGGACTGTCTGTCGGATTGTCTGACGAACTTAGTTGGGCAGACAATCCGCCCGTGTGTACGCGGCCTTAGTGTTTAGTTTCTGGTTTTATTTGTTTTTTGGTTGGTTTTGAGAGATCATTTTTTTTTTCATTTCTTGTTTCATTTAGTTAATATTTTGTTATTTTCTGTTGGTATATTTTTTTTGTACATTTGGTGATTTTGGTGTTAGTTTTCTGTAATCAAAATCATATTTTTTTTTTGTCTACATTTTTCTAACTTTTAAAGGAAAAATGAGCAGCAAACAAGGCCAAAAAAGCAGTAAGGCCGCGTACACACGGGCGGACTGTTCGCCGTACTTTATCCGCTGAACAATGTTTGGGCGGACAGTCCGCTCGTGTGTGGGCTTTCAGCGGACAGTTTCAGCGGACAGTTTGACGAACAAGGTTTTTCGGAAATTCCGTAAAACTGTCCGCTGAAACCTTGTTTCAGCGAACAGTCCGCTCGTGTGTAGGCTTGTTCGTCAAACAAAGTTGCGCGCATGCTCAGAAAGGATTTTCACGCCGAAAGTTATAATGCAGTGTATAGGACGTCGTATTTTTCATCCTGTCGTACGTGCCGTTCACGTCATTGCGCACGGTTTCAGCAAACTGTTCGTTCGTCGTGTGTGGCCATGTCCGTCCATGCTAATTTTGAGCGGACTGTTTGCCGAAACTGTTTGACGGACAAAGTTGGGCGAACAGTCCGCGCGTGTGTACGCGGCCTAAGAGTGCTGCTGGGAGAGGGAGAGCTATGAGCCGTGTACATGAGCAGCAGGTGGGACGTTCTGTCTCTGCGCCCTCTGAGCTCAGCTCACATCCCATAAAGCTGAGGCGACTGGGAGTGAAGACTGCTGGTGGTAAAGAGCCTGGCAAACAGCAGACATTTGCATGTCGCCAGCTGTTCCAGGATTTACCTCCTAGAACCAGCAGCACAATTCATAGCAAAAGTGGCGCTACCACCTCTGCCATTGCTGCTGGTAACATGCTGCCCATTGGTACCTTTTATGGAAGAGGGCAGGCCAAAGGGGTTCCCAGTGCACATACATTTGTGCAGCCAAAGCTGGAGATACTGGCCATGCAGCAGGAAACATGTCAGGAGGCCGAGGCTCATGATGATGTCACCACCACCATTGCTGCCAGTGCCATCACCATCAGCACTACAGGGAGCTTGGCAGTGGTCAGCAAGGAGACAGAGTTTACTGCTTCTAATGATCACTGTTCCCTTGGCAATGTGAAAGAGGTGGAAGCAGGCTTTCCTGACATTGTTGTAGACAAATTTAATTTCCAGCCCTCTACCCATGTTGGCACCACCGACAGCCCAGAAAGTATCTCCCCTCAGTCCCCACTACTTTTTTCTCCTGAAAAGACCCCTGCCCAAGTGCTTTCTAACCCTCCAGCATCAGAATGGGCCAATGCAACCATTAGACCTCAATCCATCACAGCACCCAATATACCTGGGATGTTCAGGTCTCTTCCTCCCGCTCCTGCCGAACCTCAGAAAGAGAGTGTGACCACTGCAGTGGAAGGTATTCCATCAGGCAGTGTCCGAGGTGGTGACTGCCGTTCCAGCATTTGGCAGCATTTTCAAAGAATTGGTGTCGGTCAGAAGGCCAAATGCAATCACTGTGGCAGGGAGGTCAGCCGGGGCCGAGACATAGGGCATCTCAGTAACAGTGGCATGAACCAGCACATGCATGTGCACCACCATGCAGTGCTGTTAGGGGAGAAAATTATCATGGCCACTCCTCCAAACACCAAAAGGGGAACCAATAGTGGCACTGCCACAGCCACCATCCCGCATCCAATCCATACCAGCCAGGCCACCCTAGAAGATTTTGGTGGCTTTCAGAGTAAGGGTATGTCTCGGGCGCAGGTGCATAAAATAACACGCCTGATTGGCCAGCTCATTGCAGTTGGAGGAGCACCTTTCAACATGGTGGAAGGTGAGCCCTTCAAGCAATTTATGCAGGCTGTTGCACCACAGTACCGTGTGCCATCATGTAAGACCTTCAGCCAAACTGTGGTGCCAGCCTTATACAGGTCTTGTGTCGGGGTGCTCAAGGAGGAGATTGGAAGGGCAGGTGGACAGGCAGTGCACCTGACCACTGACCTGTGGAGTGCGTGTAGTGCCCAGCATGCCTTCCTGTCCCTGACGGCACATTGGTGGCAGGCCAAGGTGTCCCATGATGTAGTTCAAACATCTGGATCCTCGTCAGTAGTTGACAAACATGGGTACCGTTCCTTCCTCCTGCACGCTGAGGTGCTTGATGAAAAGCACACAGCGCGAAACATCCTGCAAGCCCTGCAGAAAATGTTGTTGCAGTGGTTTGGACAGGCAGACAGCAACTACCGGATTGGCTATGTTGTCACTGATGGAGGCAGCAACATGGTCAAGGCTGTAAGGGATGGCAGCTTTGTGGGTGTGCGCTGCTCAGCCCACCTTCTCCACCAGGTGGTAACTGACAGTTTTCGGTTGGTGGAGACCATTTCTGGTGGCGATGGAAGGCTGTCCAAAGCGGTGGACTCTTGTCGGAAGATGGCTGGCCACTTCCATCGGAGTGTGAGGGACAGCCACCTCCTCAGGGTGGAACAGAGGAAGGCAGGCCTTCCAGAACACTGCCTAAAACAGGATGTGGGGACTAGGTGGAATTCAACCCTAGCAATGCTGGAACGCATCCTTGAGCAGCAGAAGGCTCTCCATGCCATGGCCTGTGATCATAACATTGGCATAGAGAGACCTTTAGGCAGGGAGGACTGGGCCATAATCGGGCAGATTGTGGCAGTCCTCAAGCCTTTCCTCTCTGTCACAGAACACCTAAGCCGCAAGGATGCCAGCATTGGTCATGTGCTCCCACTCTTCAACCACCTTCAGAGCAAATTGGAGTGGTTCAAGTCGGCTGAGGAACCTTTGCCTGGTGGTGGCCCTCAACCTGATGTGTTGGCTCTGCTAAACACATTTGATGGAGTTAGGCAGGCGCACGCAGGAGTTGACCACCTCTTGCCCAGAACTGATGCTGGCTGCCATGTGTGACCCTCGCATCAAGGGCAAAATGGCTGTGCAGTGTAGTGCTCTGACAAAATGGCAGGACAGACTAATCGACAGAGTGCGTCAGAGGGAAAGGCAGATGGTAAGTCTGGGAGAAGAGGAAGAGGAGGAAGAACATATTGAAGACCCCCTCTCCCATGCATCATCTACATCTAGTAAAGTGAGCAGAGCTCCTGCCAGCGGAGCATCTTCTGTCTTGGCTGAGGCACTTGACACCCTAATGGGAACCTCCAGCATAGTGCACCCCAAGAAACCCATATCAGCAAAGGAGGTTGTCATGTCCTATTTGTCAGCCCCACCAGTGCACCCCACCACAGATCCAATGTTTTTTTGGCAGGGGAAGAGTGAGGAGTGGCCTGCCCTCGCAGATATTGCCAAGGAGCTACTGTCCTGCCCTCCGACAAGTGTCCAGAGTGAGCGGGTGTTTTCTGTGACGGGAAACATCCTGTCACCCCAAAGATCCCAGTTGTCCCCCCAGCTAATGGAGCAGTTAGCATTTTTGAAAATCAATTTGCCAAAGCTGGGGTACCTCTCCCTCACTCTGAACATTCCTTGAACTGACTGTCTGCAGCAGAGATGGCCATTTGGTCTTAGTAGTTGGTCCCTGTCCCTCCTCCACACAATCCCTCCCCTCGCTTCTCATCTACCCCTCTTTGCTTGTGACATCATCTGGGATGGACGAGAAGAGAGTGCCCTGATGTGCCCTGATGTGCCCCAATGTGCCCTGATGTTCCCCAATGTGTCCCAATGTGCACCAATATGCCCTGATGTGCCCGATGTGCCCCAATGTGCTCCAATATGCCCTGATGTGCCCCAATGTGCTCCAATATGCCTTGATGTGCCCCGATGTGCCCTGATGTGCCCCAATGTGCTCCAAATATGCCCTGATGTGCCCCAATGTGCCCTGATGTGCTCCAATGTGCCCTGATGTGCCCCAATGTGCCCTGATGTTCCCCAATGTGTCCCAATGTGCTCCAATATGCCCTGATGTGCCCCAATGTGCTCCAATATGCCCTGATGTGCCCCGATGTGCCCTGATGTGCCCCAATGTGCTCCAATATGCCCTGATGTGCCCGATGTGCCCTGATGTGCCCCAATGTGCTCCAATATGCTCTGATGTGCCCCAATGTGCCCTGATGTGCTCCAATGTGCCCTGATGTGCTCCAATGTGCCCTGATGTGCCCCCACCATTCTTCTCATTTACACATATGACTGCTAGAACAGATAAAAAGACATTTAGGGAAATTGATCAAGCTTGAAGCAAACATAATCTGGAGCAGTTGCCCATGGCAACCAATCAGCTTCTCTTCAGTTTGTTCCGTTTAGATTTGAAAATACAAGAGAGAAGCGGATTGTCTGCCATGCATCGCTGGTCCAGTTTTTGCCTGATCACCCCACACTGTTTTGGGTCACCGGGGATGTGCGGAGAGCACATGCTTGGTAACACCAAACAATTTCCAGTGACCCCGCATATCCCCGCTGACCCCGTACAATGCGGGGTATAAAAACTGAAGCAGCTGTGCATGGCAGCCATGTGCTCATTATGAGGGGCTCCCACCATCCCTGTGCTGACTTCCTCCTGGGGCTGTACCCCTGCTATGCTCAGTATGTCAGCACAGGAATGGTGGAAACCCCTCATAATGAGCACAGCAGAGGTACAGCCCCAGGAGGAAGTCAGCATAGCACAAGGATGGTGGGAGCCCCTCATAATAGGCAAAATGACTGAGTCGTCGATGCGACGACAACTGATCCGAAATTCGTAAACAAAAGTTCGTATTGCGTACAAAATTCGGACGCATGGCAATTCATATTCCGGATCCTCCCGAACGTATGAATTTAGGGAAATTCGTACGAATTTGCGATTCGTACGAAACTAATCGCACATGTCTATTCTCCCCTTTGTCTGTTCTTCTGCTGAAGCCGTGCCTGCTTTTGCCATCAGTGTTTCTTAGGCTTGTGTTTTGTGTGCCACAACTTGTCCTGTGACTGAATGTTTACTATATTTCCTAATTCATTTAATAAGCTTCATTGACACCAGTGTATATTGTTCTATTTCAATCTAAGGCCGCGTACACACGGGCGGACTGTTCGCCCAACTTTGTCCGTCCAACAGTTTCGGCAAACAGTCCGCTCAAACTTAGCATGGACGGACATGGCCACACACGACGAACGAACAGTTTGCTGAAACCGTGCGCGATGACGTGAACGGCACGTACGACGGGACGAAAAATACGACGTCCTATACACTGCATTATAGCTTTCGGCGTGAAAATCCTTTCTGAGCATGCGCGCAACTTTGTTTGACGAACAAGCCTACACACGAGCGGACTGTTCGCTGAAACAAGGTTTCAGCGGACAGTTTTACGGAATTTCCGAAAAACCTTGTCCGTCAAACTGTCCGCTGAAACTGTCCGCTGAAAGCCCACACACGAGCGGACTGTCCGCCCAAACACTGTTCAGCGGACAAAGTTGGGCGAACAGTCCGCGCGTGTGTACGCGGCCTAAGTGTTTTCATTGTGTGCATCTATGTAGTTAACTTTTTTCAATGTCTGTTTAAGTTATCCCCTTTTACAGCATTTCTGTGTTTGAAGCCTTGATGACTGTTGTGCCGACCCTTGCCACTGGGGGGGGTCTCTGATATTTTGGGCGAGTGTGATCTTCTGTGCTCTAAATTTCCTCACCCATCCACCTGTTGGTGGTATGGGATTTAGATGCTCTTTGGGACAGGCGAACGGCAATTATAAGTGAGTTTCCTCTCTCTGATTCTATTTGTCGTTTTTATGGTACTGGGCATGCACCTCGCGCATGCGCAGTCCGAGATCGTATTCAATGACGTCACTGTACAGTGCCACGGAGCCAGATGGTGACCTTCCTTGGATAGAAGCCAGACCTATTCAAAGCGGGAGTCCGCTGGGAGTAAGCGTTTTTTTTTTTAAAAGCCAGCAGCTACAAATACTGCAGCTGCTGACTTTTAAAATAGTGACACTTACCTGTCCAGCGCGTCCGCGATGTTGGCACCCGAAGCCGATCTCTCGGCATCTTGGGTATGGGAATCAGGAAGTGGAGCCTTTCGGCTTCATTTCCCGGTTCCCTACTGCGCATGCGCGAGTCGCGCTGCGCAATAAGGATGGACCCGCTGCCTCTGGGATCTGTGTGTTTCCCAGCAGGCAGCGGGGGACTTTCGGAAAGTGGCGTAATCTACGCCCCTTTCCGCAGAGAGCTATCCCGGAAGTGGGTGCAGATACCTGTACTGTACAGGTACCTGCACCCTCCTCCCCCCTGAAAGGTGCCAATTGTGGCGCCGGAGGGGGGGAGGAATCCAATGAGCGGAAGGTCCACTTTAGGGTGGACCTCCGCTTTAATGGGAGCAATCTCCCCGTATGGGTTTGTTGCAGGCACGGACGGTGGCGCTCTCCTTGTGGCGATCTTATTTGAGGTAGGCTGTTGTCTGGAGGCATGTGTGATCTTTTATGCGCAGCGTTGGTGCTGCCATTGTTTGATACACTCTCCTTTACCTGTTTAATTCTAAATCCCTGTTCTTAAACTATGACATTCATTTGTCTACTCTTCAGGATATTTTGGCCATGGACAAGTCTTCACTATTTCTAACAATTTTATGATGGTCTGTTTTAAACCATGGTTATAATGACAAACTCCCCTGTATATTCTAATTACCATTACAGGGTAAGTTATCTTACATCAGCTGTCTTTCCGCTATTATCTCTCACCTTAGTGGTATCCATGGGATATTACGTTGTTTAAAAACTATCAAATCATATGCTATATATCTATCGTCTTTTTTATCCTTTCTCTGTATTTCAAGCCGATGAGCCACATTTTGGAGAAGTCCGTCTGTCCAAATTCCAACGCCATTCACTTGTTTAACAAGCATTTCACAGGTGTGTACCTTTTATGATCTATATATATATATATATATATATATATATATATATATATATATATATATATATAAAACATATTTTTCATTCGAACTTGACCTATTTTGTCATATTTGTTAGGTTGCTCGGCTTCTGTAAGTAACCCCTGGTAGCCTAGGCTAGGATTGAAGGGCGGAGGTCCCTTTCACCGGTGGACAAAACATTACACATACACGCTATTGTACGTGAATAATGAATGTGCCTATTGAAGCACACACAACAATTTTATTTAGTTTGAACAGAAGGACAGCCCTGTGGTTTAACCAATCAGGGACTGCCACATAAAATATGCAAGATAGTATATTTTACTACGTCATCATGGTTTTTTTGTACAAGCAATTTCTGCCTAGTAACAAAAAGCTAAATATATATATTCACAGTTTAGAATGTTTCTTAGATGTAATCCAAGATAGGCCTGTGGTCTAACGCCATAAAGTTACTTCTGCTCTTAAAAGGAAGTAGCTTAACCACATCCAACTGTTCTGAACAGATAACTAACCTTGTGATAAAATACATTGTACAAGTAAAAAACACATATGACCTTAAGCAATAGATTTCTATGTCATGCTAACAGTAATTTTCCAATACCCAAAATGGATGTCTTCTAACAAGATGGTTCCCTCATTTACCTTATAATCCTTCCTTTGATCATTCTGTGATTTACATAATGATCATTCCTTTTCTAATTTAATAGCACAGGCTTCATACTCCGAACCCTTGTGCTCTTGGTTTCTATACCATACCGTTGGATCCTTAACAATGGAAGTGAGTTTCAGATCCTTCGGAGCGACCGTGTTTCCCTTTTTACATAAACATTTGATTATCTTATAACAGGCATATAAAAATAGAATGAAGAGAATCACAGTGACAATTGTCATGGCAGCATTTCGGAGCCAAGATATTAATCCCCCAAAACTAAAACTGCTCGAGAAGGGATCCCAGTTTTTTCCTATGTTCCTTGCCTCTTTCTGTAGTTTATTTACCTCTTCCCTGTGTTGAGCAATAACGTCATAGTAGTCTGGGACTTCGATGCTGGTATTATGAATCCAGGTACAGCACTCATAATCCTCAGTAGTCTCACAGAGGCCAGTAAGGGCTGCACTCATACTTTCTATAGCCAACTCATGTAGTTCTAGTTGCTTCCTAATTGCCCTAGTTTCTAGATTTAGTTTGGTTATGTCATCAGAATTTTCCTCCAGAATCTCATCAATTATGCCAGTGTAATTATTTAATCTTTTCATTAGGTCAATTCCCCACCCTGTCCAGGAAGGGAACCATGCCCAGGCCATATCTTTTCCTAAAAACAATTCTCGTTTATTACGGTGTCTAAGGGGATATCTAGGATGCATGCTGGCTTCAAGGAGGTGACTTCCCTTGTTATCCCCTAATACCCCCATAATAGGAACCAGGGCTGCAAGGTAACACCACCCCTGGGGTTTGGTTGGGATCCAGGGGTGACAGAGTTTGCCGCAGCATATATATATGGTATTTCCTAGAGCTAGGGGTCGTTTATGGAACACGTTCCTAAGAGTATCAGAAAGGCCAGAGAGCACCAGAATTGACATTAATTGGTGTATTGTAGTCTTGGTACTGGAGCTAAGAAAGTCTAAAAAGGTGGCATTTAGGGTGGGATCTGAAGTAGGGAAGAAAGAAGGACTGTTAAATGATGTCATTGAAATGTTAAGTTTTGCTTGTTTGCAAACCTCGGCTCCATCTGTGGTGTTTCCCAGTCGGAAACACCAGTCTGGGAAGTGGCTTCTACCTATAATTTGGAAAGTGAGGGTTTTATTTGGACGGGTCCTAGTAACATTCGTTAGGACGATAGGGGGTGTTCCATTAAGGAGGGGGGTAAAATTCAAGGGGACTGCCATGAGAGGGATTCTAGCTGTACTGGGATGTAGCTTGCTGCAAATCCAGCATTTCTCAAAACCAGATTTTTGAGCATAGCTATATTTGAATTTTAGTAGTAACATCTTGTTAGTCAGTCCCTTAGGTGACTCATTAACGGGTACAATACTTCTACTATGTCTTTGGCCGGGGGTATTATTCATCTTAGGTGGTCCACATATCCCTTTTAATAAACCTAAATCTTCTGGATGATATATACAGTTGGCTATAAACCATGTGGGCAGGAATACAAATAGTACCAGACTACCCCAAAGGCATACAGCCTTCCCTGACACTGATGGAGAAAGCATCTTTTTTTAAAGTTCTGATTATTTGTTATCTAAGAGTTCTGTTCTTCTTCTTCGTTTCTCATCCCGGCAGTTGTTGGCTCTGTTTTGTCCTTTTGAGGGGGTGTGGGATCTTCCAGGGAAATTTGTTCTATGCCTCTCTGAACTTCTTGTAGATCTTGTTCTTGGGAGTTGCTGCTCTGTCACTGCCAGGGGCTCTGGAGTCGAGGGAAGCTGGGGACACTTTTTAAGACGGCTGGCGTGGATCCAGGTGTTTCCTAGGTCTGTTAACACTGCGGTCCTGGATACCTTTTCCACCTTCCATGGTCCTGAGAAAGCCGGTCCGATACTCTTTCTTTGTGCTAATTGTTTGATCAGCACTTTATCCCCAGGGATGAAGGGATGCGTTGGTTCTGTGGGAAGAGGGAAAAAAGGTGACAGAAACTTGTTCGTTTATTTCGTGGAGCATACTTACCAGGTTTTTCACGTACATTTCCTGTTGGGAATAAATGTCAATATCAGTGTCTTGGTCTAATGGGGGTAATTCTATGTTTGCGGGGATTCCCATGAGGACCTCAAAGGGTGATAGTTTTGTTCTTGCATGTGGATCTTCCCCTCTTTTGACCAAAGACCTTCAGGGTCTTTGGTCAATCCTTCCTTTGTCCAAAAATGGACATCATCTTCTGTGGCCATTGATTGCATCTGTGCTATGACAGTTTTAAAGTTAGGTGCTGCGAAGTGTTCCTTGAAAAACATTGTTGTGGGGGCAGGTGGGTTAGGGGAAAAGGCAGCAGCTCTTTTAGCTTCTCTGTCAGCAAGAGCATTCCCTTTTGAAACACGACTGCTGTCAGAGGAGTGTGCCTTTACTTTAATTATGGCTACCTTTTTTGGAAGAAGAATGGCTTGGAGGAGAGCACTAATCTATGTGGAGTTGCCAATTATTTTGTTGTCTGCTGTTTTAAAACCTCTATTGGCCCATATCACACCAAAATCATGCACCACTCCAAAAGCATATCTACTGTCTGTGTAGACGTTCACCTCTTTACCGGTGAATAGAATGCAGGCCCTAGTGAGGGCTTCTAACTCTGCTACCTGGGCTGAAGAAGGAGGTAATGATTTTGCCTCCAGTACGATGTCTGGTAGTTGAACAACTGCATAACCGGTTAAAAAGGTGGAGTCAGAGGGACGTGAGCAGCTACCGTCAACGAAAACATCCTCTGCACCTGAGATAGGGGTGTCAGTGAGATCCGGTCTGGGACTGGTAATAGCAGCAACCTTTTCCGAACAGTCATGTATGTCTGGGTCATGTGGTAAACGCAACATGGAATGCAAAAGGCGCACAGCGGGGTTGCTGGCAGGCACATATTTGAGTGTGAGGTTATCAGTGTTCATCAGTGTTATCTCATAACCACTAAGTCTTTGCGAGGTCATATGTTGGGTATTCATGTTCTGAATAAGATGCGTGACTGAATGAGTGGTATAGAGAGTCAATGGGTGACCTAGCACTAATTTGTTTGCATCTTGTACAGCCATTGCACAGGCAGCAAGATTTTGGAGACAGAATGGCATTCCCTGTACTTGGATGGGGAGTTTTTTTTTTAGATAGGTAGGAGACAGGGCGGTAGCCTGTTCCATGCTGTTGTGTTAGCACGGCGGCAAAAGAGGTCCCCGAGACTACACAGTATAGTTGAAAAGCTTTACCATAGTCTACCAACCCTAGGGCGGGAGCATTTGACAGACTGTTTAATAGAGCTTGAAAAGCTTGTAGTCTGTCTTCAGTCCAATCTATTAATTTAGGGGCTGTCGAGCCAGTAGCCTCTCTTAGGATACTATCATAATGAGAACAGTCAGGAATCCATTGGCGGCAATATACCATTGCACCCAAGAACGAGAGTAGGGCGGCTTTGTCTTTTGGGGGACTGAGAGCTCGAAGGGCTGCGGCACGTTTGGGGGACACTATCCTTGTCCCTTCCTTTAGAATGCACCCTAGGTATTCTACCTGTGGCTGGCACCATTGTATTTTCTTCCTTGAGGCTAGATGCCCGGCGTGAGCTAGGTGTTGTAACAGTGATGTTGAATCGACCGCACATTCTTCAGCAGTTCGACTGCACAGGAGCAAGTCGTCCACATACTGTATCAGTACCGACCCTCGCTCAGATGTCCAAGACTTGACAGTCTCGTTGAGTACCATAGAGAAGGCGGCTGGACTGTCTACATACCCTTGCCAGGTTAGTTGGCCCCCGGCCCAGGAGAAAGCAAACATAGGTTGGGCTTCCTCTGCAATGGGAATGCTAAAGAAAGCATTCGCTAAATCAATTACTGTGTAGCATAGAGAGTCTGCCGGTATGCATGAGAAAATAAAAGTGATGTCTGAGACTAGGGGTGGGAGGGGAATCACTTGTTTGTTTACTGCTCTGAGGTCTTGGACGAGTCTCCACTCGCCACTGGCCTTCTTTACAGGGTAAATGGGCGTGTTCCAGGGACTGATGATTGGTCTCAGGATACCTTTTGATATGTAATCATTAATTTGAGGGGAGATGCCTTGGACTTTCTCTGGGGGTAGGGGATACTGTTTTTGATATTGTATCCCTGCATCTGATCGCATTTGGGGTGCATATGGTGTGCAATTAATAAAGCCCACACTACCTTTGTTTTCTGCCCAAATCGTGTGATGGTCAAGGGAGGAAGGTATCATCAGAAAGAAACTCCTGTGTGCATGTCTTTTTGGGCTGTGTAAGTCACAAAGAGGGGAACTTGCAGTGAGGGAGCCGTCTTTGTCAAACTTAATGGTAATGTTCAACTGGGATAGTAAATCTCTGCCCATGAGGGACACTGGACAGGAAGTCAGGACAGCGAAACTCTGCATACATAGCTCTAGTCCATCCGGGGTAGAGACTGGTAAAGGCGGGGTGACGGAATGAGTGACCGATGTCCCATTTATTCCAATAGAGTGTCCCTCAGTACACAGTGGTGTGTCATACCTCTCATCATTTAATGAGCTAAAAGTGGCACCTGAATCAAGCAGGAAACACACTATGTGGTTGTCTACGCGTAATATAACTTGTGGTAGACTCTTCCATGATAGGTTGTGGCACACCAGACTGAGGGAAGGAACATACTCTAGGCATCTCTATTGGGGGTGTGTTTGTCGGGTAGACGGCCACTGCATTGGGATTCGAGGGGGAGGTCTGTTAGAGGTTGGGGTGTAGGGTGGCTGTGCAAGCCCATGGTTTTGAGATGGTGTTTGGGGAGGTGGCGGATATTGGGGGTACCTTGTAGTGTGAGGGGGGGGGCGATTAGTAGCATTGTACCCCCTTCCTCTGCCCCTTGGATAGCTCGCCCTCTGTCTATATGGGCACTGTGATTTCCAATGTCCCTGTTCCCCACAATTGCCTATATTTTCCAAGGCATTTGTTCCATGCACAGAAACAATCCTTCATGTATTGTGGGTCAGCCCCTTTGCAGGGAGGATAAGAATGCTTATGTACCTGACAAATTTTACTGACTTCTTGCCAGTCTTCCTCAGTACAAGGACCATATGGCCCTGGGTCATGTATCCCCAATTGCTGACACCTTTCTCGGACTTGTGTCCAAAATGGTTCTACCTGGGGGCCAGGGATCATATTACTGACAAATTCATAGGGTGATGGGGTGGCCATGGCTTGGGTTGCTGCAGTATTCCCCATCTAGTAGTCTGGGCAGTGTGTGTCTAGTGGCAGGACACAGGTGATAACACCCGGTTTGTCCAACAATCCGGTCTCTGGTCTGGGAGTAGGATCCCTGATCTTTTTTTGGGGCAGATGGACTTATATAAAACTATGAAGATTTACCCTTAATATACGATGAAGGGTAAATCTTTCCTGGTGGCGGGATATACCCCTCTTACACCAAGTCTGCAAGAGAACCCCCCTGGTCTGGTGGTCAGTAAAATCCACTTGTCATCTATTCTTAGGAAGAGTAGACCTAACGTGCAATGGGGGCAGGCGGATACTATGTCACTACAAGAGGGCTCCTCATATTCTGCACTTATTTAAACAACAACAATTATTTTCCTTATACTCTATATTAAAACTTATACTCTATATACTTACACGTGTACCTAGAGAGAAACAGACATATTCTTAATATACTTTAAGACATGACATAACCGTATTGCAATACATTTATCAATTTATAGTGCACTTTTTTTTTTTTTTAAAAAAAATTTTTCAAATGGGCGTCCACTCCACCAATCCCTTTGTCACGGGCGTAATCTACTACTTCCCGTGTTAAAAATACTATCACCAATAGTTTTAAGTCAGACCAACCTAGTCGGACTCCCCTAAACCTATAAATTCCTTGCGAGCCCTTTTAACCTCCCGAGGGACCAGCCTAGTTCCTCGCGAAGGCACAGTTACTTCTTTTAATTTTAAACTAAGTTCGTAGCGGCCGCCCGGACAGAGTAAGTGTTTACACCATTCACCAATCAGGTAAAAAAGAGTAAAGTGACTTACCTGTCGCAAGACGAGACGAACCCCACTTTGCTGGTACCAAAACTGTTAGGTTGCTCGGCTTCTGTAAGTAACCCCTGGTAGCCTAGGCTAGGATTGAAGGGCGGAGGTCCCTTTCACCGGTGGACAAAACATTACACATACACGCTATTGTACGTGAATAATGAATGTGCCTATTGAAGCACACACAACAATTTTATTTAGTTTGAACAGAAGGACAGCCCTGTGGTTTAACCAATCAGGGACTGCCACATAAAATATGCAAGATAGTATATTTTACTACGTCATCATGGTTTTTTTGTACAAGCAATTTCTGCCTAGTAACAAAAAGCTAAATATATATATTCACAGTTTAGAATGTTTCTTAGATGTAATCCAAGATAGGCCTGTGGTCTAACGCCATAAAGTTACTTCTGCTCTTAAAAGGAAGTAGCTTAACCACATCCAACTGTTCTGAACAGATAACTAACCTTGTGATAAAATACATTGTACAAGTAAAAAACACATATGACCTTAAGCAATAGATTTCTATGTCATGCTAACAGTAATTTTCCAATACCCAAAATGGATGTCTTCTAACAAGATGGTTCCCTCATTTACCTTATAATATTCAGTAGTTGGATTGCAGGTGCTTCATACCTGCACTCTCTTTTGCCTTTTCACTTCCATTTTTATTTATGTATACCCCATTTATTATTGACAGTTTATTTCTCAATTTGTATATTATGACCAGGCTTCCACACTCACCTGGGAAATTTGCCCTTTGGGGCCTGCAGATGCCCTGTTGCCCTGGTCTGGTCCAGTCTTGGTAAGCTCCTAATATCCACTCCATACGGCAACACATATATTTAGGGGGGTTACGTGTTTTATAGTATGCAAATTGATCGCTGGATTTTGAACTGGCCCACCTCTATGACAGATTTGATCTGGGTCTTGTATATGTTCCAATCCATGCTATCTTTGCTATTTATTTTGTTTATATTTTAGTTGCACATTCCCCTGAAGAAGCATGTTGCGAAACATGTTGGGAACGAGTGCTATCAGCCTATCAACTTGCATTGCCGGGATCCCTCTAGTCTAGTAAAAATGCGTACATTGCTCTTTGTATTTCCATGTACTATATTTGATACTATAGTGCTTTTTAATGTATAGGAATAAATTAATATGAATCTTTATTATATTTCGTCCTACTTGTGTTTATAATCGCACCGCTTAAAAATCTCCCTTGTTTCCCTCTCCCATCCCCCTTCCCCGTTCTGTAATTTTCATATCTATTAGGAGATGAGGTGCCTATTTCTGTACGGTGTCACTGGATAGGTTGGACCATATTGTTTCCATTTTGTTTATATGTTTTCTGTTTCTTTTGTTCTTAAATTTTGATTATATATTGTTTATTCCCTGTAGAGATATCTACACACATTATCCTCTGAAGTATACTCCTGAAGAAGTGGTCACACCGCAAAACATGTCAAGGTTGAACTGACATAGGACGAGATCCACAGTCATCCTGTCTGGGTGGACATACGTCCAATTGTCAAGTTCCTTTTCAGAAATTTAATATTGTGTACTATATATTCTCCCTTCATAGGACCTTTTTAATGATGATCTTATCTTTAATAAATGTATACTCTTTTTATACAAATTTGTATGTGAGTCTTTGAGGTACCGTACCATGAGTCCATAGTTGCCTCAAACCCTCTGCCTCAAATTTCACAGGTGCTTTAATAGTGAACAGTAATGAGCAGGCTAATCACTGTTGCTTCCCAGGCAAGGGCTATCTCAGGTAAATTTTGCTCAGTCTTAAAGGGACAGCCCAAATCCTTGTACTGACAGCTGCACTAGATTAGGTTTTCTGTGACCAATGACAGTAGTAGCAGTATACAAGGCTCAAAAGCAGGTTAACCACTTGCTTACTGGGCACTTAAACCCCCCTCAGTCCCAGACCAATTTTCAGCTTTCAGCGCTGATGCACTTTGAATGACAATTGCGCGGGCATACAACACTGTACCCAAATGACATTTTTATAATTTTTTTCCCACAAATAGAGCTTTCTTTTGGTGGTATTTAGTTACAGCTCAGAGTTTTATTTTTTGCTAAACAAACAAAAAAAGATGCAAAAAAAAAAATCATGTTTTAATAGTTTGTTATAAAATTTTGCAAACGGGTAATTTTTCTCCTTCATTGAAGTGCGCTAATTAGGCGGCACTGATAGGCTGCACTGATGGGCTGCATTGGTGGGCACTGATAGGCTGCACTGGTGGGCACTGATAGGCTGCACTGGTGGGCACTGATAGGCATAGTTAAGGCGGCACTAATAGGCACAGATAAGGCGGCACCAATGGGCACAGATAAGGCGGCACTGATGGGCAAAGATGGGCACAGATAAGATGGCACGGATGGGTGGCACGGATGGGTGGCACGGATGGGCACTGATAGGTACCACTGATAGATAGGACTGATGGGCACTGATAGGTGGCACTGATAGGTGGCTCTGATAGGTGGCACTGCTGGGCACTGATGGGCGGCACTGCTGGGCACTGATGGTTGGCACTGCTGGGCACTGATGGGCGGCACTGGGGTGCAGCACCTTTGAGGCAGATTGTGGGCACTGCTGGGTGGCACTGTGGGTGGCACTGCTGGGTGGCACTGTGGGTGGCACTGCTGGGTGGCACTGTGGGCACTGCTGGGTGGCACTATGGGCACTGCTGGGTGGCACTGACGGGGGGCACTTACTTTTATTAAGTGGGGCACTGCAGGGGGCAGGTGGGCACTGTCAGGGGGCAGGTGGTCGCTAGCAGGGCTGGCTGTGATCGGGACTGATGTCCCGATCACGGCCGTCGGTGATCGGCTTTTTTTTTTCTCCTCGCGCTGTCAGCGCGAGGAGGAATAATAGCCGATTACCGGCTCCGTTATATCACATGATCAGCTGTCATTGGCTGACAGCTGATCACGTGATAAGGGGTCGGGATCGACCCCTTGCACGGATCGGTGATCAGGCGAGTCTCATGGACTCGCCGATCACAGAGCGCGCCGCGCGCGCCCCTCAGGGGGCGCGCAGGGCGCTCGTACACGGGACGACGTCAATAGACGTAGTCCCGGAAAAGGAGATCCGCACTGTAGCCGTCAATTGACTATAGCGCGGATCTCAAGTGGTTAAGGAGTCTTACATGAGAACTACACTCACTGGCCACTTTATTAGGTACACCTGTTCAATTGCGTTTATCAACATTTATCAACGTTTATGAGCGTTTGCCGTTTTTTAGTGGTCAGAAAAATGACTCCTGAACGAGATTTTATGGTGTTCAGAAAACAGCCCATAAACTCCACTGCTGATAAACAACCAAAAACTTCCATGTGTGCATGGACACATAGGATAACATGGAGGGGAGTTTATGGGCTGTTAAAAAAATAGCCCAACTCCCCAAAAATGGCAGTTTATGAGCTTCAGTGTGCATGGAGCCTTAGGAATTATAAGAAGTCTGACAGGTAATAGATGAACTATTGAGGGAACAATGACATGGATAAGATACGCTGATATATCCAAAAATAGTTGCGCTGTGAAAATAAAACATGAATAAACATACATTATGTTCAGTATAAATAAAAAAATTACATACATTGAATTAAAAAGTCCAGTGATATGAAACAGTTAATTAAAGTCCACAAAATGGAATCTTGAGAGCAAGTGAATGGATCTGATCCACAGTGCTCACAAAATATTGTCCATCATTATTAAAGTGTTTGTTACCCCGGCATTTCAAATTCCTGAAATGTGCCTGCTGTACCATGTACTTGTATGAGAAAGTATCCTGTTTTCTTATTTTTTGCTTCCTTTGTGTGAAATCCCTGCTGTTTCTGCCAGTCCCTCTGCTTTCCTGTTAAAAACTGACCACACTAGTCAGGAGAGCTAACCATGGTCAGTTCCCTAGCTGTGCTGGAAAAACTCAGGCTGCTCTCCTCCAATGATCAGACTTGTCCTGACATGCCCCCCCCCCCCATAGCCTTTCACTGGGAAGATCAGTGTGCTGTTGCTTCTCCTATCCCTAGCTTTTATGCAGCTGAGAACAGAGGGAATGTGGTAACTTTAAAAAAAAAAAAAGGGTGAAAGGGGTGTTTATAATTTATTTTATATCTATACACAAATGTTTGCCTTTCATTTAAATTTTAAACTGAATAGGTTGTTTTACAAAGTAATAGTTTACAATCACTTTAAATGTCACAACAACATATTGTGATCAGTGAGCCCACCACCTTAGCACATCCAGCCTCTTACCAGAAAGACAGACCCCAAGTTATAGGAGGTCTGACTTATTATTATTATACAGGACTTGTATAGCGCCAACAGTTTGTGCATCACTTTACAAAGTGGGGGCAGACAGTACAGTTGCAATACAATTCAATACAGGAGGAATCAGAGGGCCCTGCTCATTAGAGTTTACAATCTAGAAACATAACACGAAAATGTAAAGAAATTTATCATCTGATCAAGGGACATTGGATGGCATTTCACAACAGGATTACGCTGTATAATCTTTCTCCTGTTCCTCAAAGGTGGCTCAACAAGAAGAGAAACCTCTAATAGTGTATTACCATTTAAAATGTTATTAAACAAAGGCTAAAAACCTATTTACATGATGCTTTCTGGATATCTGGATATCATACAATGCATTGGAAATGCTGCTGGTGCCGGCTCCAGCAAAGCGTGGGTGAAGCCAGCACAAGCTCCGCCCTGTCCCAACATGCGTTTAGTCTAAACAGACGTCAAGGGGATCAGCTTCAGAAGCTCATCCTCTTGGACAGAGAGGGGCACAACATGATGATTACAGAGTAGGCATGATTCAGTAGACCGAGAGATGCAGAAGGTGATGTGGACAAAGTGAGCATGGCAGATCTCAAAGACAGGACTCTTCCAGGCAAACTGAAGCAGATAACGGTACCTGCAGCCTTTTATTATAGTGCCATAGAAGTTAAAAGGAACGTTTTAGGATTACAGTATTTTAGGTGCGACATGGAACTTGTCTTCAAAGTTCGTTGTTAATCTTCCATCACCATGCGAGGAACCACTGAGGAGAAACAAGCAAATCAGGTGTCCTGACATCTTGCTGGCTGCATATTTGTCTTACCTTTAAAGAATAATAGATTATTTTAATATATTTAAAGAGCATTTAAAGCAAAGCATTTATTAGCATTTTTATGGGCTCTGCAAGTTGTGGTAGAACGTTTCTGATTTAAGAATAATATTATGTAAACTATTTAAAAATCTTAAATTGTGACACCTGGAAATTCATATTATTTTCATAATTAAGGATATATTCAGGAGTGAAATAACAATTGCTATAGGTAAAGCTCAGAAGATGTTGGTAGTATGTCTTGGTGGTGTGGGGAGGGAGATTTTAGAACTCCTGATTTAAAGGCTAACTCCACTTTTCCAAAAAAAGAAAATAATAATAATAATTGTGCCCATATTTGCAGCAAAGAAGAGTACATTTATTTATTTTAAATTAGCCTGCAAAGCACTGTTGATCACGAGTATATTGCAGACTCTTCTCCCAGCTCCCTGTCCATATTTTGGTACAGGCTTTCAGTTAGAAAACTGGAGGAAGTGTCAATGTACTACGGGTACAGTAATCCCCACACTTGTGTTCCACTAAGAACTACAGGTCCATCTGCCGTTTAGGGGTGGAGGGGTCACTTGCAATCATATTACATGTTACACCCTAAATGTGGGTGTAACATGGTCTAAAAGGTAGAAATAACCTTTAGGCTGGGTTCACACCACAGCACAGAGCGGCTCACAGTAGGGGTCCAGTGTGTCCCTGTTCACAGTTTCAGGTCTGATTTCAGACACAAATTTTTGGCTGAATTCGGACCTGAAACAGGCCAGAAAATGCGCAGGACTTCTGTGCAATTTGTTCTGGAGCCGCTCCGGAGATGTGTGAACCAGCTCCATAGAGAGCCGATCACAGGCTCCTGACATGCAAATTGGATGCCTGAAGCCCCAATCCTGCACTCCTTGCTTTCAACCTGAATAGGCCTCAGACCGCCTAGCAGCCAGGTACTCCCAGATAGGTCTCAGGCTCCGGGGCCTAGCAGCCAGGAGCTTTTCAACACACGTCCACCCAGACATCCGTCCAGAAGGCACTGAACCCCAGATCACCCGACTCCTCCCAAATAAATAGGGTCTCCCAGCAGGCCAAGGGAAAAGAAACCCCTGCCAATTGGCTGAGAAAACCCTTCCACTTCTAGTCTGGATTTACTAAGCCCTTGTCAATCTAATTCCACAGTTAACAATGCCACCTAGTGACAGAAAAGAGAGGTGCATCAAACCCAGATTTAGGAAAAGGTCAGTGGATCTCCCTAATGCCCTATACACATGGTCGGAAATTCCAACGGAAAGGGTCCAATAGGATTAAATTGTCGGAATAAATTGATTGTGGGCTCTATCGGACTTTTTCTGTCGGAAATTTCGAAAAATCTGATCTGACTTTTTCTGATCGTTTGTAGAAAATTCCGACGGACAAAGTGCCACGCATGCTCAGATCAAATTATGAGACCAAAGCTATTGGCTAATAGCTTCTACGTAGTCCCGTCGTACGCAATGAACGTCACCACGTTCCGATCGATCGGATTTTCCAACAATTTTGTCCGACCGTGGGTATGCAACAACAGTTTCGGACAAAATCTGTCGAAAAAAATTGGACGGATTTTGTGGTCGGAATGTCCGACCGCGAGTACAGGGCATAACAATCAGCCAGGCTGGTTACCATTGAGCAAACTAAATTTGTTAATAACCCTGCCTAAGACCAGGTCGCTACACTATTTATCTAGCAAGATAGTATATTAAAGGGGGACTGCTACCCTAAAATATTACATTTCTGGGTGGTGTACTGTATAATAAAAAAGGGCTTAATCGTGAATAGCGCTTTGCTGAACTCAACCCAGTGGGGTTGTGGGATTGATTTACTAAGGCCAAGTAGGCTGTATAAATTCCATAGGAAGTTGCACGTTGTAAAAGAATTTGCCCCAGAGCTTAGTGAACAAGGTAAAGCTAACTCTGCTAACTTACATCATCCAATCATATGCAAGCAAAAAATGATTTTTTTTTAATTTTCCTTGCATATGATTTGGTATTCTTTGCAAAGTAAAATTTTACCACATTCAATGAACTCTGGGGCAACTTCCCTTGGAAAGTGAAAGGCCTATTTGCCTTCAGTAAATCAATCCCGTTGCCTCTGTGGGCTGATTAAAGCAACATAGCGCACCTAAAGCCGCGTACACACGGGCGGACTGTATGGCCTACTTAGTCCGTCGAAACACATTTCAGCGGACAGTCCGCTCGTGTGTGGGCTTCAGCTGACTTTTTCAGCGTGCAGTCTGGCGTACTAAGTATTTCGGATTTTTCGAAATTCTGTCCGTCGTACTTTGGTTTCAGCGGACAATCCGCTCGTCAGTAGGCTAGTTCGACGGACTAAGAATGGCGCATGCTCAGAAAGGATTTACACGGCGGAAGGGTGCATTGCTGTGTATTCGACTTCCTATTTCTAGTCCCGTCGTACGTGCTGTACACGTCATCGCGCAAGCTTTCGACGGACTGTTTGGCTATCCGTGTGTGGTCAAGTCTGTTCATTCGAAAGTAGGACAGACTGTCCGTCGGATTGTATGACGGACTAAGTAGGCCATACAGTCCGCCCGTGTGTACGCGGCTTTACTCTTGCTTCCTGAATGCATAAATGTTGTTTGTATTCATTTTAATCACAGCACAGCTAGATATAATGAAGTAGGTCATTTTGATTTTGTCTATTTTCTTTGGTGGCAGCCAGTTAAAAAAAAAAAAACAGCTGTGGACAGGGAAAATAAGGATTATTTACTTAAGGAACACAATCATCCAAGTAACCCACTGTTATTAAATGAATTATGTGTTAAAATGTCCTTATTTCAGATAAATGATAATTTGCATGCTGGCCAGTACTAAAGAGACAGAATCAGGGCCTGCTTCAATTACTTATGTCTATAATGTACTTACAGAAAAATTAGATTTAATGTGAGAGAGTAGAGCAAGGGAAAAAGAGGGAGAGGGAGTAAGAGAAAGAAAGAAAGAGATAGAAAAAGGATCCTGAAACTCAGAGGCAAAGAAAATCTTCATTGTTTTTTGGTATTGCAGTAACCAGGTCTTGGGGTGACTCTCTAATTAGTGTAGGGGTATGCTCTCTCGCTTTGACTTTTATGATAACCCGTCACAATTTTGCAGTGCCAATTTAAATGATTAGTTGTTGGATAATTCAGTTTTTTTTGTTAACTTGAGACTCCAGGGAGGTCTTTACTGACTACCTGTATGATAAAATCTCACCCCTATCCTGCATTGGTCTGGTCCCGTCACTCTACAATAGCATGCTTTCATCCTCCCTGGACACACCTGCTCCCCTCAATACACTCAGAATTAAAGTGGTTCTAAAGGCTGAAGGTTTTTTTGTTATCTTCCTGCATTCTATGCAGGAAGGTAAAAAGCCTTGTGTGTGATGCTCCCGCCACAGCACCCCTGATACTTACCTGAGCCCTCTCTTGATCCAGCGATGTGCAGAAGAGACTGAGCTGTTCTGGGACTCCCTCTCCTCAGAGCGGGGTGCAGTGCCAAGCTCACGGCTCTATGTGTCTTATGGACACATAGAGCCCAGCTTGGGAGTGAATATGCACCAGTGCCCCCATAGCAAGCATTGGGAGCACTGGCCAAATGGGAGGAGGCGGGGGACCTGAGAAGAGGAGGGTCAGGGCTGCTCTGTGCAAAACCACTGCACAGAGCAGGTTAGTAGGATATGTTTGGTATTTTTTTTTTTAAATCACCCAACCCTTTAATGTCACTTTGAGCCCCAACAGCTACACCCTTGGCAAACAGATGACACCAGAAGTCTCCAAAGACAAAATTGTGCCCTTGGGCAACTGTGGCGTAACACTAAACCCCTGCAGGATTACATAGTTACATAGTAGGTGAGGTTGTGTGTGATTATATGTCAGTATTACATTGTATATCCCTGTATGTTGCAGTCGTTCAGGTGCTTATCTAATAGTTTCTTGAAACTACCGATGCCCCCCACTGAGACCACCGCCTGTGGAAGGGGAATTCCACATCCTTGTCGCTCTTACAGTAAAGAACCCTCTACGTAGTTTAAGGTTAAACCTCTTTTCTTGTAATTTTAATGAGTGGCCACGAGTCTTGTTAAACTCCCTTCTGCGAAAAAGTTTTATCCTTATTGTGGGGTCACCAGTATGGTATTTGTGTAGTGAAATCATATCCCCTCTCAAGCGTCTCTTCTCCAGAGAGAATAAGTTCAGTGCTCATAACCTTTCCTCATAACTAATATCCTCCAGACCCTTTATTAGCTTTGTTGCCCTTCTTTGTACTCGCTCCATTTCCAGTACATCCTTCCTGAGGATTGGTGCCCAGAACTGGACAGCATATTCCAGGTGTGGCCGGACCAGAGTCTTCTAGAGCGGGAGAATTATCTTTTTATCTCTGGAGTTGATCCCCTTTTTAATGCATGCCGATATTCTGTTTGGTTTGTTAGCAGCAGCTTGCCATTGCTGAGCCTATCATCTACTAGGACCCAAGGTCCTTTTCCATCTTAGATTCCCCCTGAGGTCCCCCCCCCCCACCAGTGTATAGATTGCATTCATATTTTTGCCACCCAAATGTGTTATTTTGCATTTTTCTACATTGAACCTGATTTTCCATGTAGTTGCCCATCCCATTAATTTGTTCAGATCTTTTTGCAAGGTTTCCACATCCTGCAGAGAAGTTATTGCCCTGCTTAGCTTAGTATCATCCGCAAATACAGAGATTGAACTGTTTACCCCATCCTCCAGATCGGTTATGCACAAATTAAATAGGATTGGTCCCAGCACAGAACCCTGGGGATCCCCACTACCCACCTCTGACCATTCCGAGTACTCCCCATTTATCACCACCATCTGAACTTGCCCCTTGTAGCCAGTTTTCAATCCATGTACTCACCCTATGTTTTTTTTGCTCTCCTCTGCTATGTGTCTTTCATGTTCTGTCTTAGCCGTCCTTATTGCACCCTTACATTTCTTGTTGCATTCTTTATAAAGTCTGAATGCTGATGATGATCCCTCAACCTTGTATTTTTTGAAGGCCTTCTCCTTTGCTTTTATATGCATTTTTACATTGGAGTTAAGCCATCCAGGACTTTTGTTTGCTCCTTTAAATATATTATCCAATGGGATGCATTGGCTAATACCCTTATTTAATATGCTCTTAAAGCAAACCCATCTCTCCTTTGTGTTCTTTGTTCCTAAGATTTTATCCCAATTTATGCCTTCAAGCAAGACTCGTGGTTAAGGGATTACACCCTAAAAAATCTGCTCTCCTAAAAAACAATTCCTGCCTGCCTGCTGACAAAAATACCTATTTTGTCACCCTCATCATTACCCTCTCATCCAGTGCTTGTCAACCCTTTTTAACTTTAACTCCCCCACTGCTTACACACACTAACTTACTTGCTGCCTAAGAGAATTTCCAATCATTTCAAACAAAAGATTGCTGCAATTCATGATGGGATCTCCACTGTAAAGATATCTTCCCCAGCTACCATAACATGTCTGCTATCACATTCAATACTCTCCTCCTTTGCCCTGTCACCATGGAGGAGGTTGCTAAAACCCATTCCCTGTATTAATCTACATATTTTTCATTTAAAAAAAATCCCAATAGGCATATAATGATTAGTTTGCGCAAAAATTAGTGCGTCTACAAATTTTGGGATAGATTTATGGACTTTTTTTTATTGTTTTTACTGGTAATGGCGGCAATCAGCAATTTTTAGCGAGACTGCGACATTGCGGTCACTCAAAAACGGGAAACAAAAGAGACTTCCATAGTGTAATACCGTATACGGTATTACGGTATTACACTATAGAAATCTCTTGTGTTTCCAGTTTTTGAGTGTTTCATATGGAGGCTCCATGAATATCTAATGGGTTGAGAGAGACCTATTTCCCAAATGCTAGACGAGACTGTTCCTTTGGCAGTCATCACCCTCTGGTAAGCAGGCAATCTATATATTGTTTGTGGTGAAGAGGATGCACATTGCATGCTGTTTGAAGATACATCACGGAGATTATTATTATTATTTACACATTGTGTGGACACTTTATTTTTTCACCATTGTTTCTAATGGGAATCTTTTTTTGATCACATTTTTTTTTAATATTTAATTTCATTCATTATTTATGAGTCAATTAATCACGTAATTTAGTCACATGTTTGTTATTAGCGCTGCATCTATTTTGCTATTTACATGCTATATGTTGGAAATATCTTATAAATGGACAACTTTGTGTAAAAAAAAAAATGTGTTTATTTTTTTTCCACATTTTCCAAAAACTTCTGGAAAAAAATGAACCGTTCAAAAGACTCATTATGTCTCATTATATTGGGGTGTTAGCTTTCCAAAATGGGGTCACTTTGTGGGCATTTTATTGTTCTGGTGATCCAGGGCCTTCAAAAGTGTAATAGGTGGTTGAGAAATGAGATGTGTAATTTATGCTCCTAGAACGCCTGATGGTGCTATTTCAATATTGGGCCTCTGTGTGTGGCCAGGCTTTGAAAAAGTCCCACACATGTGGTATCGCCATACTCAGGAGGAGTAAAAGAATGTATTTTGGGGCGTCATATGTGATATACACGTGCCACGTGAGAGAAATAACCTATTACAATGACAATTTTGTGAAAAAAAAAAATTAATTTTGCAAAGAATTGTGGGGAAAAAAATGACCACATAAAAAACCTCACCATGCATCCTACTAAATACCTTGAAATGTCTAATTTCAAAAAGGAGTAATTTGGGGGGTATTTGTACTTTCCTGGCTTGTTCGGGTCGCAAGAAATTAGATAGGCCACCAGTACATCAGATGTGATCAATTTTTTTATGATTCGCACCACAGTTTGTAGACTCTAACTTTCACATAGACCAAATAATATCCACTAATTTGGGTTATTTTTACCAAAGATATGTAGCAGTATAAATAGTGGGTTTTTTTTCAAATTGTATGTCTTTTTTCATTTATAGCGCAAAAAATAAAAAACCCAGGAGGTGATGAAATACCACCAAAAGAATATTTGTATATTTGCTCTATTTGTATGAAAAAAAAAGGACAAAAAATGTATTTGGGTACAGTATTACATGGCTGAGTAATTGTAAAGCCGCGCACACACGACCAGACTTATGTCCGACAGACTTTCGAAGGAGTTCTGACGGAGTTCCGGCAGAGTTCTGACGGACTTTCCGAATGAGCGGACTTGGCCACACACAATCACACCAAACTCTGACGGATTCGAACGTGATGACGTACGACTGGACTCGAATAAGGAAGTTCATAGCCAGTAGCCAATAGCTGCACTAGCGTCGGTTTTAGTCCGTCGGAATAGCACACACTTGAGCGAATTTCTCGGTAGGAACTGGGTCCGGCAGAGTTCTGTCGGAAGAATTTGAAGCATGTTCCATTTCTAAAGTCTGTCAGACTTTTGCGAATCAAAAGTCCGTTGCAGCCCACACACGATCGAATAGTCTGCCGGAATCATTCCATCAGACTTTGGATGTTGAAAAGTCCGGTCGTGTGTACGGGGCATTATTCAAAATGTGACAGCGCTGAAAGCTGAAAATTGGTCTGGGCAGGAGGGGGGTTTAAGTGCCCAGTAGGCAAGTGGTTAATAGACGCATGTTAAAGTGTTTTAAACAATTCAAGCACTATTGGAGTCTTTTTCTCTGCATATTTTCTGCTTTTTTAGGAGTTTTGGAGCCAGCTGTGTTGAATATCTCCTGGGGTGGCTCACAGCCGTTTTCTGACCCTGCTTAGTTGGGGGTCCCACTCCCAGAGGTGAGCCTATACCCATTGGGGGGAACATGAGTGAGGTGATACGTTGGTGGTCTGGAAGCTTTATATATAGGATTTCACAATTTTTAGTTCATCAATCAACATCCATTTGTAAAATTTTCACTGTTTTAATATGAACTTTTTTGCACCCTATTGTATGGACATTTAATTATGCACTTTATGTTGTTTGATTCAATGATTTTTGATATTTTTTTTATATTTCATGATTCAGCGCTGCACTTTCATATATTGACTAAATAAATCATGTATAATATTATTGATAATTACTTGTTCAAGTATTATTTATATTACTTGGTAGACTTGTCCAAAACCTGTTAACCCCTGGACATTCCTACCATATGTAAAGAAATGTTTCTGGTGAGGAACAACCTCACAAGCAGCTTAATGAATAGTTGGGCACCATCTTAGCAAATCTTGTTGGTACTAATGTGACAGACAGATTATCTAATGACTGGTTTAACAGTGAAAGTGTGGCTGGTCAGGTGTGAGACTGATTGTCGGGTGGACTGTGCAGAAGGATATGAGGCTAGCCAGTGAGTGTTTCTCCCTCTCCAAGGGAGTTGTGCTGCAGAGAGCAGGCCTGATAGTCAGGTGATTTGACCAGACCATTGTCCAATTAGAAGTGGGTCACCTGGCTGGCAACCTGACTGGTACAGAGCTGTGGCTCACACAGCTCTGAGGAAGAAGGCGTGTCACTGAAACAGGTCAACTTGCCAAAACTGTTATTTACGAGTCAGGTCACTCGATGCTGTACTGGCTGATGATTGGATTTGTTGTTATGCTTGTTACTTCCGTCTTCTGTGAATATCCATTTGGCATTTTGGTTTCTTTGTACTAAATAAATTTTATTTATTTTTTTCATACAGCTTGAACTGAAAATACTGTAAAGTTTATACTTTGCCTTTAGCATTAGAGAATCTGGGTGTGGGGGTAACAGCATTCTGCGATACTGTAAAAGTCTAAAAGAAACATTTGTGCTGTAATTCTTAGTCTATATATAGAATAGTACTAATACATCTTAATGCACTAGCCATTTGCGTCCTCCTGTGTGTGTTTTCTTGTAGTTTTATTTTGGATTTCCCCATCTGAGGAGGGCTGCATTGTTGAATCATTGCACTAGAAGCATAAACTCCACAGTTACTTGATCTGGTGTGGTGATAGTCCTTTGAGAGCTAGAGTGGTTGTTTGTTCACAGTCAGTCATAATCTAAAAGTCTTAACACTCCCTAATAGTTTTGAAAATGGCATATCCCTGACTGAACTCGCCTTTGACACGTCATTATAATGAATCATCGTACTAGCCAACAGGGACTTGTAGAAGGTATCTATATCTGGTTCCCGACCAGCGCACGCCGATGTACGTCGGCAGAATGGCACGGGCAGGCATATTGGCGTACAGGTACGTCCAATCTTCAATGCCGCCTTGCCATCGCGAGCGAGCCGCCGCCGCGCTCTCGTGCCGGTCGGGACCCCCGTGAGTCCGGTCGCGGGTCTCACGGACTCGATCGCCGCGGGCATACCCGCGATCGTCTCACGGGATGGCTGAATGGAGGAAATGCCGTGTAAACAGCATTTCTCCATTCTGCCTAGCAACTAGTGACGCTGATCTCTGCTCCATGTGATTGGAGCAGAGATCAGTGTTCACTAAATGAAAGCCCAACCCCCCCACAGTTAGCAACACACCCCTAGGAACACTTAACCCCTACACTGCCACCCACTGGTTAACCCCTTCACTGCCAGTGTCATTTACACAGGAATCACTGCATTTATATAGCAGTGATTACTGTAGAAATGACAATGGTCCCAAAAATGTGTCAAAAATGTCCGATGTGTCCGCCACAATGTCGCAGTCACAATAAAAATCGCTGATCACCGCCATTACTAGTAAAAAAAAATAATAAAAAATTATTAATAAAAATGCCATAAAACTATCCCTATTTTGTAAACGCTATAACTTTTGTGCAAACCAATCAATAATCGCTTATTGCGATTTTTTTACCAAAAATATGTAGAAGAATACGTATCGGTCTAAACTGAGGGGAAAAAAAGTTTTTTTATATATTTTTGGGGGATATTTATTATAACAAAAAGTAAAAAATAATGCGTTTTTTTCAAAATTGACGCTCTATTTTTGTTTATAGCGCAAAAAATAAAAACCGCAGAGGTGATCAAATACCACCAAAAGAAAGCTCTATTTGTGGGAAAAAAAGGACGTCAATTTTGTTTGGGAGCCACGTCGCACGACCGCGCAATTGTCAGTTAAAGCGACGCAGTGCCGAATCGCAAAAAGGGGTCTGGTCTTTGACCAGCAAAATGGTCCGGTCTGTAAGTGGATATACACACACTTATGAATAAATGTAAAAAAATAAATGTTTAAAATATATTAAAACATGGACTGTGTCAGTAAAGCAGTGGATGTGTCTGTAGTTTTTTATTATTTCATTTTTGTATTATTTTTACAATTTTATTTTTTTATTATTTTTTACATTTTTTTTAGGGGCCCTGTTGGGGGCTTTGGTGAAATATCAGCAGGGGGAATCTGCACCACATGGGGTGATTAGGGTGTACCCAGGCACACCCCCTGCGCACAAAACAATTCTCTTGCGCTTGGGTGGTGGGTCTAGGGATGTGTGGTGCAGACAACTCTTTTTCAATGCCAATGGTCTTGCTGCCCTCCTCAGAACAATAGGTATTCTTGGAACTGTGTGAGATATTAGAAAAAAGTAGGTTGCACTGACCTAGTGCATTACCAAAAAGTGATCGCTTTGGCTCTGAGGAAAAGGGTCCTCCCTCGAAACGCGTTAGTCGTTCCAAATACCGCCTGGTCTCCTGGCACCCCCAGTTCCTCACTACAGACCTGTGAAAGACTGTTCGCATTAGCATTTGTCATGATATGTCTATATAAACAGTCCAAATGTGGCGCTGAAGTGAAATTGAACAGTCTATTAGGAAAAAGGAAGAGATGAAGTCCCTGAACCAGCTTCAGTGTGAAATGAAAGCACACCACACCATAAAGTCCAAATCATTCTTACCAGAAGGATAATATATATGAGCACATAACAGGATCTGTCAACAACTCTGTCAAAAGGCTCAATAGATGGATATGTACTATGGCAGCATCGCAGGACAGGCTAACTTCAAACTCATCTTTCAAACCAAATCAACTGGTATATCAGATGTCCAATTGGCTTATAACATCCCCCCAATCATAAAACCGGTATCACCAGCAAATGAAAAGAAAGCACCACATAGTGAAGCCCATAGGAGAAGGTCAAACAATTTATTTAAGATTGTACTTACAAAAAAGTGGATAAAAACGATCTTTTGTTAGTATTCATGTAACGCCGTGGCTCAAAGCGTGCTTGTGTCTTCTGGGGCCTCACTAACGCATTTCATCCAATAGGACATCGTCAGAGGCCTCTACGTCGGTGCGCCCTCTTCTTTTTCTAGTATTTTACACCCCCTGCACATGCCTATGAAGTTATGAAACAGCCTTGGACATTGTGAAAAGTGCAGATTAGAGGAAAGTTTTGAGGGTTTGGATATGTATCTAGGCAGGTAAGCCCTCACACTACCAGGTAGTGAACAGAGACTGTAACATACAGACTGTTGCCAGTTCTTTTTGCATACTGCATTCTCAATAGCATCCATATGTTAGTCTTCAGCAAGGGAAGTTAAGCCATTATTGTAAGCATGGGCGAAATAAAAAAATGACGTATAAAGCCTCATACACACAATCGGATTTTGTACAAACTTTCCCGTGGACTTTTGTACAAAGCGCATTGGCCGTAAGTTTGTATTGCATACACGCGATCAGACTTTTTAGGCAACAAACACGAACATAGTGACGTTTCAACGTACTGACGGCACTTCAAAAGACACTCCAGCGCCACCTTTGGTCAACTTCTGTATTGTTGCCTATTCTTTTGCATTGGTTCTGAGCATGCATGCGAGCATGGTTTTGTGTACACACTATCAGACTTTGCTCCATTGGACTTATGTTGTCAAAAAGTTTGTCCGTTCGCACAGCCAACAAAAGTCAGATGAAAACTGAAAAAGTTTGTCCGATGGAGCGTACACACGGTCGGATTTTGCTCCAAAACAGCTAATTTGCATGTTTGTTGTCAAAAAGTCTGATCGTGTGTACGGGCCTTATGATGCAGTCTGCCACTGGCTCAGCAATTTTTGTTTTTCTCTCATCTGTAACATATTTATTTTATCTGTTAAAGAAGAAGTATGGTCCAAAGCTTTTTTCACCACACTTCTCCTATGTATCACAGGAGTGCAGTTCATTCTGCACTACTGTAATTCAGCTGACAGCGGGAAAAAGACCACTGTCGGCTGATGTCACTATATGGTCAGGATCCACCCAGATGCCTGAACCAGCACTTGGTTCAGCCTCTCAGCAATCCACTGAGAGCCTAAACCAGCCACTCCTGCTCCCACCCCAGTCTATAACTCCAGTGAGAGCTGGAGGGGAGAGCAGAGAGTCGGTGACTGATAGTCTAGGCTCCCTGCTCAGAGTGGAGGGGGAGAACTGAGTGATCAGCAGTGTTTGATCACTCAGTTCTCACATGTAGAGCCAGAGGGGGACAGATACAGCATTGGATCAATGCTGCATCCACCTAGGTACATATAATTGTTTTTTAAATCCTGAACTTCTCTTTTAATTATGCCAGGAGATCAATTGATATTTCACTTTCTTTAAAAGGCCAAGCTATGAAGCCAAAGTGACAATTACAGGGGTTGGGACAAACTATACTACATTGTGGGGGAGGAAGGGGGGGTGGTGCTTACAATGGTTGGCATTTTTTCCTAAATGGAAAAAGGCTGTTATTGTAATTGTCTGAAAGGTGTTAGCTGGAGTGAGGCTTTAAATTTAAATCCTGTATAATAATACATTTGTCGTGTATAAGTCCTTTAAACTACATGTCAGTCGAAAGCCCCATACACACTATCAGATTTTCTGCTGATTTTCTTCAGATTTACTAAAACCATGTAGTGCAAGGGCCTGCTGATTGCATACACATTGAAACTCCTAAGGTTTGATCTCATATGATATGGTTTTGGTAAATCTGAAGGAAAAAAATCTGCAGAAAATCTCATAGTGTGTATGGGGCTTAAGACTACCCAATTCCCAGGGTAACAATTCTGCTGTCGGATTTCATTGCAGAATGAAGAGCTGCAAGGAAGTAAAAACGTAATAGATTTAACGGCTAAATCAACAGGTAATAAAACTATGTTTACAGAAGAGAGTTCAGAATAAAAGACAGACTGCTAGTGAAAGTTACATCAGTTATGACATTTTTCCCCATAGTTCTATGTTAAAGTAGAGCTTTAGTCAGAAAATAAAGTCCTGCTAGATCACTTCAGGCTGGACCCTTTTGCAGGTGTAGCTATGTAAAGCATAAAAAATAAGTGCCTATATTGTTTTAAATCCAGTAATGCACTGTCTCACCCTGTTCTGCATATGCTCAGTTGCTCTCTATTTTTAGGCACTTCCGAATTTGTAGAATTAACCCTTCTATCCTTTACAGCCAAGAAAGCTGCTTTTGTTTGATCTGCAACTGCCATGATGCTGCACATGTGATCAGTTATGACGCCAGCCATTTAATGGTTTGACAGCTTGGTTGAGGACACAAGCAAATGTGACAGTTAGCAATCCTGGCATTCCAGGAATGTAACAGTTTTTTTAAACCCTTAAATCGATGGGTTTAGTTCCACTTTATGATTTACTGTTGGGGTTCTGGGCTTCAACAAAATGGCAGCCTCCAGCAAGAAGAAACAGCAGCAATGCCATACCTCCCAACTTTTTGAGATGGGAATGAGGGACACCTATCAGCAAAAGTATGCAGGCATAGGACACACCTCTTGCCACGCCCCCCTTAAAGGAGAATTTTACAAAAAAACAAGATTGGTTAAACCTACAAGTGTTTTTTTTTTACCACTACTATTCCTTTATATTGACTTTTGGAATTTACAAATGCAACAATTTAGAAATCAGGAGAAAGGTTTAGCACTGGGAAACACTTTTTGATAGATAAAAAGTGCATTTTAAATGCATCTATATAGATCAGACCAAAATGGGGGACAAAAGAGGGGGAATGAGGGACAGAGGGACATTGCTCCAAATCAGGTACAGTCCCTCGAAATTAGGGACAGTTGGGAGCTATGGCAATGCTGGAGGTCATTTACAGCACACACAAATTTTGGTAGCATAATCATTAATGTGGATTGTATGTTCTTTGCTAAAGAACATTATTTTTTATCAAATTGTTATGGGTAAAGTAATGCTTTAATACCAAAATTGAACTAACATCAAGGAGCTACACAGAGTAGGACCACCAAATGTGTCTGCTTTTAGAAGGGATTTGTACTTTAAAAAATCCAGAATGACTGACATTTCCATTTCCAAAAAATAGCTGATTCAACTGTTTTGTGTGCTTCTGTGCGTGTATTTGTTCTGGTAAACACCTATTCTTTCTTCTTTTTGGATACCCTCTCTATCGTAATATATCCGAAACACAAGCTATAATTCAGATGCATGCTAATGTTTAATTATTCTTTACAGCACAGGTGCATGATGTTAGAAGCACACGCAGCACTTTGCATATGAATATAGAGCATGTTATGAGCATTGAACACTTGCTGCAATCAGGCCTATTAACAGCAATGGTCACAGAGATCGAAGTTCTCCTTTCATATGATAATAATTGGCCAAGCTGTGTTACCTAATGTGCTGATTTGTCAAAAAACGAAAAAAAGAAACAGATAAAAACAAAACAAACAAAAAACTCCCTCTGCCCTGTCATGCTGTCAAATTGCAAATTGACTTCCGCACTGTGCTTAATCTCTTACATTTGAGAAAACAAAAAACGTCTTCTTCTTAAAAAAGGGTAAACCAATGTAAAACTGGGCGTTGCATCGTTTTTGGAAATCAGAATGTTTCCTTGCCTTCCTCTTTTAGTTAGGGGCAAATATTAATTTGATGTTGTGCATTTCACATCTGATGTCTTTACCTACAATCCAATGAACAAGGGAAAATAATGAAAAAAAAAATGAAATAGAGAATTACTTTAAACCAAAGAATTACTCAGACATATTGTTAGTGTGACACCTAGTGTTTGCATAAAGAAATACTGTTTCTGTTTCTGATTCACTTCTCTGAACTAACAGCCATCTATCCAGTGAAGTGCCCTTTACTTACGTACTGGGGAATTGCTCCTTTTTTCTTGTGTATGGTGCAGCGAACATTCTTTAAGTTCCTCCTTGCTGCTTGAAGACCAAAAAAAGCCATCCTTTCTTCTTGACGTCACTAGATCTGGATCAAACGTGTTGCTGTGCTCAATGGGAGGAAAGTAAAACATACCCCCTGTATCCCCCTCTCAACCTCTTTAATTTATCACTTACAAATGTAACATAAATGTAAAAAAAAAGTACACACATCGCAAATAATAATCACTTTAAAAGAAGAGGAGTGAGTTAACAAATATACATAAGGTTAACTTAAATGTAAATGAAAAAATTTAGAACAAGCCTAATGTGTTTGATGGCTGTATAAAAGCCATTAGTTTTCCAAGAAATTGTGACATGTTTGCAGAAATATCTGCCTTAAGCCAGTCAAACGTGTACTGAAATTCAACCAGTTCAGCTAAATACCAAGTTCTGCTATAGCTGACGGTGCTGATCAGTGTATTCTGACAACGAAGAAGTCTTTCTACTGTCAGAATAGATGTGGCCCATGACCTCAAAGCAGGGAAGCAAATGCTAGGGGTCGGCAACTCATTGATCGCGATCTGGGCTTGCCAACCCAGAAGTCATCCCAAAGCATCAGTGTGTATCGAGCCAGTGCTGGCAGTGGATGAAGCAAGCGATCGCGGAGGAAGCAGGAGCCACATAATCCGACGCTTCCTCTGTAACACCGGCCCTGTCCCATTAGGAGTAATACCATGTGCACTTCTCCTGGGTCCTCTATAGATGACTCTAGAGCAATGCCAGCATAAGATGGAAGAAAGAAAGAAGGTCATTGTACTTGTAGTAAACAACACACACACTAAGCTTTTGCAATTGACATATTAACAACTAAAAAAGGCTTAACAACTGATCTTGGGTGCAGGAGTTTTGGTGCACTTTCAGAAAGTGCACCATACCCACAAGATATAATAGAAGTCTATGGCAAAGCACAGCTAACCAGCAGGAAAGCCCACAGGTGTACTGCGCTGCGAGTAAACTTTAGTACATCAGTGAGAAAGCAGCCTTATAGGGGGCTTAGGACAGTGAGGGCTTGTTTACATTTGCAGTTTGTGGGGATGACAAAACCACGTAGTTCAGTCGTGTTTTTACCACACACCCCTAACCACTGGTGTAATGTAATGGGTTGCAATGGCAACCCAGCCCCATGCTCCAGGGGGCCTAGTGCAGCCTTTCTATCACCTTCTGTTTTACAGTTGGACTGGAGGGGCAGCGGGGGTGGTATATACTGGAATCTATCCTCTCCATTTTCTTCCTGCAACTGTTGGAAACTGGCTTCGCTTTCTCTCATTCCCACCGGCATTCAGCGGTTGCAGGAGAAAAATGCTCATTATGCTATTCGAAATTTAAAAAAACACAACTGGTTACACATCACTTAGGTGGGCATCGCTCCTCAAAAGTTTGAGCACCCCTGGCTTAGTGAGAGGGATTCCTCCATCCACAGAGAATGTGTGGATGGGGGAATGAAGTGATTTTGACTCATGTATGGCCAGCCTTAGTCAGGTAGGCGGCATGTTGCATTCCTGAGAGATAGAATTGGATCCATAGCCCGGTGTTAACATTGGGTCCTGCTCTGATGCAAGGGAAGTCTTCTCCCTATAATGCAGAGTGCTGTGTGGGCCTTCAGCAGAGCAAATTTTTCACCTGAGCTTTTGCAATTAGTTTTATTTTATTTCAAACCTGTAAAAAAAAAACATAAAAAATAAAAGAAGTAATCATTCAGTAGTAGACAATCACAAAACAACCAGTTATAAGAGAAGACAAAAAAAAGAACTATAGAAAATAATTTTGTCTACATAATCAAAAAGGAGTGGGAAACGTATTTAATACCACCCTTTCTCCATAATTAACCACTTCAATACAGGGCTTTTATTTCCAAGACCAATTTTTAGCTTTCAGCACTCTCACATTTTGAATGACAATTACTCAGTCATGCAACGCTGTACCCAAACAAGATTTGTATCAATTTTTTCTCACAAACAGAGCTTTCATTTGGTGGTATTTAATCACCGCTGGGTTTTTTATTTTTTGCAATATAAGTGAAAAAAGAGAGACATTTTTGAAAACAAAAAACACTTTTTTAGTATCTATTGTAAAATTTTGCAAATAAGTAATTTTTCTTCATAAATGTGGGCCAAAATATATACTGCTACATATTTTTAGTAAATATAACCCAAATTAGTGTACATTATTTAGTCTCTGTGAAAGTTATAGAGTCTACAAGCTATGGTGCAAATCATTGAAAACTGATCATACCTGATGTACTGAAGGCCGATCTCATTTCTTGAGACCCTAACAAGCCAGGAAAGTACCAAAAAAAAAAAATTACCCCTTTTTGGAAAGCAGACATTCCAAGGTATTTAGTAAGAGGCATGGTGAGTTTTTTGAAGTTGTAATTTTTTCCCACAATTCTTGGGAAATGTAAATGTATTTTTTTTTTACACAAAATTGTCATAACAACAAGTTATTTCTCTCACAGCAAATGCATACTTGCAATAATGCCCCAAAATACATTCTGCTACTCCTCCTGAGTATTGCAATACCACATATGTAAGACTTTTACACAGCCTGGCCACATACAGAGACCCAACATTGAAGTAGCACCTTCAGGCGTTCTACAAGCATAAATTACACATCTCATTTCTCCACCACCTATTACAGTTTTGAAGACCCTGGAGCACCAGGACAATGGAAACACCCACAAAATGACCCAATTTTGGAAAGCTAACGCCCCAAAGTATAACCTATGAGGCATAATAAGTCTTTTGGACAGTTAATTTTTTTTCACACATTTTTGGAAAATGTGGAAAAAAAATGAAAAAAATGTTTTTTTACACAAAGTTGTCCATTTATAAGATATTTCCAACATACAGCATGTACATAGCAAAAAGGACACCCCAAAATACATTCCGCTATGCCTCCTGAGTATGGTGATACCACATGTGTGAGACTTTTACATGTTACATCCAAGTAGCACTGTCGGGTGTTCTAGGAGCATAAATTACATACATAAATTCCTGCCAACCTATCACATTGTTGAAGGCCCTTCATATTTCTAACACATAGCATGTACGGTACATACCAATTACAAACCAAAATACATTCTTCTGAGCAAAGGATAAAGAAAAGATTACCTGCGGTTTTAGTACTGCAGTGGCCCACAGAGGAGAGCATAGGTCCAGGCAGCAGGTAGGAACGTGGATAGCGGCAGAAAAACAGGCAGCAGACAGGAATAGTCAGTATAGGTAGAGATGTTGTCAGCACAGCCAAAGCATTGGTCCAGATATCAGGCAGGGATGTGGTCAGCAAAAGGATCGTCCATGCAGCAGGCAGGAATGCTGTCCATAGTTAGTACAGGCAGCAGGCAGAGATATTGTCTGCACAGCCACAGTATTTGTCTAGGGAGCAGGCAGGACCATCAAGCTTAGGGCATCGGTCAGGAAAGAATGGGGACAGGGGTAGAGGCTTCTCCCACCCAAATCACTTTGAAGCCTCCAGGCAACCAGACCCTGTTCTGGGAACACAGAAAACCAAAAACTGGTTTTCTCAACTCAGAACACTATTCTGGGGCCCATAGCAGTAAGCCGAGGACGTCATATGACGCTTGCCCAGGATGGGAGATCCCATCTGCGGACGTCATATGACTATGGCTGGGTAATGAAGTGGTTAATAATAAACTATTCAGCGTCCCATCGCTATAAAGTCACACAATAATTAATAATTCAAATATATGTAGCGGCGGCTCCTGAAGAGCACGCACTATGCGTTTTTTCTAAAGTTAAAGTTGCCTAAACTGCAGTTTGGTTTGGGTACAATTGCCTAAATTGGGCCTCAGCATCAGTCTAACTAGACCATGAGATGTTCAGCCTTTGACATTAAGAGTACCTGAACTTCCTTTCCAACCCTCTGATCCCAAGTTGAAAGACTGTTCAATTATCTAAGTTTTGCAAATAAAATCCATTCAAGTGGATCTATTGTCAGTCTCAAGTTACTGGGCCATCTACCACAGGACATCCCCTAGACGTGCAACAAGGAAAAAAGAAGGTAACGGTAAGCCCAAAAATAACCAGCAGCTCCTTCGGGGGGTTAGTGCTAAATATAATATACTAATTACCAATAATCTAACTACACAATAATACACATACTGTATATACATACATACAGTACATACACACCCAAACAAAAATAACCGTAATCTAAAAAAAAATCAATAACAATATTATTAAACACACAATAAAACACATAATAGTTCAATCCTCTTCATTCTTATACCTTGTAAAAATCATCTCTTTATACCTCTTTTTAAAGTGGAACTTCAGTAATTTTTTTCATCTTTCCATCTATTAAATCTTCTGCCCCTGTTGTTTTAACTTTGGACAGTAAAACATTTTTTTTCTGCCACTAAATACTTTATACAGCCCACTTCCTGTTTCTTCTCTGGTAAAAAGCCTAGGCTTATGACATCATGCACAGCTCTCTCTCTCTCACTCTCATGAGAGTTTACCAGGAGGGAGGGGGTGAGTCATAAGAGGGCCAATGAGAGCTGCAGAGCTGGAGGTGTGCCCCTGTGTGTCTGTGTAAATCCAGGATGCAATCAGGCGGTAGCTTCAGCTGCCCACAGTTAAATGTATGCAGCCAGACTTAGTAATCGCATGTAATTGCACCATGTCCTTGAATTTTAAGCTCATCCTGCCTCATAAAGAACAGTGGCTTCCTTTGCTTGGTTTCCACCATTGCTATGGGTAATCACCTGTGGGGTACTCACAGAGTAGGGTGAGAAAATAGGATAAGCGTGTCCAAAGAGTATGAAGAAACCTCGATGCAGACCATCCTGTGACAAAAGAGCAGGTGGAAGCTCCTGTGTACCCTACAAAAGGGCTCTAGGTGGATGTGTGGGTAAAGTGTGAACTGTGTGATTTAACACGTGGTAATCCAAGAGACTAAGCTCTGTGTGGTTGAAAAAAAAAAGGTTTGACATTCTATAATGTAAAATTGAATAAATTCTAAACACAGTACTGTTTTTTTTTACGGTGCTGGCCATAGATACAGTGTGAATTTGTCTTAAGTCGGGTACACACTACGGTTTTTCTTTTTGTACAACCCAGCGGCTTGACAGCTCCAGTCAAAGCCGATGTACTAACCATGCGAGGTTAGTTCAGCGATCTCCCCCGCTGAGCTGTCTGTTGTGTTCTGACAGGGGGGTGGCCCCCCTGGCTAGAACTCTCCGATCAAAGCTCTCTGCCATTGGCTGAGAGCGCTGATCAGTAGTCAGTCGGCTGTTGGTTTTCCAGCATGCATGTGAATGGCCAGCTTCTGTCAGACAGCTTGACATACACTCTGGTGAAATAGTGGCCATTTTTTTTAACTGCCCGTTATCTCCCAACATTCGGGCCCATGTGTATGGGGCTTTAGGGTCCAGGCTTCCCTCATCAGGATGGGAATATAGTTAGTAGCTTTCATTCATGAATGATAGCAGACCAGGACCCAGACTGTTAAACTGATAGCTCCTTTCCACAGGTTGGATAGGGAGAACACTGATGGTTCGCTGACAATTTGCCTTGGTTGCTTGTTACCTCAGGGCAGGATAAGAGGGCACACTGTCAGTAATGACTCCCACATCGGTTGTTGTTGTGTGTGTGGGGGGGGGGGGGGCAAGGGTCAATAGCCTCTCCTGCTGTCAGGAGCTGAGCTCTACAATGTAATTTGCAGGGCTAAGGTATCAGTTTGACAACTGAGTCTCCTTTAGGGATGAGCTGAACACCCCCCTGTTCAGTTCGCATCCAGTACATGCGAACAGGCAAAAAATTTGTTCGAACACGCGAAAACCAATAAAGTCTATGGGACACGAACATGAAACATCAAAAGTGCTAATTTTAAAGGTTAATATGCAAGTTATTGTCATAAAAAGTGTTTGGGGAACCCGGGCCTGCCCCAGGGGACATGTATCAATGCAAAAAAAAACATTTTTTTAAAACGGCAGTTTTTTTGGGAGCAGTGATTTTAATAATGCTTAACCACTTCCAGACCGGACCAATTTGCTGGTCAAAGACCAGACCACTTTTTGCGATTCGGCACTGCGACGCTTTAACTGACAATTGCGCGGTCGTGCGACGTGGCTCCCAAACAAAATTGACGTCCTTTTTTACCCACAAATAGAGCTTTCTTTTGGTGGTATTTGATCTCCCCTGCGGTTTTTATTTTTTGCGCTATAAACAAAAATAGAGCGACAATTTTGAAAAGAACTCATTATTTTTTACTTTTTGTTATAATAAATATCCCCCAAAAATATATAAAAAAACATTTTTTTCCCTCAGTTTAGGCCGATACGTATTCTTCTACATATTTTTGGTAAAAAAAAATCGCAATAAGCGATTATTGATTGGTTTGCGCAAAAGTTATAGCGTTTACAAAATAGGGATAGTTTTATAGCATTTTTATTAATAATTTTTTATTATTTTATTTTTTTTACTAGTAATGGCGGCGATCAGCGATTTTTATTGTGACTGCGACATTGTGGGGGACCCATCGGACATTTTTGACACATTTTTGGGACCATTGTCATTTATACAGTAATCACTGCTATATAAATGCAGTGATTCCTGTGTAAATGACACTGGCAGTGAAGGGGTTAACCAGTGGGTGGCAGTGTAGGGGTTAAGTGTTCCTAGGGGTGTGTTTCTAACTGTGGAGAGGTTGGGCTTTCATTTAGTGAACACTGATCTCTGCTCCAATCACATGGAGCAGAGATCTGCGTCACTAGTTGCTAGTCAGAATGGAGAAATGCTGTTTACAACGGCATTTCTTCATTTGGCCGCTCCGTGAGACGATCGCGGGTCCCGTGACCGGACTCACGGGGGTCCCGACCAGCGCGCTCCCGATGGCAGGGCGGCAAATTTAAAGGGACGTACATGTACGCCCATTTGCCTGCCCGTGCCATTCTGTCGACGTACATCGTCGTGCGCTGGTCGGCAAGTGGTTAAAGTGAAACAATAAAAGTTAAATATTCCTTTAAATTTCGTACATGGGGGTGTCTATAGTATGCCTGTAAAGTGGTGCATGTTTCCCGTGTTTATAACAGTCCAAAAGCAAAATTACATTTCTAAAGGAAAGGCCCCCCGAGGGAGGAAGGAGAGGTGGAGGAAGTGGGCGAGATGGGCACCCCAACAGGTGAGTGTCTGACACCCCAGCTTCAGAAAATCTATGTATGCCTGCATATTTCTAAATACATGTTTTTTAAACAATTTTTAGGTGATGTGCTGGTTGTGGAAGAGGAAGCGGTGGAACCTTTCACTAGGGCCAGCGTCCAAAGCCTCATGCAGGAAATAATGAACTTGAATGGGGAAATCGACTATATTAGAAATAGACTCAACCTTATGGAACAGCAAATGAAGAACATGATAGATGTGTTGGGGAGAATCTAATTTTTTCCTAATTACATCCTGTATTTTTATTTGATAAAAAACAACACAAATGTGTGAATCTGCACAGAGTAAAAATTTTGAAATACAACAATGTGTGGCTTCTTCTTTCAATTTTCAATACCAGTTTTGTAAGTAATTTTGTGTTTACAGTGACAATGGAGCTTATTTACTAAAGGAAAATCCAGTTGGCACTACAAGTACACTAGGAGAACCTAGGAGACAACCAAAAAGAAAAGCAAGCAATAAAGAAAATTCTAAATTTTATCTGAAAATTTTGTTTTATTGATAAAAATTAGACATTGTCTGGCATTGCAATGGCCCCCCCACCCGTAAAATAATTAACATATTTCTCCTGAACTTCACAGGCGCTTTGGGGTGCCAAGCCAGTATCCAGGCCCATCAGGGAATTGTCTGTAATAAGTCCGGCCTCAAGCCCAACTGAGGCTATATAATTCAGGGAATTTTTTCTTAAATACTGTAAGTGTGCAGTATGCAGCAGAATAGGATGATATGGTTGATTTTGTAGTCCGCCATATGGATTGCTGTCAGAAACAGGCGGAACCGGCTGGCCATTATCCCAAAGGAATTCTCAACGACTCTTCTCACTCCGGCCAGCCGGTAGTTAAAAACCCTCCTCTCAAGGGTGAGGGTCCTTTGGGGGAATGGCCTCATCAAGTGCTCGCCCAGACCGAAGGCTTCATCTGCAATAAAGACGAAGGGGAGTCCTTCCACGTTATCCGCATCAGGTGGAAATGGCAGGCCACCAGTCTGGAGATGCTGTTAAAACTCCGTCTGGGCAAAGACTCCTTTATCCGACATCCGGCCATTCTTCTCCACGTCCACATAGAGGAACTCATAGTGTGCCAACACCACCGCCATTAACACTACACTATTAAACCCCTTATAGTTATAACAGTAAGAACCAGAATGGGGTGGTGGGACAATGTGGACATGCTTCCCATCTATAGCCCTTTCACAGTTAGGAAAGTCCCAACAGTCAGCAAAATGGGAGGCCACAGTCTGCCATTCCTGTGGCATTGAAGGAAACTGTGGAGTCAAACAAGAAAAAAAAAAAAGTACTTTTGCACATAACATTGCAAGCAGATTACACAAAAGCATTCTTGCACAACATCAGTATAACATTTATTTTAAGTATTTAAAAAGACAAAAATATAAGGCTCACTTATCAGATTCCTCACCCCCCCCCCCCCCCCCCCCCTGATGGCCCAGTGAGAAAATTGTATGGGGGGAAGGGTTTGAGGTGACTTTGGGAGCCAACAAAAAAACCTCCAGCACTCTGCCTGAATTTAAGGACACACAACATTTGGACACATTTTAGGGGGTGTTTCAGGGAAAGCAGTACAATGGAGGTGACAATATACATGGTTAAGGGACTAGGCTATAGGTGTATATGGGCCCAGGATAGCATGCTGGGGAGGTTAGTGAAGGCAAATATGCATGTAGGCCAAAAAAGGAGCATCAAAAGCTTTGCGCATTTAGAAGGATAAAGGGGACATTCACAGCATATTATATATCAATCATAGTAATTAGGAAATGATGAAATACATACAATACATTAGCAAACATTAAATACATATAATGTTATGTTAAAGGAGAAAACTTACCTTAATATAGTTCTTCTGCAGGACCTGAATGATGGCAGAACAGGTCTCTGGAATAATGATCCCCAGAGCCTGGGGGGAGATGCCTGTTGAGAACAGTCGCCAAGTACCGCAAGGTGGCAACTAGCCTCTGCTCCGGAGTGATGTCTTGCCTCATGCAGGTATCCTGCCTGCTGATATAAGGGGTGAGTAAAGCCAACAGACGGTGAAAAACGGGGTCCGTCATCCTGAGATAATTCCTGAAATAATCAGGATTATTCTCCTGGATCTCATGAAGCAAAGGCATATGTGAGAATTGGTCACGCTGGAGCAACCAATTCTTGATCCATGAACTCCTCCTCGCCCTGTTCATGAACTGGGCTTGGGTCAAAGTATGAACCCCAACACCAAGACCCCTCACAGTACGAACTCTACAATAAGTACATACCCGCACCATGGTTTCAAAACGATCGGCTGGTCAGAATGCACTTAACAGAACGCACTGAAGAACAGTAAGGTCTGTGAAGAGTGAGCTGAAAATCAGCAACGAGAGGAGCAGAACGCACTGAAAAAAGAAACAAAATGACTACATGCACTGAAAACCAGATACAAACCCACAAGCACAAACTGAACAGCAGTAAAAAAACATTTTTTTTAGTTTCTATTATAAAAAATTTCTTAGTTTTTGTTATAAAATTTTGCAAATAAGTCATTTTTCTTCTTCACTGATGGCCACTGATGAGGCTGCACTGATAGGCAACAGTGATGAGCACTGATCATCAGGAAACTACTAATCAGTGCCCTGAATATGAGTCTAAATATGTCCTGTAAGAATTGCTGGTTACCATATCTCCCCTTCTTCACACTGTGACAGTGCATGAGGAAAGGGCTACCGATGACCAGCAAGTCTGTTTACACGTGTTCGGACAAAGCTGGTCACATGGTAAATGGCCGTTGTGATTTGCCCTTTACAGTGATCTGTGATCAGCTGTGTCTTAAGGAACACAATGGTCAATGAGTGCGGCTGATGCATGCCCCAGGGGGTGCGGTTCTGAGAGGATGTCTATGGAAACCCTGCTAGAACGAGAGAGCTGCACTATAGCCATCTTTTTTACATTGCATTTCAATTATTTCCAGCTTACGCTTAATAATCTGGGGGGGGGGGGGCGTGGCTTGGCGCCGGACGAGAATGGCCGCTTGATCCCCGGGCTCTCGCTCACTGAGGACAAACTCCGGCAGTACAGAGGACCAATTAATGCATAAAATGGGTAAGGGAGACCCGCGGGATGGAGAGAGCCAGCCGAGCGGCAGCATTCCCGCAGGCCCCATCTCAGACCACACGCTCTGCCAGTAACAGCCCTGAGCGCTCTACAAACAGCCGCCTTAACGCAATCCCTCACACAGCCAGCGCAGCACAGCCTCTATGACATGCAGAATATTGCAACTGATATAAAGAACACTCTGGCTGCGGCAATAGGAGACCTTAGGCTGGACATCCAAGCAATGGCTGCACGCCTAGACAGAGTGGAAAATGCCACAAACAGACAGGAGACCGCCATAACTCAAGTCCAGCAAGCATCTGACCACCATTCCCTACAGATCAGGGAAATGAGCAGACATCTTGAGGACCTTGAAAATAGGGGTCGGAGACACATTAGAATAAGAAACCTCACTGAAGCTGTCGACCCCAGCAATCTCCATCAATGTGTACAATCCATTTTCAATGGCCTGCTAGACAGACCCCATGATTCTCCAATCGAATTTGAACGCATGCACAGGGCCCTACGTCCCAGGGGCAGGGAAACGGATCCACCACGCGATGTTATCTGTTGCCTAGTAAATTTCCTACTGAAAGAAGAAATCCTCAAACACGCCAGGGAAAGACGACAGGTCTTACACGAGGGCTCAGAAATCAAACTCTTTCAAGACTTGTCGCCGATCACACTTCAACTTCGGAAAGATCTTCGACTCCTACTAGACATCCTACAATCAAGAAACATTTCCTACAGCTGGAAATTCCCCTTCTGCCTTTCAGCCACGGCAATGGGACACACCGCACTACTTAGAGTCCCTAAATGTGCCAATCCCACACCTGCCTGATTGGTACAGTGAACATCGTGCTTCAGCCCCATGGAATACAGAGTACGGAGAAGACTCCATGGAATGGAACATACAAAGGCCACGTTGCCAGATATCCCCTCCAGCAACGCCTCCACCACAAGCATGTCACCATCTTACAAATGGAAGCCCCTCGGCCTCACCTGCTCACAGAAGATCCCGGCAAGAGGCCTGACGTGGAAGCAGCACAGCCTTTACCCATCCCGTGGAACATTCTGGCCACCTATCCACCCTATAGCCCATCCAACCGTGAGTTATAACTTACTGGTTACACATGTTTGGTTATTGACTTTACACGTTGCCTGGGTGCCCTCGTATAATGCTGCCCCCCCCCCCCCAAAAAAAAAACAACCTCAAGAATACTGGAAATCAAAACGAATTCCCCCACCAACGGGGTTTTTAGGCAGCAATAAACAATAAGCATAGCATACTATATAAAAAAGATTACTTTATTGTGTGGTAAAAACATGAGCTTCACCCAGGCATTTAAAATAAAAAGATATAACTGGAACCAAGCTTGTACATACAAAAATTACAATGACAATTGGGCATACACTAGGCAGACCTAACTATAAATATACTGTATAAGATTAGTAACAGCAAAAATAAATTTATAGTTCTAACGCGTTTCAACCACTAGGGTCTTCTTCAGAGATAGTCTGTTGATAGAGAGACAAGATACAACTTAATAAATCTATCAAATAGGATTAGTATTAAACATATTCCAGATTTGTTAGTGTAATTACCCAGTATGGTATTGCCGAGAGGTTCATACAGATTATAGTGCTTAATGGTGGAGTTTACCCAGGTTCATGCTTAGGCGTCCTTCACAAGTTACAAAAGATATATGGTCCATGCATCTCGCCACAGAATCCAGCAGTGGAGTGAGGGTCGGAAGCCCAGAGGCGCGGCTCACGAGCGGTCACACGACAAAACCCTATGCCCCACAAAGATTGTAGGGAATAGGTGCAAGCGTAGGCAGCCTGCCTGTATGGTAAGTCACGCCTGTGATGAAAATCCCAACATGATCGCAATTAGACATATATATTTTTATATTTGTTTTTTATATTCTATATTATATATATATAGACCCACATATGGGGTATGGAGATATCTTATATATGATTTGTGTGCATATAAAGGGAATGTCCCCAGATATCTATATTTAAAAAAAAAAAAAAAAAAAAGGGGGGGGGGGGGGGGAAAGGGGAGGGAAGGGGGGGAAAGAAAAACAAAACTCAAAAACCAAACACGTATTAAAAAGAAACAACAAACGTGGTTAAAATCAGAAGAAAACAAACGTGAGAAGACATGTGGTAGGAATAGTGTGTGGGATGACAACCCGATATTGGGTGACTGGAGTGAATGAGTGAGTGAATGATGTGCAAGAATACTGTACCCGACAGACTTGTCAACGACTCTAGCCCACACACTTATTATTACAGAAAATCTCTACCCTCACAAAGTACTGTCACCCTGCAGGGTACACTCTCGCAACAACTTTCCAGGACTTAAATAAAGTAAGACAACTACCCTCATCCCCAGAGGAGTCAATGGAGGAATGTCTAACAACCCATCGCAATACCCATCCCTTAAGGCACAACCCGCACCCAAGATGGACAAAATAGACTGACCTGCTGGAAAACTTGCACATATCTGCTTGCTTGTGACTCTGCACCTGAGACCCAAATATACGGCCATACCCCAACAACAGGAAACATCGAGATCCCAAAGACTCTCACTCCTCCTTCCCAACAAGCCACTACAGGAAGCAAAAACGTAACCTAGCACAAGAATAACATGGGCATAACACAGACAGGCCAACACAACGATCACCGAACTGCCAGTCCATCTGGAAATCACCATCTTCAACTTAAATAGGAAGTGGTAACAAGATCAATACAACACCAATTGTACCTTATATCTATGTATATGACTCTTTTAATGCTGCCATACCTCTAGCCATACAGGACAAGAGGGAAGGGTTTGAACAAGGCCCTTAAATTTCACCCCATACAGGAGGATAAGAGATAAAAGGGGAGAAACCACATGTATCCATCTGGGCCATCCGGATACAGGACCCGGAAAAGTGTATTAAAAGCCAAACCCATACCCCCATCTCACACAATTTTATAATCATACCCTCAAAACGCATCTTTGTGCAAGCCTACTAGACTCCCTCTTGTCTTGAGTCAATATGAGGTTACATGAATTGATGCTATTTCTTACACACCCACATATGGCTCCACAGGCTCCACCCCAAAACACCCACAACCTACCCTCACACGCTACCAGACCAACATAGTATCAGGCTAAAACCCTGGACACTTATCCTTAATATACAGGGCCTGACACTTACCTACACCCCAACACCTCAAACTCTCGAGATACCTACAAAGACAGGCAACCAAGAATGGCTTCCTGTTTCACTACTCACAGCTCATTGATTAAAGCATTATGTTGGGCTTCCCCTTCTCTTTACCTGGTTCATGTTCTATATTATGTTCTCTTTTTCTGTAAACAACGCCTCTCCTTAGGCTAAGTACCTCTGACCTTCGACACATGACATAACTAGAAAAACCAATCATCCCTAGGCACTGACCTACCATATCACAAAACCAACATAACAACCCCCCCAACCTCCACGTTGATCTCTCCCACCCGCCTTGCAAAGCATTTCGCCCATCCTCTGACATATGTTCCTAAGTCCTCCGAGACGGTACTAGGCTAGTCACGAATGAACCTTCCACCCCCCACACAGCAGATTCTCAGAATCTCGGCTGAACACACTCGGAAACCCAATATTGAACCAGGAAGAGTAGCCGGACTACCTCTTCCACCGGTACAATCTCCCCCCCCCCTTCTTATACCCTCCACTCAAACACTCATACGACATATCCTACTCCACCAATTTAAAATTCAAACGTCCACTTAAACACCACAATCCTCCCCATTCCCCCTCAATCCACTCCTCCCCCCTCTCCCCTGACCCTGTAGAACACGCACGAACAGCACTAGAATACACTGCACACCAGTAAGTTTCGCTCTATCGCGACTTTCACTCTAAATAATGCCCCCAAAAACTTCACCAAACCCCCTCAAGGTTAAAATCCTCTCTCTTAACACAAAAGGCCTAAACATCCCGGAAAAGCGCTCACAAGTACTCACACTGATGAAAAACCATAGAGCGGACATCATTTACTTACAAGAAACACACTTCAGAACAAATTGTATACCAAAACTTTCCCTAAAGCGTTTCACGCAACAAACCTGTTAGCCAAATCGAAAGGAGTTTCTATTTTACTGGCGAAAAATTGCCCCATCGAGATAACGGACTCCCTGGTAGACCCGGAAGGTCGCTATCTCTTCATCAAAGGTCATCTACACAATAGACCATTCACCCTGGCCAATATCTACGCAACCAATGTGAAACATGTCCCCTTCTTTCGCAAAGTAGCCTTCCTCCTCTCCTCATTTCAATTGGGACTAGTAATAATGGAAGGAGACTTTAACGCCCCCCCTAAATCCCATCTTAGACTCATCAACAGTGGCCTTATCCATTCCATACAGAGCACTACGCCAAATCCACTCCCAAATCCATAACTTACTTTTGCATGACTCATGGCGTACTCTACATCCAAATGAAAAAGACTACTCATTCTTTTCTGCCGCACACGACAGTTACTCCAGAATCGACTATCTATTTATATCTAAACAGGATCTACAATTCCTAACTAAAGCCACGATCGAACCAATGTACCTTTCAGACCACCACCCCATCTCTATCTCACTCACTTTCCCAGAATCCATTGATAGATCCAAATTCTGGCGCCTGAACGCCACACTACTGACAGACCAGGCCAACTTGGACCACATACACTCTTGCCTGGAATCTTTCTTCCAACTAAACAACACACCAGATACGCACTCCATCACCGAATGGGAAGGTCATAAGTGCATGTCACGAAGATCCTGCCAGCAGCGGTCAGCCCGGACCTTCCGCCGCGCGTCCGTGCGCGCGCGCGGTCGTGCGCGCGTGTGTGCGCTCGTTGGCGCCAGGCGGGCTATTTAGTCCAGTTGGTCACATCCAGTTCTTGCTGTCTGATCTACAGCGTGCTAGTACCCTGATCCTGAGAACCTGCTTCCTGTGACCTGTTGACCCGGCTTGTTTACCTACTGCTCCTGCTATCCGCCTGTATCTGACCTCGGCCTGCCTGACCTCCCTTCTGTTTGTTCCTTCCGTGCCTTGCTGCCTGTCCGTTTACCGACCCGGCTCGTCTGACCATCCACCTGCCTGATCCTTGGTACTTCTGCTGACCGCCTGACCTCCGACCCGGCTTGCCTGACTACTCTGCTTCCAGCCTTCTGTTCCGGTGCCATCTGCTGCTCCATCTCCTGTAGTGTTCCAGCACCTGCCTGAAGTCCTACCTCTGCCAGAACTCCTGCACTTGTGTCCTGCTTCAGCCTCTCTGCCTGCTGTCCTGCTTCAGCTTCCTGCACCTGCCTGCTGTTCCAGTTCCCCTCCGATCCAGCACTCCTTGACCCAGCTGTTGATCCTGCTAGACACTCGTGCTCCTCTTGACTCTTGAGTCACCTGTATACACTACCAGGGCTCTCGAGTCTGAGCTGCAAGAGAGGTCTCCTTCTGCAAGTCGGGCTCTACCACCAGGTACGTGACAGTATCAGACAGCCATGTCCGAGCCCGCGCAGGGAGCCTCTCCCATGGACGAACTTTGTCTGCATCTGGCTGGCCTCACCCAGGCTGTTAAGAGTCTCCAGGAGGGTTACACGCGTTTGGAGGAAAGGGTCCAAGCTCTCACTTCGCCCACAACCGCTCAGGGGCCTCTTCCGTCTACTGCCGGCTCGAGCACCTCTTCTCCGACGGTGGTAATGCTGCCTCCCGAACCCAGGGTTCCCACGCCTGAAAAGTTTTCCGGGGAACGAAGTAAATTCAGAGCGTTCCGGAACTCTTGTGAACTGTACTTTGCCCTTCAGCCTCGCACCTTCTCACTTGAGGCCACCAAGGTGGGATTCGTGGTGTCCTTGCTCCTGGGAGATCCTCAAGCTTGGGCTCATCGTTTACTGGAACAGAAAGCAGAGGTCCTAACCAACCTGACCACCTTCTTTGATACGATGGCCCAGCTCTACGAGGACCCTCAACTCTCCGCCACGGCCGAAGCCGCCCTGCATACCCTTCAGCAAGGGCGTAGGGCCGTAGAGGACTATGTCGCTGAGTTCCGCCGTTGGAATACTGATACGGACTGGAACGATGCGGCCCTTCGCTACCAGTTTCGGATGGGGCTCTCAGACCCACTGAAAGATGAACTGGCCCGTGTGGGAATCCCACAAACTCTGGATGCCTTGATTAATCTGGCCATCCAAATTGATCGACGGCTGAGGGAGCGAAGAGCTGAAAGAGGTCCTGGGCTCACTCGCCCCACCTGGATGCTGCCTTGGGTACCTAACTACTCTCATCCGGCTCCCATTCCTGGTCCTGTTCCAGCACCTGATACTTCTGAACCTATGCAGCTCGGAGTCCTGCGCCCTGCTCTCACGGTGGAGGAGCGCCAACGTCGTCGGGTCAACAACTTGTGCATTTACTGCGGGGAACCTGGGCACTACGTCAGGAACTGTCCGGCCAAGCTCCGTAAGTGCATGTCTGTCTCGTCTGGCTCTACTACTGCTTGGCTTAAGACCTCTTCTCACCTCGCCCTTTCTGTCTCGTTGCAGCTCCCAGGAAAGACTTTGCAGGTCCCCGCTATCATTGACTCGGGGGCTTGTAGTTGTTTCATGGACTCTTCTTTTGCCAGTAAACACCAAATCCTTTTGCTGTACAAGGCTCAAGGACTCTCTATCCACCTGGCCGATGGCTCCACGATAAAATCTGGACCAGTTACGCAAGAGACTACCCCCATTTCAGTTTCTGTCTCTAACCTGCATCAGGAACTGCTCCGCTTGGACATCATTCCATCTCCTTTGTTTCCAATCATCCTTGGCATGCCATGGTTGCAGGCCCATAACCCTGCTATTAACTGGGTCACTGGGGAGATCACATTCTTCTCTCCTTATTGCCAGCAGTACTGTCTCCTGAAATATTCTGGCGAATCCTCTGCCCTACTATGTCTGGATTCCGATTCCGAGCTTCGCCAATCAGTTCCCGAAGTATACCACGACTGCCTAGATGTCTTCAGTAAGAAGGGGGCAGAATCTCTGCCGCCCCATCGGGCATATGACTGTCCCATTGAACTTCTTCCCGGGGCTGAAATTCCCTTTGGCAGGATCTTCCCACTGACCGAACTGGAACAGGAAACCCTAAAGATGTACATAGACGAAAACCTGAAGAAAGGCTTCATTCAACCCTCCACTTCCCCAGCGGGTGCAGGCATCTTCTTTGTGGAAAAAAAAGACCATACCCTCCGGCCCTGTGTTGATTACAGAGAGTTAAATAAGATAACTGTAAAGAATCGATACCCGCTTCCTCTGGTACCGGAATTATTTCAGAGACTGGGAACTGCCTCTATCTTCACTAAGCTGGATCTCAGAGGGGCCTACAATCTGGTCCGTATCAGAAGTGGGGATGAGTGGAAGACAGCTTTTCGAACCCGCTTTGGGCATTTCGAATATCGGGTGATGCCCTTCGGACTGTGCAACGCTCCCGCTACCTTCCAGTATTTTATTAATGATGTCTTCCGGGACTATTTAGACTTGTTTGTCATTGTTTACCTTGACGATATCCTCATTTTTTCCCCTTCTCTAGACTCTCATCGCAAACACGTTAAATGTGTCCTGAACCGGCTCCGGCAACACGGGCTGTACGCCAAGGCTGAAAAGTGTGCTTTTGAACAAGAAAGTATCTCATTTCTGGGCCTAGTTATTTCCATTGAAGGAATAAGGATGGATCCATAAAAGATTTCTGCAATCCTTGATTGGCCAGCTCCCACTGACAAGAAAGGGGTCCAACGTTTTGTTGGCTTCGCCAATTTCTATAGGAAATTTATCAAGGGGTTCTCCGCTATCATCTGCCCAATCACGCAACTAACCAAGCAAGGGGTGCGTTTTCACTGGTCACAAGGTTTTTCCTATTGCCTTCTTTTCCCGAAAGCTGTCCCCCGCGGAGAGAAATTATGACGTAGGCGATCGGGAATTACTGGCCATTAAATCTGCCCTGGAAGAATGGCGATACCTGTTAGAAGGAGCTGCTCATCCTATCCTGATCTACACAGATCACAAGAACTTGGAATACCTGAAGTCTGCAAAGAGGCTGAGACCGCGACAAGCTAGGTGGGCCTTGTTCTTTTCCAGGTTCTCATTCCTTGTTACTTACCTGCCCGGCTCCAAGAACACGAAACCCGATGCCCTCTCTAGGATGTTTCACAAATCCGAAGGAACTTCACCCCCTGACACTATCCTGGCCCCAGGGAACTTTCTCCTGTTACAGGAAGATCTGCTCTCGCGGTTGAAACAAGCTTCCATGGGACCAACACCCACCGTTGGAACTGAGTTACAGGTCAGGGATGGACTGTTTTGGTACGGCAGCAAGATCTTTGTACCCGAATGCTTACGAGTGAGCATCCTCGAACTTTGCCATGACCATGCTCTAGCAGGGCACTTTGGTGCCTATAAGACCGCTGATCTTGTTCAACGTACCTTCTGGTGGCCCCAAGTACTTAAGGACTGTAGGAGTTACGTGGAGTCCTGCACCACCTGTGCCCAGAGCAAAACCTGTAGGTCCAGAGCCTGGGGGTTACTGAAACCTCTGCCCATTCCAGATAGGCCGTGGAAGATGTTGTCTATGGACTTCATCGTCGACCTGCCCCCTGCAGCTGGGCATACTGCCATCTTTGTGGTGGTAGATCGGCTGTCTAAAATGGCCCATTTCATCCCGATGAAGGGTACCCCCTCTGCTTCCGAGACGGCCCAGATGTTTATCAGGGAAATAATTAGACTCCATGTAATCCCGACTAATATAGTGTCTGACCGCGGAGTGCAATTTACCTTATGGTTTTGGAAAGCGCTGTGTAAAGTCCTGGGAATTACGCTGTCATTCTCCACCGCTTACCATCCTCAGACGAATGGTCAGACCGAGAGGACCAATCAGACTCTCGAGCAATACCTCCGTTGTTTTTCCTCCTATTCCCAAGATGACTGGGTCACACTGCTCCCGTTGGCCGAATTTGCCTATAATAATTCCGTGCATTCTGCTACCAAGCAAAGTCCGTTTTTTGCTAATTATGGGTTTCATCCAGCTTTCCTCCCTAATTCCATTCCCGAATGTTCTGTGCTAGCAGTCTTGGAGACTATAAATTTTTTCTCTTCAAACAACCAACTACTACAGAAGACCATGGCAAGATCCCAGGAACAGAATAAGGAAGTGTTCGACAGGAAGAAGCGGGGTGAATTGCTGCTCGAACCAGGTGACCGCGTATGGTTATCCTCCGCAAACCTTCGATTGTCGTGTCCTTCCCGGAAATTGGGCCCCAAATTCCTGGGCCCTTTCCCTGTAAGGAGGAGGATCCACGAGGTGGCCTATGATCTGGAGCTCCCGGATTCACTCAAGATCCACCCTGTCTTTCACGTCTCCCTGTTGAAACCCTTTGTCCCCAATCCTTTTCCCGACCGGAATGTGAACCCTCCAGACCCTGTAATGGTGAACGGGGAGGAAGAATTTGAAATTGAAGCTATCCTGGATTGTAGGAAAAGGAATAACCAAGCTCAATTTTTAATTAAATGGAGAGGTTACGGCCCGGAGGAGAATTCTTGGGAGCCTGTCACGTACCTAGTAGGCGAGCCCGGAATGCAGGAAGCGGCCCCTCGTAGCCCCTGGCTAAAGAACCCCTGGAGATGGTAACAGAAGCTCAAAAGTTCAGGGGGCACAAGTGCCTGGCGGGTAGATGCTGGTCCGGATGGGCAGCAGGACACCAACAGCGAGCAGATGAAGCTGAAGACAAGAGACTGGTGTAGGCAGGCACAAGTGGTAGACTGGCTGGCAGACGGACGTCAGCGGGTACAGCAGTCACAGGATATCCAACCAGGTAGGTAGGAACAGCAGAGTCGGGTACAGGCCGGGTCAGCAGGTAGCGGTCAACGTGGTACAAGAGGGATGAGGCAGAGGCGTAGTCAGACAAGCAGGAGGTCGTAGGCAGGCAGCAACGGATCAGGGTCAAGGTCAAGCCGGGTAACAGGAACTAAGGTAACAGATACAGGTATAGGGTAGTAGGATCTCCGAACGCGCTGTAGACTGGTCAGCACGAGTGGAAGGGAGCAAGTGCCTTAAGAAGACTGTAGGGCGCCAAACGGTCGCACGACGAGTCAGCGTGCGCGAGTGGACGTGCGCCCGTTCGTGCCCCCACGTGCACGCGTGCGTTCGTTCAAGCCGACGCGGGTGCGTCCGATCGCTCTAGCGCGCGTTAACGGAGCACGACGGGTCCTTGACAACAAACTTCTGTGGGTAAGTCTCTCGTGCGCAAACGAGACGCCAGGACGATCGTGACACTGCCCCCCCCCAAAGGGCAGCCTCCGGATGCCCAACCGAGCCATCTTACTCGGATGGGAGTTCTTAAAAGCACGGATGAGTCTTTTAGCGTGAATATTAGATTCTGGCTCCCAAGAATTCTCCTCCGGGCCGTACCCCTTCCACTTGACCAGAAATTGAGTCTGGTTTCGCCTTCTCCTGCAATCCAGTATGGATTCGATCTCAAATTCAATTTCTCCATTGATCATCACGGGTTCTGGAGGGCCGGTCATCCTGTCAACGAAGGGGTCCGGGACTGCGGGTTTGAGTAGTGACACGTGAAAGACTGGATGGATCCGGAAGGACTCGGGAAGTTTAAGTTCGAAAGCCACGTTATTCAGTTTCCTTTTGATCGGAAAGGGGCCCACAAATTTTGGACCCAACTTCTTAGAGGGGCAGGACAATCTGAGGTTCAAGGTAGACAACCAGACCTGGTCCCCAATCTTGAGATCCAGTTCCCCCCTCCTTTTCCTGTCAAAAACTTCTTTGTTGTGCTCTTGGGACTTGGTCAGGGTCTCTTGTAGAAGCTTGTTGTTTGATTCAAGGAAGTTAAGACGGTCCTTTACTGCTGGTACCGAACATTCAGGGAAGGTGCCAGGCAAGAACACTGGGTGGAAGCCGAAGTTCGCGTAGAAGGGGGACTGTTTGGTGGCGGAGTGGACCGTGTTGTTGTAGGCGAATTCGGCCATAGGCAGGAGAGAGGCCCAGTCGTCCTGGGAGAAGGAGGAGAAACAACGGAGGTACTGCTCCAGGGTCTGGTTCGTCCTCTCAGTCTGGCCGTTGGTCTGTGGATGGTAGGCTGAGGACAGACAAAGATCGATCTTTAAGGCTCCGCAGAGCGCTCTCCAAAATCTCGAGGTGAATTGCACCCCCCTGTCTGATGTGATGTTAACGGGAATGCCGTGGAGTCTTACGATTTCTTTGATAAAGGTGTTGGCTGTCTCTGTAGCTGAGGGAGTGCCCTTCATGGGCAGGAAGTGAGCCATTTTGGTAAGTCTATCGACTATAACGAAAATCGTAGAATAGTTCTCTGACGGGGGAAGTTCAACGATGAAATCCATGGAGATCATCCTCCATGGTCTATCAGGAACAGGCAGCGGTCTTAGCAGGCCCCAGGCTCTTGACTTGCTGCCTTTGCTTCGGGTGCAGATGACACAGGTTTCCACGTACCTCTTACAGTCGTCCTTCATGCGAGGCCACCAGAATGTGCGTTGGAGTAGTTCCAGAGTCTTGAATACCCCAAAGTGGCCGGCCAGTGGGTGATCGTGACAGGCGGCCAGGACTGGGGTCCGAACTTCTTGGGGAACAAAGATCTGATTCCCATGCCACAAAAGGTCATCGCTGGAGGACAACGGGATACCGGGTGGAGGTGTTAGGCCTACGGAAGCCTGCTTAATTTGGGATAGCACATCCCCCTGGAGCAGAAGGAAGTTCCCCGTAAAGAGGATAGTATCTGTGGATGGCGAGCTCTCCGATTGGTTGTACATGCGGGAGAGAGCATCTGGTTTGGTATTCTTGGATCCGGGACGGTAGGTAATGTGAAATGAAAATCTGGAGAAGAAGAGTGCCCACCTGGCTTGACGGGGCCTCAATCTCTTTGCGGTTTTCAGGTACTCCAAATTTTTGTGGTCCGTATAGACCAGGATCGGGTGGGTGGCTCCCTCCAGCAGGTAGCGCCACTCTTCGAGTGCGGATTTTATCGCCAGTAACTCACGATCCCCGACGTCGTAGTTTCTCTCCGCCTCCGACAACTTACGGGAAAAAAAGGCAACTGGGTGGAGTAAGGACTTGGCCCCCTGCCTCTGGGAGAGTATCGCTCCTACTGCAATCTCCGAAGCGTCGACCTCGAGGATGTATGGTAGAGCAGGATTGGGATGTTTCAGGACAGAAGCGGATATAAACAAATCTTTTAAGGTTTTGAAGGCCTCTTGTGCTTCGGGAGTCCAATGAAACTTCCGAGACTGCTTCGTTAGTCCGGTGATGGGAGCGATAATTGCAGAGAAGCCCTTAATGAACTTGCGGTAGAAGTTCGCAAACCCCACAAATCGCTGAACTCCTTTCTTATCGGAAGGGGCAGGCCAGTCCTGAATTGCGGAGATCTTCTGGGGATCCATCTCAATTCCCTTTACCGAGATAATCAGGCCGAGGAACTGGATGCTCGATTGTTCAAAAACACATTTCTCGGGCTTAGCGTATAGACCGTGAAGACGGAGACGGGTCAGGACCTTTTTAACGTGTACCCGGTGATCTGTTAGAGAGGGGGAGAAAATCAGAATGTCATCAAGGTAGACAATTACAAACAGGTCAAGGTAATCTCTAAAAATGTCATTGACAAAGTGCTGGAACGTGGCAGGAGCGTTACACAGCCCGAACGGCATCACTCGGTATTCAAAGTGCCCGAAACGGGTACGAAAGGCAGTCTTCCACTCGTCCCCTTTCCTAATGCGGACGAGGTTGTAAGCCCCCCGAAGATCCAGCTTAGAGAATATTTTAGCAGAACCTAGTCTCTGAAAAAGTTCGGGAACCAATGGCAAAGGGTAGCGGTTCTTGATCGTGATTTTGTTCAACGCCCGATAGTCCACGCATGGGCGTAGAGAGTGGTCTTTTTTTTCCACAAAGAAAATCCCCGCACCAGCTGGGGAAGTAGAGGGTCGGATAAATCCCTTTTCAAGATTTTCATCCAAGTAGGTTTTCAGAGTGCTAAGTTCAGATTCAGACAGAGGGAAAATTCTTCCAAAGGGAATCTCGGCCCCCGGGAGTAGTTCGATAGGGCAGTCATAGGTCCTATGAGGTGGTAGGGTTTCAGCCCCTTTTTTACTGAACACGTCTAGGAAGTCGTGGTATTCTCTAGGCACAGCTTGCCGGGTGTCATCATCTGCTTCCAAACAGAGGAGGGCCGGAGAGTCCCCGTTAATTGCTGGATACCAATGCTGGAGGCAGTAGTCCGAAGGGAATTCAATTTTTCCGGTGGCCCAGTTGATACGTGGATTATGTGCCTTCAACCAAGGCATGCCTAGAATGATGGGGAACAGGGGAGATTTGATGACGTCTAGGCACAGGAATTCTTGGTGAGTCCCGGCGATGACAGCAGAGAGGGGACTAGTCTCCTGAGTCACCGGTCCTGATTCTAGAGCGGACCCATCGGCCAGGTATACCGAGAGTCCCTTCTCTCTCGGTCTAAGGGGAATCTTGTTCTTCAGGGCAAAGGATACGTCCACAAAACCACTGCATGCCCCCGAATCAATAACTGCGTGGGTTGAAATAGTCCTTCCTGGGAGCTGCAAAAGAACAGGAACAGCCAGGTGAGAGGAGTTTTCAGACAGCACTGACGAAGGAACAGGTGGAACAGGTAGGCACTTACGTATCTTGGCTGGGCAGGAGCGAACAAAGTGTCCTGATTCTCCACAGTACATACAGAGGTTGCTGACCCGGCGTCGTTGGCGTTCCTCTGGGGTCAGTGATGGACGGAGTAGCCCTAACTGCATCGGTTCTGGGGGATCCAGCGTGGCTGTGGCAGGAACTGAAGGAGCTGGGTGAGCGGAACTAGGTACCCGTGGCAACATCCAGACAGGGCGTGCGGCTGAAGAGGAACGTTCTTGGCGGCGTTCCCTCAAGCGCCTATCAATTTGAACGGAAATGTCTATCAGGGCCTCCAGGGTTTCGGGAATGCCAACACGTGCCAACTCATCCTTCAAAGGCTCGGACAGGCCCATGCGGAACTGATATCGCAGGGCGGCGTTATTCCAGTCCGTGTCAGCGCTCCATCGACGGAACTCCGACACGTAGTCCTCCACAGGCCTGCGACCTTGCTGCAGAACGTGTAGGGCTGCTTCTGCAGTTGCTGCAAGTTGGGGGTCCTCATAGAGTCTGGACATTGCCATAAAAAAGGTGTCTAAGGTGTCTAAGGATGGGTCCTTGCGTTCCAGTAGGCGATGTGCCCAGGCTTGGGGTTCGCTCGTTAGGAGGGAGATAACGAACCCCACCTTGGTCGCCTCGAGGGAGAAGGTCCTCGGTTGCAGGGCGAAGTAGAGCTCACAAGAGTTACGGAAGGCTCTAAACTTGTTCCGGTCACCAGTGAACCGCTCTGGGGTTGGTACTCTGGGCTCAGGTGGCATCATCACCACTGAAGGCGGGGTGTGGCCCCCTGGAACAACGGGCGGAGAAGCAGATAGTGCTTGGACTTGCTCTTCCAGTCTGCCGTAGCCTTCCTGTAGGCTCTTTACTGCCTGGGTAAGGCCGGCCAAATGGCGGCACAGTTCATCCATGGGGGAGGCTCCCTGCGCAGGCTCGGACATGGCTGACCAGTACTGTCACGTACCTAGTAGGCGAGCCCGGAATGCAGGAAGCGGCCCCTCGTAGCCCCTGGCTAAAGAACCCCTGGAGATGGTAACAGAAGCTCAAAAGTTCAGGGGGCACAAGTGCCTGGCGGGTAGATGCTGGTCCGGATGGGCAGCAGGACACCAACAGCGAGCAGATGAAGCTGAAGACAAGAGACTGGTGTAGGCAGGCACAAGTGGTAGACTGGCTGGCAGACGGACGTCAGCGGGTACAGCAGTCACAGGATATCCAACCAGGTAGGTAGGAACAGCAGAGTCGGGTACAGGCCAGGTCAGCAGGTAGCGGTCAACGTGGTACAAGAGGGATGAGGCAGAGGCGTAGTCAGACAAGCAGGAGGTCGTAGGCAGGCAGCAACGGATCAGGGTCAAGGTCAAGCCGGGTAACAGGAACTAAGGTAACAGATACAGGTATAGGGTAGTAGGATCTCCGAACGCGCTGTAGACTGGTCAGCACGAGTGGAAGGGAGCAAGTGCCTTAAGAAGACTGTAGGGCGCCAAACGGTCGCACGACGAGTCAGCGTGCGCGAGTGGACGTGCGCCCGTTCGTGCCCCCACGTGCACGCGTGCGTTCGTTCAAGCCGACGCGGGTGCGTCCGATCGCTCTAGCGCGCGTTAACGGAGCACGACGGGTCCTTGACAACAAACTTCTGTGGGTAAGTCTCTCGTGCGCAAACGAGACGCCAGGACGATCGTGACAGAGCCTGTGGAAAATATCCATGCAAAGACTCTAATCCAAGCTTTCAGAAGATTGCACCCTGAAAGATGGGCCCGGTTGGGCATCCGGAGGCTGCCCCTTGAGGGGGGGCAATGTCACGAAGATCCTGCCAGCAGCGGTCAGCCCGGACCTTCCGCCGCGCGTGCGCGTCCGTGCGCGCGCGGGTGCGGTCGTGCGCGCGTGTGTGCGCTCGTTGGCGCCAGGCGGGCTATTTAGTCCAGTTGGTCACATCCAGTTCTTGCTGTCTGATCTACAGCGTGCTAGTACCCTGATCCTGAGAACCTGCTTCCTGTGACCTGTTGACCCGGCTTGTTTACCTACTGCTCCTGCTATCCGCCTGCATCTGACCTCGGCCTGCCTGACCTCCCTTCTGTTTGTTCCTTCGGTGCCTTGCTGCCTGTCCGTTTACCGACCCGGCTCGTCTGACCATCCACCTACCTGATCCTTGGTACTTCTGCTGACCGCCTGACCTCCGACCCGGCTTGCCTGACTACTCTGCTTCCAGCCTTCAGTTCCGGTGCCATCTGCTGCTCCATCTCCTGTAGTGTTCCAGCACCTGCCTGAAGTCCTACCTCTGCCAGAACTCCTGCACTTGTGTCCTGCTTCAGCCTCTCTGCCTGCTGTCCTGCTTCAGCTTCCTGCACCTGCCTGCTGTTCCAGTTCCCCTCCGATCCAGCACTCCTTGACCCAGCTGTTGATCCTGCCAGACACTCGTGCTCCTCTTGACTCTTGAGGCACCTGTATACACTACCAGGGCTCTCGAGTCTGAGCTGCAAGAGAGGTCTCCTTCTGCAAGTCGGGCTCTACCACCAGGTACGTGACAGTGCACGATCAGAGGGGAACTCTTAGCCCTCACAGCCAAACGCAAACTACAGAAACAAGCACACATTCAAGGGCTACTAACCCAAATCAAAACACTTGAAGCAGCACACAAGAAGACATAAGCCATACAAACTTTACAGGAACTCACACACACACGATCACTCCTACTTGACGAGCTATCCCAGAAAGTGAGACAAAAATTTGGCCTGACACGTAAATTATTCTATAAACATGGCAACAAAAGTGGAGCACTTTTGGCCAGAGCCTTGCAGGCAAAAAAAGCTAGCCATACTATAAGGCAAATCAAGAAACCCGACGGCTCTCTTGCCACAAGCAATATAGACATAGCTTCTTGTTTTGAGCAGTACTACCACAACTTGTACAACATTCTCCAACCGAACTCACACCAAAACACTCAAGAACACAGGACCTCCACCACCAGAGACTTTTTGAAACAATACGCCCCCAAACCAATATCACAAGACACAGCCCTTTCTCTTGAAAACCCCATTTCAGGGGAAGAACTTACACAAGCAATCACGCAAATGAAAAAAGGAAAGAGCCCAGGCCCAGACGGCTTTACTGCAGTATACTACAAAACATTCCAAAGCACACTCAACGCCCCTTTCTTAGCAGCATTTAATTCCATCACCTCAATGAAAACCCCGCCACATCGCCTCTTAGAAGCCCACATAACTGTGCTACCAAATGAAGGGAAGGATCACACATCAGTTTCTAACTATTGCCCAATCTCCCTCCTCAGCGTGGACACCAAAATCCTTGCTAAAATTATTTCCAACCGCCTCCTCCCACTCATTCCACAGCTCATTTCAAGAGACCAAGTTGGCTTCATTCCCGGCCAGGAATCCAGAGATAATACCATCAAGGCCATCAACATACACTCTTACTTAAATTCATCTAAACAGAAGGGCTTCTTCCTTTCACTAGATGCAGAGAAGGCATTCGACAGAGTGGCCTGGGACTACATGACAGAGACCCTATGGTCAATAGGCCTAGGTGACAAGATAGTCAAATTAGTCCTAACACTCGAATCCCATAGCACAAGTGAAAGTCAATGGCCACCTGTCAAATGCCTTCCCTGTCAGAAATGGAACCCGCCAGGGATGCCCCCTCTCACCTCTCCTCTACGTACTCACACTGGAACCGCTCCTCATCATCCTTCGAAGTAACCCCATTCTCATCAGCAGTATATAGCAGTCTTGTGAATTCTATCAGTGTCTGGTTAAAGCTTGTAGGAGTTTCCATTCTCCCCTGATTGTCCTATGAGGCTGCAGGACAATACTGATTGGCCCTGTGCCGATCACATGCAATCTCCCAGGAAAAAAAAAAAGAGGATCAGATAAGACAGGATCAAACAATCTTTTTACACATGTGGAGGATTAACCCCTTAGCTTCCACAGTGGGTGTGCGCGTGCGGTCGTGCGCGTGTGTGTGCGCTCGTTGGCGCCAGGCGGGCTATTTAGTCCAGTTGGTCACATCCAGTTCTTGCTGTCTGATCTACAGCGTGCTAGTACCCTGATCCTGAGAACCTGCTTCCTGTGACCTGTTGACCCGGCTTGTTTACCTACTGCTCCTGCTATCCGCCTGCATCTGACCTCGGCCTGCCTGACCTCCCTTCTGTTTGTTCCTTCGGTGCCTTGCTGCCTGTCCGTTTACCGACCCGGCTCCTCTGACCATCCACCTACCTGATCCTTGGTACTTCTGCTGACCGCCTGACCTCCGACCCGGCTTGCCTGACTACTCTGCTTCCAGCCTTCAGTTCCGGTGCCATCTGCTGCTCCATCTCCTGTAGTGTTCCAGCACCTGCCTGAAGTCCTACCTCTGCCAGAACTCCTGCACTTGTGTCCTGCTTCAGCCTCTCTGCCTGCTGTCCTGCTTCAGCTTCCTGCACCTGCCTGCTGTTCCAGTTCCCCTCCGATCCAGCACTCCTTGACCCAGCTGTTGATCCTGCCAGACACTCGTGCTCCTCTTGACTCTTGAGTCACCTGTATACACTACCAGGGCTCTCGAGTCTGAGCTGCAAGAGAGGTCTCCTTCTGCAAGTCGGGCTCTACCACCAGGTACGTGACAGTGCACGATCAGAGGGGAACTCTTAGCCCTCACAGCCAAACGCAAACTACAGAAACAAGCACACATTCAAGGGCTACTAACCCAAATCAAAACACTTGAAGCAGCACACAAGAAGACATAAGCCATACAAACTTTACAGGAACTCACACACACACGATCACTCCTACTTGACGAGCTATCCCAGAAAGTGAGACAAAAATTTGCCCTGACACGTAAATTATTCTATAAACATGGCAACAAAAGTGGAGCACTTTTGGCCAGAGCCTTGCAGGCAAAAAAAGCTAGCCATACTATAAGGCAAATCAAGAAACCCGACGGCTCTCTTGCCACAAGCAATATAGACATAGCTTCTTGTTTTGAGCAGTACTACCACAACTTGTACAACATTCTCCAACCGAACTCACACCAAAACACTCAAGAACACAGGACCTCCACCACCAGAGACTTTTTGAAACAATACGCCCCCAAACCAATATCACAAGACACAGCCCTTTCTCTTGAAAACCCCATTTCAGGGGAAGAACTTACACAAGCAATCACGCAAATGAAAAAAGGAAAGAGCCCAGGCCCAAACGGCTTTACTGCAGTATACTACAAAACATTCCAAAGCACACTCAACGCCCCTTTCTTAGCAGCATTTAATTCCATCACCTCAATGAAAACCCCGCCACATCGCCTCTAAGGCCGCGTACACACGCGCGGACTGTTGGCCCAACTTTGTCCGTCCAACAGTTTGAGCGAACAGTCCGCTCAAACTTAGCATGGACGGACATGGCCACACACGACGGACGAACAGTTTGCTGAAACCGTGCGCGATGACGTGAACGGCACGTACGACGGGACGAAAAATACGACGTCCTATACACTGCAATGCAACCTTCCGACGTGGAAATCCTTTCTGAGCATGCGCGAGACTTAGTTGGCCGAACAAGCCTACACACGAGCGAACAGTCCGCTGAAACAAGGTTTCAGCGGACAGTTTTTCGGAATTTCTGTAAGACCTTGTTCGGCCAACTGTCCGCTGAAACTGTCCGCTGAAGCCCCACACACGAGCGGACTGTCCGCCCAAACACTGTTCAGCGGACAAGGTTGGGCGAACAGTCCGCGCGTGTGTACGCGGCCTTAGAAGCCCACATAACTGTGCTACCAAATGAAGGGAAGGATCACACATCAGTTTCTAACTATTGCCCAATCTCCCTCCTCAGCGTGGACACCAAAATCCTTGCTAAAATTATTTCCAACCGCCTCCTCCCACTCATTCCACAGCTCATTTCAAGAGACCAAGTTGGCTTCATTCCCGGCCAGGAATCCAGAGATAATACCATCAAGGCCATCAACATACACTCTTACTTAAATTCATCTAAACAGAAGGGCTTCTTCCTTTCACTAGATGCAGAGAAGGCATTCGACAGAGTGGCCTGGGACTACATGACAGAGACCCTATGGTCAATAGGCCTAGGTGACAAGATAGTCAAATTAGTCCTAACACTCGAATCCCACAGCACAAGTGAAAGTCAATGGCCACCTGTCAAATGCCTTCCCTGTCAGAAATGGAACCCGCCAGGGATGCCCCCTCTCACCTCTCCTCTACGTACTCACACTGGAACTGCTCCTCATCATCCTTCGAAGTAACCCCAGCATCAAAGGAATTTCTACCCCGAAACGTAAATTTACTAATCTCCCTTTCAGAACCTCATACCACACTTTCAAATCTCCTGAAGGACTTTAGAGACTTCCAGGCTATTTCCAACCTCAAAATAAATTTCGATAAATCTTACGTCCTAAATGTCTCCCTACCCACAGAAACAGTGGCCCTGTGCCAAAATAACTTCCCTTTCACCTGGAAAACCAAAGCGTTAACATATCTTGGAATACAACTTCCAACGCACCTCACGGATTTATACACTCTAAATTTCTCTCCAATACGGCACACAATCAAACAAGACTTACAAAAATGGGACAACCCCTCGTTCTCTTGGTTCGGAAGAGCCGCAATATTAAAAATGAATATTCTACTGAGACTTTTATACGTAATGCAGGCCATACCTATTCATCTACCTCCCACCTTCTTCGCAACATTCAAAACCCTATGCTCAAAATTCCTATGGCACAAGAAACACCCGTCTATAAAATTTGAGCTTTTAGTAGCACCTAAATCTAAAGGGGGCATAGGACTCCCTATACAAATAGTACGGAGCCTGTATGCTTACGAGAGTAGTAGACTGGAACATACATGCATCAACAAAACAGTGGGTAGACTTAGCCCTTGTACACACAGTCAGACATTCTGACGGAAACGGTCTGATCGGACCGCGTTGTCGGATAATCCGACCGTGTGTGGGCTCCATCGGACTTTTTCCATCGGAATGTCTGACCAACAAAGTTTGAGAGCTGGATATAAAATTTTCAGACAACATGATCCGATCAGACAAAGTCCGATCGTTTGTAGAGAATTCAGATCGGACAAAGTGCCACGCATGCTCAGATCAAATTACAAGACCAAAGCTATTGGCTACTAGCCACAACGTAGTCCAGTCGCAACGACCGAACGTCATCACGTTCCGAACTACCTGATTTGCCGACAACTTTCTCCGACCGTGTGTATGCAACACCACTTTCGGATAAAATCCGTCTGAAAAAATCTGACGGATTTTGTTGTCGGAATGTCCGACCGTGTGTACAAGGGCTTAGAAGAATTCCTAGCCGAGACTCCCCCTAGCCACGGCACCATGGCTATCCACCAAACACATTCCAAACACAGCGTCCAACCATATACTTATAGGCCCCACATTACGCTGCTTCCATAAAACATGCATTAAAACACAGCTATCATCAATACCGGGCAGGGCCGTCTTTAAGGCAGGGCAAAAGGGGCAGCTGCCCAGGGCCCTGTCATAGTTGTGGGGCCCAAAGCAGCTGCCTCATACTTGCCAACTATCCCAGTTTACATTCCCTTGTCCCTTGAAGTTTTAGTCCTGTGCTGCTACTAATGCTGCCCAGCACTGCCCTATTGTGTACAGATGACTCACCTGCAGACCTGTGTTTACATGTAAATAACTGGCATTCATATGTAAATAGCAATGACATGCATGTGTAAATAGCTGAGGCCAACTGCATTGATATGTAAATAGAGGCAGCATTCATAGGTATATCATGCCCCCCTGCAGTGAGGAGAAGATGTGCTGTAACCTATAGCAACCAGTGAGCAGTATTACTGTACAGCAATCTCTAGCAGCCAATCAACAAGCAGAAATGTGCTGTAACCTCTAGCAACTAATCAGTGAGCCTTAAGGAGTGCTGTAACCTCTAGCATCCAGTCAGTAAGCAATAGTGATATGATGTAACCTCTGGCAACCAATCGCTGCCTGATCTGATACAGTAAACTGATTTTAAGTCTAGCTGCTATTTATTGTATGTCTCAGACAAGGTGAAGAGTGAAATTGCATGGGGGGAGGGGGGCCCTAAGAAAATTTTTGCCCAGGGTCCAATCAATATTAAAGATGGCCCTGATACCGGGCCCCATGACCCCACTCCGAGCCAACCCAGACTCCCCCCCCCCCCTGGAATGTCCATGAACTTTCTAACCTCTGTCTGGCCACAAAAACATATGCGGGCTAAACACGTCTTTCAAGGACATACTCTCCTATCCCGTGAAAAACTAGCAGCACAAATGAAAGATCAGAAATTCCCTCTATGGATATACTTGCAAATACAACATTTTCTCTTAGATCCAAAACACAGACCACACTGGACCAGACCTCTTACCCCCATTGAAACATTATGTTCGGAATCCACACCACAAAGACATCTAATTTCCACCATCTATTCGCTTTTTACTAACCATCCCAGGAAGCACAAAAACTGCCAATATTGGGAAAAAGAACTCTCAATAACCATCACAGATGACCAGTGGGAACAAATATTTGAATATGCCCTCAGGGCCTCAATAAACATTTCAACCCAAGAAAATGGCTACAAGATCCTCAACCGCTGGTACAGAGTACCAACCCTTATCAACAAATACACACCCACAACATCAAATCTATGCTGGAGATATAAATCCAAACCTGGCTCCCACGTCCACATCTGGTGGTCCTGTCCCATAATCCAAAAGTTTTGGCGGGAAGTCCACAACATAACATCAAAGATAACTTCTCTTACCTTGGACTTCTCCCTGCACAATTATTATTACATTACCCAGACGGCTATACTTTAAATCCCTGACAATGCACTTGCTGAACGCAGCTAAACTATGCATCCCAGTCTTATGGAGCAAATCCAGGGCTCCTTCAACCAAAGACTGGTTCCTGAGAATCAACAAAATTGCTGAAATGGAAGAGCTTATAGCCATTTCACATGAAAACATCACCAAACATAATCCCTGGTGGGCTTGCTGGTCCCACTTCAAAACCACTCTAGATTACACATGCATTATGCAAATACGCGCTACCTAAAAGGATTCCATATATCACTCCTCCAACAACCCCATAACACTCCTTCATATACTAAACACACGGAGGGGCTGAGGGGGGATGGGACGAGGTTCGGGGCCAGACAGGAGGCAACCGCCCCCCCCCCCGACCCGACCAATTCCCCCCCCCCTCATACCCCAGCTATTCTCACCCCATACCCATCTTAACACCCCCTTTGTAAACCCAATTCCTACCCCTGCATACAAACAAACACATTCCCCACCTTTCCCCCCATCCTCCCTCACACAACCAACGGAACCAACACTTGTCTTAATCAAGGTCAGGTAAACACCTGCTTTACCTCCCTACAAAAGCACCAAAGACCTATACAATACATTCTATTAAACCAGATCAAAGTCCAAGACAACAATACCCAACAGGTACGCACCCGCCCAGAAATCCAACAAATCCACCACACGGGTAGACTAAACTTTAACCCGGATTACAATAGATCTCATAACATAAATCCCTCAAGTAAACGCTACCATACGCTATTATGTCATTACAGTTGATGTTCTTGTTTCCTTATCGGAAAAATGTAAAACTTGTGTTCTTCTTCAATCCGTTGGATTCATGTAACTACTGTTTTACTCAGACATACTTGTACAATTATCCTTGTTTTTCTTCAATAAAAACTTTATTGGAAAAAAAAAATCTGAGTGGTAAGTCTGAACTTGCCTCTGGCAAAATCTTTGACAATTCTGGGTGTTTTGAATGCCTATGTACCCTGGCCTGGCCTGTGGGACTCACTGTACTAGAGGGAAATACAGTTTGGGAAACTGTACGAAAAATTGGAAACCACCCCAACGTATAAATGATGTGCATAGTTTATGTTAAAAACAGGGGGTTTTGTTTGCACACATTTGCAAATATATGCTTAAGCTGCAGTGGCCACACCAAGAATGAATTGGGTGCAGGGATGCACTGAATGCCTTTAGTGTCATTGCGCTCTTGCTGTCATGTGCATCTCCGTGCCTTTAAAGTGTTACTAAACCCACTACAGTAAAATCAGTCTGTATATGTAGTAAAGCATGCTTGTTATACTCACTGTGGAAGCTAAGGGGTTAATCCTCCACATGTGTAAAAAGATTGTTTGATCCTGTCTTATCTGATCCTCTTTTTTTTTTTCCTGGGAGATTGCATGTGATCGGCACAGGGCCAATCAGTATTGTCCTGCAGCCTCATAGGACAATCAGGGGAGAATGGAAACTCCTACAAGCTTTAACCAGACACTGATAGAATTCACAAGACTGCTATATACTGCTGATGAGAAAAGGTATTTAGCAATTTAGATATATTTTTTTAACCACCTCAATACAGTGCAGTTACACCCCCTTCCTGACCAGACCAATTTTTAGCTTTCAGCGCTCTCACAGTTTGAATGACAATTACTCAGTCATGCAACACTGTACCCATATGAAACTTGCGTCCTTTTTTCCACACAAATAGAGCTTTCTTTTAGTGGTATTTAGTGGTATTTAATCACTAGTGAGTTTTTTATTTTTTGTGCTATAAATAAAATAAAACGTAAAATTTGTGAAAAAAATGCCTTTTTCTTTGTTTTTGTCATAAATTTTTGCTAATTAGTAATTTTTCTTCATACATTTTGGCCAAAATTTATACTGCTACCTATCTTTGGTAAAAATAACCCACATTAGTATATATTATTTGGTCTTTGTGAAAGTTATAGAGTCTACAAACTATGGTGCCAATCGCTGAAAATTGATCACATCTGATCAGGCCTTCAGTACATCAGGTGTACCTCATTTCTTGAGACACTAACAAGTCAGGAAAGTACAAATACCCCCCAAATGACCCCTTTTTAGAAAGTATATATTCCAAGGTATTAAGTAAGTAGCATGGTGAGTTTTTTTAAGTTGTAATTTTTTCCCACAATTCTTTGCAAAATGAAGATTTTTTTTTTATTATTATTTTTTTTTACAAAATTGTCCTATTATCAGGTTATTTCTCACACACAACATATGCATACAACAAATTACACCCCAAAATACATTCTGCTACTCTTCCCGAGTACGGCGATACCACATGTGTGAGACTTTTACACAGCCTGGCCACATACAGAGCACCAACACTGATGTAGTACCTTCAGACGTTCTACGAGCAATAATGACGCATCTCATTTCTCAACCACCTATTACACTTTTGAAGGCCCTGGAGTACCAGGACAATGGAATTGCCCATAAAATTACCCCATTTTGGAAAGCAAACACCCCAACGTATAATCTGTGAGGCATAATGAGTTTTTTGAATGGTTAATTTTTTTTCAGAAGTTTTTGGAATATGTGGAAAAAAATTAAAACGCATTTTATTTTACACAAAATTGTCAATTTATGAGATATTTCTAACACATAGCATGTATATAGCAAAAATTACAACCCAAAACACATTCTGCTACTCCTCCCGAGTATGGCGATACCACATGTGTAGGACTTTTACACAGCCTGGCCACAAAGAGAGGCCGAACATTGAAGTAGTACGTTCAGGCGTTCTAGGAGCATAAATGACACATCTCATTTCATTCCTACCTATCACACTTTTGAAGATCCTGGAGCACCAGGACAGTGAAATGACCCACAAAATGACCCCATTTTGGAAAGCAAACATCCCAATGTATATTCTATGAGACATGGGCTGCAAATAGGTACTGGGGTACTCTGATGGGCTGGAGATAGGTACACTGGTACTCTGATGGCCTGGTGACAGGTACTCGGGTACTCTGGCCTGGGGACAGGTACTTGGCTACTCTGATGGCCTGGTGACAGATACTCGGGTACTCTGATGGCCTGGTGACAGGTACTCGGGTACTCTGATGGCCTGGTGACAGGTACTCTGGTACTCTGATGGCCTGGTGACAGGTACTCGGGGTACTCTGATGGCCTGGTGACAGGTACACTGATGGCTTGGTGACTGGTATTTGGGTACTCTGAAGGGCAGTGACAGGTACTCATATGGACTGTGACAGGTACTCGGGTACTGAGATGAACTGTGACAGGTACTCAGATGAACTGTGACAGGTACTCAGATGAAGTGTGACAGGTACTCAGATGAACTGTGACAGGTACTGAGATGAACTGTGACAGGTACTCGGGTACTGAGATGAACTGTGACAGGTACTCGGGTACTGAGATGAACTGTGACAGGTACTCGGGTACTCAGATGAACTGTGAGGCCGCGTACACACGGGCGGACTGTTCGCTCAACTTTGTCCGCTGAACAGTGTTTCAGCGGACAGTCCGCTCGTGTGTGGGGCTTCAGCGGACAGTTTCAGCGGACAGTTTGACGAACAAAGTTTTTCGGAAATTCCGAAAAACTGTCCGCTGAAACTTGGTTTGAGCGGACAGTCCGCCCGTGTGTAGGCCACTTTCGAAATGAGCAAACTGTTCCCGCTCGGAGGAAAGTCTGCTCATTTCGAGCGCGTCTCCAGGTAGGCGGGGCCCGCGAAGGAGACGTCGCGGGCCCCGCCGCCTGGTATGGACTTAAAGGGGAACCCCAACGCCGAAAAAAATCGGCGTGGGGGTCCCCCCAAAGTCCATAACAGACCCTTGTCCGAGCACGCTACCCGGCCGGCCAGGAAAGGGGGGCGAGCGAGCGCGCCCCCCCTCCCGAGCCGTACCAGGCCGCGTGCCCTCAACATGGGGGGTGCCTTGGGGAAGGGGGGGCCGGGCGGCCCCCCCACCCCAAAGCACCTTGTCCCCATGTTGATGAGGACAAGGGCCTCTTCCCGACAACCCTGGCCGTTGGTTGTCGGGGTCTGCGGGCGGGGGGCTTATCGGAATCCGGGAGCCCCCTTTAATAAGGGGGCCCCCGGATACCGGCCCCCCACCCTATGTGAATGAGTATGGGGTACAATGTACCCCTACCCATTCACCTGTAAAATAAAAGTACCCAAAAAAAAAACACAACACACGAGATAAAATATTTTATTGCACAGCTCCGGGGGTCTTCCGTCTTCAGGGGTCTTCTCGCCGGACTCCTCCGCCATCTTCTTGTAGCTCTTTTGCTAGCGGAGGAGTCCGGCTTTCTTTCTCCCCGCCGCCGGCCTCTTCTCTTGACTTCGGGGGTCTTGTCCCCCTCTTCGGTTCTTCTGCCGGGCCACCGCGCCTTCTTATAGCTCTTTTACAGGCGGTGGCCCGGTTTTCTGTCGCCTTCCGGTCGCCTTCCGGTCGCCTTCCGTTCTTCTTCTTGTTCTTCTTCTTCTTCTTCTCCAGGAGATGTTGACACGTCGCTCTCTCCGGCCGGAATGCCAGAGCCGCGCTGTGCGGCAACATATATAGTGACAATGGGGCGGTGTCACATGGTATATGTCACATGGGTTGGTCACATGGGTTGATGTCACATGGGGACTATGACATCGTAAGGGGGCGGGGTCACCATGTGACCAACCCATGTGACATATACCATGTGACACCGCCCCATTGTCACTATATAAGTTGCCGCACAGCGCGGCTCTGGCATTCCGGCCGGAGAGAGCGACGTGTCAACATCTCCTGGAGAAGAAGAAGAAGAACAACAACAAGAAGAACGGAAGGCGACCGGAAGGCGACCGGAAGGCGACAGAAGACCGGGCCACCGCCTGTAAAAGAGCTATAAGAAGGCGCGGTGGCCCGGCAGAAGAACCGAAGAGGGGGACAAGACCCCCGAAGTCGGGAGAAGAGGCCGGCGGCGGGGAGAAAGAAAGCCGGACTCCTCCGCTAGCAAAAGAGCTACAAGAAGATAGCGGAGGAGTCCGGCAAGAAGACCCCCGAAGACGGAAGACCCCCGGAGCTGTGCAATAAAATATTTTATCTCGTGTGTTGTGTTTTTTTTTTGGGTACTTTTATTTTACAGGTGAATGGGTAGGGGTACATTGTACCCCATACTCATTCACATAGGGTGGGGGGCCGGTATCCGGGGGCCCCCTTATTAAAGGGGGCTCCCGGATTCCGATAAGCCCCCCGCCCGCAGACCCCGACAACCAACGGCCAGGGTTGTCGGGAAGAGGCCCTTGTCCTCATCAACATGGGGACAAGGTGCTTTGGGGTGGGGGGGCCGCCCGGCCCCCCCTTCCCCAAGGCACCCCCCATGTTGAGGGCACGCGGCCTGGTACGGCTCGGGAGGGGGGGCGCGCTCGCTCGCCCCCCTTTCCTGGCCGGCCGGGTAGCGTGCTCGGACAAGGGTCTGTTATGGACTTTGGGGGGACCCCCACGCCGATTTTTTTCGGCATTGGGGTTCCCCTTTAAGTCCATACCAGGCGGCGGAGCCCGCGACGTCTCCGTCGCGGGCCCCGCCTACCTGCACACGCGCTCGAAATGAGCGGACTGTTGCCTCGTGTGTGGGCGAGTCCGTTCATTTCAAAAGTTGCGCGGACTTAGTACGACGAACAAAGTTTGCCGTATTTGTCCGCTCAAAAAGTGCCGTGTGTGGGCGTGTTCGTTCATTCAAAAGTTTGAGCGGACTGTTTGACGAACTTAGTTTCGGCAGACAGTCCCCGCGTGTGTACGCGGCCTGACAGGTACTCAGATGAACTGTGACAGGTACTCGGGTACTCAGATGAACTGTGACAGGTACTCGGGTACTCAGATGAACTGTGACAGGTACTTGGGTAAGCAGATGAACTGTGACAGGTACTCGGGTACTCAGATGGACTGGGACAGGTACTCGGGTACTCAGATGGGCTGTGACAGCTACTCGGGTACTCTGATGGGCTGTGACAGCTACTCGGGTACTTTGATGGGCTGTGACAGGTACTCGGGTACACTGTTGAACCGTGACAGATACTTGGGTACCATGATGGACTGTGACAGGTACTCGGGTACCCTGATGTGCCGTGACAGGTACTCGGGTACCCTGATGTGCCGTGACAGGTACTCGGGTACCCTGATGTGCCGTGACAGGTACTCGGGTACTCTGATGTGCTGGGACAAGTACTCGGGTACCCTGATGTGCCGTGACAGGTACTTAGGTACTCTGATGGGCCGTGATAGGTACTCGGGTACTCTGATGGGCCGTGACAGGTACTCGGGTACTCTGATGTGCTGTGACAGGTACTCGGGTACTCTGATGGGCTGGGACAGGTACTCGGGTACTCAGATGGACTCGGACAGGTACTCGGGTACTCTGATTGGCTGTGACAGGTACTCAAATACTCTGATGTACTGTGACAGGTACTCTGATGGACTGTGATTGACAGGTACTATGAGGGGTGGTGACAGGTCCTCTTTATTGGGGGGGCAATCAGTGTGATTGGTGTACACTAGGCGGTAACGAGATGTTACCGCAATCTCCTCTTCACACACGATCGGTGTGTGAGGAGGAGAACAACCCGGTAACCGCGGTTTGTTTACATTTTAGTGATCGGCTGTGAAAGGATCACAGCCGATCACGTGGGTAAACAGCCGGCCAATGGCTGTTTACCAGCGCTGGTGACGAGCAGTGTTCCCGGGGAACACACCGCCACCGACGTGCATGCGCAGCGTGCTCGTGCGCATGCGCCGTGCACAGCCGGGGTGTTACCATCTGTGATTGGCCGTGACTTCATCACGGCCGATCAAGTGGTAAACAGCCATAACCAATGGCTGTTCACCCCCTTCGGTGGCAAGCGGTGTCTCCGTGACACGCCGCCACCGAAGAAACAGGGATGCGCGCGCACGATCGCGCGCATTCCCTGTTTAAACGGGAGGCCGTCATATGACGGTCTCCCGCCACAATAGGAGCGCCGCCTGGCCGTCATTTGACGGCCGGCGGTCAGCATCTAGTTAATCAATATTTTAATTTTTGCCGTTTTCATTACATGAAGTGACTACATGTTAATCAATGATTAGAACCATATGGATAGATGTCTTGCGAGCTACCAATGAAGAGTGTCCAAAGAATGTTTTAAACGTAAGAGAACCAATACACATACGCAAAGTACAATTACACTCCCATAATCTGTGTATAAAATATAAAAAATAAACAAAATGCAGTGCTATGTGATATATCACTCAGGTGAAAAAATTTATATAATTGCTGTGGGCAATGCACAAGTGAATGTTGGAACAACTTGAATTCCCAAACAAAGAATATAAATGGTGAAAAAATATATAAATGAAATACTTGTTGTCAAGCAAGTGCACAGTGAAAAAAAATATGAAAAAATTGAAGTAAGGGGAGGGGAGAGGGTATTATTGATATGGAGCCTAGCCCTAGGCGCAGAATAAAGGACCTTCACCCGATTGATAAAGTTTTCTCCTAAACCAAATCTAGTCAGAATCTCCCAGAGGTAGGGCCATTAGACGCTTTCAGAAGCTTTAGCAGCATCCAAGGACAGTATGGCCCTACCCCATGGGTTGTCCACAGGCATTTGCAAATTTAGAAATGATCTGCGGATATTATCAGCTGTGGAACAAGTGGGAATAAACCCAGATTGGTCTCTGTGGATCAATCTACCTATCACTTTAGTAAGTCTGGTGACTAGGACCCTCGTAAGGAGCTTGACATCAGTGTTTAATAAGGATATGGGACGGTAGGAGTCCGGGAGAAGTTTATCCTTTCCTGGCTTGGGGATCACTACAATAATGGCCTCTTGCATACTAGTGGGCAAATGACCCGTCTTTGCCGCCTCTGACAAGGCCAGCAAAAGTGGTGGCAGATCTGAGATTAAAGAAACAAAAATGGGTTTACCTACTGTAGATTTAGCTGTACATGGACTCAAGGATAATCTATCCAGCGGGTCAAGAATGTTATTGAAATCCCCCAGAGCCAATACTGGTACATTAGGGTGTAGGGTCATAAATTGGGCTAATTTCTTAAGAGGGTCTGTGGAAAAAGGCAGGGGCACATACACAGCTGCAACAATACAAGTAAAGTCATTAAGTTTGCATAGTGAAAAGACAGATCTGCCCTCCCTATCAATTTGCTGCTGCACCCACGCAAATGAAATGGTATTAGAAATGAATACACTAACACCTCTTGAATTAGAAGTGTGCATAGAATGGAATTGTATAGGGGATTTACGAGTGCACAGCATATGAACAGAGTCCGGTTGCAGATGCGTCTCCTGAAGGCAAATTAATTGGGGCTGTAATCTAGAGAAATATTTAAAGATTGCACTCCGCTTAACCACATCTCCCATTCCTCTTATGTTCCATGAGAGGAATAGTAATCCCTTAGTATTATTTGACATTGGAGACATATTTAGAATGGGAGGAGAGTCCAAGTGACTCCTCCTTACAATTGAATATAACCTTCATGTTACTTACCCAAGCTGACCTTCAGATACATGCACATATAATATTCATTAGAGCATACCAATTCTGTAGAGATATCACAACTGAGTTAAATGCGCCACCTAGTGGAAGCTCAAGTCCATGTCACTGATGCATAAATAGAACATAGTTCCACCCTGTAGAAAAAGAAGGGCAAGAAGAGAGGAAAAAAAGAAAAAAAACATGCATATAACATGTGCTTCTTTCTTCAAATCCCCGCCGACAGCACTACTAATGCCACATTTTTCTTCTTTTATAGATGACTGCTCGTGCCAGGACCGTTGCTGATGATTGGGACCAATCACAGGTAAGTACAAAAAAAAAACTGACAAAAACTGGTTTAATTGCGTTATTTGGTCTGCCAATAGCCCATATGTGTTGGGCGGGGACATTTCATACCCCACCCCCGACCACTATAGGACATTAGGCAGAACACATTCTATATAACTTTAACTTATATAATATATAACACTGGGCTCATATGTCCGTGGATTCAAATAGCCACTGGCCTTTATTATATGTATATAATAAATTATCTTAACAGCATAAATTACAATACCACTATTAAGTATACCAACAAAAACACATTTTAACTCAGCTATTAGAGCTCGAGAGTTAATAAATGTATAACTTAACCACTTGCCGCCCGCCCTATAGCAAATTGACGGCGGCAAAGTGGTTGCATAATCCTGACCGGACGTCATATGACGTGATCAGGATTATGAGCCGCTGCGCGCCCCCGGGGGCGCGCATCGCGCCGATCGTTGTTGCGGGGTGTCAGTCTGACACCCGGCAACTACGATCTCGGTAAAGAGTCTCCGACGGAGACTCTTTACCACGTGATCAGCCGTGTCCAATCACGGCTGATCACAGTGTAAATAGGAAAAGCCGGTGATCGGCTTTTCCTCACTCGCGTCTGTCAGACGCGAGTAGAGGAGAGCCGATCGGCTGCTCCTCTGACAGGGGGGGTCTGTGCTGATCGATTATCAGCACAGCCCCCCCCGAGGATGCCCACACTGGACCACCAGGGACGCCACCAGACCACCAGGGATGCCAAGGACAAGGTATGCCACCCTAGACCACCAGGGATTCCAGTCAGTGCCACAATGGATGCCAATCAGTGCCCATAATGGATGCCAATCAGTGCCCACAATGGGCATCACTGATTGGCATGCATTATTGATTGGCACTGATTGGCATCCATTAGTACAATATATTATAATACAATGCCGCCTATCAGTTCCCATCTGTGCCGCCTATCAGTGCCTACCCATGCCCACCTGTGCCGCCTACCCATGCCCACCTGTGCCGCCTACCCATGCCCACCTGTGCCGACTAACCCATGCCCACCTGTGCCACCTATCCATGCCCATCCATGCCAATCTGTGCCAGCTATCAGTGCCAATTTGTGCCACCTATTAGTGCCCATCCGTGTCGCCCATCAGTGCCACCCATCAGTGCCGCCTATCAGTGCCACATATCGGTGTCCATCAATGCCACCTCATCAGTGCCACTTCATTGGTGCCACCTCATCGGTGCCCATCAGTGCTGCCTTATCATTGCCCATCAGTGTAACCCCATCAGTGCCCATCAGTGAAGAAGAAAACTTACTTATTTGCAAAGTTTTAAAACTGAAACAAAAAAAAAACATTATTTTTTTCAAAATTTTTGGTATTTTTTTATTTGTTTAGCAAAAAATAAAAACCGTAGAGGTGATCAAATACCACCAAAAGAAAGCTCTATTTGTGGGAAAAAAATTATAAGTACAGTGTAGCATGACTGCGCAATTGTCATTCAAAGTGCGACAGCGCTGAAAGCTCAAAATTGGTCTGGGCAGGAAGGTGTTTAAGTGCCTGGTATTGAAGTGGTTAAAGTTATAAACATGGCACCCCAATGGCCAATTCCAAACATGACTGTAAATGCATACTAAAGATGTCCAGTGCAATATCAGACAAGTGGATTTGGTCAGGATGGTAAAAACCAAGAATACCCACTTCTAAATCCACGTGTCTGTAAGATAAACGATTCAATACAGTATAAACTTAGCAACAGCTCTATTATTATTTTACAAATTGTTTCAAAATGTTTCCATTCGTGGCAAAGCAAACACAAAAAAATCAGGACACAATTTGGAAGTACATTGTGAATGCACATCAAATCTGATTTAACATCAAAAATGATGTCCAAAGTTCTGCAGAGACCAATATCGTTACAAGACAAATGGAAAACAATAATGTCAGAAACAGGCCAATGTAAATATAACAAAGACAAAGTTTTACGTAAATCAGTCCATTTCATGCCATGTTGACAGTACCAATATACAGCAAAATGGGATGCAGGTGACCTAAATTCGGACCATAACATCTAAATTCAGCTCTTCTGTGAGCCTGTGGAAGGAAATAGGAAGATGGTCAATCTTCAATACTTTGAGACATCTGAGCAAAACAGCTCGAAATTGATAAATAGTCAAAGGATCACTATTCGCATGGCCCAGTAATTGTTTATTAGAAGGTGGCCTTAACTGCAAATAATGTTGTGCTAAAGATACTGCACATATAGAAATACCCACATTTTTTGGATAGTAATCCAATGACCATGGTCAAATTGGTCAGTTTTACTTTTGTTGCAACAGTAAGCGAATAACCTCGGAATGGAGAACCACTGAAGAGAACAGTAGACCAGAATCAGCATTACGATTAGGAGGAAGCAGTTCTGAGGTCCTAAAAGCGCCATAAAAATAAAGGCAGAAGGAAAGATTAAATAATAACAATTCGAATGGAGAAGAATAAACCTCTGTAGTTGTAGAACAGATCTTAACCAAATGATCACCTGTAATTGGTAGTCTTTTATCAATTATCATGTGTATTTTGCGATGTCCTTTCCAGGCTTGCTTCACAGAAAAAAAAAACTCATGCAAACTCCTTGTAGATTCAGGAGAAAAGACACTCCTGTCAATGTTTTCAAAACATGTGAATGAGAGTATTTATTACTCAAACCATTCAAAAATGACAGTATCAATTCTTCGGTAATGTATTCATTCAACACCCTGCAATTTTGCAAAAACAAACACCATAACCTCCACGCAGCTTGATAACATGCCCACGTGGAAGGAGCTAATGAATTCCGAATAGCAAGCCGCACTAGAGCCATATCAGTCTCCACAAATGGGGAGGGCACGATAGCCTGTCAAGATCTGCATCTGTTAGCGAGACAACGAGTCTGCAATGAGATTGTTAATACCAGGAACATATTTAGCTTTAAGCCAGATATTCAGATTTAAACATTGAAATACCAGATAACGAAGAATAGAAATAACTGTAAAAGATTTTAAAAACAGTTAATTGCAAAGACAACACCCTTGTTATCCCAATGCAAAATAATTCTCCTATCCTTAAACCATTCACCCTATAATTCAAGAGCCACGACCAAAGGAAATAACTCTAGAAGTACAATATTAGTAGTAAAACCTATCTCAAACCACGAAGAATGCCATTCGCTTGAAGACCAATGTCCCTGCCAAAATGCCCCATAACCACAAGCTTCAGAGGCATCCGTAAAAAGATTAAGAGCTGATGAAACACAAAAGGGTGCTTGCCACAAAGAGCAGCCATTAAAAGAATATAAAAATGTGTGCCAAATGAAGAAATCATCACAAATGTTGGCAGTAACTCTAACAAAATGATTAGGGGTAGTAACTCCTGAAATACAGTGCCTTACAAAAGTATTCACCCCCCTTTGCATTTTTCGTGTTTTGTTGCCTCACAACATGGATTGTTTGAGGATTTTTATCATTTAATTTACAGAACATGCCCACTACTTTGAAGATTTTTTTATTTTTTTTATTGTGAAGCAAACAACAAATAGGACAAAATAACAGAAAAATTCAATGTGCATAACTATTCACCCCCCTAAAGTCAATACTTTGTAGAGCCATCCTTTGCAGCTATCACAGCTCCAAGTCACTTTGGATAAGTCTCTATGAGCTTGTCACATCTTACCACTGAGATTTTTGCCCATTTCTCCTTGCAAAACTGTTCCAGCTCCTTCAAGTTGGATGGTTTGCATTTGTGAACAGCAATCTTTAAGTCTGACCACAGATTTTCTATTGGATTGAGGTCTGGGCTTTAACTAGGCCATTCCAACACATTTATATGTTTCCCCTTAAACCACTCAAATGTTGCTTTAGCAGTGTTTTTGGGGTCATTGTCCCAGTAGAAGGTGAACATCCGTCCTAGCCTCAAATCACAAAGAGTGGTACAGGTTTTGCTCAAAATATTCTTGTATTTAGCACCATCCATCTTTCCCTCAACTCTGACCAGTTTCCCCGACTGCTGAAAAACATCCCCACAGCATGATGCTGCCACCACCATGTTTCACTGTAGGGATGGTGTTCTTTTGATGATGTGATTTATGTGTTGGGTTTGCGCCAGACATAGCGCTTTCTTTGATGGCCAAAAAGTTAAATTTTAGTCTCATCAAACCAGAGCACCTTCTTCCATACATTTTGGGAGTCTCCCACATGCCTTTTCACAAACTCAAAACGTGCCATTTTGTTTTTTGAAAGTAATGGCTTTCTTCTAGCCACTCTGCCATAAAGCCCAACTCTATGGAGCGTACGGCTTATTGTTGTCCTATGTACAGATACTCCAGTCTCTGCTGTGGAATTCTGCAGCTCCTCCAGGGTTACCTTGGGTCTCTGTGCTGCCTCTCTGATTAATGCCCTCCTTGCCCGGTCTGTAAGTTTTGGTGTGTGGCTGTCTCTTGGCAGGTTTGCTGTTGTGCCATGTTCTTTCAATTTGGTTATGATAGATTTGATGGTGATCCTAGGGATAATTAAAGATTTGGATATTTTTTATAACCCAACCCTGACTCTCAACAACATTGTCCTTTACTTGTTTGGAGAGTCCCTTTGTCTTCATGGCAGTGTTTGCTTAGTGGTGCCTCTTGCTTAGGTGTTGAAGCCTCTGGGGCCTTTCAAAAAGGTGTGTATATGTAATGACACTCCTATTGCACACAGGTGGACAAACTTTCACTAATTATGTGGCTTCTGATGGTAATTTGTTGCACCAGAGATTTTTTATAGGCTTCATAACAAAGGGGGTGAATACATATGCACATGGCAATTATCAGTTTTTTATTTCTGAAAAATTGTTTTATGTATACATGTTTCTAAATTTTACTTCACCAACTTAGACTATTGTGTTCTGATCCATCATATATAATTCAGATTAAAAAAAACATTGAACTAAAGGCTGCAATGTAACAAAATAGGTAAAAAGCCAAGGGGGGTGAATACTTTTGCAAGGCACTGTAGCTCTATATAAGCTTTTTGAGAATACGCTGCCCATAGGCATCGCTCTAGATGCAAATGGCAGCAATCCTAATAACGACACAATTGTGCGCAATTGCACTTTTCGTTTGGATAAAATAAGTTCCAACATTAGTCTGGTTTTTACAATTTTATCCATAGGAAGACAGAATTCCATAGCTGCAGTATCAATTTGAACACCTAAAAATTCTAAACATGTGGTCGGGGAGACAGACTTCTCAGGAGCTAAAGGGATCCCAAATAAACGACAATAATTTGAAATTCAGCAAAAAGATATCGACAAGCGAAAGTATTAGCCCTACCTATGAATAGAAAAACCCCTGTTAGACTTACCAGTAACAGAATTTCCATGAATCTTCCAGTACAGCTACTTGAGAGATGATTGGCTCCTTCTTCTAAAGGAAGCACAAATCAGACACAATTTAAAAGGCCCCTCCCTTTCCCCTTACCCTCAGTTTTATGAAGATCAAGTAAACCTCCACCAAAAGTGAACTTGGAAGAGGAATAACAGAGACTCTTTAATACACCACCACCAGGTTAAAATAAGAGGACCAATGAAAAAAGAATAGGGTGGGAATATAGATGCTGCCCTGGAAGATTCATGGAAAATACTGTTACCAGTAAGTCTAACTGGGGTTTTTCCCCCCTCATCTTCAAGGACAGCTACTTGAGAGGATAAGCAAGATCAATACCTTAGGGAGGGACGACAGCCTGAAGTACTTTCCTTCCAAAGGAGAGGTCCTGGTTGGAGAGCATCTGGACTCTATAATGCCTGATGGCATTATATCATGAGGAGGCCCAGACAGCAGCTTTGGAAATATCTTCCCATGATGCACCTGCTCTTTCTGCCCAAGATGCAGCTAGCAACCTAGTAGAGTGAGCCCTAACTCTGAAAGGAGGGGACGGTCCTGAAGATTTGTAGGCCTCTTATATAGTTTCTCTAATCCATCTGGAAATGGAACCTCTGGAAGCTCTGGAACCCTTTTTGGGGCCACTAAAAATAATCAGTAATTGGGAATCTTTCCTAAATTCACTAGTAACTTCTAAGTAGTGTAGAAGACATCTTCTTACATCTAAAAAACCAAACCTTTCTTCCTCCGGATTCCTGGGGGAGGAAAAAAAGCTAGGAAGAATCAATTCTTGGGACCTGTGGAAGTCAGACGAAACTTTGGGCAAGTACAAAGGGTCAGGCCTGATCACTACTCTGTTATCTAAAATCCTCAAGAAAGGATCTTTACATGAGAAAGAACCTAAATCAGAGACCCTTCTCCCAGAAGTTATCGCCAAAAGGAAAACCATCTTTAGAGTGACTAATTTTAAAGAGGCGTCATGCAGTGGCTCAAAAGGAGGTCTGGTAAGGGCATTCAGTACCAATGACAAATCCCAGGGGGGAACCTGCTTGACTACTCTGGGTGTATGTCTAGCCCTAGCGAGGAGGAATCCTTTAATTAAAGGCTCCTCCAACAGTCTTTTCTCCATGAACAGAAAAAGGGCAGCAACTTGAACCCCAAGCCCCTTTTCCTCTCCCCTCTGTAAAAAGTCCAGAACATAGGGGATGGAAAATGAGTCTACTCCAGCCCTTTTTGCCAGGCTACAAAGGTCATCCAAACTTTGATATACATCTTCCTTGTGACTAATTTATGGTTGTCTAGAATAGTCTCAATATCCCTAGCTGAACATCCTTTCAATTGTAGGATGTGCCGCTCAGCCTCCAAGCTGTCAGATGGTAAATCCGAGGGTTTGGATGTAGCATTGGTCCCTGGTGTAGAAGGTCTCTTCTCTCTGGCAGGGGCCAGGGGGGCTCTGAGAGTGATCTCAGTGTGGAGAACCAACTCCTCCTGGGCCAACATGGAGCAGTAAGAATCACTTCTGCTTGTTTCTGCACAATCTTTCAGGACACCAGAGGCAATAGTGGAATTGGAGGAAAGGCGTAGGCCAGGGGAAAATTCCACTGAAAAGAGAGCGAATCTGTCCTTAGGGACTTTGCTTCTCTCTCCAGAGAAAAATAAGCTGGAAGCTTCCTGTTGTAGGTGGAAGCAAACAAATCTACTTTGGGCATTCCCCACTTGACAACTAACTCCCAGAAGATTTCCTGGTTCAGTTCCCAACTGCTGGAAGTGACAGTTACTCTGCTCAGATAATCTGCCAGTATATTTGCTGACCCACTGATGTGGATTGTCCTGATTGAGGAAACATTGTCCTCTGCCCAGGAAAGGATCTGCTGACTCAACACTAGCAGGCTGTCTGAGCGAGTATCCCCCTGCTGTCGTGGCATTGTCCGAAAAAAATCAATACGTCCTTTGCATGGTTTTCAAAGTGACCAAAGTTTTTCCTACTGCTAACAATTCACTGTAGCTTGAGGATTGGGCTGCCTCTTCTTTTTGGCAGGTGCCCTGAGCCTGCCAATCCTCTGAGTGCACCCCCCCAACTCCACAAGCTGGCGTCTATGGTAATCTTTACTGGGAAACGCTGGACCCAAGCCTTCCTTACCTGCAGATGCTCCGGTTGGACCCACCAGGATAGATTGAGAGAATCGTCTCCTGGAAGCCGCATGACCTGGTCCAGAGAGGCCTTTCTGTGATCTCAACAACGCAGAAGAAATGCCTGTAGAGGTCTGGAATGCAACTGGGCCCAGGGCACTCCTGGAATTGCTGCAGTCATCAAGCCCAACAGCTACATTATCTGACGCAGGGATGCCTGGGGATTGCACCTGAATTTCTGCACAGAAAGGAGGATCTTGGAGATCTTCTCTTCCGGTAAGAAAATTCTTCGGGCGACTGAGTCTATCAGATTGCCCAAAAAAAGACAGCTCTGGGAGGGCAATGAGGAAAAGATGATCCGCATTCCGGCGATTGCTCTTAAAAAATGTAGTATTTATTAAAAAGCCACAGTGACCAAATGTAAATAAGAAAGGTTGACGCGTTTCAGCCTATAAGGCCTTAGTCATAACCAAAGAGAGGTGGGAGGGCACCAGAGCAGATTTTTGCAGATTGACTTTCCAACCCAATCTTTGGAAGGTCTGCAGATTTACTTCAGATCCAGATCCAAGCCCTCTTTGTCCGGGGCAAAGATCAAAAAGTTGTCCAAATAAGGGACGATTGAAATTTTCTGCAAACGAAAAAAGGCCATGACCTTTGTAAAAATTCTCGGGGGGCTGCCGAGAGACCAAAAGGAAGGGCTCTGAACTGCCAATGACTTAAGCCGAGAGGATCGCAAACCTCAAAAACCTCTGATGATCCTGATATATTGGAACATGGAGGTAAGCGTCCTGAAGATCCAGGGTCACCCTGAATACCTCTGGCAATAACAGTGATCAACTGCAGGCAGTTGCCCTCTGTGACACCATATGGTGGCTAGGATTCTGGATTGATTGATAGGAACACAAGATCTATGGTGCTGGAGGGTGTATGTTTTCTCCCCAATAACCTCCTTGTCCTGGTCATATATTTGGATTTCCCTTCATCCCTTGGGCCCTCTGACCTCGGTAGAGCTGGGGTAGATTGACCTTCTTGTTGGATGTTATATGAAGTTCACCATCTACACATATGATCTACATGGTTGTACAGTATGGTTTTTACCTCCTTTTTTAGGTAAAGTCTTCTTCTTCCCACGTTCAGAATCTCTTGTTCTGGATGGGGATTTGAACTTGCGTGGCCTCTTGCAAGTCCTCTTAGTCAAAGCTGCAGCACAATCTGCGCATGCTCCAGCGTCAGATACCGGAGAATTTCCATGATGTTTTCAGCTAACATCATATACCTCATCTTGCATCACAGGGTCAATGGGAGGTTCCCAACCAGAGGAAGAGGCAGCGTCAGGATCAGGAAGAGCCTGTATCAGAGGTGGGAGGATATCAAAAGGAGGGCCGAGGATGAAAGTAGGCGGCCGGGATGTCGTAGTAGCCGGAGGGGAAGCAGAGGACGATATGGAGGAAGGAGGTGTAAGCAAGAGACACAGCCACTGTTCACCATCATCCGAGCCAGCAACAAAGACAAAAACTGGTTTAGCTGCTTCATTTGGTCTGCCAATATCCCATATATGTTGGGTGGGGACATTTCATGACCCCCCCCCCCCCCCCCCCCGCTAATCTAAACTGTTAGACAGGGCCAATTTGGGGTTGTTTTTGCAGGCTAGCTGGTAAGTGTGCTGAGAAATGTTTTAACAGTTTGGGGAAATCACTGCAATACAGGGAAAGCAATGTGGAGGACTCCTACAAGGGAAAGTAGCTTAGGGATCCCACCTTACTACACAAGAAAAGCAGTGAAGGGATATCACTCTTCTATAGGGAAAAGCAATGTAGGAGGATTAGACTGGAGGGAAAAGGAGTATAGAGTACTTACTTTAATAAATTATAGGAAATCAGCTTAAGGAACTCACCTTACTACAGGGGGAAACACTGTCTGTACCAAAGAGACATTGGAGCTGTTTCAAAAGGTTAATGGAAAGCAATTTAAAATGTTGTCAGTTCTAAATATGTGGCATGGTGACCATTTTTTGTGTAGTATGCCTATGCAATTTTATACCAGACCTGAAGAGCCTGGCATTAATCATGGGGAACCCCCATGCTGTTTTTTGCTTACATGGCCAGGATTTCCCGGCCATTTAAAATGAAAGGAGCCAGTGAAGTCACTGGGTCATTAAGGACTCAGTGGTGCCTGCACCCAGAATTGTCCTTAACAACCATTGACAATGGGAAGCATAATCACGTTAGTAATCACTGAACAAGTAAATGGTCGAGTGTTTGTCCAAACAGCCAAGGTTCGGACCTTAGCATTGTTCATAACTGACATCAATGTTGTGCGTTAACTTTGCAGCTCCTGACATCAATGTGCACTTCAGTACGTTGCAAAAAATGTTGCAGCTCAACATTTTTAGGCTTTGAGGTACTGTATGTTACAGCCTAACTCAATACATAAAAATGTGCTCCTATTGTGCGGCCCTGTGGAAGTTGTGGAGGTGGCACACTTTGCAATTACTTTATGTATACAGGTGAATTATACCTTGTTTTTCCAGAAAAAAATGGGCCTTCATTTGATGGTAATATAATGCTAATGACAATCTCCTGATTTTGTTTCATTATCAAGGTAAAAAATGTCCCAAAATATAAAAGATATACATTATACATATATATGGGACACGAACATGGGGGGGGGGGGGGGGTCTGCCTGTAAATGGCACATCCGTGCGATGTATAGAACATGCCGCAGCAATAATGACATTTCTAAAGGTAGAAATGTAATTTAACCCCTTGCCTACCAAGCCAATTCTGACATTTCTCTCCTACATGTAAAAATAATTTCTTGATCATACATCACGGGACACAGGAGCTTCATTACATAGTGGGTTATATAGGCACCTCTGGTGATTGGACACTGGTTAACCCCCAATTAAGGAGAATTCCTCCCCTATATAACCCCTCCCATATGGGAGGTACCTCAGTTTTTTTGCCAGTCTAAGGTGGTTGGTCACGTAAAACATATGCTATGAAGAAAGCTCTGTGCAGGTCCCTGCGGGGGTCTAAGGGCTATGATAACTGGATCCATATCTCAGGCCGATATTTGACTCCCAAGATGATATGGTACCCGGGCCTCGTCATCCGAAGAAACTAGGTTTTGCCTGTAAGTCCTCTCCTGTTGGAAGACTGGGCTCTGGGAAAACCAGACTTGGTGTACTATTTACATAGTGGCACGAAAGTTTCTGGCAGAGTCTTTTACAAGGTCCAGGTAAGAGGTTCCTCTCAGAAGGAACCCAAAAAATCCTGAAGGTTGGCACAACTCTGCCCGCCGTGATGGGTGAAGGCTGGAATCTGTCTGTTTTCAGCAATTCCTGCGGCGAGGACAGGTAAGAGAAGTTAATCTTATATAAATCATATATTATGGATTTCTTCATGTGACTAGTTGTATGTCTTACCTGGTTTCCACCACTAGAGGGAGTAAGAGCAGCCTGATGCATACTTACATGCCTTTCAGATACACACGCTCAGTGAAGCCTGTTTTTGTCAGATGGCTCACGTCTCCGCTGCAGACTCTGCCACAGTAGAGGTAAGAGAGGGGTCCCACGTAGTCTAGGGGTCCCGCGTGGCTCTGTGGGTGATCCTCTCCCCCCTTGGACGACCGGCAGTCCGCATGCATGCACGCTGAGTGTGCTCCCATGCTAATGGATGGTGGGGGGGTGTGGTTGCGGGCCGTGCATGGTGCTTTACTGCGCAGGCGGCAAAGCGGCAATTTTAAAAAGCCCAGAGCGCCAGGGGGCTGCAAGAAGGGCCGCTGATAGGCCCTGTTGTAGCGGGCCTGGCCAGCAGGGGGGGCCCGGGAAACCTGTCCACAAAACTAATTAATATGAAAAAAAATAAAAAATCCTCCAGCCACCATGACCAAACATCTGTCTGCTTCATCCCCCCCTTCCCCCCTGTTACTTTTTGAGTTTTTTTATTTTTTTTTATTTTGAGCTCAGTATCTGCAGGTGGCGACAGGGGGAGGGACTATTTTTTCTATTTCGGGCGCGGAAGAATGTCTCTTCCTCGCCCGCTCCTCATGCTGGCTCAAGTCCCGGCCAGCATGTCGTTTCCTGGCGCCACGGCGTGATTCCTCTCCCTCTGCTCTGAAGCAGTGAAGCGAGCGGGGCCGCCAGTGGCAGAAGAAAAAAAGAAGCAGCTGGCATGACTGGAGTAGTTTATGGACACCGGCACTCTAGGCAGCAGCAGGATCATGGAAAAAGTGACTCCTGGGGCCAGGTGTGTGGATTCGAGATCTACTAATACTACTGCAGCAGCATATATATATATATATATATATATATATATATATATATGGATATATATATGTATATGTGGATATATATATATATATATATATATGTGGATATATATATATATATATATATATATATATATATATATATGTGTGTTTTTGTTTTTTTTTTCAAAATAGTTTTTATTTTTTTGTTTTTTTTTAAAGTAAAAACCGCAGAGGTGACCAAATACCACCACAAGAAAATAAATATCACTTGTAGACAAGCCTGCACTTTTTTTCAAGGCAAGGTCTGGGGAGGGGCCAGGAGTGGGGCTAAGGCTAGGTTCACACTGCTGCGGGTGGGAGATCCGGATGTGATTCGCACCGCACTGCAAATCACATCCGATCTCTGTAGCGATGCGAGTTCAGCCATACAGATAGTATGGCTGAATTCGCATCGCTCCCGCCGCAAACTCGCACAGGACCCTTTTTTTGGTCCGCAGCAGAATCGGATCGCATGGGTGTTCACACAATGCGATCCGATTCCTGTGCGAGTGTGCAGATCGCACTGCGATATGCGGACGGATCTGGGGGTGTCATTAACATTTCATTGACACTCCCAGCAGTCCGCATAGGGCAGTGTGAACTGCCGGCGGGAGGCATGCGATGTGGGAAAACGCCGCGGATTCGCGGCGTTCCCGCATCGCCATGGTGTAAACCCAGCCTTAAGGAGGGACCAGGGGCAGGGCCAAGCGTGGAACTGAAGGGGGCCCCGTCAGGTAGGCTGTACGGGGCCCCATGATTTCTATCAGCGGCCCTGGCTGTAAGTGGAAGACACAGGAGCTGTGGGCAGTAAGCATCCTAAGGGATTGGATCCAGGCAAACCTAAGACACCTACTCAGCATCAGGTTTAAGCATATATATTTATTGTGAGACTTGGAGCACAACAGTGATTGCACTTTTGTACTAGTACCTCTGCTTTGTAGCTTAGGACTATGACTCGTAAGAGGGTCTCAGGGGGAGGTAACAAGGGCACTGGTAAATCACCGCCTAGGTCTAGGGGTCCTAAAAATGCCTGTAGTTTACCATCCCCCCCTGCAAGACTGGAGCCAGCCTCACAGGATGAGTCAGTGCCCCTGTCAGGTTTTGCAGCCTCTCCTAATGTTTCAGCCCCAGTGTATGTCACTGAAGACTCCCTTAAGGCTACATTGGAGGGTTTTGAAGGGAGAATCATGAATTTTATTTCAGCTTCCCTAAAAGATAGCAGAAAAAGAGCTAGATCCCCTCCCTCTGCTGAGATTCCTCTTTCAGATGACACCTCTGACAATGAGGAGAGATCCCTATCATGGGATAGGGATCAAGAGCAGTCGGATGAGTCAGAGGAAGAGGAGAGAGTCCCCTCCTCCCAGGCACTCAGAAAACAGGTTCAATATTATACTGAGTTGGTGTGTACCACATTCAGAATGCCCGCTGCTGAGGCCGCTACATCCTCTGTTTCTTCCCTGGGGGTCAGGAAAATCCCACAGACTGCTTTTTCCTTTCCAATTCATCCCTTAATAGATAAATTGTTGTATGAGGATTGGGGACATCCCGATAAACTGTTTGCTCCTCCTAAAAGGTTCTCTATGCTTTATCCTCTGGAGGAAAGTTTCACCAAGAAATGGGGGGTCCCATCTGTCGATGCGGCTGTTTCTTGTGTGAATAGAAACCTGACCTGTCCTTTGGATAATGCTCAGGTATTTAAGGATCCAACTGATAAGAAGCTGGAAACGTTATTAAAAGCCTCCTTTTCCATGGCTGGCGCTGTAGTGCAGCCTACAGTCGCAACTATGGGGTTGTGTCAGTTTCTCAAGGAACAGGTTAAGCAGATGCTTGGCCTCCTTCCCAGTGAGGAAGTGGAGAATTATGCAGAGATTCCTCAAATTCTGTGTTTTATGATTGATGCGATTTTGGATTCGGTCCAACAAGCATCTTGTTTGTCTCTCCTGTTGGTACACATGCGAAGAGCCCTATGGCTAAAAAATTGGGCAGCAGAGCTGCCATGTAAGAAGTATTTGATTGGGTTCCCGTTTAAGGGGGAACGCTTATTTGGGGAAGAATTAGATAAATTTGTCCAAAAGATTACAGGGGGTAAATCTACTCTCCTTCCAATCAAAAAGAGCAAACGTCCATCATTTAGGCGTTCTCTTTCTCCCGGAGCATCAAGCTCTAAGCAGTGGCGACGGCCTTTCCAACCTCCCTCTACAGGAAAGGCCCAAGGCCACGCCCAGGGGCAGAAAAAGACTTGGGAGCGAAAGCCTGCCAAGCAGAGCCCAAAAGCTTCCTTGTGAAGGGGCGCCCCCACTCGGCCGAGTGGGGGGAAGGCTCCTGCAGTTTGCAGAAGCCTGGCGGGAAGAGATCCGGGACAAGTGGGTAACCTCCTCGGTATCTCTGTGCTACAAGCTAGAGTTTCGGGAGATTCCACCTTCTCGCTTCCTAAGGTCAAGGATCCCCAAGGATCCAGTAAAGCAAAAATCGCTACTTCTGGCCTTAGATCACTTACTATCCCAGGGGGTGATAGTGGAAGTGGACCCAAAAGAACAGGGTTCAGGTTTTTACTCAAATCTCTTCACCGTTCCAAAGCCAAATGGAGGTGTCAGACCTATCCTGGATCTGAACCGGTTTTTGCACATCCGGTCTTTCCGAATGCAGTCAATACGTTCTGTGGTCTCCTCCCTGCAAGGGGGAGAGTTTATGGCATCAATAGATATCAAGGATGCATATCTTCATGTGCCAATTTTTTCTGCACACCAAAAGTATCAAAGGTTCGCGGTAGATCAGCGCCATTTTCAATTTGTGGCCTTGCCGTTCGGTCTCGCTACGGCTCCTCGAGTCTTCACAAAGATTCTAGACCCTCTCTTGGCAAACCTAAGAGCTCAGGGTATAACCGTGATGGCTTATCTAGACGATTTGCTTCTCATAGAGAAAACAGTAGTGCTCTTGAACCCCAGTGTTACCAGAACGTTAGAACACCTGGGACGCCTAGGTTGGATTATAAACCTAGAAAAGTCGTTCCTACAGCCTGCTACCAGGTTGGAGTATCTGGGCATGGTCATCGGCACCGCTCAGGGCGGGGTGTTTCTACCAAGGCCAAAGGTCATGGCTATAGGGGATCTGGTGCGCCTAATTCTGGGCAGAAGATCTTCCCCCATTCGGTTGTGTATGAGACTGTTAGGGAAAATGGTCGCCTCCTACGAGGCCGTTCCATTCGCCCAGTTTCACTCAAGGCCTTTGCAAAGATGCATCCTTGCTACTTGGAACAGGAAGCCCCAGGCCTTGGACCTTCCTATGTGTCTATCCCCAGGGACACGCAAGAGTCTCGTTTGGTGGTTACAAACCAAGAATCTGCTGAAAGGCAAAACCTTTCTTCCTCTTCCATGGAAGATTATAACTAAAGATGCCAGCCTGACAGGCTGGGAAGCAGTGTTGGGGGAGTCGTGCTCGCAGGGGAAATGGTCTGCGATCGAGAAGCTATTGCCCATAAATGATCTGGGCAGTTTATATGGCTCTCATAAACTGGTCTTACAGACTACGGGGTCTCTCTGTTCGAGTTCAGTCTGACAATGCCACAGCTGTGACCTATATCAATCACCACGGTGGCACCAGGAGTCTGGTTGCACAAAGAGAGGTGAATCGCATACTTGCTTCGGCAGAAAAGCATGTTCCATGCCTTTCTGCAGTCTTCATTCCAGGAGTGGAAAATTGGCAAGCGGACTTTCTAAGCCGCCAACAGTTATGCCCAGGAGAATGGGCTCTACACTCCGACTTATTTCGGATCATATGTCACAAATGGGGCACTCCAGACGTAGATCTGTTTGCGTCCAGATTTTAACAGAAAACTGGACAAATTTGTGACAAGGACAAGAGATGTACTTGCTCAGGGGTCAGATGCTCCGACAGTTCCCTGGGATCAGTACAATCTAATCTATGCCTTCCCACCATTCCCGCTTCTGTCACGGTTCCTGGGAAGAGTCAAGAGGGAAACAAAGTTGGTTCTTTTGGTAGCCCCGGCTTGGCCCAGACGACCTTGGTACGCAGAGATCTTGAAGTTGGCAGTAGGCAGGCCGTGGATCCTTCCTCTCCGGTCAGATCTACTCTCGCAGGGTCCAATTTACCATCCTGCTTTACACAGTCTAAGGCCGCGTACACACGCGCGGACTGTTCGCCCAACCTTGTTCGGCAAACAGTTTGTCAAACAGTCCGCTCAAAATTTGCATGAGCGGACTTGCCCACACACGAGCGGACTGTTTGACGAACAAGGTTGGGCAAACAGTTCGCTCAACTTTTGAAATGAACGGACTCGCCCACGTAAGGAGGAGGCAAATCCGCCCATTTCGAGCGCGTGTACAGGTAGGCGGGGCCCGCGAAGGAGACGTCGCGGGCTCCGCCGCCTGGAATGGGCTTAAAGGGGAACCCCAACGCCGAAAAAAATCGGCGTGGGGGTTCCCCCCAAGTCCACACCAGACCCTTGTCCGAGCACGCTACCCGGCCGGCCAGGAAAGGGGGGCGAGCGAGCGCGCCCCCCCCTCCTGAGCCGTACCAGGCCGCGTGCCCTCAACATGGGGGGGTGCCTTGGGGAAGGGGGGGGCCGCGCGGCCCCCCCACCCCAAAGCACCTTGTCCCCATGTTGATGAGGACAAGGGCCTCTTCCCGACAACCCTGGCCGTTGGTTGTCGGGGTCTGCGGGCGGGGGGCTTATCGGAATCCGGGAGCCCCCTTTAAGAAGGGGGCCCCCGGATACCGGCCCCCCACCCTATGTGAATGAGTATGGGGTACAATGTACCCCTACCCATTCACCTGTGAAATAAAGTACAAATAAAAACACAACACAGGGGGAAAAAATATTTTATTGCACAGCCGGGGGTCTTCCGTCTTCGGGGGTCTTCTCGCCGGACTCCTCCGCTATGTGTGTGTAGCTCTTTTGCCAGCGGAGGAGTCCGGCTTTCTTCCTCCCCGCCGCCGGCCTCTTCTCCCGACTTCGGGGGTCTTGTCCCCCTCTTCGGTTCTTCTGCCGGGCCACCGCGCCTGGTCCGGTGGCCCGGTCTTCTGTCGCCGTCTTCCGTTCTTCTGTCGCCGCCTTCGGTTCTTCTGCCGGGCCACCGCGCCTTCTTGTAGCTCTTTTACAGGCGGTGGCCCGGTCTTCTGTCGCCGTCGCCGCCTTCCGTTCGTGTTCTTCTTCTTGTTCTTCTCCAGGCGATGTTGACACGTCGCTCCCTCCGGCCGGAATGCCAGAGCCGCCCTGCGCTGTGACTTATATAGTGACAATGGGGCGGGGTCACATGGTATATGTCACATGGGTTGATGTCACATGGTGACCCCGCCCCCTTACGATGTCATAGTCCCCATGTGACATCAACCCATGTGACCAACCCATGTGACATATACCATGTGACCTCGCCCCATTGTCACTATATAAGTGACCGCACAGCGCGTCCCCGGCATTCCGGCCGGAGAGCTCGTCGAGTCAACATCGCCTGGAGAAGAACAAGAAGAACAAGAAGATGAACACGAACGGAAGGCGGCGACGGCGACAGAAGACCGGGCCACCGCCTGTAAAAGAGCTACAAGAAGGCGCGGTGGCCCGGCAGAAGAACCGAAGGCGGCGACAGAAGAACGGAAGACGGCGACAGAAGACCGGGCCACCGGACCAGGCGCGGTGGCCCGGCAGAAGAACCGAAGAGGGGGACAAGACCCCCGAAGTCGGGAGAAGAGGCCGGCGGCGGGGAGGAAGAAAGCCGGACTCCTCCGCTGGCAAAAGAGCTACACACACATAGCGGAGGAGTCCGGCGAGAAGACCCCCGAAGACGGAAGACCCCCGGCTGTGCAATAAAATATTTTTTCCCCCTGTGTTGTGTTTTTATTTGTACTTTATTTCACAGGTGAATGGGTAGGGGTACATTGTACCCCATACTCATTCACATAGGGTGGGGGGCCGGTATCCGGGGGCCCCCTTCTTAAAGGGGGCTCCCGGATTCCGATAAGCCCCCCGCCCGCAGACCCCGACAACCAACGGCCAGGGTTGTCGGGAAGAGGCCCTTGTCCTCATCAACATGGGGACAAGGTGCTTTGGGGTGGGGGGGCCGCGCGGCCCCCCCCTTCCCCAAGGCACCCCCCCATGTTTAGGGCACGCGGCCTGGTACGGCTCAGGAGGGGGGGCGCGCTCGCTCGCCCCCCTTTCCTGGCCGGCCGGGTAGCGTGCTCGGACAAGGGTCTGGTGTGGACTTGGGGGGAACCCCCACGCCGATTTTTTTCGGCGTTGGGGTTCCCCTTTAAGCCCATTCCAGGCGGCGGAGCCCGCGACGTATCCTTCGCGGGCCCCGCCTACCTGTACACGCGCTCGAAATGGGCGGACTTTCCGAGCGGGAACAGTCCGCTCATTTCGAAAGTACAGCGGACAGGCCCACACACGGGCGGACTGTTCGCTCAAACACAGTTTCAGCGGACAGTTTTTCGGAATTTCCGAAAGACTTTGTCCGTCCAACTGTCCGCTGAAACTGTCCGCTGAAAGCCCACACACGAGCGGACTGTCCGCCCAAACACTGTTCAGCGGACAAGGTTGGGCGAACAGTCCGCCCGTGTGTACGCGGCCTTAGTTTAATGGTTTGGCTGCTGAGAACCACATTCTGAGAGATCGTGGGCTTTCGGAGCCAGTCCTTTCTACTCTGGTCAGTGCCAGAAAGCCGGCCTCCAGGCTTATTTACTACAAAATCTGTAAGGCATATGTTTCCTGGTGTGAACCCAGGGGATGGCATCCTAGAAAGTATGTCATTAGCAGGATCTTGGCTTTCCTCCAGTCAGGCCTAGAAATGAATTTGGCCGTAAGCACTATCAAAGTGCAGATTTCGGCCTTGTCAGTGTTTTTCCAGAAGCCACTTGCATCACATTCCCTTGTGCGGGCTTTCATCCAGGGGGCTATGCGGTTAAGGCCGCCAGTCAAACCTCCGGTATGCCCATGGGATCTGAATTTGGTTCTCTCGCCCTTGCAGGGGCAAACATTTGAACCTTTGCATCAGGCTTCATTAGTTCTTTTGACTAAAAAATTGGTTTTCTTGATAGCCATATCCTCAACTAGAAGAGTGTCAGAACTAGCAGCTCTCCAGCAAGGAACCTTATCTAATTATTCATAAGGACCGGGTAGTAATGCGTCCTAATAGGTCCTTTCTGCCTAAGGTGGTTTCAGGATTCCATTTGAATCAAGATGTAATCCTACCATCCTTTTTTCCGGATCCACAGTCCGCAGAAGAAGAGTCTTTGCACACTTTAGATGTGATAAGGGCAATCAGTATCTATCTTCAGGCAACTGCTCAGATAAGAAAAACGGATTGCTTATTTATTTTGCCGGAAGGCCCTAGGAAGGGCCAGGCGGCATCAAAATCCACTCTCTCAAGGTGGATTAGACAGGTTATTTTTCAGGCCTATAGTGTAAAGGGGAAGAGTCCTCCTTTTCAAGTAAAAGCGCACTCAACGAGGGCTGTAAGTGCTTCTTGGGCAGTGCATCACCAGGCCTCCCTGGCTCAGATCTGTAAGGCTGCAACTTGGTCATCAGTCCACACATTCACCAGATTTTATCAGGTGGATGTCAGAGGGCAAGAGGATATCGCCTTTGGGCGCAGTGTACTGCAGGCTTCAGTTTAGATCCTCTGGTCCATGGCGGTCTATGATTCTGATCTGTGTCTCCCTCCCCTCAAACTGAGCATTGCTTTGGGACATCCCACTATGTAATGAAGCTCCTGTGTCGTGATGTATGATCAAGAAAATAGGATTTTTATATACAGCTTACCTGTAAAATCCTTTTCTTGAGAGTACATCACGGGACACAGGGCTCCCGCCCTTCTTGGGTTTTACGTGGTTTCTTATTGCTTTGCTACAAAACTGAGGTACCTCCCATATGGGAGGGGTTATATAGGGGAGGAATTTGCCTTAATTGGGGGTTAACCAGTGTCCAATCACCAGAGGTGCCTATATAACCCACTATGTAATGAAGCTCCTGTGTCCAGTGATGTACTCTCAAGAAAAGGATTTTACAGGTAAGCTGTATATAAAAATCCTATTTTTTTTGCTAGAAAATTACATAGAACCCACAAACATTATATGTTTTTTTTTTTTTAGGAAAGACCCTAGAGAATACAATCTTGCACGGTATTTGCGCAGCAATTTTTGGAATGCATTTTTTGGGGAAATTTTTTTTTTTGTGCTTTAAAAAAAAAAAAACAGTAAAGTTAGCCCAATGTTTTTGCATAATGTGATAGATGAAGTTACGCCTAGTAAATAGATACTCTAACATGTCACGCTTTAAAATTGCATACACTTGTTGAATGGTGCCAAACTTCGCTACTTAAAAATCCCCTTAGGTGAAGCTTTAAAAATGATTACTGGTTATATGTTTTGAGTTACAGAGGAGGTCAAAAATGATTATTGGTCTTGCTCTAACGTTCACGGTGATACCTCACATATGTGGTTTGAGCACCAATTTCACATGTGGGCAGGACTTACGTATGTGTTCGCTTCTGCGTGTGAGCTCACAGGGACGGGGGCGCTTTAATTTTTTTTGTTAATTTTACTTTATTTTAGCTTGACACTTCTTTCCCCCCAAAAAATCAAGGAATGTAAACATCCCTTGTAATAGGAATATGGCATGACAGCTCCTCTTTACAGTGAAATATGGGGTCAATAAGACCCCACATCTCTCCTCTAGGCTGGGAAGCCTAAAATAAAAAAATAAAAAAAGCGGCACCATTTTTATGAGTACAGAGGCTGGACGTGATGTCATAACATCATGCCCGGCCTCTGAATGATCATAGAGACTCCGGCGACCATCTGATCTGCTCTATTCTGAACATCTAGGGCCGACAGATCCTGTGTCCGACTCACCGATCGTAGCAGTAAGTCGGTAGAAGCACTTGAGGGTGGCGGGAGGGGGGATGTCCCCTCTCACTTCCCAAAAGAACGATCAAGTGGTGGAACAACCACTATGATCATTCTTACAGTGCGCAGAATCGCCGGCTCTGAAAGACAATATCTGAATGATGCCTGTAGCTGCAGGCATCATTCAGATATCCTGGCTCAAATCCAAGGATGCCATTTGGCATACGGATGGCGGAAAGCGGTTAAACTTTCTCGCGGCTGTAATGTAGATGAAAATCAAGGAAAAAACTGCATAGGGTCCCACCCCGATCCATACCAGGCCCTTGGGGTCTGATATGGATAACAAGGGGAACTCCATACCAAAATGTAAAAAACAATTGGCGTGGGGTCCCCCCCAAAAGCCATACCAGACCTTTATCCGAGCATGCAGTCTGGAGGTCAGGATGGGGGGGCGAGGGAGCGCCCCCCTCCTGAACCATACCAGGCCACATGTTGATGGGGACAAGAGCATCTTCCCAACAACCCTGGCCATTGGTTGTCGGGGTCTGCGGGTGTGGGGCTTATCTGAATCTGGCAGCTCCTTTTAACAAAGGGCCCCCAGATCCCACCCCCCCATGTGAATGGGTATCAGGTACATTGTACCCCTACCCATTCAGCAAAAAAAGTGGTAAAATGTAAAAACCACAACAGGCAGTTTTTGACAATTCCTCTATTAAAAAAGAAAAAAAAGTGTTGCACGATGTACATCCATTATCAATCACGCCACCGGACAGACCTGAAAAATAGAAAAAACTCTGCTTCCATGGGACACCTCCCGGTGACTTTTGTCTTTTCACTTTGACAGCTCTTATACAGGCCACCCTCTGATGTCACATGATGTCAGAAGGGGCGGGGTCAATCGGTTACATCACCGGGTGTCCCCGCCCTTGCCTATATAACAGCTATCAAAACCAAGAGACAGCAGTCATGGGGAGGCCTCCCATCGAAGCAGAGCTTTTTTAATTTTTTTTGGTCCGTTGGGCGGGGTGATTGAAGATGGACATCGAGGACACTTTTTTTTTTCTCTTTTAATAAAGGATATTAACCATTTCTATACCGGGCCATAGTCGAATGACGCCCACAGATGGAATCTCCCATCCTGGGTGGGTGTCATATGACGTCCTCGGTATTTCGCCACTCCTGCGGGCCCGCATCGCGGCGATCATGGATGAGCTGTGTTCCTCGGATGCAGCCCCTCCCCTAGGGAGGAAGTAGAGAGGAGACGTTGCTGGAAGAGGCAGAAGACGAGTCACCCACCAGAGAAGAGACTCAAACCCAGCTGTCACCTGATTCCTGGCTTTAAACTCATCCGGCACCCCGCTAAGAACCCCGAATCTCATCTATGTAGATCTGAGAGTCAAATGACCCCAAGGGAGAGGTGTCCCTACGATAGAAGTGAGGATCCATATTACCTAATCTTTAAGCTGGGACTGGCCCTCTAGTGGCGGAATTGTATCACTACATCCCTCCTTTGGATTTCCTGATGGCTATTATTTATGAATGAAATAAGAGAATCCTGGAGTTTGTTTGATCAGCTTATTCACTTCGTTTGAAGGTGAGAGTTCTGGGAGCCTTGAGTAGCGGATATTCTATCATTGATCCCTCCTCCATTTTATATATTTTAATCCGTGCTTTTTTATGGACTATTTTTTTCACGGCATTGAATGTATGCACATATTTATATTAATTTGAATTTGTGTATTTTATTTGAGTGGCACGATTTGCGCAGGACCCACCCCTCTATATCCATTATTTGATAGTTTGTGTTCACTATTTTGTCCTGCTGCATTTTTTTAGTTAGCATTTGCACTTTATATCACTCAGGCTCTTTTTCACAGCATCTGTGTTTCATTAATTCTGATTTTGGACTTTGTTTCACTTTAGTCACTTATTACCACTTAGCGGCGCGAGGGCTGACCACTTTCATGACTGAGTAATTGGCATTCAAAATGTGAGAGCGCTGAAAGCTAAAAATTGGTCTGGGAAGGAAGGGTGTATAAATTCCCTGCATTGAGGGGTTAAAGGATGTGTAATACTGTCTGTTGTGGTTTTTACTTTTTTTGGTAAATGGGTACGATACCCATTCACATGGGGGGGGGGGGGCTGGGATCACAGGGTCCCCTTGTTGAAGGGGGTTTCCAGATTTCGATAAGCCCCCCGGCTGCAGACCCCAACAACCACCGGCCAGGGTCATTGGGAAGAGGCCCTTGTCCCCATTAACCCAAAAGCACCCTCCCCTGTTGAGGACAAGTGGCCTGGTATGGTTCAGGAGGTGGGGTACTCGCTCGTGTCCCCCTTTCCTGACATGCCAGGCTGCTTGCTCCAACAAGGGTCTGGTATGGACTTTGGAGGGGATCCCACACCAATTTCTATTTAAATTTTGGCGTGGAGTTCCCCTTAAAATCTATACAAGACTCAAAGGGCCTGGTATGGATTTTGGGGGGGGGACCCCACACCATTTTCTTCTTAATTCTGTCATATGGTTCCCCTTAACACACTGTATTATATACTCTGCACTGCACTATATTATATATACTACACTATATACTCTGCAATATATTATATATACTACACTGATGGCACTATATACTCTCCATTGTTATATATTCTACATTGACTGCACTATATACTCTGAAATGTATTATATATACTACACGGACTGCACTATATACTCTGTACTGTATTATATATACACTATATAACAAAAGTGAGTACACCCCTAAGTGAACATTTCCAAATTGGGACCAAAGTGTCAATATTTTGTGTGGCCACCATTATTTTCCAGCAGAGTCTTAAACCTCTTGGAGTCCTCCTCATCTCAATGATGACATCACGATGGTGCACTCCTCCACCTTCTGTTTGAGGATTCCCCACTGATGCGCAATAGGGTTTAGGTCTGGAGATATGCATAGCCAGTCCATCGCCTTTACCCTCAGCTGCTTGAGCAAGGCAGTAGTTGCCTTGGAGGTGTGTTTGGGGTCGTTATGTTGGAATACTGCCCTGTGGCCCAGTCTCCAAAGGGAGGGGGATCATGCTCTGCTTCAGTATGTCAAAGTACATGTTGGCATTCATGGTTCCCTCAATGAACTGTAGCTCCCCAGTGCCAGCAGCACTCATGCAGCCCCAGACCATGCCACTCCCACCACCATGCTTTACTGTAGGTAAGACACACTTGTCTTTGTACTCCTCACCTGGTTGCCACCACACACGCTTGACACCATCTGGACCAATTAAGTTTATCTTGGTCTCATCAGACCACAGGACATGGTTCCAGTATTCAATGTCCTTAGTCTGTTTGTATTCAGCAAACTGTTTACAGGCTTTCTTGTGCATCCTCGTTAGAAGAAACTTCCTTCTGGGGTGACAGCCATGCAGATCAATTTGATGCAGTGTGCGGCCTATGGTCTGAGCACTGACAGGCTGACCCCCCACCCCTTTAACCTCTGCAGCATTGCTAGCAGCACTCATATTCCAATATATATAGATATGATACCGAACACGTGCACTCAACTTCTTTGGTCGACCATGGTGAGGCCTGTTCTGAGTGGAATCTGTCCTGTTAAACCACTGTACGGTCTTGGCCACCCTGCTGTAGCTCAGTTTCAGGGTCTGTGAGCAAACCCCTAAGTTAAAATTTCCAAACTGGGCCCAAAGTGTCAAAATTTTGTGTGGTCCACCATTATTTTCCAGCACTGCCTTAACCCCCCTTCGGCGTGGAGTTCATCAGAGCTTCACAGGTTGCCACTGGAGTCCTCTTCCACTCCTCTATAACAACATCAGAGCTGGTAGATGTTAGAGACCTTGCGCTCCTCCGCCTTCAATTTGAGGTTGCGCAATAGGAATTAGGTCTGGAGACATACTTGGCCAGTCCATCACCTTTACCCTCAGCTTCTTTGGCAAGGCAGTGGTCATCTTGGAGGTGTGTTTGGGGTTGTTATCTTGCTGGAATACTGCCCTGCGGCCCAGTCTCCGAAGGCAAGAGATCATGCTCTGCTTCAGTATGTCACAGTACATGTTGACATTCATAGCTCCCTCAATGAACTGTAGCTCTCCAGTGCCGGCAGCACTTCTGCAGCCCCAGACCATGACACTCCCACCACCATGCTTGACTGTAGGCAAGATACACTTGTCTTTGTACTACTTACCTGGTTGCTGCCAAACATGATTGACACCATCTGAACCAAATAAGTTTATCTTGGTCTCATCAGACCACAGGACTTGGTTCCAGCAATGCATGTCCTTAGTCTGCTTGTCTTCAGCAAACTGTGGGCTTTCTTGTGCATCATCTTTAAAGAGGCTTCCTTCTGGAATGACAGCCATGCATTCCAATTTGATGCAGTGTGCAGCGTATGATCTGATCACTGACAGGCTGACCCCCCCACCCTTTCAACCTCTGCAGCAATGCTGACAGCACTTATACGTCTTTTCCCCAAACTTTTCTCCTTCACTGATAGGCAACACTCATGGGCACCTTTGGGACTGCACTGATAATCAGTGCACATGTTTCTTTTAGAGAAGCTGGTCATCAGCTCTCTTCTCCTCCCAGGTGAGTATGAGGAAAGGAGTGCCGATAACAGGGTTCTATTTACAGTGCATCCAGAAAGTATTCACAGCGCTTTACTTTTTCCACATTTTATTATGTTACAGACTTATTCCAATATCGATTAACTTCATTATTTTCTTCAAATTTCTACAAACAATACCTCATAATGACATAATAGAAGTTTGTCTGAAATATTTTCAAATCTATTAAAAATGAAAAAAATAAAAAACCCATGTTCATAAGGATTCACAGTCTTTGCTGAATACTTTGTTGAAGCACCTTTGGCACCTTCAGGCATGTGATGACAAAGGGGTCCTGCGTGGCTCTGAAACATTGCACTACTTTGCTTTGTGACGTGACCTTTCTTGAACAAAAAAAGTGGATGGAATTGATGATCCTTGGGTGTTCCAGTGATAAGGCATCTAAGTGGGTCCCGACATTATTGTCAGGATGCATCCAGAGGCTGAAGTGGTTCGGTGATGTCAACTGACAGTGTGCTTCAGCCTACTGTTGGATGATTCTGGGTCACAGGAGAGTACAAGTAAGTGCACTGTGGTACCCCAGAAGATAAGCATAGCGAAACAAGCTTTAGCCCTTCTGCATTTAAAAGAAACCTAATGTGATTGGCTGTCACATCCCATTGGCTCTTGATCATCACTGTTACCAGGAGCTGTAACTGGTCATAATGCTGGGGTGTGATTCAGTGTACTCCTCACACACTATATATGTGTGTGTGTGTAGCGGATGACATTTGGGATCAAATGTCACACGCATTGTAAATGTAGTTTTTGCCTCAGGATAATAAGATTCTGAGGGTTAATTATTGTAGGTAGGCCTAACACCAGTCTGACCAGGCTATGTTTGAAAGTTCTGCCTGGTCATGCGAACGGTGAGGTGCACATGACAGGCTAGAATCAAGTCTGGTTGGACGTTTGGGTATGGCCCTATCGGAGCCAATCAGTGGGAGTGCCGGGGCCCACTGAGGAGTCTGGGAGGGGGTACTTAAACAGGTGTGGGTCACGTGTTCAGGGTTCCGGAGTTGTTTGTGAGACCCGTGTGGTCTGTTCTGGTTACAGGACTGGGGTAGCCCCGTGAGGGGTCCCGGGGTGTTCAACATGTTCCTGTCCCCTGATAGACCCGCCTGGTCTGGGGTAGGGATCTGTCTATTCCCGAGTGTCGGAACCCGCTGGTCCGAGGCGCTGTGACTGAGGGAGGATTCAAAGTGTCCAGGTGTGCTCTCGGCTTGGAGGGACACCGCAACTTGTGGAAGTGACGAGGGAGGACTCTTCGGAGGAGGGCCGGCAAGTGGCATCCTGAGAAGTGCCTGGTTACTGAGTTCAGAAGGACATTGACGAATTCACAATTTTCCAGTACCATTGAGGAAGCGGACAACGCTCCAGGTACGGTGGAAAAGGTTCCTGTTTACCCTCGGTTGATTGTTCAAGTTTGAGTCAATGTGCTAACTGCCATGATCTCTGGCTAGAGATCTGTTCAGCCTTGAAGTACCCAGCTGCGAGTGGCTGCTCTCTGGGTGGATCTAGAGACTTTGTTAAACCTGCCTGAGTTCTTCACCTGTGCCCTAAGAGACTGTTTGTGAAAGTTCTACTGCAAAATAAAACCTTTTTGAAAGGACTTCATCTGTGTCAGTGTACAAGTTGTTGGGTATCAACCCTGGGAACCCCTAGAAGTGGAACAGCAGTCCCAGAGAAGGTAACCGGTAAGCCCATTAAGTCAAGGCCGCCCTGCAATGGGTTATGGCCCATATTATTTATTTATATATATATATATATATATATATATATATATATACACATACACACACACAATGAGGTGCATTCCCATACTAGCACATCCAGGTGGGTATCTGATAGTAAAGTGATAATGAGGGGTGACTTCCCATGCACAGCTCATGACTGCGGACACTCCCCTCATATAACCATGTCAGCTCCAGGTGAATGAATTCCCACACACAGCCCTCAAGAGTTTTCTACATCCCAACCGAGTCCTGAAGTCCTAGCACTGCCTCACGCCCGACCCACACTAATAATAACCCTCACCAAAAGGCGCCATTCCCTCCCTCCCCAGGGAGTACACTCACTGGGCCCCAACATTATATAACACACGACGCATCTCCCAGCTCAGCCGCCTATCAGCAAAGCACCAGCCCGGGGAATCTCGCGAGACCCACCCCGCTACCATGTTGCCACGTTCAAAGATTCCCGAACGTAGCGTGGATCCAGACGTGAAATCCGAGAGCCGGCTCAAGCCACGCCCACTATTGTGGATGACTGGGATCACAGGCCAGGGAGTGCTCGGCTTTTCAGGGCGTGGCCCCGGGGTTAGGCCGGCCCAAGATTACTTGCGATAGGCTGCCGCCTGCTGTCAATAGGTGAACCAGGGCGTGGCTTGGGAAAATCAGTGAACGGTGGAGAGAAGGGTGATCACGTAACCAAGCGTGCATCGGTGCAGCCAGTAATTCGGGGTTAAGGAGCCGATCCGTAGACAGTGCGTACAGCAGAGCCTTTCCTGCACACAACTAGCACACTGCAGACATGAAACAGACCAGCGGCCCCAAGAAACACGGGAACCCAAGAGGAGGAAAAAGAGGTCAGCGTGAGTCCTGCCTGTCATCTCTCTTTATCTGCTTAGGAACTACACATCCCATCATGCCCAGTCAGACACAGACCGCTGAGGCATCATGGGAGTTGTAGTTGTACCCTGGATGCTGAGTGTAGGAATGAATGGAGGGTGAGGGCACACTTTCTGCTGACCTGTCAGTGGGCTCAGGACCAGGCATTCCTCTAGTGTGCACACCCATACATTGCTGACTGCTGGAATTTCCCCTTCGTTAGGAGATGCTGACTCCAATCTGATTTCACCCAGGACACCAGATTTACTAAGACTAGCAGCCAATCAGATTTAAGCTTTCATTTTCAAAGTTTAACAGAACAACCGGAAGCTGGAAGCTGATTGGTTCCTATGCACAGCTGCTTTAGTACATTGCCCCCAGTGTGGTCAAAGGTGAGACGTCTATAGACTGGAGCCATTGTAGGGTTTGTATGAATGATCTGTATGGTTAAGTAGAACAGTCAGCTTAGATAGAAAGTTTGGACTGATTCCTGAGTGTTGTGCGGTGATTGAGGTATTCCTAGGTTGTGTAAAGTGATGTAAACGATGAATGATCTACACGTGTGCTTCCAGCTAGTAGTGGATGGTGAGATCTGTGAATAGTACAATCACACACGTGCTCTGCAATGCGTTGCCTGTGTCAGGGTTAGCATGCTGCTGTTCAGGTGTGTAAATCCAGCCCTTATAACAGCTTTTATCACCTCCTTTCAAAACCGAGAAACCATTGGAAAAAAATTCTGGTCTCGGGAACCCCTTCTAAAAATGACTAGATCTGCAACTCATGATACGTTTGTGTGATTGATGGTCAGTGGGAGGAAGTCGTCTTACACTTGTGCTCAAATCTGAAGAATTACCCCCTTACAGATCGCTCAAAAGATCAATGATGTCAGTGGGAACTTATCTGAGAGGCAGAAATTCCTCATTGCTTGAGGAACCCCTAGAATTCCAGGGAACCCTAGTTGAGAAATCCAGCGCCTAGAGGTATATGATAGGTGGCCATTTATGACCACCTCCTAAAGCCCAACTCCAGGAATTATATTTTTCCATAGGCTTGGCTTGATGTAAGTTTGTATATCTGAAATCTGAAGGACCACTGGGGAAGCTGACAATCTCTGTAGTAGTTAGTGGCACACAGAGTGATGGCTGCAATCTTCTAGGTTCTGTGTGAGCAGTAGGGATGAGCTCCGGTGTGTTCGCACAGCCCACGTGCTGAGCCCGCCAGGAAGTCGGCACTGCGCTAATCACAGGCAGTGAGACATTTCCTGAGCTCTGCAGCCGTGCATCAGGACAATGTCTCACTTCTTGTGATTAGCGCAGTGCCGACTTCCTGGCGGGCTCAGCACGTTGGCTGTGTGAACACGCTGGAGCTTATCCCTGGTGAGCAGCTTCCCCTCTGCACATTGACCACATCTGACAGTCACAGAAAGTCTTGTGTGTATTTCATTTCAATGAGTGCAAAGTGTTCTCCAATTGGATGAGGTGGGGAAAGGGGGTGGCGATTTCACAATCTCCACTTTGTCGAAACTGAAAACTCCTGGTATTTAGTGGAAAAAAAATAAAAATAATACATGTGCATTGATTAACTAAAACTACAGCGTGCAAAATTTGGTGCATCTCTGCATAGAAACCAGTCAGCTTAAAGCAGTTGTAAACCACTAGTGGTGAAGAAAAAATCCCACAGGGCAATGTCATAATGTGCTAGTATGCATTGCATACTAGCACATTATAAAACGCGTACCTTAGAATGAAGCCTTCCAGCAGCACAGTGTCAGTGCTGAGACAGGTGACCTCTTCACCTGGTCTTCCTTCCTGGTTTGTGGTTTTCAGCTACACGAGTGGCCGGGGCATGAGGAAGTCACTCTCATGGGCTGCTGTTTCCCTTATGGCCTCTGAAGATTCTTCGGCTGCATAAACTCTGAATATCTCTTAAACTTTGCAAGCTTAGGAGATATTCACAGTACCCACAAGTAAGCCTTAATATAGCCTTTCCTGTAGGTAGAAGTGGTGTAACAGTTTACAACCACTATAAGTGGTTGTAAATCCACAAAAAAAAAACCTGCAGGATAAAGTCATAATGAGCTAGTATGCACAGCATACTAGCTCATTATGAAATACTTACCTTAGATTGAAGCTGGTGCAGCGGTCCCGGCACACTGCTCTGCCCGACAACGTCTCCCGGAGTTATTTCCGTGTGTCAATCTCCGGCGCTGTGATTGGCCAGAGCCGTAATGTCACTCCCACGCATGCAAGCGGGAGCCGCCTGTGACGGCACGTCAGCTTAAGCGAAGGCATAAACGCACCGTTGGTTCAGTGCGCATGTTCCAATGACATCGGCACATGCTGATACAGGGGATAGCTCCTAAACCGTGCAGGTTTAGGGGATATCCGGGTTATCTACAGGTAAGCCTTATTATATGCTTAGTATAGTAAAAAGTGGTTTGTAGGGGTTTAAAACCACTTTAAAGTGATTCTAAAGTCAGTTTTTTTTTTTTTTTTTTTTTTTTTTTAATCTTAATGCATTCTATGCAATAAGATAAACTTTCAGTGTGCAGCAGCCCCCCCCCCCCCCCCCCCAATACTTACTTGAGCCCATCTTGATTCAGCAATGTTGCACAAAAATCTTGGCTGCCCAGGACTCCCCTCCTCATTGGCCGAGACAGCAATAGGCGCCAGTACCTCCCGCTGCTATCTATCAACGTCAGTAAGCCAATGAGGCGAGAGAGGGTGTGTGGCCAAACCCCGGTTCTGTCTGAATGGACACAGAGCAGCGGCTTGGCTCGGGTGCTCTCATAGCAAGCTGCTTGCTGTGGGGGCACTTGGCAGGAGGGAGGGGCCTGGAGGGCTGGCGAGGGACCCGAAAGGAGGAGAATCTGGGCTGCTCTGTGCAAAACCACTGCACAGAGCAGGTAGGTATAACATGTTTGTTATTTTTAAATGGGGCGGGGGGGGGGGGAGAGAGACTTTAGTTTCACTTTAAAGGCAAGTGTTTGTTAAAAAAAAAAAAAAAAAATTATACTTGCCTGCTCTGTACAATGGTCTTGTATTGTATAGAGCAGCTCATCCTCTTCTCCGGTCCCCTGTTGGCGGTCCTGGCTCCCCCCCCCCCCCCCATAGAATGCATGACGTTAAAAAACCTCGAGCCTTTAGAAGCTGGCTACCATGCACAGCTGCACCAGATTTTGTGCTCTCCAGTTTTAGCAAATGAAGCCCATGGTGCTCTATGAAGAGTGTCGGTGCAGAGGGGCAGCTGCTTGTACAGGACCCAGAAGATTCTGACAATCACTGTATGTAGCAAGGGCAGATGTAATTTACAGTACCCCAAGCAGCTCTCTGGATATCCGATATGGATACTTGCTTGGCCAGTGTTGGTTTGCAGAAAATATAATTCCAGGCGTTCCACTTTAGGAATGTCTGGATTCAGCATCACTGAGCTAGAACAGCCATGCTGATGAAATCAGGGAAAAGTCGGCATTCCTGATCTGCACATGTGTTCAAGTCGGCGCCTCAGCAAAGAGTCCTTTGAATCAGCCGGGCAGCTGGTATTTTCAGGAGCCGAGCATGGACAGTCATATTCTCTCCCTGCATGCTTCCTTTACCTGGAGACATGCATCCTATAGGAATGAGTGGTGCTGCACCTATAACATATTGCTGTACAGTTTGTGTTTTTTTTTTTTTTTTTTTTTGTGGAATTGTGCAATTGTAGTCGGGGATCCTCAGATTTGTACTATGACTGTGCCCATACAATATAACACATTGCATATAGATCTAAATACAAAGGAATAGGTTTTTGTAGCTCCAGGCAGGCCTAAAATCATAATTGCTGTGTGACTTTGTACCTGGTAATTGTATACATTGCTGGCACATACAATTATGGGGAAGACAATTAGCCCAGGTGGGTAAATTGCAGTCATCCAGCTTTTCAGTAATGACTAATCTTTCCTCCTCCATGGAGGATTCCTGCACTACGAATGCAGAGAATGAATTAGATGGCCGTGTCCTCAGGTATAGAGGAAATCCATCCCATGTGGCTCCCCTTCCCATGTTCACGTGTCAGTATGGAGGGGGCTGTGCGAAATCCGAGGAGGAGTCTTGGGAGAAGCAGATGTTTGAAGTTTGCACCTCCCTGCTGTGTAGTAGAGCTGGTAGCATTAAGCTGTGATCCAGATGTTACAGCAGCCTTTCCTGGGTCGTGTGTGTGTGTGTATGTATGTATGTATGTATGTATGTATGTATGTGTATATGTATATATACACACACACTAATTATATTGTCTCTGCAGTGATATTGCACTTCGTATCACAGATGCAGAGTCATGCCAGGATCATCTTCCAGACGTTCCTTCTAGTTATACTTCAACCATGAAAGGTGACTGCAGTTTACAGCACAATGACGTATATTTGCTGTAGATGGATACAGTCACCTTTCATCTACTTGTTATCTGTCTGAATTCAGGTTGGCTTACTATTCTATTGTTTGTTCAGCTTCAGTGTAGAATGTAATCTTCTTTATTACCATTCTGTGCATCGCCTTTGCATTTGTTCACTTCTGGCCTATTCTGGACAATTGCATAAGCCAGTCTTGGTGTTGCCTAAGTATCTCCAAAGGTCGTTGATGCCGAGGATCTGGCTGCAGACACGGATTACGCCGTTGTTAATATACTTGTAGTAACTGACTGCTTTTCCCGAGGTCAGCTCTCGTCCAGCCATGGAGGAGTACGAAGAACCCGTCTGCTGAGCATAAGAAAAGCTTTAGCCATTGTTGGGTGCATACATAGGGATCCCAGGTTGGTACCCATTGCTATGGGTATAATACTACCTTCTATACAGTTCCCCACTTTAAAGTGGATCTTGACCCTTAGGCTCCATTCACGCTTGTATGACTTGGTGCAACTTTGGACTTGGATGTGATCTGTTGTCCCTCTGCGAAGTCGGACCCACCGTTGTTTTTTTTTTTTTTTTTTTAATTCAGGTGTGACTTTCATGCAACTTTTGAGGGTTAACATTGAAGTCTTTAGCCCTCAAGTCACATTAAAGTCAGAAGTAGTGCTTGAAGTCGCCACATCTTTAAAAAGGAAGTAAACCCTAGTGGGCTTTACTTCCTCCCTTTTTTTTTTTTTTTCCCTTCCTGCAGAGTAAAATTATAATGGGCTAGTATACATCACATACATAGAATAAACCTCAAAGTGGGATTTTATGGGCAAAAAAAAAAAAAATGTATATAATATATCTCTATTATTAAAAAAAATGTATATATCATTTATTTTTTTTTTTTTTTTTTGCCCATAAAATTCCACTTTGAGGTTTATTCTATGTACCGTATGTGATGTATACTAGCCCATTATAATTTTACTCTGCAGGAGGGGAAAATAATTTTATATATATATATATATATATATATATATATATATATAATAATTTTTTTTTGTTTGTTTGCCCATAAAGTCCCACTTTCTGAGGTTTATTCTATGTATTACCAAGGGTTGGTGGCAATTCACATGTGTGGTCTGGTGAATCACCCAAATTTAGTATGCATCGCCCATATACTACTATATGCACTATACGCACTTGCCTGCAAAACAAAGCCCGCTCTCTCTCCACTGGTGGCCACATCCATCTTGAGCCCTTTTCCTCCCGGGGCCATGGACTCTGACTCTGTGACCCGCCGGAGTCGCATGATGTCATTCCCACAAATGTGCTTGGAAGCCATCAGTCACGGCACTTGCTAGTAAAGAAATGGCATGGAGGGCCGCTTCGTCACAGCTCATGCTCCGATGACATCATTGGCGCACTACAATGTAAATATCTCCTAAACGGCTCACATTTAGGAGATATTTACAGTACCTATAGGTAAGGCTTATCTATAGATAAAAGTGACCGTGAGAGGGTATACAACCACTTTAAATCACACATATGAATGGTTATCATTGGAAAACATGGGGTACGACTTGTCATGCGACTTTGATGTCCAAAATTGTATAACAGGTGTGAGTGGGGTGTAAAGGGGAAATTACGCTTTTTTTCTTCCTTCTCCACTCTTTTGGCAGATCATTTGGGGGGAGAGCTAGAGCTGCAGGATTCTGGCTAAAATGAGAATCATAATTTTTTTGTTTTGCTTAGAGTAAAGATCGCGATTCTTACGATGTAACATCTTTCACATTATACAACAAAAATTGGGCTGACTTTACTGTTTTGTTTTTTATTCATTAAAGCCTGTTTTTCCCCAAAAAATGCTTTTTCAAGACTGCTGCGCAAATGCAGTGTGGCATAAAATATTGCAACAACTGCCATTTTATTCTATAGGTTCTCTGATAGATTTTGTGTGTGTGTTTGGGGGTTCTAAGTAATTTTCTAGCAAAAAATACTGATTGTAACTTGTAAGCAGCAAGTGTCAGAAAAAGCTTTAGTCTTTTTTTTAAAGTGGTTAAACTGACTTAAAGCGGGAGTCTGCCGGGAGTGCGCATGTTTATTATTTTTTTTTATTTTTTTTTTTTTTTAAAAGCCAGCAGCTACAAATACTTCAGCTGCTGACTTTTAAAATAGTGACACTTACCTGTCCAGCGCGCCCTCGATGTCGGCACCCGAAGCCGATCTCTCGATCGTCTCTCGGGTGCTGCTGCCGCCATCTTGGGTATGGGAATCGGGAAGTGGAGCCTTTCGGCTTCATTTCCAGGTCCCCTACTGCGCATGCGCGAGTCGCGCTGCGCAATCAGGATGGACCCGCTGCCTCTGGGATCTGTGTGTTTCCCAGCAGGCAGCGGGGGACTTTCGGAAAGGGGTGTAATCTACGCCCCTTTCCGCAGAGAGCTATCCAGGAAGTGGGTGCAGATACCTGTACTGTACAGGCACCTGCACCCCCCCTCCCCCCTGAAAGGTGCCAATTGTGGCGCCGGAGGGGGGGAGGATTCCAATGAGCGGAAGGTCCACTTTAGGGTGGACCTCCGCTTTAATTTAGAGACCGAATTTCATCCCTTTTGAGCTAAGAATGAAATGTTACTTTGTTTATAGTTATCAGCTGAGATAAAATTGGCAGGCTGAACCTTTCTGCGCTTGTTCCATAAAATCAGGATTTGCTGTTTTAAGATCGGGAGGTGAGTAGAATCGTGACTTTTGATTTCTTGGCGATTAATCGTGCAGCTCTAGGGAGCGGGTACCTTGTTTTGATAGGTACTCATTCCCACTTCTGCTTGTATTACCTAGGTGATCTGAGCAGAAGTTTGCCTCCATGTTTGCCCGCACCCTTCTGGGACGTCTCCGATCCCAGAAGTCTGCGGGACTATTCTCAAAGCACATCGCGGCACACGCATGTGCAATAGAAAGCTGGCTATGAAGCCGGCAGGGATCACAGTCGGCTTCCCACGCTAAACATGCCGACACCCGAAGAATGGGCCCGGTGAGGATGGTGCTGGATCCCTGGACAGGTAGTTGTTCTATTATCAGCCAAAAGCTACTGTATAGTATTTATGGCTGCTGACCTTTTTTTTAATATTTTCTTTCTAGGGCGGCGATCTTTAAAAGCTCAGTCAACTTTTCTCATTTTGAGGGTGTGACATGAATCATGGTCACAGTCCACAACCCCATACCCCCAAAGCAACCACTCCACATACGGAATATGGGGGTTCTCCCCATCTCTCGCTGACTCCTGTCTGATTTGGGTTGTGCACATTTGTATCAGGCTCCGCCAGCACAGCCATGTCATTCATTCAGAGTTGTGTATGAAAAAAATACAAGTCCCATCTGCCACAGTAGCAGAGGGACATGCAGTTCTCCATGGAGCCCAAGAGTTGTCCACTGCTACTTCCTCCAACTCCATAAATGAAGGTCTGCAGGAGCCAAAGCACTGCACCTGCAACTTGCTGACCACGATTGGCAATGCCTTGCTGCCTCAAATGCATAAAAAGAAAAAGTGCATGTTGTGGTTTTGAATTTGCCCCAGAATTTAAAACCCAGCTCAAGAAGGAAATGCATTGTTATGGTGAAGGAAGATTGACACTGAGTATCTGTCAGGTGATTCAGTCTGCTGGAATCCACCTAAAATATGAGCAGCAATAAAACCTGCCATATCTGTTAACTTCTAAAGTTCAGTCCTTGCAAAACTGATATCCATCTGCCATAACTCATAAGGAGATAATCCGACCTGTAATAAGAAAACAAATTTAGCTGTCATTCACACTGTTGTAGCGCATCATGGATGTGCGCTTCCCCCCTACATAGGGGAGCCCATTAATTCCATACATTTTGCAGAGAAGGTTAAATATCTTTTGACCTTTTGCAGGGTTTTTTTTTTTTTTTTTTTTTTTTTATTGTTAACCTGCAACTCTATGCATTTTTGTTTGCTGCATTGGTTTCTGTTCAGTGTAACAATGAGGCGCCATGCACACTGGAGCTCATAAACTGCAGTTTATTGGAGTTTGGGCATTTTTTTAATTTATTTTTTTTAAAAGCCCATAAGCTCCACTCTGTTAGCCTATGTGTCCATGCACACATGGACATTTTTTAGCTTTAATGAGCAGTGGAATTTATGGGCTTTTTCTGAAAGCCAGAAATTCGCATTCAAAGTGCCGTTTTTCACCTCCAAAAAACGACAAACGCCGATAAACGCTCATAAACACGCGTTAACTAGTGTTTGGCATTTTGTTTTTTCAATGCATTGTGGGAGTTTGGAATGCACTGTGGGATTTTTGGAATGTCCTCTGTGTATTTTTATTGAAACCGCCCATAAACGCTAGTATAAAACGCTGTTAAAAGCATGTTTTTCAACCAGCGTTATCTGGCGTCAAGAAAAAGCTTTTTTGAGCTTCAGAGTGCATGGAACCTTAATGGTGCAACGTGTGTGTGTGTGTGTGTGTGTGTGTGTGTGTGTGTATTTTTGTTTGTTTGTTTTGTCTTTTTGTTTGTGTGGGGTTTTTTTTTTTTTTTGTGTGAATGCAGCCCAAGTCTTGCCTAAATAAGCTTAACTAGTCATCAAGACTAATGAACAATGCTAGCTAACTAGTTCATACTAGTTGAAGTGCTATTTTGACCCCGTCGACTTCAATAGAAATGTACCAAAACACATACGTGTGTAAAATGTATGTGTATTTTAAGTGCATTTTTGGCAACTATTCTGGCGTGGTATAACTCAACAGTTCTCTCAGGCCGCGTACACACGGGCGGATTGTCTGCCCAACTAAGTTCGTCAGACAATCCGACAGACAGTCCATTCAACTTTTGAATGAACGGACTTGACCACACACGATGAGCAGACAGTCCGCCGAAAGCTTGCGCGATGACGTGTACGGCACGTACGACGGGACTAGAAATTCGACGTCCAATACACTGCAATGCAACCTTCGGCGTGTAAATCCTTTCTGAGCATGCGCCATACTTAGTCCGTCCAACTTGCCTACACACGAGCGGACTGTCCGCTGAAACCAAGTTTGGACGGACAAAATTACGGAAATTCCGAAAGACTTAGTCCGCCAGACTGTCCGCTGAAAAAGTCAGCTGAAGCCCACACACGAGCGAATTGTCCGCTGAAACACGTTTCAGCGGACTAAGTTGGGCAGACAATCCGCCCGTGTGTACGCGGCCTCAGGCTAAATTCTGACATCTCTGTTTAGCTTCAGATTAATGCTAATCTGTGCTAACACCTTTTATATTAAACCATCACTGTGATGGGCAAGCTATGTGCCAAAGCAGGTAGATGCACATAAAAGCCCAGTTCACCTTTCTGACCATGTTTCATCTTCTACCTATATTCAGGGTGTAAAAAAAACTAACAAAAAACACTGGGACAGCCCCAAACCCCCTCTTACTAAATTCTGGCGTTATCCCACCGACTTCTATCCGTGGTTTTTGAATTGAGGGCTGCTGTGCTCGGCTTGACCTGCACAGCTGTGTCCTCTTTTCACAAAGATCTGTGAATGAAGAAACTACCAGTCCAACTTCCACTACAGCAGAGGGACTTGTACTTTTCAGTGAAGCACAATTACAATGCTTTGCAAAAGTATTCACCCCCTTGGCATTTTTTGTGTTTTCTTGCCTCACAATATGGAAGTAACATGGATTGTTTGGAGATTAATTTATTTACAGAACATGCCCACAACTTTGAAGATGGGGGGTGTTTTTTTTTTTTTTTTTTTTTTTTATATTGTGAAGCAAACAACAAATAGGTCAAAATAACAGAAAAAGTCAATGTGCATAACTATTAACCCCCCTTAAAGTCAATACTTTGTAGAGCCACCTTTTGCAACTATCACAGCTCCAAGTCGCTTTGGATAAGTCTCTATGAGCTTGTCACATCTTACCACTGGGATTTTTGCCAATTCCTTCTTCCAAAACTGCTCCAGCTTCTTCAAGTTGGATGGTTTGCTCTTGTGATCAGCAATCTTTTAGTCTGACCACAGATTTTCTAGTGGATTGAGGTCTGGGCTTTGATTAGGTTATTCCAACACATACTTTTTCCCCTAAACCACTCAAGTGTTGTTTTAGCAGTCTGTTTGGGGTCATTGTCCTGCTGGAAGGTGAACCTCCATCCTAGCCTCAAATTACACACAGAGTGGTACAGGTTTTGCTCAAGAATATCCCTGTATTTAGCATCATCCATCTTTCCCTCAACTCTGACCAGTTTCCCAGTCCCGACTGCTGAAAAACATTCCCACAGCATGATCCTGCCACCACCATGTTTCACTGGGGATGGTTTTCTTTTGGTGATGTGATTTGTTGGGTTTGCGCCAGACATAGCGTTTTCTTTGATGGCCAGAAAGTTCCATTTTAGTCTCATCAGACCAGAGCACCTTGCTCCATACATTTTGGGAGTCTCCCACGTGCCTTTTCGCAAACTTAAAACATGCCATTTTGTTTTTTGTTGCAAGTAATGGCTTTCTTCTGGCCACTCTGCCATAAAGCCCAACTCTATGGAGCGTACGGCTTATTGTCGTCCTATGTACAGATACTCCAATCTCTGCTGTGGAACTCTGCAGCTCTCCTCCAGAGTTACCTTGGGTCTTTGTGCTGCCTCTCTGATTAATGCCCTCTTTGCCCGGTCCGTGAGTTTTGGTGTGCCTGTGTCTCTTGGCACACTTTTGGGCATTCCAAGTTCCGAATCCTTGTAGGAAGGGGTCACATAGCCTGGAGCAGTTTGATGCGTTCATGTTAAAGGAAAGGGGTCAGCATGTCATTAAAGTATTTGACTAATGTAGAAGAGAATGAATTCAACTTTTAAGGTGTCGGCATTAGATGGTTCCAATGTTTGATGCCGGAAGGGAAGAAGATTCCTACTGATGAGCGGTACAATGGTTTTGCTATACACAAATAACAGGGAGTTAATTCATGAATAAAGTTTCTCTAAGGTTGGACTCTGCAAAGACGCACATCGAACATCTGTTTTCTTTGTGACCTCGCATGGACAGGTACCGAAAAAGCACATCTCTGCACACTTTTTCAGCTGTAATGCTCTGGTGCTGTAGGGTTTAATAAAGCCACTGGATCTGTTAAACGCTAATCAAGAGTGCCACCTATGCCCACCCTTTCAACCCTCCCCCCTCCCTCCCCATTCATAGAAGCCGTACCATAGCTTCTAGCCATAAAAAAGCACTCTATGAATGGAAGACAGGCAGATGAATGAAAGATCACCCACCTCCATCCAAAGATCGCTGCAGGGGTTTTGGGGAGGGGGGGGGGGGGCAGGGGGCTTCAGATTTAGGCTGGCTTCACACTGATGCCGGATGCGGCTCTCAGCAGGTGTGCGGTGCGTCACTGTTCTCTGTTTTCAGGAACAAATCGGGGCTGAATTCGGACCTAAAACGTAGCGGAAGATGCACAGGACCTCTGTGCAAGCCGCTCCATAGAGAGCTGGTCACAATCTCCTGTCATGCGTATTGGATGCGGGTGAACCCACCCCTTAAACTAGGACAAGTGACAGTACTCATTGAATGGAAGTACCATCATTTGTGTTAATTAAAAAAAAAAAAAAGATATAATTTCACTTCGGCTTTAAGAGGAATAAGTAGACTGGTGCTATGAGGAAACTGAATCACCATCAAAGGATCAAAATATATTCCATCTATATTCTTCCTTATATTTCTTTTATTATATTTGAGAATTTTCCCAGCATGTCCATTCATTGCAGCGAGGAAGTGGCTGGAAGTTGTCGGGCTGAAAAGTGAGCTCAGTAAAGTGGCAGTAATAGAGTTGTGTGGTTCAGTGCATCACAAAACAACACAATGTACAAAAGCTGATTTAGCTGAAGCTTGGCTGAAAAGAGGACATTCCAACTTTGAAGACTATTGCAATGTTTCATTAACCCTTTCACCATGCACATGCACCACATGCACTGAGTGCATATGGGGAGGAAAAAAATCCTGTGCTATTTATGGGACTTTTTTTTTTTTTTTTTTGTCTATATTGTGGGTTTTCTTTTGTCATATAGTTTATTTAAAGTGGTTGTAAACCTCAGATATGAAATATGAACCAAGCATATCCCTCTATTGTGTTAACTTGTCTGAATTAAGAGCACCAAGCGTCATTTCTGTTTGGTTCCTCTGTTGGAAGCATAAGCCACGTGTGGCAAGTTTCCCTGACACCAAGAGAAAAATGGTGACAGCCTCGGCTTGCTGTGTGAAGGAGGTGTGTCCCTTTCCTCCAAGGCTGAGCTCTGCACAATGTAACTTCAACTCTCTGCCTCTTTCGCTCTCCTATTTTTTAAGCATGCTTTTTTTTTTTTTCCTTCCCCCCCCCCCCCCCCTTTTATTTTTTTTTGGGTTTAGCTTGCTGGCTGAATGTGAAAAATCTAAAAGCTGGTGTAACTGGCTGTCAAAATACCTGAAAGTATAACTTGGGCTCCATTCACATGTGCCCAACTTTAAAGTTGCAGCAACTTTAAAGTAGTTCATGCACTATGGTACGACTTTCATGCAACTTGAGGGCCATAGACTTCAATGTTAACCCTCAGAAGTCGGACCAATGTAGTGCATGAACTACTTTGAAGTTACTGCAACTGTAAATCATGCATATATGAATGGTTATCATTGCAGAACATGGGAATTGGCTTGTCATGCAACTTTGATGTCCATAGTTGCATGATCTGTTGCACAAGTATGAATGCAGCCTTGAGGCAAAACCTTCTCTCCTTCGCAATTTTTTTTTTTGATAGTGTGGAGAGGGATTAGAACCCGTCCATTTTTATATTGCCATCTGTGGCCCCGTTGAGGAGACTCGCCCTCTCTATTGTCCAGGTACCATTATCCGTAAAAGTAAATCCCAAATTTTGGGCTTTCCTCAGGAAAGTTGTGTGTATGTATGTATATACACACACACACACACACACACACACACACACACACACACACACACACACACACACACACACACACACACACACACACACACACACACACACACACACACACACACACACACACACACACATATATATATATATATATATATATATATATATATATATATATATATATATATATATATATACACCGGTACTATTAGAAGAGATATACTGTAAATGCTATTAGAGGCTATATTCTGTATATATACTATTTGAGGAGAGATATACTGTATATACTATTTGAGGAGAGATATACTGTATATACTATTTGAGGAGAGATATTCCTAAAATAGTATATACAGTATGATATAGTGTATATACTATTAGAGGAGAGATATACTATTAAAGGGTCAATCTAGTAAATATCAGACTCATTAACTTTAACCCCATTTTTGTTACTGGCAAATTAATCGATTACTATTTTCATAATCGATTAATTCCATAATCGATTAGCTGTTTCAGCCCTACTAGATATACTTTTTGACAATAAACACGTTTTTTAAATATATAAATACATTTTATTTCCCCCCCCCCTTAAAGTCCTGAACTTTTCCCCTGTGTCATGTAATCGCAAATGGGATGATTACCTGTGATTGGGGTGGATTTGAATAGTCTGTCACAAGAAAATGATGGGCCAACCATTGCTGGCCTCCACTTGTATATGCTAATTGCCTTCCTGCAATGCTAAACCACTGGCTTCGATATGTTCAGAGTTGTGGACCTGAAACTAGTATTCAGATAAGGAAAGTCGAAAGCCTTTGTCTTGGGTCAGTATTGAAGACAGAGGATCAGAATGACTGGTGGGAAGCATTTAGGCCTGGTTCACACTTGCGCATTTTGTGGAAAGGGTCAGGGATTTTTTTTTTTATTATTATTTTTTTTTTTTTCCTGGTTTTTGGTTCCATAGAATTCAATGGATAAAAAGCGTGTATTGAAAAAACGCAAAATGCACCTGCAATATGCAAACTGCATAGGTGTGAACCAGGCCTAACAAGAAGTTGGCAATGATGGCTTTGGTTGCTGACATGAAAGATGTACTTTAAATGCCAAACTAATGCTATGAGCAGGAATGTGAGATTGTTTTGTTTTAGAACTGCTTTGTTCAGCATTTCTAAACTATTTGTTTGACCTCTGAGATGCTTTACATTTTCTTCATCTAAACATAATGGTATCCTCCAGGAACAGCTATCATGTGAAGTGATCACATTTCTATTACCGGGTTCATTTACCTGCCGATTCCATAACAAATGAGGGGCTTTGTGTAGTATAAGGTTACCAGCAGATGTTGGGGGACCAGTGTACCAGAATCCTTCCTTTTGTCCCCCTTTTAACATTGTTCCAGATGTCAGGCCGGCGACCTGATGTGCGGGTTCCTCCTTTCTTCTCGGTTTTCCAGGTCCTGGGCAGTCCTGCAGGCTTCGGAGAGCGGTGTTGACATGATGAGCTCAGCAGCACAACCTGCCGATGTCCCACTGGAATGATGGCTTGTACTTACAAGGTGTCCTCGGTCTTTTAGATTGAATGATTCTGGGTGGCATTCCAACAAGATTCCAACATCTTGTGGCTGAAAAAAGTACTGCGAGGGACTATTTTGGACTGAAGGTAGGTAAGTATTGCAATGAGAGCTTCTCTTCTCCTTTTTAAGGAAATCTGTGCCTAGAGAAAGATGAAGTCTACTATTGCTGGCCACAAACTGAAAATGCTTTTGCCATCTTGGACATCAATTTGTTTTTTGAGATGGTGATCTAGAACAGTCGGGGGCTGAGAAAACAATGGATCGCGATATATTGAAAATGTAAATCTGTGTTATGGATCACAAGACTTTTTGCCATTTAAAAAAGTTTTCACATACAGTATGTAAGCCAACTGTTTATTTTGCTGTTAGTTTTATGTACATGGACCCCCAGGGTTCACTGTACCTGTGTGGACATGTCCTGGTCTATACAATTATTTTTCTCCTAACATTCCAAAGAGTTACAGAAGCTCTAAATCCAATAAAGGAACTCCAATATCTCTTTTTTCTGAAATGAGCTCTGAGCCATCGGTTATGTTGCTGGATATCATTTGCTTCTTTCAAGAAAATAATTTGGAGATGACATTTCATAGTGTAGACCTTCTTTGGTAGACGAGGTCCACTTTGACTTTCCAGAAAACGTCCCCAGTCTCTGTATATATATATATATATATATATATATATATATATATATATATATATATATATATATATATATATATATATATATATATATATATATATATCTATCTATATCTATCGTATACTTTTCATAACTAAAATATCACTAGTGGAACACAATCAACGTTGATAATGTTTTCCCCTGGTGGAGAAAATTGAATTAGTTTGGTCAAGAGCCAAACATTAAAAAAAAAAAAAAAAAAAAAAAAAATAGATAAATAATAAATGTAAACATTAAAACGATATTAAACTCAAAACCAGAAATGTGTAATTTTGCAGCTTACAGACATGTAGATGGCTTAGATGTAATGGCTGCATCAATTATTATTTTTTTTTTTCTATTGGCTTATTTTATATTTATTTTTTTGGCCTCTGTTTTATACCTGGTGATCTGGCCAGTAACACGCCTCTGTATTGGGCTGTATTCACACCTATAAGTCACGTGTTTGTTTGAGCGTTTTTTGTTATTAGCCAATGGAGAACAATATCATTGGTTTCGTTATTTGTTGCTATGGTTTTCAGCTTTCATATGCTTTTGTTTTTTATTTATTATTTATTCTAGATTGTAAGCTCTAACAAGCAGGGCCCTCTGATCCCTCCTGTATTGATTTGTATTGTAAGTGTACTGTCTGCCCTCATATTGTAAAGCGCTGCGCAAACTGTTGGCGCTATATAAATCCTGAATAATATATATGTATGTATGTATGTGTATATATATATATATGTATGTGTGTGTGTAATTTATTTTTACAAAAAAAAAAAGTTAGGGGGTTAATTTATTATTTTGGAGCAGCATTTCAGCTGGTTGCAAAAATAGGAGAAGTGTTTCTAAACCCAGACCCATAAAAAAAATATGCTATAATATTTCATGTTGTCACAAAATCATTTTATTTATTTATTTTTTTCTTTCAATTAAAGCAGGAGTAAACCCACTGCCTTTTTTTAAAAAAAATTTTTCTTTTCTCAGACCTGCAAGGGAAAAGTCATAATGAGCTAGTGTGCACCGCATACTAGCTCATTATGAAATACCTTAGAACGAGGCCCCGACATCTCGCCCGATCCACGCAGAGGGTGCTGACATGTTCCCTCAGCGTGTCTTCCGGGTATCACTGTGAGTGGCCGGAGCTGCGATATCGACACTCCCGTGCATGTGCGCAGGAGATTTCTTTCCGGCAGGGTACAGCATCTGTCGGACTTTCAGCCGAGAATCCCCTGTGCGCATGCACCGCTGCAGTCGGTGCCGCATTGCGAGGGGAATATCTCCTAAACCATACAGGTTTAGGAGAGATCTTTTTTCACCTACAGGAAAGCCTTATTATAGGCTTGCCTGTAGGTAAGAGTTATAAAAAAGATTATACAACCGCTTTAAGTATGCCATTCAATCCTGTATCATGGACACTTTTTTTTTTATCCTAAAGTGACAATGCAGTTCTGCTCCAGCATTGTCCTCTTTTTCTGCACACGCATGGCTTTGGACTATAAACAGTGCAGTGACATTCTGCTGTAGTCACCGCAGCAAAACTATGACATTCGGCTTGTATTTGACAGCTAGCCCACACATCTGTAAGAAGGTTATACAAGGAATCTATTGGATGTGTATGTAGACCGTAAGGGGAACATTATATTTTTGTAGCTAAAATGTATTGCGGTATGATCTTGCTTGCAGTGCTGTACAAACCTGAGTAACCTTTTTGTGAGCGTTTAGTTCGAGTCAGTGACTATAGTCCTTTTATGGTGGTGTTTATATACAGATCTTTAGGTACTCCCTCTAGTGGACATCTGTATATTATACGTGTGTAAAACTGGATGAGAGACATCCATAGGCTGCCATTCATTAGTCACTCTGAAAATTCTAGTTGCCTCTTATACTGACCCAGTTGATTTATTACTTTCTCAGTCAATGGAGATGAGTAATTCTGATTTTGCTTGCTGCAAGTTTGCTTTAAGAATGTGTAAAATAGAACAGAAAGCCAGAGGCGGCAAAGCAGCAGGCATTTTCAGAAGAAGACGTCAGACTCCATGTTTTCCTGGAAGTGATGGGATGTTTTTGGGGATTGTGGCATTGTTGAAAATTGCTAGTTCTGATGTGACCCAAGAAAGAACAGTCTGCGTTGTCTATATCGACGAATCCTTGTCCAGCCATCCTTTATCCAGTGCACCATTAAAATGTAGAGCCTAGTCCTCACCTTGTTGATTTTCACTTATAGCACTCTTCTGCTTTGGAAATGGAGCCTCTCCCACTTTGGCACAGTTCTTTAACCACTTGCTGCCAAATAACGTATCTGTACATCATTTGTCTTCAATCGGTTGTACCTGAGCCCCCCGGTACTACACTTTAGAGCGGACAGTCGGCCAAGCAGCCGCTCGATTGTTGTCACAAGCAGCGGGAAGTGGACTTCTTCCCCCACCACCTTCCACCACTTGCCTGGGTTCTCCCATCTCACTGGCTGGCTGGAGACCAGAAGAAAATGGGTGATCTGCTTTGATCGGGTCTCGGATGTACTAAAGCTTCCTGATGATGGCCCGCTGATTGGCTGAAACAAACGCCACCATTATGGGCCTATTTATGTATGTATGTATGTATGTATGTATGTATGTGTATAATAATTTTTTTTTTTTTTTAGCAGGAGCACTTTATATGACTATATACTAGGACTGTTTAATATTTGTGTATATATAATATATACTGTACCCAACCTAGCGAGGTACACTGTTTTTATACTCTGCTTTAGTAACCCTAGCCTGACCACATGACACGTGCCTGTTGCTGTCACAAAGGATGTTTGCAAGGGCGAGTGTGTGTGTGTGTGTGTGTGTGTGTGTGTGTGTGTGTGTGTGTGTGTCGGTCCTGAACGCATGCAAGCAGTGATCAGCCCACACATGCATTACCGTAAACTGCAGATCATAGGCAGTAATTCTAGCACCAGACCTCCTCTGTACATCTAAAGTGGTAACCTGTAGGCTTTTAAAGCGTCGCCTATGGATGGTATAATTTACGTCTTGTCTTTTTGTGGGTGTGCACAGTTTTAAACTGTGACATGTTTGGTATCCATTTACTCGGTGTGAAATAATTTTCTATTTTACAAAAAATTGGGGAGGGGAGGGGGGGGTGCGTTTTTTATTTTTTAAATTGTATTAAAAAATAAATAAAAAAAAAGAGCCATGTTGCCTCCAGCCATAAGCATTGTGGTTCCCATTGCTGTCATATGTGTGAAATGGTGTGAAAGTGACAGCTGCATGAGTCAGCCTAGTTTTAAGGTGTGTCAGATGAATTCCACAGATAATACCATTCATATTTCATAATGCATTTCTTTCATATTCATTTGGAAAGGGCTGATTTATTATATGAAGCTTTTCCTTGATAAGGACAGGGCTGAGAGTCAAAGCTTGTGTCTGATGGGTTCAAAAAACATTTTGAATGGCCCCCTAACACACTGCTGGGCTAGAGGGCAATGCTCCCGAATCATGGCCTATCACAATGTAGGGGCTCTGTCGTCCCATGTAAAGTGATATTGAAGGTAAATCTCTTTGAAATAAGAAACCTGTTATACTTGCCTGCTCTGTGTAATGGCATAGCACAGAGTAGCCCTGATCCTCTACTTGAGTCCACTGCCAGCACTCCTGGCTCCTCCTCTTCGAGTGCCCAAGCTGCTTGCTATGGGGGGTTCTGCTCCTGAACCCTGCTCTGTGTCCATAAGACACACACAGTATAGGACTCAATCTTGACGTTTATTATTTTTGCAGTTAGATTAGATTTGATGGTTGTATTAGTTGTTGTTTCTTAGGCTTTCTTGATTTTATTTCCACCTAGTAATAGAGCCAGAACAAGCTAGGGCTGAAACAACTAATCGATTACTATTTTCATAATCTATTAATCGGCCAGTAACATAATGGGGGTTAAAAAAAAAACTAAAATAAGCCCTTTATATTACAAAAATATAATCACTACTGTAAATATTACTATCTCTGTTCCACGGTAAAAAAATAAACTGCTTCCAGTAGTGATTATCATTTTTTTTTTTTTTTTTTTGTAAAAAGGCTAATTTTAGTCTTTTTAACCCCATTGTTACTAAACATCTTAGGCCTGGTTCACATCTATATGTTTATTGGCAGAAATGCACTACAGTTCATTTACATGGTTCCCTATGGGACACGTTCATATCTGCTTTTTTTTCAGCCGCTGCGTATTTGGAAAGGGTCAGGGACTTTTAACGCAAAACTGTGCTGATCTGTAGAAACAGATCAAATGCAAAAACTGCATAGGTGTGCACTGAGTTTTATGCTGGTCTCACGGATCAATTTTCAGGTGAGAATATTCAGATGAAAAATCTTTGTACATTCGCTGAATGAGAGCATTTTGTTTGAAATTTTCACATTTCTGAATGAAAACCACATACACTGTCTGAAAATTCCTTTAACCAAGAAGTTTTCTATTCTTTCCAAATTTTCCCGTCACTGTGGTGGAAAACGAACGTCAATTTTGACTTTTTTTATTTTTTTATAAAGATTGTTAACCGATTAATCAAAACAATAATCGGCCAACTAATTGATTATGAAAATAATCCTTAGTTGCAGCCCTAGAACAAGCTCTCCTGCATATGTTGCAGTTACAGAGATGAGAGAAACCATTTGAGATAGATATGGATTTGGTATGTGTTACATTTTCAGCAAATTAAAGCTGGAAAAAATACTGTAAAACACATACTGTATTATACGGTAGCTGTTTTACCATACAAAGATTTTATATTTCTCTCCCTCCAGTCCCGAGCTTTACACATGCATGCAAATGGCCTAGTCCTGTCTGGTAAGGCAGAAGACCTGATTTTAGTTCTGATGCAATTAAGTAACATTTACAGGTCTTGTCTATGACTGGACAATCAAAGGAGAAGCAGCAGACTGAGTTCACCTTTCTGTTACTCTACTCGCTCAGTGATGGCGAACCTTGGCACCCCAGATGTTTTGGAACTACATTTCCCATGATGCTCCACTACACTGCAGAGTGCTAGAGCATCATGGGAAATGTAGTTCCAAAACATCTGGGGTGCCAAGGTTCGCCATCACTGCTATAGGCCATCCATCATATGATGTCCTGGACTTTGAGTGGTGGCATCTAAATGATGCCTGCAGTGATTTCCTGCAAAGTAAATGCGGGAGACTGAATCTGTCAGTGGCAGTTTACCATGGAGCTGGTCGTGGACCAGATGTTTCCCGGCCATCTCTATGACCCTTGAAGGTCGAAAGCGATGTCATGACGTCACTTCCAGCTCTGGCAGATGTAAACGCTGCTCCTGAGTGTTTGTCTTTGTGTGTGTGGTATGAGGGTGTTTTTATTTTTTTTTATTTTATTTTTTTATATCTCAGGCTTTCTAGCATAGAGATAAGATGTGAGGACTTGTAGACCCCACATCTCTGTAAAGGGGACCTGTCATGCCGTTTTCCTATTGCAAGGGATGTTTACATTCCTTGTAGAACGGGACGATTAATCATTAAAAAAATTGCGATCTCAATTCAAACACCCCCCCCCGATCCTAATCGGCCATTTCCACAATTCTATGTAAACTGTGCAGAGCCGAGCTGTCAAAAAAATGAAAAAAAAGCCGACAAATGTTTATCAACATTCTATGCTGAGAGAATAGAATAGATGCAAAGGTTCTTTTAGAGCTCAGAGAAGAGCTTCATGACGTCGGTTTAACCACCTCGATATAGGGCACTTGCATCTTCTTCCTGCCCAGACCATTTTTCAGCTTTCAGGGCTGTCACACTTTCAATGACAATTGTGCGGTCATGCTACACTGTAACTGTGTGAAATTGTTATAATTTTCTTCACACAAATAGTTTTCTTTTGGTGGTATTTAATCACTCCTCGTGGGTTGTGGGTTGAACTGCATTCAACACATCTGAGTTATTGCCATGAATGTTGGAGTGAAAACAACAATTCTAGCACTAGGCCTCCTCTGTAACTCTAAACTGGTAACCTGTAAAAATTAATATATATATATATATATATATATATATATATATATATATATATATATATATATACCGTATATACTCGAGTATAGGCCGACCCGAATATAAGCCGAGGCCCCCAATTTACCCCCAAAAAAACTGGCAAACTTATTGACTCGTGTATAAGCCGAGGGTGAGACATGTCCGTCCATCCCTGTGTGTCCGTCCGTCCCTGTGTGTCCGTCCATCCCTGTGTGTCCGTCCATCCCTGTGTGTCCATCCATCCATCCCTGTGTGTGTGTGTGTCCATCCATCCATCCATCCATCCCTGTGTGTGTGTGTCTCCATCCATCCATCCATCCATCCATCCCTGTGTGTGTGTGTATCCATCCATCCCTGTGTGTGTGTGTGTCTCCATCCGTGTGTGTGTGTGTGTGTGTGTCCAGCCTACCTGTGTCCCGAGCCTTTGTCCCGAGCCTCCGTCCCGTGCCTTGCCTCCTTGCCTCCGTCCCGTGCCGTGCCTTGCCTCCGTCCCGTGTCGTGCCTTGCCTTGCCTCCGTCCCGTCCCGTCCCGTGCCGTGCCTTGCCTTGCCTTGCCTCCGTCCCGTGCCCTCTTCGTCGGCGCCTCGGCGGCCATTGTAAAATTCAAAAGCCGCGCCTCCGCCTTCGCCTGTGATAGGCGGAACACTGAATTTCCCAGCAGCCTGTGTTCCGCCTATCACGGACATCGTCTCATCCTCGTCCGTAGTACGAGGATGAGACGATGTCCGTGATAGGCGGAACACAGGCTGCTGGGAAATTCAGTGTTCCGCCTATCACAGGCGAAGGCGGAGCCGGAGGCGCGGCTTTTGAATTATAGAATGGCCGCTGTCTGTCTGCTCGACACGCTGATCGAGCGGGCAGACAGCGATGACTCGAGTATAAGCCGAGGGGGGCACTTTCAGCCTCAAAAAAGAGGCTGAAAATCTCGGCTTATACTCGAGTATATATATATATATATATATATGACTACTATATGAGTTTAGTGAGTGCCTAACTACACTGTGCCCTGTTCTGAAACTGTGCACATGTGCCTGTTTATGGAGATTAAGGTTTATTAGCAAATGCAAATTTAATCGGAACATTAAAGAGGAATTCCAGATCTGGATAATTTTTACATGGGTTACTTTGGTCCAATTTTTATCAATGGAACTATATATACCATACCTGGAACATCCTTAGAAGCTGGAAATTGCTGAAGTAGACAACGCTACCCCAAGGATCTCTACTAGCTTTAATGTTCTGCTCTGAGTTTCTGTCCTGCTGCATTGTGAAAACAGGTGGTCCGCCTCTCAGCATGAATGAATGAAATATTTTAGAGCTGCGACAAATCTATCGATTTATTCTTTCGATTAGTCAACGACTATCCGATTATTTTATTTTTTTAATGAATCGTGTGTGTGTGTGTGTGTGTGTGTGTGTGTGTGTGTGTGTGTTTGTTTTTTTTTTTTTTTTTTTTTGATTAGCTAATTAATCCTTTGGATAACCTTGAGAGTATTGGCGGGGCAGAGTATTGGCATTGGCTGGCAGAGTATTGTATCGGGCTGGGTATGGAGGGATGGCTGCTTACATCCGACCTCTCCCCTCCACTGCACAGATCAGTACAGAGAGGGGAGAGAGAAACCGGCGTCATGTCATGACGCCGGTTTGTTTACAAGTGATCGCTCCGTTGGAGCGATCACATTGTAAACGCCTGGGTGTAGAAAGATGGCCGCCGCTTCGGAGCTAGGCCGAAGCCGCGGCCTCTCCTAAGGCCGAGACCGCGGAGCACTCCGCAGATTGCGGCATGTGCGCTTGGATCACGGATCGGTGATGATCCGTTGCACCCCTAGGGACGGCGGCACGGAGGGGGGGGGAAGAGAGGGGGACGGCGGCACGGAGGGGGAGAAGAGAGGGGGCAGCGGTAGATACTAAGCACTGCCACCACTGTGACGCATCGGCGCCCTGCACGCACATCGACGTATTTTCTTAGTCGACGTATTCGATTACGTCGACGCGTCGTGGCAGCTCTAAAATATTTGTATAGCACACAACGTGAACTAAATTGCCTCAAGGCGCTGTGACGAGCTTTGGTCATCAGCTAGAAGAGGAAGGTCTTGAGTTTTTTTTCCTAAAAGCAAAGTGGTTTTCTTCCAGGCAGATGTTGATTGGTAGAGCATTCCATAGCCGAGGTCCTTGGACAGCGAATCTCCGATCCCCCTTAGATTTGTACCTGGCTTTTGGCACGAGGAGGAGGTTTTTGTTGGCTGATCGAAGACTGCGGTTTGGTGTGTAATGATGTATTTTCTCAGCTAAGTATTGTGGAGCTTCTCTATGATCGCATTTGTGGGTGAGGCAGAGGGTCTTGAATGTGATCCAATTCTTTACGGTTAGCCAATGTAAGCTCCTCGGGGAAGGAGAGATGGATTCCCAGGGTTTTTTTCCTGTCATCAGCCTTGCCGCCGTGTTTTGGATCAGTTTTAATCGCGCAAGTTGATATTGTGGTAATCCTATGTAAAGCGAGTTTGCGTAGTCCAGTCGTGAATTAATGATTGTTCCAACTACCACTGCTTTATCATTTTTTGGGATAAAAGGGATGAGTCTGCGAAGCAGATGGTGAGATCCACTGACTACTGCTCCTATTTGTGCATCCATTAACATTTGTGAGTCTAAAATAACCCTGAGATTCTTGGCCTTGGTCTTTGGGGAGATAGTCTGCCCAAAGACGGTGGGTGGAGTCCAGGAGGTTTTGGTTATGGAATTATGATTTGGGTGTAAGATAAGAAGCTCTGTCTTTGATTCGTTGAGTTTGAGGGAGTTGATGGTCATCCAGTCTTCTACTGAATTGAGGCAGTTTTCAAGTTGTAGGTGGTGATCTTTTTGTCCAGTGATACGGAAATAAAGTTGCGTGTCGTCAGCTTATGAGTGGAAGCAAAGGTCTGAACATCTGATGATTTGGAGGAGTGGGCGGATGTAAATGTTGAAAAGAACTGGTGACAAAGGTGATCCTTGAAGGACTCTGCAGGTGACTGCCCGGGGTTCAGAGAAGAATTTTCCTAGTTTCACTGTCTGAACGATTTCCTAGGAAGGACGCAAACCATTGGAGATCTACGTCTTGGACTCCGGCTACTTCTGTGAGGCGGGCGAGTAGAGTATTGTGGTCCACTGTATCAAACTCTGCGCTGAGATCTAACAGTACGAGGAGACACGACTCTCCGTCATCCGCTGCTTCGAGGGCGTCGTCCCAAATCTTAAGGAGTGCTGTTTATGTTCCATGACCCGGGCGGAAGCCTGATTGCAGCGGGTCCAGGAGTTTGTGTGTGTATCCAGCATGGATACCATTCACAGAATGCTTTGCCTCCTCAAATCAGCAAATGCTTTGCATTCGTTGAGAAAATGCAAAGCATTCTCTGAATGACACCAACGACGAGCAGCTGACCACCTGTGTTCACAATGCAGCCTGGCAGCTGCTTGGTGTGGGACCCAGAAGCCAGTGGAGATCACTGGAGAAGTGGTGTCTACTACAGTGATTTCCAACTTCCTGGGGCATGGGCCAGGTATGGTATATAGTTTTATATTGTTCCAAACTGGACCTATGTAACTAGGTTAAAATATCCTGTAATTATTTATTTGATTCATTTTGCATCGTGCAAGTTGGAGGGACTAAAAAAAAATCAGCTTTAAGGTCAGAAAGAGGTCAACTGTCACTGAATTCTGAAGCATCTCAAACTAATACCAAAGTGATGCCATCTATGCGGACTCGCAACCCACTGACATGGGCCCTTGTAAAGATGCCAGATGCAAAGAAAATCCAGCATTTTGGTTCTGGCTGTGCTGGTGTCGCCCCCTCCTGTCCAAAAAAGACATTGAAAGGATTGCTGAGGCACCTAGTATGTGCAACCTTTAAGTGCAGTAATGTCTGCCTTGGGCCTCATTCAAGTAATCTGTGTCAGTCCCTGCCATGCATGTAAACCCTGACTTGTGCTGGAAGATCTGTACAGCTGTTGCGTCATGCTGGTTGCACAGAACACGTCACTCCCATAAGTACAAACCTCTGCACCCAGGTGCGGGTCTGTGTACTTGTGTGAACGGGGCCTTGCATGAGCTGTTCACCTCTTTCCTACCCAGAGTTTAGGGGTGCTTGGCATGCACGCCAAGCACCCTCTTTTGGCATCTGATTGAATTGGGATTTGGTAGACCTTGACATGCAGAGGACATCAATCAGACCATTTCTATACCTGTGTGTATTCATAGAAAGTCATGCTTTATGTGCAGTTCTGTTTCTGTTTTTTTTTTTTTTTTTTTTTTTTTTTTTACTTTTATGGGATATTTCATGTAACTTTTTCTGTTAACTTATTCATATATTCAGGCTTACCACAAAAATCTGAAGACTGGAAAACGCGTCTCCTGGTAATTGTGTGTATTGGGTGCTGTGCTTTTCATGTCGATTGTTCTGTTTGCATGAAATCCTATTGCAGATAGTAACATTTGAAGAACTGTTTTTGGTGATTGATAACATTGCATGGTGTGAGGAATTGAACCCTGATTTTTAACCAGCAGCCCCAGTGTCCTGCCTGACATTGACTTTTACATTTATTTGTAATATAAAAAAAAAAAAAAAGCTTTGGGTCTAAAGTGAGCATGTCCGTAATTCCATTTGCATTGCAAAGAAGTCTTTTCTAACGCACTAGCGACTTCCACATCAGAGAAGAAAAAATAAAATATAACGCGTGTGTGTATAATTAATATTAATTATATAAATGGATGGATGGATAGATTGTGTGTGTGTGTGTGTGTGTGTGTGTGTGTGTGTGTATATATATATATATATATATATATATATATATATATATATATATATATATATTCTCTAAAGGATATTTGGAAAAGCGTTTTTTTGATCACGCCACAAACCATGCAGTCCAGATGCATTTGTGCATGCATGTTTTTGCTGCGTTCTGGATTTCTTCTTCCTTCCTATATCTATCTCTCTATAGCCATGTAATCTACTGTCACTGCATCATCTTAGCTCAACAGGGTGTATTCCCCCATCCACCTTAAATGTGTGGATTGGGGAATCGGGGGTCAGTTTGTTAAACCCACTCCACTGGTTGAATGGAGGAAAAAATAAATAAAATGATCCATGCTTGTAGACGAAAGCAGATGGGGAAACGTATACCGGCTTAAAAACACTTGCATCTAACTTCCTGTCCTTCATGAAATGCCTAAAGCCTTATGCTGGCATTTGTGTAAATTTTTAAAGTTCGCTATATTGTCAAAAATATTGGGACACCTTCCTTTACATGCACATGAACTTTAATGGCATCCCAGTCTTCGTCCGTAGGGTTAAATATTGAGTTGGCCCACCCCTTTCAGCTATAACAGCTTCAACTCTTCTGGGAAGGCTGTCCACAAGGTTTAGGAGTGTGTCTATGGGAATGTTTGACCATTCTTCCAAAAAAACGCATTTGTGAGGTCGAGCACTGATGTAGACCAGGTTGGGCCAACTCGATATTGAATCCTACGGACTAAGACGGATGCCTCATGTTCGCGTAAAGGCAGGCATCCCAATACTTTTGACAATCTAGTTTATATGCCAACCTCAACAATGGAACGGGGTTGCTTTCTTTTACGTCTAATAAATCTAATTTAGCGTTAGTTTTGTTATATCTGTTAGAGCAAAACAATACCTTTTTTCATGATCCTGGCAAAAATATTTTTGAGTTGAGAACTCACTGTGCTCTCTGCCAGCACTGCTATGTTATCAGCTAACATTGTCCCCAGCTATTTGTGTACTTCATCCCTATGGTGATGATCAGAGGGGTGGAGGTGTTCTATAGTCCTATCCTAGGTTGACAGTGCTGCTCCTGGGTACAGTAGATGCAGTGCTGTGAGTGAGTTGTCATCCTAGGACAGGGAGTGTTACTGGCAGGATCACCATATGAAAATAAAACCGATTAAACACATTAAATGAGCATGCTAATGTAGTAATCGCATCTAAGGACAGGTAAGTTGCAATATTTTATATATCGCACCCCTTTTTTTTTATTTTTTATTCTACATTTTATAAATGGCTGTTTTAAGTTGGAAGTAGGGAATCCATGCTGCTGCAAACCAAATGCTTGGTAAATGTTTGCCATCTTCTTCTTCTTTTTTTTTTTTTTTTTTTTTTTTTATGCTGGACTTTCAAGTCTTCATTATGTGTATCTTTTTGTGACCTTTCTTCTGCCCAGGGGATAAAGTTGATGACACCTCATGCATCACAATTCCCTCCGGTAGAGCCCACTTATAAAGGGTGTCAGCAGTTTCTTGTCGCCTTCATAAAGCACCAATCAGCAATTTCTAGTCATTGACTGTCCTGACCTCTGAGGTTGCTCTTTTTAAATGTGAGTATGGCACCTGAAGATATCCAGTACTATGCCTGGGCACTGTTCTGCAGGATGCTGCTATTGGCTGCGTTATCCGGCCAGACATTCTGCTTTCATAAACTGGACAAAAGAGTTGGTGTATCCTAAATCTAAGAACAAAAATTCAATGTTTATTTTCATACATCAGGGGACACAGAGCCATAGTATTTACTATGTGGGTTATAGGTCACCTTCAGGTGATGGACACTGGCATGCCCTGAATTAAAAAGTGCACGCCCTATATAACCCCTTCTTCTGGTGGGAGTGCCTCAGTTGTTTCGCCAGTTGCTAAGGTGTTGGTCACGAGTAAAGATGTGCTGTGCTGACCTCCACTGGAGCAATCCTTGCTGGGGCTGGCTGTGCAGACGGATCCATTCCGAGAGTCTGATCTTGGCTGGTTTTAGCGTAGGGTTGGCATCCAACACAGAGGGGTTTGCTTTTAAAAATATACCTTCATGTGTATTCTGTGTAACTATGGAGGGACAGAAGCAAAAGTGGCATTTTAAGATTGGTGACACAGGTTTTTAGCCCTCTGACACATTTACTGCTGCATCAGGCTGAGCCTTAAAGTGGAAGTAAACTCCCCTATCATTTTCAGCCAAGGAGGCTGCCATCTTTGCCTCTGTTTAATCTTCAACTGCTATGGTGCTGCACATGTGATTTGTTATGACACCATTGGATGGCTTGATAGTTTGGCTGAGAGCACAGCCAATGTGCGGTTAGCATTCCCAGCATGCCTTTTTTTTTTTTTTTTTTTTTTACTGTTTAAATCCATGGGTTTACTTCCACTTTAATAGCAGTGTTGAAACTGAACTATTGCTCAAGCAGTGCATGCGATGTCTTTTGTACCTCTGCTTTGTGCATCAGGCTAAGGCCAGAAGAGGGGTTAAAACACCCCCAGAAATGGAGCTAAAGGAGTCCCCCCCCCCCCCCCCCCCTCTAATTCTGGTAAGCGTACTCGTCTCTACAGATGGCATCCTACCCTGATAAGACTGTGGGCTGTCAGCTTCAGTAGTTTCTACTTTGGTTATGCTAGGAAGCCGGCCTCCAGTGTCATAAACTAATGAGCCTGAAAGGCATATGTCTCCTGGGGTGAATCCAGGGGTTGGCACCCCAGGAAATATGTCATAGGTAGAATCCTTGAATTCCTACGGATGGGATTAGAAATTAAGCTGGCCCTGAGTACTTTCAAAGGCAAGGTATCGGCCTTATCAGTGTTTTTTTTCAACGACCTCTTACTACTTACTCTCTGGTTCGTAACTTAATCAGCCAGAAACGTGGATTAAATCCTCCCGTTAGGTCACCCCTGAATCCTTGGGACTTAAGATTAGTCCTGTCGGCTTTACAAAAACAGTCATTTTGAGCCTATTCGGGATTTTTTCCCTTGGTCCTCTTGACGAGGAGCATAATTTTCCTGGTTTCCATATCTTCTGCAAGAAGAGTATCGGGGTTAGCTGCCCTTTCTTATAAAGAGTCATATTGGATTATTCTTAAGGATAAGGTTGGATTGCGGCCTCATCTTAATTTTATTCTGAAGTTAATGTCAGGGTTTTTTTTTTTTTTCTCAATATATTAAAGCGGAAGTCCACTCAAAAAAAATAAATAAATAAAAAAGTTAAAAGCCAGCAGCTACAAATACTGCAGCTGCTGTCCTCTTATAATAAAAAAAAAAAAAAAAAAAAAAAGAGCACTTGCCTGTCCAGGGTGCCTGCAATGTCGGCAGCCGAAGCCGATCAATCGTTCGGCTCTTGGCTGCTGTAGCCACCATCCTCGATGAGGGAATCAGGAAGTGAAGCGTTGCGGCTTCACCTACCGGTTCCTTGCTGCACGTCTTAACTGGTCCCTGCTGTGTTCTGGGACCTGTGTGTTTCCCAGAATACAGGGGTGGTGGGCGTGAAGGAGCGTGACTCACATGGGAGTCTATACCCGGAAGTGGGTGCAGATACCTAATACAGTATCTGCACCCCCTCCCCCCCCCCCCCCCCCCCCCCGGAAAGGTGCCAAATAGGACACTAGAGGGATGGAGGGTTCCGAAAAGCGGAGGTTCTATTTTTTTTGTGAACCTCTGCTTTCAACCGAGATATTATACTGCCTTAATTTTTTTTATTTTTTTCAGAACTTCATTCTCATTCTCTTGATGTGGTAAGAGCGGTCAAGGTGCATTTAAAGGTGACCGGTCTGATGCATAAAAATTGATTTTTTTTTTTTGTGTTGCCTGATGGTCCAAAAAGAGGACAGGCAGCATCGCAATCTCCGATCTCTAGGTGGATTCGTCAAGTGATTATTCAAGCTTTTGGCTTTAAAGAAGAGAATTCCTCCTTTTTTCATTTTAAAGGCACTCCACCAGGGCTGTTAGTGCTTCTAGGGCAATGCATCCCAAGCCTCCATGGCTCAGATCTGCAGGTCCACAACTTGGTCTTCAATCCATATGTTTACTAGATTCTATCAAGTAGATGTAAAAGATCATGAAGATATTGCCTGTGCAGTGTGCTGCAGTATGAGTCCTCTAATCTCTTGGTGCCCTACTATTGTCGTCTCCCTCCCTTCAGTTGGCATTGCTATGGGACATCCCACATAGTAATTACTATGGCTCTGTGTCTCCTGATGTATGAAAAGAAAACAGGATTTTTAAAAATGGCTTACCTGTAAAATCCTTTTCTCTGAAGTACATCAGGGGACACAGAGGTCCCTCTCTTGTTGTTATACACGTGTATTGCTTTGCTAAAAAAACTGAGGTGCTCCCACCAGTGGGAGGGGTATATAGGGAATGTACTTTTTTAATTTGGGGCATGCCAATGTCCATCACCTGAAGGTGGCCTATAACCCACTTAGTAACTATGGCACTGTGTCAGCTGATGTACTTCAAAGAAAAGGATTTTTACAGGTAAGCTGTTTTTAAAAATCCTGTTTTTTGCAGTTTAATACTCCTTAGATGTGGTGACTGTATTCGTTGTTTCACGTTCACGCTTTTTTCCTTCAAGGTTGTGTTTTTTTTTTTTTTTCTTTTTCTTTTTTTTTTTTTTAAACCTGGAAGTTCTATTATCAACTCCCTGTCCTAGGGATAGGGAGTATGTTACAATTACAGACTTCCTTGCCCCCATCTTCTCCATTACAGGAGGAGGTGTTTTGTAGTGCACAGAGATTGTATAGAAATGGTAACTGATAACTTTCTGTACTCTCTGCCTCCTGGACTGTTATCAGCTCACAAGATTTCTGGCTGCATGAATGGCTATTTATTTTTATTTTTTTGCACTTGTCCAACAGATATGATATAATGCAATTCAATTATTTTTGACAAAAAAATAGGGAGCTGATGAGAGAAACGTATTGACCCTTCTGCATGCAGCTTCTCCCCCCAACACGGAGCTTGATCTTGATCCAGTGATGTGCACGAGAGCAGCGGCTTTTTCAGTTCCCTTTCTGCTCGTTGGACAGAGACAGGAGCCGCTGGCTCCTGTTGTCAATCGCGGCCAGTGAGGAGGGGGTGGGGCTGAGATGCTCTGTGTATTAATGGACACCCAGGATTGGCTAGGGAGCAAGTCCTCAAGAGTGTCCCTGTAGCTAGCAGATTGCTGTGGGGGAAGGTGCAGATTGGGGCTGCTCTGTGCAGATCCATTGAACAGGTAAGTATATCATGTTTGGCATTTTAGGGTGTCTTAGAGTCCCTCTTAAACTTTTAGGTGTGTGTTTATACAAACATACATACACAATACATCTGGAAAGTGTTCACAGTGCTTTGCTTTTTCCACGTTCTGTTACAGCCTTTTTCCAAAATGGAACTTCATTATTTTCCACAAAATTCTACAAACAATACCCCATAATAACGTGAAAGAAGCTTGTTTGAAGTCTTTGCAAATTTATAAGGAAAATTTATAAAAAAAACAAACAAAAAACACAAATATTCTAAGCCTTTGCCATGACGCTCAAAATTGAGCTCAGGTGCATCCTGTTTCCATTGATCATCCTTGAGATGTTTCTACAACTTAATTGGCGTCCACCTCTGGTAAAATCGGTTGATTGGACATGGTTTGGAAAGGTACACATCTGTCTAAGGTCCCACAGTTTACAATGCATGTCAGAGCCCGCACCAAGCCCTGAAGTCCAAGGAGTTGTCTGTAGACCTCCGATACAAGATTGTATTGATGTGGGGAAGGGTACAGAACAATTTCTGCAGGTCCCAATGAACACAGAGGCCTCAATCACTTGTAAATGGAAGATGTTTGAAATTACCAGGACCCTTCCTAGAGCGAGCCACTCAGCCAAACTGAGCAATCAGGGGAGAAGGACCTTAGTAAGGTTGGTGATCAATGGTCACTCTGACAGAGCTCCAGCATTTCTCTGTGGGGAGAGGAGAACCTTCCAGAAGGACGACCATCTCTGTAGCACTCTGCCAATCAGGCCTGTATAGTAAAGTGGCCAAACAGAAGCCACTTCTCAGTAAAAGGCATGCCCGCCTGAAGTTTGCCAAGAGGCACCTGAAGGACTTTCAGACCGTGAGAAACAAAATTCTCTGGTCTGATGAAACCAAGAATGGCAAGTGTCCTGTCTGGAGGAAACCAGGCACCGCTCATCACCTGACCTATAGCATCCTTACAGTGAAGCATGGTGGTGGCAGTGTCATTCTGTGGAAATGGGGAAACTAGTCAGGGTTGAGGAAAAGAGGAATGCAGCAATGTACATGGACATCCTTGATGAAAACCTGCTCCAGTTCGCTCTGCACCTCAGACTGAGGAAAAGGTTCATCTTCCAACAGGACAACTACCTTAAGCACACAGCTAAGATAACAAAGGAGTGGCTACGGGACAACTGTGATTTTCCTTGAGTGGCCCACCCAGAGCCCAGACTTGAACCTGATTCGAACATCTCTGGAATTGTGTGCGCACACACACACACACACACACACACACACACACACACACACACACACACACACACACACACACACACACACACACACACACACACACACACACACACACATTAAAACCTTGGATTGCGAGCATAATTTGTTCCTGAAACATATAATCCCTGTCTCCATCCTTGACAAATTTTGCTTGGAATCTAGGAGCCAGCAAAAAATGTTAGGAGCCAGGTTTTTTTTTTTTTTTTTTAAACCACTGACAGCTTTATTTTCAATATAAAAATGAACCAATCTTACACAGACAAATGAATATATATATTATAATAATATTATGCATTTAACGTGTGTAGGCAATGAATATATTCTGATGTGACGTCAAGTGTTAAATCATTAAACACTTGGTGTCACATCAGAATATATTCATTACCTACACAAGTTAAATGCCTATATATGATGTTTGATTCTAGTCGTCTTTCTGTTTTTAAATTTACCACATGCCGACCGGACCATAGCCCGAAACATGGCTACAGCACAGTTGGCTTATTCTGGGTGGACGTCCTCCCCAGAATCTTGCTGTGGGAACATCTGGGTCCTCTGGATCGCGGTAAACGGCAGCTGATAGTGGCCGTTTACCACGTGATCGCTCTGTCAAATGACTGTTCGATCGGTACAGTGAGAGGGGAGAGATGACAGCAGCGCTGTGGGCTGGATGTGTAGTGCCCACAGCGCTTCTCAGTAACAATACTCTGCCAATACTCTGCCACACTGTGCAATGCTCCAATAGTCTGCAATAAATTTTAATGGAAACAGATTTTTTTTTTTTTTACCGAATTTTCTGTCTTTTTTTGATAGCGCAAAAAAAAAAAAACCCAGTGGTGATTAAATACCACCAAAAGAAAGCTCTATTTGTGTGAGAAAAAAAAGGACAAACATTTCATATGGGTATGACTGAGTGATTGTCATTCAAAGTGTGAGAGCACCAAAAGCTGAAAATTGGTCTGGTTAGGAAGGGGGTTTAAGTGGCCAGTGGTTAAGATTGTTTAATTTTTATAGGCAGGGGAAGCTCCATTAGCATTGCTAGATGTCATACCAATGGCCACCACAAGAGGGCACCAGATTCCAGAAGGAAGTCTAGCACTGCAGAAGGCTGCTAATCTGCGGCCTCGATTACCGTGATCGTGCGTCGGGGGGTGGGGGGTCCTCACTGAGACAGGATACCCCAGCTGTGCCGCCCCAGTTGCCAGGTCGCTAATTCTAGTCGCAAATGCGACCTGATATAGAATATATATATATATATATATATATATATATATATATATATATATATATATATATATATATATATATATATAATATATACATATACATTTTAATAAAAAAAATAAAAAGAGCTGCATGATTCTGGCCAAAATGAGAATCACGATTTTATTTTTATTTTTTTTACAATAAAAAGATCCTGATTCTCGCGAAGTAAAATCTTTCACATTATACAAAAAAAGCTAACTTTACTAGTTTTACTTAAAAATAGAGCGACAATTTTGAAAAAAAATGCATTATTTTTTACTTTTTGTTATAATATCCCCCAAAGATATAATATAAAAACATTTTTTCCCTCAGTTTAGGCCGAATATGTATTCTTCTACATATTTTTGGTAAAAAAAATCGCAATAAGCGATTTATTGATTGGTTTGCGCAAAAGTTATAGCGTTTCATGGGGGATAGTTTTATGGCATTTTTCTAAAAAAATTTTTTTTTCCTAGTAATGGTGGGCGATCAGCGATTTTTTTTTTTTTTTTTTTTTTTTTAATATGTATGATACACACACACACACACACACACACACACACACACACACACACACACACACACACACACACACACACACACACACACACACACACACATACATACTGTGACATTATGGCGGACACATCGGACATTTTTGACGCATTTTTGGAACCATTGTCATTTATACAGCAATCACGGCTATATAAATGCAGTGATTCCTGTGTTAATGACAGTGAAGGGGTTAAGTGCTCCTAGGGGTGTGTCACTAACTTTGAGGTGTTGGGCTTTCATTTAGTGAACACTGATCTCTGCTCCAATCACATGGAGCAGAGATCAGGGTCACTAGTTGCTAGGCATAATGGGGAAATGCTGTTTACAACAGCATTTCTCCGTTCAGCCGCCCCGTGAGATGAGCGCGGGTATGCCCGCAGGGATCGAGTCCGTGGGACCTGTGACCGGACTCACGGGAGTCCCGACCGGCACGCGAGTGCGCTTGTGATGGCAGGGCGGCAATAAAGATTGGACGTACCTGTACACCAATATGCCTGCCCGTGCCATTCTGCCGACGTACATCGGCGTGCGCCGGTCGGGAACCGGTTAAAGAAAATTTCTCAAAACGAAATTGCAATTGAAAGAGCACTGCACAAATACAGTGCGACATAAAATATTGCAACAACCACCATTTTATTCTCTAGCGTGTGTAATTAAAAAAAAAAAAAATATATATATATATATATATATATATATATATATATATATATATATATATATATATATATATATATATATATATATAAATTTTATTCAGTGTTCCTATCTTTATGGGAATTGGGTTACAGTACATCATTTTTTATTATGGACATGCCAGTACGGCTCCCTAATGCTCCAGTGTCCTCATACTGGCATGCAAGCTCACAATTGGCCTCATCTCCCCTCCCCTATTCCATATGAGGAGGCGGGGCCATGGCTCCCATCCCAGGTTGTGGGTGTGTCTGTAGGATATAAATAGTGGCAAGTGAAGCTTTTTTTTTTTTTTTTTTTTTTTTTTTTTCTCCAAAACTAGGTTCTAAAGAAAAAGGGTGGTCCTTTGAAACACGTTGGCTAGTTGGTGCCCCCTTACTTTGGTTGGAGGTCGTGGTTCTCTGAGTGAATAGCCACGCATGTGGCCTGATGAGCTTTCATTATTGCGATGTTTGGGAGTAGATATCTGTTTCTATCACTATTCCTTCAATATTGGATATGCACTAGGCTAGGCTGTAGTAATTGCAATTCCTAATGTTCTGTTACACTTGGGGAGAGCAGAGTCACCTGCACAGAGCACCTGTCACATCTGAGCATGCTGATTCATGGAGCTTGGCATCCCACTGGTTCTTCTCTCGGCAGGGGGCGGAAGCCGGGCTCATCCTAGAACAACTTAAGTAGAGCATCTGGTCACCTAGTAAAACGTATCCTGTATTTTCTTCTCAGTTTAACGATCTGCAATATCATGCCAGAATGCACATTTGGGCTGCATTCACACTTCAGCATTTTGACTCGTGGGCAGATTTGCCACGATTCTGCTCGTGATTTCAAAGTGCCGACGTATGAATGACAAATCGCGGGACTTGCATTTGAGATGCCTTTTCATTTGAATGACACTGAAAATCGCAGTGCGACAATCGCGGCAACACACATCGCGTGAGGAATGTTGCTCAAGAAAAGTTTGGCGCTACTTTTGGGTGTCCGTGCTTCACACAATACCTGTTTGCCGTGATTTCAGCGGGATTTATCGTGGCAGACCCGCACCACGATTTTAAGTGTCACTCAAATAAATGGCTTTTTCAAGCAAAATCTGCCTGCGATTCAAAACGCTAAAGTGTGAATGCAGCCCTAAAGCAAATCTCTACTTTTTGTTTAAAAAAATAAATAAAGCAATCTTGATATATAATAGCTACACCCATCATTTTACATAGGGATGCACCGATTTTTAGCACTTTTCAATGTGAAATGTGTAAAAATATTCACTAACAAAGCAAAAGTTTTGATTTGTTTATAGTTTATAAAATAGACGTGGAAAAAAAGCAGGAAAATAATAATGAAATGGAGGAGAATAGGGAGTAAATAAGGGTTATTAGGGGTTAAACAGAGGAACATTTGTTCATCCCTTTCATCTGCAGATGAAGAAACAGAAATCTACAAAAAGAAACTGTTTGTTTTTTATTTCGGTGTTTCAGGGCTGAGCAATGTCGCCCCACGCTGATGTACGTCCCTATTTTGGGGACGGATCTCATTGTTATGGCAGCAGCTAGCTGCCATAACCCCTTTGACTCTGTGTTGGGCCGCGAGATCACTTTTATTGGTGGCGGCACAATCCGGTGCCCGGCGATCGCGTCCTTGTCGTGGCTAGGTATGGAGACGAGTGAGGGGAAGATGGCCCCCATCCGTCTCCATACCATAGCAGGGCGGAAGCGACATCAAAACATCACTTTCACCCATACTTCTTAAAAAAAAAAAAAAAAAAAAAAAAAAAAGAAAAAGTGCCTTCAAGTCCAAATACGAGATCTGGGGTCTTTTTGACCCCAGATCTCATATTTAAGAGGTCCTGTCATGCTTTTTTTTTTTCTATTACAAGGGATGTTTACATTCCTTGTAATAGGAATAAAAGTAAAAACATTTTGTGGAAATCAATATATGCCATTTTTATTATATTTATTTTTTTTGGTCTTCTTTTTTTTTTTTTTTTTTTGATTATAGCAAAAACACAGTAATGACCAATAGGAAGCTGTTTGTGGGAAAACAAAATTACTTAAATTTTTAGCAAAAAAAAACTTGGAACTCCCGAACATTATATAAAGAGAGAGAGAGAGAGAGATTTTATTTTTTGTTGTACATTTAGCTGGTATAACACATACAGACGTGTTCGAACATGCTGTATAGGTAAACAGTAGCACCCAATATTGATTTATTGCTGGTAGTCTGGAGAGCAAGACATGAAGATGTATTTAAATATTCAGGAGGTCAAGGTTCAGTGGTGTGTTTATTCTGTTCCAACTTTGGGCTGTGAAACAGATGCACTGTGTAAATCATTGGCACATGTAAACAGAAAATGTAGCTTTAACGTGCGCAACTGTTCTGTGACCTGCCCATGCACTCTTGGTTGTTAGTCTGCAATTCCAGGTCAGACCCTTCTCCGCAGCTTCCCATAGTGCAACGCTTTGCCCAACAACATACGGTAGGTGGATGGGAGTTAAATAATAATAATAATAATTAAAAAATATTATTATTCACGTTTGTTCTAGAAAATCATCACGTTTGTAATGTGGATCCAAAACCAATTACCAGTCTTTAGATATGGGTGTGTGTTTGTTTGGCCCCCCCACCACTTTGTAAATCTGCAAACCTCCCAGTCCTAGGGTGTCTATACTCACTCCTTCGGTGTATTTATGGAGGGATTCAGGAAGTTATGGTCTTCCCCCAGATACAGTGGTGTGAAAAAGTGTTTGCCCCCTTCCTCATTTCCTGTTCCTTTGCATGTTTGTCACACTTAAGTGTTTCGGAACATCAAACCAATTTAAACAATAGTCAAGGACAACACAAGTAAACACAAAATGCAATTTGTAAATGAAGGTGTTTATTATTAAAGGTGAAAAAAAATCCAAACCATCATGGCCCTGTGTGAAAAAGTGATTGCCCCCCTTGTTAAAACATACTATAACTGTGGTTGTCCACACCTGAGTTCAATTTCTCTAGCCACACCCAGGCCTGATTATTGCCACACCTGTTCACAATCAAGGCATCACTTAAATAGTAGCTGCTTGACACAGTAAGGTCCACCAGAAGATCCTTAAAAGCTACACATCATGCCGAGACCCAAAGAAATTCAGGAACAATTGAGAAAGAAAGTAGTTGAGATCTATCAGTCTGGAAAGGGTTATAAAGCCATTTCCAAAGCTTTGGGAATCCAGCGAACCACAGTGAGAGCCATTATCCACAAATGGCGAAGACATGGAACAGTGGTGAACCTTCCCAGGAGTGGCCGGCCGCCCAAAATTACCCCAAGAGCACAGCGACGACTCATCCAAGAGGTCACAAAAGACCCCACAACAACGTCCAAGGAACTGCAGGCCTCACTTGCCTCAGTTAAGGTCAGCGTTCATGCCTCCACCATCAGGAAAAGACTGGGCAAAAATGGCCTGCATGGCAGAGTTCCAAGGAGAAAACCACTGCTGAGCAAAAAGAACATCAAAGCTCGTCTCAATTTCTCCACAACACATCTTGATGATCCCCAAGACTTTTGGGACAACATTCTGTGGACCGATGAGACAAAAGTGGAACTCTTTGGAAGGTGTGTGTCCAAGTATATCTGGCGTAGAAGGAACACTGCATTTCATAAAAAGAACATTATACCAACAGTAAAATATGGTGGTGGTAGTGTGATGGTCTGGGGCTGTTTTGCTGCTTCAGGACCTGGAAGACTTGCCGTGATAAAAGGAACTATGAATTCTGCTGTCTACCAAGAGATCCTGAAGGAGAATGTCCGACCATCTGTTCGTGTACTCAAGCTGAAACGAACTTGGGTTCTGCAGCAGGACAATGATCCTAAACACACCAGCAAGTCCACCACCGAATGGCTGAAGAAAAACAAAATGAAGACTTTGGAGTGGCCTAGCCAAAGTCCTGAACTGAATCCTATTGAGATGTTGTGGTATGACCTTAAAAAGGCCGTTCATGCTCGAAAACCCTCTAATGTAACTGAATTGGGACAATTCTGCAAAGATGAGTGGGCCAAAATTCCTCCAGGACGCTGTAAAAGCCTCATTGCACGTTATCCCAAACGCTTGGTTGCAGTTGTTGCTGCTAAGGGTGGCCCAACCAGTTATTAGGTTTAGGGGGCAATCACTTTTTCACACAGGGCCATGATGGTTTGGATTTTTTTTCACCTTTTAATAATAAACACCTTCATTTACAAATTGCATTTTGTGTTTACTTGTGTTGTCCTTGACTATTGTTTAAATTGGTTTGATGTTCCGAAACACTTAAGTGTGACAAACATGCAAAGGAACAGGAAATGAGGAAGGGGGCAAACACTTTTTCACACCACTGTATCTACCTCTTCTAGTGGAGCAAAAAAAAAAACTGATGGCTCAGGAGGAGCTGCTGTACTAACAATCCGATGTGCTGTTCTATTGTGTCCTGACAGGGTGGCGGTCCCCCTACCAGAACACTCCGGTCAGCGCTCTTGGCCATTGACTGAGAGCACTGATTGGGAGCCGATTGGCAGACCCTTTTCTGTCATGCCCCAAATTGCAGTACACACTGGCCGAATGTCAGCCGTTTTCTGTTGAAGCGGCCGATGCCGCTGGACATTCAGCCCATGTGTACTACAATTAATGATGGCTGTGCCCACACTCTGAGGGTTCATCGCTTGTTTTAGTCTAGGGGACTTGTTAAGGTAAACTTGTTTACCCGATCCTCTGCACTGCTAGACTGGTCCCTGCAGCATCGTCTTCCCTCCGTTCTAGTGGTCTAAGGTCCTAATGTCACCAAGACCAATGCAGAGTTCATAGCTCTGTATTGGACATGACGCTGAGGGACAGTGCATCAGAGGAGTGGAGGATCAGGAAGGTAAAACCGCTCTTATTCTCCCCTAGACTAAACAAGCAATTGACCGACCATTTACAAGTTGAGAAATAGAAAACGGCCTAGAGCTAAATCTTCTGGCGGGATCAAGGACAGTATTATGTCCACAAACAATGTCACATTTTACTATATTTATTGCTGACCAAATATGTAAAAAGTGGGGGGGGAAGCTTTATACTTCCTTTAAGACAAATTGCTTGGAATTTCCGAAGTTTGGTACGGTGGCATTACAAGTTCATTTGCTTGTTTCCATGTTGCCTGAGTTACTTTGCCAGGTGTTCCTAGACACTGCAGCTCATAGATCCCTTCAAGACGTTTCAAAATGTTAATCTAACAAATATATTTTATGTAAATCAATTTTTATATCAAAGGTTTCATTGTATCAGCACATAAAAGGCACACAGGCATTATTTAATGGGTAAACAGTGCTATGAATCCAACCAGTAAATATTCTTATGAATACTTTTGACACACCTTGATATTAGCAAGTGGGTCCTACTCGCTGGCTATCTACCAGCTTTTGAGGTGGAGTAGTATATCCTTTCTGGAAGGGGTAGGGTGGAAGGTCACAAACGGCTCTGGGTAAGTTAGTGTACAAGGCCAGTGACTGCGCATGCTAATAGAAAACTCAAGGCTGCTCTCCCGAGGGACTGACCATCCAACCCTGGGTAACACTGTCTCTTTGCTAGCCATCTTGCCTTCAGGACTTGGGATTGGCATGGAGCTCTACAGAGATCTAAAAAAGATTAACCAAAATTAACTGGCTACTTATCAACCACCTATAGACCCCCAGATGTTTACTGACCCCTTTTAACCCCCAGCCAATTTATTTGACCCCTTGGGTAAGTCTATCAACTTTTTTTGGCTGTCAATATTGACCACTTTTCCTGCTATAAACTGTCCTCTAAAGTGCTCACAGATACACCTGTAGTCAAGGAACCCATTAAAACAGGGGTGCCCAACCTTTTGAAGAACAAGGGCAACTTAAGAGACTTGGTAACTGGTCGCGGGCCACAATGAGTGGAGTGGGTGGATGGCATGTCCGTGTCCACTCTGCATTTGGAGAGCAGATATGGACGCAGCCCACGATACGCATTGGAGGTAGAACACAAGTTGGTTTACATCTGCCACTACTTAGAGGTGAATGGAGGGCCCAATTGGTTGGACTGACCATGTGAAAGGGGTCCAAGGCTGCTTTCACACTGATGCGATGCGGTTTACCCGCACCACGTGTGTAACGCAATGTACCTTTTGGCTTTCTTGCAGTTTGCAATAGACTTCTATTATATTCTGCAGGTTTGGTGCACTTTCAGAAAGCTCAACAAACTCGCAGGTAATAATAGAAGTCTACGGCTCAGTGCAGGTAACCCCGCAGGTAAATTGCTCTACACCTGTGGATCAGTTTGAAAGCAGCCCAGTAACCACTGCAGAAAAGACATGCCCATATATACACTGTGATTTTAGTAATAAACTGACTTTTAATGACAGTATTCTTTCTATTCTATCCCAAAGCAGGAGGTCATGGGCCACATCAGAGGGCTCCGCGGGCCACATGTTGGGCACCCCTGCTTTAAAAGAACACAGCTGTGGTAGCCATAGACTGTCATGTGACTAACTGGCCTGCTAGTTTTTATTTGTAGCGTCAATACTTTTGTTTGCTTACGTTTTTTATAGTGAGTTTTTTTGTTATTCCCAGTCTGTTTGTCACTGACTATTTTTAACTAGCATGTTAAAAAAACAAAAAATAAAAATTCATATAATCACAATTCATGACATTTTGTATAAACTGTAGCAGGATTTCCGTCCTGTTTTTAGGGTGTATGTTCCCTTTGTATTCTCCATTGAAAGATTGTTTAGACTTGTAGAGGAAAATGCCAACAGAGCTTTTATTTCTGGGCAGATTCTGCAGTTGCTGTTGAAGCGAAGCACTAAAGTAAATGGCTTGATTGGATATATGTGGCCGGAGCCAGCTGTACAGCAGTCTGCTCTAATTCACTCTTCAAATAGTCCTGGATTATATGGTGCAGAGCTGATTGCACACACTTTTCATCATCTGCTATGTGGTACACCGAGAACACTGGCACACTTTGCTTGGAACTGCCAGCATACAGTATTGGGTCATATTATTATTTTTTTTTTTCTTTTGGATGGGAAGGAGTTAAGCATTTGTAGCCTACTTGTTATATAGCGCAGGATTTCCATATGAGTGCCTGCAAGAGTTTGGCTCCAGAAGGCAGGACTCCTATTAATAGACTTCCAGCAGCCTTGCAGGGCAGGTCTTGTTTCGGAATCTAGCTGACTTGACTGCACAGCCATTTCACCCCCGCTGGATGGGGGATGCGGGTTCCATTCTTGGGCTTTACTTTCAGGAGCTGAAGACTTTCCTTGGGTGATCATTTCACAGATCTCTATGGGCACACTGTGCCTGAGGCATGGCTGAAGATACAGGTACTGCATTTCATGTGGAAAGAGAAATGTCTTTTATAGTCTGAGATGATAAAAATTGCAAGTGAAGGCTTTGAGGTTTGCAAGGCAACGGAAATATGAATAAATGCATAAAGTGTAATGTAGCGTTTATGCCTTCAAGGGGCCTTTGCTGCTATTGTCATACGTGCTGTCAAAGTTTTGTGTATATTACAATACATATGAAAAAAATATACAGTGTGTGTGTATATGCACATGTATGTATTATTAGTGATGGTGTTATAATTATTATTATATAATTTTTTCTTTTAAACCAAGATTCACCACAGTGAATGCTTGGTGTCGCATTCACTGCTTCTTAAATATTACCCTTATTACGTAGATGACTTTGGTTTCTATCTACATTGACCCCAGAACAGTCCAAGAGCCATCTAGCTGATTCACCCTCAAAGCTATAGCCGAGGCCTCTTTCTTTTTCTTTTTCTTTTTCTTTTTCTTTTTCTTTTTCTTTTTCTTTTTCTTTTTCTTTTTCTTTTTCTTTTTCTTTTTCTTTTTCTTTTTCTTTTTCTTTTTCTTTTTCTTTTTCTTTTTCTTTTTCTTTTTCTTTTTCTTTTTCTTTTTCTTTTTCTTTTTCTTTTTCTTTTTCTTTTTCTTTTTCTTTTTCTTTTTCTTTTTCTTTTTCTTTTTCTTTTTCTTTTTCTTTTTCTTTTTCTTTTTCTTTTTCTTTTTCTTTTTCTTTTTCTTTTTCTTTTCTCTCCTGGCTAAGAGTGTGCGGCTTTATCAGACTATTGTAGGCACCGTACACTACAAGTGCCAGGAGATGACAGAAATGTGGACTAATATAAATGTACATTTGGGTCTAACAGGAAATATCGTCCTCCAGAAAAAAAAAATTTTCCCCCAAAAAACTTTAGGAACTTTATAGTTATAATTTTTGAGTGCCTTTTTTTTTATTTTTTTTTTTATTTTTTAGGTGCTTTGTGTGTGTTTTTTTATTTTAATTTTTTTTTTAACACCGTACAAAACCTCTCCATAACCTCCTATATAACATTAAGCTGTAATAAAGGTATTTGGCTAAAAATACCAAGGAAAAAAAAAAGCGACCTCATTCGGTATTTTTTTTTCAACTCAAAATAACATTACCTCACTGTGCATCGAAGAGTGATTAGTGTCTCTCGGGAACACATGCGAATGCTCTACAAATCAGAATATAAAGTTGTATGGGGTGTGTTTTTTTATTTTTTATACTCTACGGTTTGCATGGATACATATCTGTACTTGTTTGCACAACATATGGCATGCTACTCTGCTTAGGTGGGAGTGAGTAGAGAAATAAAATTAGAATGATCTCTACTGGTGTCACTTTTGCTGGCAGATTGACTTTGCTTCTATCAAAATAGCATCAGTGAAAGCAGAAAGTTTTATATAAATAGTCGGTGGAATACACTGTACCAAAACAGCTTGTGAATAATTCTAGGGAGTAAGACTTTGATGGAAGTAATTAATCTGCTTGCATAAGAGATTCTGGAACACCTGTGAGGGATTTTTCATTGGTTTTTGGATGGTTTTTAGGACTCGAAGGTTCCAGATTGGATAGGAGAGCCCCGGGGACATATGGAAAAGTAAACTGCACTGATTCCTAGTTGGCCAGTAATGGAATAAATGCATAGTCAAGTTGTAGTGTGATGCCGTGTAGTCAAATGACACTAGGAGGAAACTTGCACTGGGGCATAGCACAGGAAAGTACTATGAGGGAGACTTGCCCTGGGGCATGACGAGGAAGATACAATGGAGAAACTTACTCTGAAGCATGGCACATGAAGGTACTATGGGAGGGAACATGCCCTAGGACAGGACACGGGAATGTCCTGTGGGGGGGGAGGGGGAGCTTGCTTACTGTGTGTACTGTGGGGGGAAACATGCTCCAGGGCATGACACGGGAAGGTATTGTGGGAGGGAACGTGCTCCATGGGAAGGTACTGTGGGAGGGAACATGCCCTAGGACAGGATACGGCAAGGTACTATGGGGGAAACTTGCTCTAGGTCAGGACACGGGAAGGTACTATGGGGGAAACTTGCTCTAGGGCAGGACACGGGAAGGTACTATGGGGGGAACCTTGCTCTAGGGCAGGACACGGGAAGGTACTATGGGGGAACCTTGCTCTAGGGCAGGACACGGGAAGGTACTATGGGGGGAACCTTGCTCTAGGGCAGGACACGGGAAGGTACTATGGGGGGAACCTTGCTCTAGGGCAGGACACGGGAAGGTACTATGGGGGAACCTTGCTCTAGGGCAGGACACGGGAAGGTACTATGGGGGAAATTTTTGGAGCATGACACAGACAGGTGCTACGCTGTCAGTCAACTTTTTGAGTGGAAGATTCATGTCAGTGGTGGGTTCCACTTTTAGCAGACTTTGAGCAGTGACAACACTTCAAGTGGCATAATTGCAGCCAGTGTGCTGTGGAGCTGCCACTGCAATGTACAATGTAAACAGGATTTATTACTTAAATGCGTCAATCGATGGCTGCAGTGTAAAAGGTGATGCATTTATTAGGGGGTAAAGATGGCTACGGATGCAGAAATGGAATTTGCCTTGATGGAACACTTTACTTTTTTGCGTGTCAATGCCAGTGACAAGGGATTATTAAATACTCCTTTTTGTTTCTGAAATTTAGTCTCTTTGGATAATTTTATCAGCTCCTGGCATGTTGTATTTTGGTGTCCTTGAGATGCGGGAAAGGATACAATGCTGTTGGCTACAGTTGTTGGTGATGAAAAGACTGCATTGTTTGCAGGATACACATTGTCTTCATTCTTTTCGAGGAGAGCACAGTTGTGGGTTTTTGTCTCTCTGGGAGCTGTCATCTTAGAAATAGGAGTAATAATGCCGTCACAAGTGTGCGTGTGTGTGTTTGTTGTTTTGTTCCTCCAAAAAAAAAAAAAGTTATAAACATGCATATGTACTAATTAAATTTTAAGATCATAGCGTGTAGGGAACAAAACCTTTTTAAAATGTCTTAACTTGCTCTAGGTAAAAGGGACCGCTATAGGTTTGTATGAAAGTGTATGGATAGATCTATAGCACAAATCTTCTTTGTGTGTTGGCTTTGAATATTTTAAAGACCAAAAATGGCCAGCAAACCTAAGGTTAAAGACCTCCCAAACTTTACTGACATTTTTGGTTCTAATGACCACATTGTTTATGGCCAAAACTCTTTTGGCTATATTTCTCCTGTGGGCTTCATGAGTGCACCCCTGTGACCCAGATTTAGCGCACTGTCGGCTGACATCTGAGTCGTTTCAGGCTCTGAAGGGATCCCAACTATGTCAGGATCTGCCCAGATGTCTGATCACCAGCTGTCTCAGCCCAGAACCCGAGCCAGCCACATCTACCACTTCCGCAGTCCAGCGATTCAGTTGATGCTGGAGGGGCAGAGCACAGAGCGGTGACTGGCAGGCACTGTTCTGTCCTCAGAGCGGACCCAAGAACTGAGCGATCAGTGAACTTTGATTGCTCAATTCTTGGTGTAGAGCTGGGGGGAGGCTGCTGCACCAATCTAGGTAAGCATGTGTGTTTTTTGTTGGATCCCACACTTCACTTCTCTTTTCTTCTCTTTTAAACAGAATAAATTTGGCTTAAATGTTTTTTCTTATGTTTTTAGATCTGTATCATTACAGCCAAGAGCTCCATAAAGATTTGAGGACTTTAACTTTTTGTTATGCTGGTCCTTTTTGCTGTTTTGGTTTTTCATGGTATCGTTGTTGGCCTTGCACCAAGGCCATATAGGTGCAGGATGGAATTTTTTGTTCAGGGTTTTATTGACTGATTGTTTTCGGTAATTATTGTCACAGAAAGTGAAATCCAAAATATTGTGCTAGGTGAGGGGAAATCTGTTTTGGAAAAAACAGTTTAAATTTTTTTTTTCTTTTTTCTGTTGTGTCTTTGGGAAATCTCCCTAACGTGATCGAAACCTCAAAAAACGTAAATTCGTTTAGTGTGAATTGTTTGGATTAGAATTTCCTGGTCAGTATTCTTTGAGACTAGCTAGGTTTAGGGATGTCTGCCCAGTGCATATAGAGTATGTGTGCACATTAGCAAATTGATCGACTTCCATAGGTTGGCGTATAAATTGCCATCATCCCGCTAAACATTGAAGACTAACCTCAAAAATGGGATTTTAAAGGCAATTATGAAAAAAGAAAAAGTATAATAAAATATATATTTTATATTTTTCTTTAATTTTTAATATAAAAAAGTAGAATTTATTGATACAGTGGACTTTCACTACTTGCCTTCTAGGCTACCCGCTTGGATTGGATGGTTTATACCTGTAGTAGGAGTCTACCACCTTTTTGTCTATAATTATGTAATGCTTTCCATGCATGTACATATGTTTTTCTTGTGGCTTGTTTCCATAAGAATTTAGTTTTTTGACTCGTATTTTGCATCAATAAATCCTACTTTTTATTTTATTTTTTTCCCCATAATTGCCTTTTAACCACTTGCTTACTGGGCACTTAAACCCCCCTCAGTCCCAGACCAATTTTCAGCTTTCAGCGCTGATGCACTTTGAATGACAATTGCGCGGTCATGCAACACTGTACCCAAATGAAATTTTTATCATTTTTTTCCCACAAATAGAGCTTTCTTTTGGTGGTATTTAGTTACAGCTCGGAGTTTTATTTTTTGCTAAACAAACAAAAAAAGATGCAAAAAAATAAAAATAAAAAATCATGTTTTAATAGTTTGTTATACAATTTTGCAAACGGGTCATTTTTCTCCTTCATTGAAGTGCGCTGATTAGGCGGCACTGATGGGCTGCATTGGTGGGCACTGATGGGCTGCATTGGTGGGCACTGATGGGCTGCATTGGTGGGCACTGATGGGCTGCATTGGTGGGCACTGATGGGCTGCATTGGTGGGCACTGATGGGCTGCATTGGTGGGCACTGATGGGCTGCATTGGTGGGCACTGATGGGCTGCATTGGTGGGCACTGATGGGCTGCATTGGTGGGCACTGATGGGCTGCATTGGTGGGCACTGATGGGCTGCATTGGTGGGCACTGATGGGCTGCATTGGTGGGCACTGATGGGCTGCATTGGTGGGCACTGATGGGCTGCATTGGTGGGCACTGATGGGCTGCATTGGTGGGCACTGATGGGCTGCATTGGTGGGCACTGATGGGCTGCATTGGTGGGCACTGATGGGCTGCATTGGTGGGCACTGATGGGCTGCATTGGTGGGCACTGATGGGCTGCATTGGTGGGCACTGATGGGCTGCATTGGTGGGCACTGATGGGCTGCATTGGTGGGCACTGATGGGCTGCATTGGTGGGCACTGATGGGCTGCATTGGTGGGCACTGATGGGCTGCATTGGTGGGCACTGATGGGCTGCATTGGTGGGCACTGATAGGCATAGTTAAGGCGGCACTAATAGGCACAGATAAGGCGGCACTGATGGGCAAAGATGGGCACAGATAAGATGGCATGGATGGGCGGCACGGATAAGTGGCACGGATGGGCACTGATAGGTACCACTGATAGATGGGACTGATGGGCACTGATAGGTGGCTCTGATAGGTGGCACTGCTGGGCACTGATGGGCGGCACTGCTGGGCACTGATGGGCGGCACTGGGGTGCAGCACCTTTGCGGCAGATTGTGGGCACTGTGGGTGGCACTGTTGGTGGCACTGCTGGATGGCACTGCTGGATGGCACTGTGGGTGGCGCTGGGGGCACTATGGGCACTGCTGGGTGGCACTGATGGGGGGCACTTACTTTCATTCAGGATGGCACTGCGGTGGGCAGGTGGGCACTGGCAGGGGGCAGGTGGTCAGCTGTATTGCTGGCCGTGATCGGGACTGATGTCCCGATCACGGCCGCCGGTGATCGGCTTTTTTTTTCTCTCCTCGCGCTGTCAGCGCGAGGAGGAATAATAGCCGATTACCGGCTCCGTTCTGTCACATGATCAGCTGTCATTGGCTGACAGCTGATCACGTGATAAGGGGTCGGGATCGACCCCTTACACGGATCGGTGATCAGGCGAGTCTCATGGACTCGCCGATCACAGAGCGCGCCGCGCGCGCCCCTCAGGGGGCGCGCAGGCCGCTCGTAACCAGGACGACGTCAATAGACGTAGTCCTGGAAATGTAGGTCCGCGCTAATGCCGTCATTTGGCAATAGCGCGGATCTCAAGTGGTTAAAATCCAATTTTTGAGGATTGTTGGGCTCGGTTCACACAGGGGCGACTTGTCCAGGCGACTTCACCGCCTGACAAGTCGCGCTCCGTTCTGTACTATGGAACCGTTCTAATAGGAGCGACTCAAGTCGCTCCGACTTGGAAAAAAAAGGTTCCTGTACTACTTTTGGGGCGACTTGCATTGACTTCTATACAGAAGTCATTTTGCAAGTCGCCGCTGAAGTCGTTTGCACGTTGCGTCTGTGAGTCGCGCTGCAAGTTGTGCCGCCCCTGTGTGAACCGAGCCTTACTCTTCGGTATGTGTGCACATTTGGACAAAAACATCATACAATTGGAACTGATTTGATAGAAGGGGCTTTTTTTTTATTATGAAGAACACCGTAATTGTGTTTAGACTTCATGAACAAGGGGAAGTCAACTGTGAACTCCGGAAAGGCAATGTTGCTAGAGGCCTCCAGAAATATAGTCCAGTGATTGATGCAGCCTAATAGCATTTACTTTTTATTTTTTTATGTTTTTGTGGACTAACCCAAGGATAACTAAAAACAAACTAGTTCCTTTTAAAATATCCAAGGGTGCCAAGCAACTTTACAAATATAATACCTCTGCCTTTTCCCTTACATTACCTGTGATTTACGTTAAGCTTGCACTCTGTGCAGCCAAGGCTTGAGAACAAGATTGGTTTCTTCTCCACATATCTTGGCGGCCACCGTTGCTTTCTCATTGATGTTGACATGTTAGATCTAGAAGTGCACCGATATTTCGGCCGCCAAACAGTTTTTGGTATCGGCTGAAAGGGTTAAAAAAAAAAAAACTATACCAAAAGGGGGAAGGATCTACCCCAAGTGCCGCCTATTGCGGGAGTGTCATCCTGGCACGCCCAGTCCTCCAGGACAGGAGACAAGACATTGTTACTGCAGCCTGGACAATTCAGATCCACTCCGTGACACACAGAGATCATCGTTCTGATCTGGGCACAGGCAGGCTGCATATTTCAAGCACTGATGAGGCTGCTGGGCACAGTCAGACTGGATATGATGGGCATTGGTGAGGCTGCTTGTGATGGGCACTGGTGAGACTGCATTGATCTCTTGTATCATGTCTGCTAGAGGTGCACCAAATGGAAATTTTGCTAATACTATTAGCATTGTGTTTAGGAGAGTAGATGGTTGGAGACTGCAGACTGCATTTTTCTTGACCTTTCTTGCACTAAAGTTGCCAATAATTGGCAACAATAAATTAATATTCATTTGAATTGATGATTATTAAAAAGTGGACTATAATACATTTTTTTTTATATATAAATATTTTTTTTAAACTGTCGTTTTTGGCAAAGTGCATCCTGCATTTTCAGCACCAAAATTTCCATTCAGTGCACCCCTAGTTAGATCTTGTAGGTTCTCTCCTTAATGCCATAAATGGTTTATTTAATGCCTAAATTGATTGTTTAAAAAAATAATTTTCCATTCTTTTCAGAAGCGAGGTCCAGTGGCAACAATGGGAAGAAAGGAGGCCTTTCCGGGAGCTCATTCTTTACCTGGTTCATGGTGATCGCACTCTTGGGAGTATGGACATCAGTAGCTGTGGTGTGGTTCGAGCTGGTGGACTATGAAGATGTGCTAGGTAAGAGGATCTAATAGAATTGGTCTTTTTACTACTTTTGTATCATAGTGAGATGACTATTAAGTATAGAAAAACAGAAAAGGTGCGCCTTTTGCACTTCATCTGGATTCTGTCTCTGAAGCATGCACCCTTGAAAGTGGTGGACAATTTGCTGACTCTCTCTCGTAAGAGCCAGTAGCATTTCTGTGAACGTTAGTTTAAACAAACGCCTTTTTTTTTTTGTTTTTTGAACTGGTGAGGAATGGTTCCCCATTCTAGAATTAATGTAAGAAGTGAGCTGCAAATTAAGTGATTTTACTAGTCTGCTGGCTGGGATTTGTCTAACCTAATAATGTATACCTAAACATAAGTTTTCCAAAAGTGATAAATCTGATCAGTCTCCCCTATATGAACTTTTGTTCTACATGTTTTCCTCCTGTTTGAGACCAAAGCCCCCATACACATGATGAGCATATCGGGGGGCGCACATGTTTAATGATTGTCCAATCTATTTGTTAGTACTTGGCTTTGGAGACCAGATCCAATTCATGCAAAAATATCCAAAGCAACAAGCATGAAAATCTTTCTTGTTTGATTACAGAACAAAGGATTTTCTTAGCCTTATTGATATAATTTTTTTGTGTTTTTTTTTTTATTTTTTTTTATTTATTTATTTTTTTCCTACTGCAAGCATCTAAAGACAATCTTAAAGGATATCTTCACCTTTTTAATAATAAAAAAAAAAGCACCTTCATTTACAGTTAAAAAAAAAAAAAAAAAAAAACAATCATAGGTGCAATGCAGGGCACCTTTAGACTCTCTAGATGGCTGTCTGGCTGTACCTCGTACGAGCAGGTAGTTACCTGAGAGAGATATATGTGTGTGTGTATATGTATATGTGTGTGTGTGTGTGTGTGTGTGTATGTATATATATGTATGTGTGTGTATATGTATATGTGTGTGTATATATATGTGTATATATATATATATATATATATATATATATATATATATATATATATATATATATATATATATATATATATATATATATATATATATATATATATATATATATATATAATTGGGGACCGGAAAGTATTCAGACCCCCTTAAATTTTTCACTCTGTGTGTGTATATTAGGGCTGCAACTAACGATTATTTTCATAATCGATTAGTTGGCCGATTTTATTGTTTCGATTCATTGGTTAATAACCTTAAAAGAAAAAAATAAATAATTTGTTGTTGGGCAGATTAAAAAACGCATTATTGCATGCTTTTCTTCAGCTTCTCCATTAAAATATATTGACCCAAAAAAACTAAATGGCACAGTTTTTTTTGCGTTAAAAAAAAAAAAAAAAGTCCTTGTCTTTTCCAAATACGCAGCGTCTGAAAAAAGCACAGATATGAACATGTCCCATAGGAAACCATGTAAATGAACTGTAGTGTGTTTCTGCAAAAAGCACCAAAAAACAGGTGTGGCCCAGGTCTGAGATGTTTAGTAACATAATGGGGTTAAAAAAAAAATCGAAAATTAGTACAAAAAGAGCAAATAATCGTTACTGTAAGGGGTTAATTTTTTGCTATGAGACAATGAAAGTAATATTTACAGTAGGGATTTACTCTTTTTGTACTATAAAGGGTTAATTTTTATTTTTTTTATTTAACCTAATTATGTTAGTGGCCGATCGATTATGAAATTGATTACCATTTTCATAATCGATTAGTTGTTTCGGCCCTAGTGTGTGTGTGTGTGTGTGTGTGTGTGTGTGTGTGTGTTTAAAATGTTCTCTGTGATCAGTTGACCAATTAGGTGATTATACGCATTATTCCAGCCATTGTCCTCATTCACGGAGAAATACGCAAAATTACAAAAGAACATTCGTTTCTCAAAATAAAGTGTCTGTAAAGAAAAACAAGATACAGAAGTATAGATATCCTAATAAACAGATTCAATCAAAGCAAAAAAAGATAGTTTTTAGTCAATATTTTGCTAACATGCCAACTAGTCTATATTGAAAATGTACGCTTGTATCCCATCATAAAGGTTTATTAAGGACGGAATAACTAAGCATGCTAAAGACTACTGTAGGATGATCAAAACCGAATTCCATGGGTGTCAAATGAGTAATGAAAATATCAAATTACCGGTAATCATTAAAATGCGATTTGACCTTTTTATGTTTATGTGCTATGTTTATTTATTCCGTCCTTATTAAAACTTACAATGGGAGACGAGTATACAATTTTAATATAGACTATTTGGTGTGTTCATTTTTTAGTTTAATGTTTTTTCTCTCCCCCCCCCCCCCCTTCTTTTTTTTTTTTTTTTTTTTTTTTTTTTCTCTTTAGTTGATTGGCAAGCGAGGTTTAATGTAGAAAAATCTAAAATGGTGCATTTGGGTGGCAAAAATATGAATGCAATCATTACACGGGGGGGGGGGGACCTCCTGCAGGAATCTAGGATGGAAAAGGACCTGGGCTGCTGCTAACAAAGCCAACAGAATATTGGCATGCATTAAAAAGGGGATTAACTCCAGAGATAAAACAATAATTCTCCCGCTCTACAAGACTCGGGTCCGGCCTCACTTAGAGTATGCTGTCCAGTTCTGGGCACCAGTCCTCAAAGGATGTACTGGAAATGGAGTTATTACAAAGAAGGGCAACAAAGCTAATAAAGGATCTGGAGGATATTTAGTTATGAGGAAAGGTTGCGAGCACCGAACTTATTCTCTTTGGAGAAGAGATGCTTGAGAGGGGATGTGATTTCAATTGACAAATACCATACTGGTGACCCCACAATAGGGATAAAACTTTTTTGTGGAAGGGCGTTTAATAAGACTCGTGGCCACTCATTAAAGTTAGAAGAAAAGAGGTTTAACTTTAAACTACATAGAGGGTTCTTTACTGTAAGAGCGGCAAGGGTGTGGAATTCCCTTCCACAGGCGGTGGTCTCAGCGGGGGGCACACTTTCGCACTGAGCAGCGCCGGGCATCGGTGGTAAAGCGCTGCTATTTTTAGCGGCGCGTTACCGTCGTTTTTATCAACGCTTTTTGGCCACTAGTGGGGTGCTTTTAACCTCTGCTAGCAGCCTAAAAAGGGTTAAAAGTGCCGACAAAGTGCGGCTGTGCTGGCACTTCGGCTGTGCTGCCCATTGATTTCAACGGGCAGGGGAGCTTTAGGAGTGATATATATACACCGCACCTAAAGCGCCTCAAAGAAGCTGCTTGCAGGACTTTGAGTGTCCTGCCAGCGCACCGCTCCAGTGTGGAAGCACTCGGGCTTTCACACTGGCGTGAGAGGAGAGGTGCTTTACATGTGCTATAGTGCCTCGGTGTGAAAGTGGTCTTATACTGCTGTATCTTGTTTTTTTTTTCTTCACAGATGCTTTTAGTTTCCTTTTTATAGAAGCGAATGTTCTTTTGACATAGTTGGAATTTTGTGTATATAAAGACATATATTTTGATAGAGATCTAGATCTCTGTGTGTATGGTGATTATTTTTGCAAGGTTCTGACAATGCACGCTAGTCGTGTGAAAAGAGTCACCTGCTTACCCCTGCCTGTACATCTAGTGCTGTTTTTATTCTGAAATAAATCATAATTGCATTGTTTATGGGAGTGCGGCCATCCTTTTGTCCCGATATCCATGTTTCTGTTGCAATAACAGGGTGACGGGCGTGCACCCCTACTCAGACTTTTCACTTTGATTGCAGTCTGCCTGGCACAGCTGAACTTGCTAGCTTTCACATGGATTCCAAGTGGCATGTACCTGGGGAAAAAAGGGAGGTCTTGTCTGGTCCGATAATCCTTTAGGTGTTCAAGAAGATCCTTTTCAGGGCTGGTTCACACCATGAAAACTGATGGGAAAACTACACAGTTTTCACTTGCAGAGATATGAGTTAACATCCGTTTTCATGCATGTCAGTTAGTTTCCCTGTTCACCCCACAGTGTTGCTGTCACGTCAGTTTTTTTTTTTTTTTTCTCCACGCAGAAAACCGCATGGGAAAAGATTTCACTTGCAGATGCATCAGTTTACCTTAGTTTTCATGCACGTAGACAGACATCAGTTTCCATGCGTGTCTGTTATGCACAAGATCGCATAACATCATGTGTCGTCATCATGCCCCCACCATGGCTGCCTGCCGTCCATGCCCCCCCACCATGGCTGCCTGCCGTCCATGCCCCCCCACCATGGCTGCCTGCCGTCCATGCCCCCCCACCATGGCTGCCTGCCGTCCATGCCCCCCCACCATGGCTGCCTGCCGTTCATGCCCCCCCACCATGGCTGCCTGCCGTCCATGCCCCCCCACCATGGCTGCCTGCCGTCCATGCCCCCCCACCATGGCTGCCTGCCGTCCATGCCCCCCCACCATGGCTGCCTGCCGTCCATGCCCCCCCCACCATGGCTGCCTGCCGTCCATGCCCCCCCCACCATGGCTGCCTGCCGTCCATGCCCCCCCCACCATGGCTGCCTGCCGTCCATGCCCCCCCCCCCACCATGGCTGCCTGCCAATCTGTTCTCCCCTCCACATACCTCCGCTCTGTTCTCTGCTAGTGCCCTTCCAGAAACTTGCCCAAGCGGCAGTATCCAAGCCGGAGAAGGTTGGCTGTAAGCTCACAGAGCACTGTTCTGTATTCCCTCCCACTTCCTGTCACGTGGTAGGCATGCAGAGCGGTGCTGCCTGTTTTTTTGTCGGTGATTCAGTGCGGAGCTGTGAGGGGGAACTGCAGACATGCTGCATAATCTTGCACAGCTCAGCTCCGGACATCACACCTCCATTTTGGTGTGATCGAGACTCATGGGGAAACCATTGTTTCCTGTGTGTCTACTGAAGAAAGCCGTAGGTCTCTGCAGATAGTGTGAACGAGCCCCAACAAGGCCTTAGGCCTCATTCACACCATCTGCAGAGACCATCGTTTTTCTGCACATGCTCTGAGGACTGAAATAAAAAAAATAAAATAAAAAAAAAACATTGTTCTCTATGTGCCCTTTTTACTCCACAACAGATGTCGCCTGCAGATTTTTATTTATTTTTTGCTTCACAGGAATCTGCAATCTGCATGTAATTTTCTGCACAGAAAAAAAACTGACGTGACATCAACATTGTGGTGTGAAGAGGGCACATAAGACGTGCATGACAACTGATGTCAACATGCATTAAAAAAATCACTGAAATGTGCATGTAAGCTTATATCTCTGCATGTGAAATCTGTGTGGGCTTCCACGGAGTCCTCCTCTGTCTGCCAACTCAGTGGGAGATCTCTCCGTTGATCTCCGCTGAGCCGGCGGATGACAGGTCCCTCTCCGCTCACTGAGCGGGAAGGGGCTTATCGAGCAGTGCTGGTTTCTATGGAGAGATCGGATGAAAACGGACATGTCAGTTTTTATCAGGTCTCACTCGATCCGCTAGCGACGGATCCGGACTTAGGGCCATCCGTCTGCTTTTGGCAGATCGGACCGGGTCAGACGTCAGTGGACATGTCACTGCTGATATCCGTAGACCAGCATGGAGTGCCTGTTCAGGTCCACCGTCAAAACTGACTGGCAGACCTGAACGGTCCGACAGTGAAAGGGGCCTAACACTAAAATCTGTAAATCTACAGGCATCCACCATCTAAGACTAACCTATCTAGCCCTGCAAGAAGAAAATCGTATACATACTTTTTTTTTTTTTCTTTTTTTTTTGAAGCCACTCTGGTCTTGTCTCCAGCAGCGGAAGGTCTGCAGAGGAGACGGCCGACAGCGGCTGGGAAATGAATGGGAAGTGGCACCGCCCATAGAGTTACTATGGTGCTTCCATTGTTGGCTGCCTCCTCTACACATGACACCACAGGGAAGCCACAGCTGACAGCTCGGTGTGGGACCGGACTGGAGCAGCCCCCAAAAAAGCTATGTATAGCGATTTCTTCTTTACATGGCTATGTAGGTTAGTGTTAGATTGTGAATGCCTGTAATTTTTATCGGTAGCCCATTGTGGAGATTTTTCCTTCACTTCATTGTGAGGTGGAACGGGCATTGAGAGCAATAAAAGCAAACCTTTTTGAAGAGATTTATCATTGCTTCTTGTACTGAGTGGTTATGGCAAGAAGTTGACAAGAAGTTCTAAGCTTTCCCCACTCTATACACAAAAAAAACCTTGGCTTCAACTGAACTTTAAATTAGAACTATATGCAAAACATTGTTTTTCATTTTGGATATAGTAAGGGAATCTGTCTCATGGGGGAGAATTACCTTTACTTCCAGATGGGAAGAGAGTGGAAATCCCGGCACATTAAGGCAATCTCTAGGGGACCCCCAGGTCACCAGAACTAGTATCCCCATTGGAAGATTTCCCCGCTCGCTCTCCCCAAACACCCCCCCCCCCCCCAGTGTCAAAGGTGTCAAATATGTCTGCTGCAATATCGCAGTCCTGATAAAAACCGCAGATCGCCAGCATTACTACAAAAAAATATATATAAAAATAAATGTCATAAATCTATCCCCTATTTTGTAGACGCTATAACTTTTGCGCAAACCAATCAATATACGCTTATTGCAATTTTACATATCGGCCTAAACTCAGAAAAAAATGTGGAATATTTATTATAGCAAACAGTAAAAGGTGTGTGTGTGTGTGTGTGTGTGTGTGTGGGGGGGGGGGGGGGGTTGGTGTTTTTTTGTTTTCCAAAATTGTCGCTCCTTTTTTTGTTTATAGCACAAAAAAATTAAAAACTGCAGAGGCGATCAGATACCACCAAAAGAAAACTCTATTTGTGGGGACGTATATTTTGCTTGGGTACAGAGTCGCACAACCGTGCAATATCAGTTAATGTGGCGCTGTGCCGTATCTCAAAAAATGGGCTGGTCACTGAGCAGCCAAATCTTCCGCGGCTGAAGGGGTTAATGGTAAACAGGACAAATGGAGAGGGTGAATTTCTCTAACTGGGGAACAGACGGCAATAAAAACTGATAGGTGTTCTAATCCCTCTCCACCCCATACAAAACTTAAAAGAAGAAAAAAGTTTTGCCTTTTTAGTTATACTTTAAGTCTCCCAGTGGTAACCTCCACTTTTTTAAAGTCAGCAGCTACAAATACTGCAGCTGCTGACTTTTAAAATAAGAACATTTACCTGTCCAGGACGCCCGCGATGTCCTCACCTGAAGCTGATCTGTCCCTTGGCTCCCGGGTGGAGGCGCCAGCATCTTCGGTAAGGGAATCGGGAAGTGAAGCCTTGTGGCTTCATAGCCTGGTTCCCTACTGCGCATGCGTGGGTCTCGCTGCGCATTCTGAATGGTCCATGCTGTCTTCTGGGACCTGTGTGTCTCCCAGAAGACAGCGGGGGCGGATGGAGGAGGGGCAGGACATGGCGTAGTACATTGCGGATTCTGCGTGTCTCTTTCGCCGGAAGTGGGAGCAAATACCGGAATTAGACTGGTATCTAAGCCCCCCCCCCCCCAAAAGGTGCCAAATGTGACATCAGAGGGGGGAGGAATCCGGACAATGTAAGTTCCATTTCTGGGTAGAACTCTGCTTTAAAATAGTTTTTGTTGGCACCCCCTGCCAGAATCATATAATTATTGTGGCATTCAATCTCCCAACTGGGGTTCCGTTATTTTGGATCCATCCCAGGAGGGCGGGATGCCATTTTACCTTCCTTGTGGCCATAATAGTTAAGCTGGTGGTTATGATGTAAATGTTCTGGTACTGGAATCTCTGGTGAAGTAAGAATGTAATGTGATGCAGCATGTTGGCCACCATAATCTTAAATCTCACTTTTGGGTGCAGAAGCCCATTTGCTTTCACTGTAATTTTTTGTGACTAATATGCATTTCAGTCTGGGCAGAAAAGATGGTATTTAAATGTTTCTGTATTTCTTTTATCATGCACGCAGCCAAGGCAAAGGATTTCCGTTATAACTTATCAGAGGTTCTTCAAGGTAGGATTCCATAGTAAAAATGTTACATCACCTTCCTCTTTCCCATCGTCTGGTGTTTTTGCTATCATTTACTGGGAACGTGCCTATACTTGTACCCTCACTAAAGTCATTTCTCATAATTCATCTAACAAACTTGGGATTTGAGGATTTGACTTTTTCTAAAATCTTATTGCAATTTTTTTTTTCTATGCTTTTTACTACAACTTTTAGCATGTTTGGGAATAGTTTGGTGTTTTTCTAATAATACTTAGAGGAACTGCAGTCTGCTCACCTCATTTTGTAATAAAAACATCTTTGCCATTCTGAAGCTTCCCTCCAACCACTTTGCATATTGTTTATATATACTGTGATTTTGTACTTGCCAAAAGAAATCTCCCTCCGCTGTCTGGCTGCAGCCATTTTAACTGTGGGCAGCTGACGCTGCTGCCTGTTCACTTCCTGGATTAACACAAAGGCACACCTCCGGCTCTGCAGCTCTCATTGGCCCTATTATGACTCTTCCCCTTCCTTCCTCGCAAACTCTTGCGAGTGAGAGTTTTGCATGATGTCATAAGCCTAGGCTAATGACCAGACAAACAGGAAGTGGGCTGTATAAGGTATTTACTGGCAGAAAAAAAGTTTTATTATCCAAAGTTAAAACAACAAGGGCGGAAGAATTAATAGATAGAAAGTTAAAAAAAAAAATGACTGAAGGTCTGCTTTAAGCCATCTTGTTCTTTGCCTGGCTTTAGGCTAAGGTGATTGTGAAGACTTGTGTTTGTTGTTTGTTTATATATAAAAAAAAAGTTATATGTATATAATCTGTTGCAGTGGATTGGCACAGAGCAGACCAGATCCTCCTCTTCTCAGGTCCCTCTTCGGTGCTCCTGGCCTCTTCCTCTTGTTCAGTGCCCCCACAGCAAGCCGCTTACTATGGGGACACCCGAGCCGAACTGCAGCTCCCTGAGTCCATTCAGATATGGTGATGCGGTTCAGCCCTGCCCGCTCTCTCTCCTGATGGGCTAACTGAGTTTGGCAGCAGTGTGAGCCAATGGTGCCGCTGCTGTCTCAGCCAATCAGGAGGAGAGCCCCGGATGGCCAAGACGCTTGTGGACATCGCTGGACAGAGATGGAGCTCAGATAAGTATTAGGGGGAAAGGGGGGCTGCTGCACACAGAAGGCTTTTTATCTTGATGCATAGAATGTATTGAGATAAAAATCCTTCTGACTTTACCACCCCTTTAAAATATCGCAGTGACAAAATGATTTATGGCAAACGAAACATTTAATAATACAGTGGATATAAAACGTCTACACACCCCTGTTTAAAATGTCAGGTTTCTGTAATAAAATGAGATAAAGATAAATAAATTCAGAACTTTTTCCACCTATTTAATGTGACTTATAAACTGAAGGTTTTGTGCCAATATTTACTGGTATTTGGAACTGTTCATAATTCCCTCTACCTTCTCTAAGGCCCCCTGTTACGGCTGAAGAAAAACAGCCCCAAAGCAGGATTCTGCCACCACCATGCTTCACGGTGGGTATGGTGTTCTTTTGGTGATGTACAGTGTTTTTGCACCAAAAATATCTTTTGGAATTATGGCCAAAAAGTTCAACCTTGGTTTCATCAAACCATAACACATTTTCCAACATGCTTTTGGGAGACTTATGCCCCATACACACGATGAGATTATCGGACGAATGATCGTCCGTTTTTTATTGCATGCTAATCTCAGATCGAATCTGATGAGTTTACTAAAGTCACGAAAATTCCCGCACGACAGAAAAAAAATTCGGAAGTGATGTCATGTGTTGTAATGCATTTGTATTGCATTTTTGAACGATAGCTGTACTGATTAAACGAAAATCGTACGATCTGGCATCGTACGAAAAAAATTTCCGTGCATGTCCGATAGAATAATATCGGATGAACTGTCCGAATCGGCTCTCGAAAGCTCTGTACTAACGATCCAATTATCGTACGATCGCTTCGAAAGCGGTATTTTCCGTACGATTTTCGGATCGTGTGTACGGGGCATTAGATCTGTTTTGGCAAACTTTAGCCAGGCTTGGATGTTTTTCTTCATAAGAAAAGGCTTCTGTCTTGGAACTCTACCCCATAGCCCAGACGCATGAAGAATACGGGAGATTGTCACATGTACCACACAGCCAGTACTTGCCAGATATTCCTGCAGCTCCTTCAATGTTGCTGTAGGCCTCTTTGAAGCCTCCCTGACCAGCTTTCTTCTTGTCTTTTCATCGGTTTTTGAGGAACGTCCAGTTTTTGGTAATGTTACATATATTCTCCACTTGATGACTGTCTTCACGGTGTTCTTTGGTATATCTAATGCCCCTGACTGATACCCTATAACAGTGATGGTGAACCTTGGCACCCCAGATGTTTTGGAACTACATTTCCCATGATGCTCCACTACACTGTAGAGTGCCTGAGCATCATAGGAAATGTAGTTACAAAACATCTGGGGTGCCAAGGTTCACCGTCACTGCCCTATAAAAATGACATCCCTCTGATGCTTTGGAAGCTCTCTGCAGACCATGGCTTTTGCTGTAGGATGCGACTAGGGCACCCACTGCGCATGCGCGAGAGGCGCTGTGATACGCCGCACAGTCATCTGGGACACGTGACAGGTCCCAGATGACTGTGAGGCGCGAGGGGAAGTGATGTTACCAGTCCGGGCATTGAATAAGGCAGACGACGAGGGACCCCCTAGCAACAGGCATTTAGAGGCGAATAAAACATTTTTTTTTTCCAATTATTTTTTTTTTCTTTGGTGGCAGCACCACTTTAATTGTGCGTAAGCTTCACAACAAAATCATTAGGGCCCTTTCACACCACTCGGGCTTGTTGTGGAGCCCTTACATTATGAGTGTCAACAAACGATGGCTTATGGTAGTCCAGTCAATGGAGTCGGGTGCAAAAGTCTGAAATCGAAAGCTGGACAGCAGCTGCATCCAGTCAGAAGAACCTGCTGTCATGTATTCTGACAGCTGCTGGCTACGGCTGTCAATATAAAGACACAGCTGAGGATTCGGCAGCCACTCAATATGTCACTGTTGTGTGAACAATGGTCTGTGATTTTTATCTCCAAATATGTGTACATACTCTTTGGGGACCACATTTTAGTGTTTTTTTACTGACTTCTCATGAACTAGTTTGTGTTTGTTTTAGTTGCCCATATAAAGGTGTCAAACTACAGTCTCGTATTCTTAAATGAAATGCTCCAAAATGTTTTCCAAATGTGAATGTTTTGTATACCTGTTGCTAATCCCTCTTTAGAATCTTCAGTATACAAATGCATATTGTATTTCTTTTGTCATGATGTCTACAAATCTCCAGAATCTCTATTATATCTTATTTCATTGGTTCTACCACCTGTAACTTTTAGGTTTTACTTAGATTTACCACCTGAATATTTGTATATTTCTTAGGTGAAACCATTTGAGGGTGGTAAATACCGTCTGCTACTGCCAGCCATGCAGTGCTAGATATTGCTCTTATGACACATTAAAATTGAAAGTCTAGTGTAAAGCACTGTACACACGGGCCAATATCGACTGAAATCAGTCGGTACAGTAGATGCTGCCTTACATTCGATCTGTGTGTGTATAGGTCCTTGTTTGACAGAGGCCGATCTCACAACTGGCTTCTTTCAAACAATAACGCTGGGAAACCAGCAGCAGATCAGCATCTGATCAGCGCACTCAGCCAATGGCTGCGAGTGTTGACCAATGTGTTTGGACGTGGGGCCCCGTCAGAACATAACACAGCGCGAGATTGTTGTACTAACATCGAATAGTCCAGAGACCTCCTCACGAGCTGCTACGTTTTTTTTTCATTTAGCCCACTGGACAGAAAAAAAGAACTTGCCGTGTGTACCAGTCCTTGGGCAGAGGCTTTTGCTCTTACATTTCTAAAACTACTAAATAATGGCGATTTCAGTAGATGTAGGCTCGTTGAGTCATACACTAGATGGTTCTCATTCTTTTCACCAGTGATTTTCTAAAACTGTCTTTAAAAATGCTTGCAATTTTAAAACTTTCTAAAATTTAACTTTTAAAGGGGCGGGGGGGAACATATTTCATAGATCTCTGCAGTCCATGAACATCTCCTCCCTGGTATTGTATCTTTTTAAAAATGTGTTTTTTGATCCTGTATCCCAGGGGTGCCCAACATATTTTGAAGAGCAAGGAGCCACTTAAGTGACTTGGTAACCAGTCGTGGGACACAATGGGTGGAGCAGGCAGATGAGGTCTGCCCTGCCTATGCAAAGTATACACAGACAAAGCCCGCTCTACTCTATGGGCTCTCCGATTCGATCTGCAGAGACTGAAGGGGCGGCTCCCCTTCTGTGTGGGTTTTTAGAAGATTGGATTGGCGGTTTACATCTGCCGCTGCATAGAGGTGAACAGAGGGTCCGATTGCATCTGCGTGAAAAAACAGACAGGCAGACCGATCACGTGAAAGGGGTCCAAGGTTGCTTTCACACTTTTTTATGCGTTGCGGCTTGCCTGCACCGCGGGTGCTGTGCGGTACACCTGTGGCTTTGCTGCGAGCTAGCTGCATTTTGCCATAGACTTGTATTGCATCTTGCAGAGGTGGTGCACTTTCTGAAAATACATTAAACCCACAGGTAATAACCGAAGTCGATGACTCAGTGCACTGTGCTGCACCTGGGGGTCAGGTTAGGTGATGTTTGGCCCAGCATGGAAGAATTTTCAGGCAGGACTGAAAACACTGCTTGGGATTTCAGTGCAGCAAAATTGCCAGTTTGAGCAGAAAGTAGGAGCTCACTGGATTTCTTGATATTTTCCTGAATTTGCATTGTTAACCACTTCTGGACCATCTCGCGCTGATATGTTGGCACTTTGAATAGGGATGTTGCTGTTATGGCAGCAGCTAGCTTCAATAACCTCCGTATCCTCCTCTTCAGTGAGGGGTCTGGGTTCAGATAAAGGTAGTCTCTGCTGCGGATTCACTGCAAGATCACTTTCATCAGCGGCGGGAGAGGGCCACACCCCACCCCCCGCCGTTCTCTGTTGCCCTCCACTGCTTACAGGTGCCATCGGTAGTGGCGGAGGTGATCGGGTCTTCTGGCCGGCCTGGTATGGAGACGAGTGAGGGGAAGATGGCCCCCACCCGTCCCCATACCATTGCAGGGCGGAAGCAAGGTTTTTTTATTGCATTTTAGTGTAAATACGAGATCTGAGGTCTTTGACCCCAGATCTAATTTTAAGTCATTTTAAGAGGTCCATTTTGTTCTCTAGGGTGTTAGGAAAAAAATATTTAATGTTTGGGGGTACAAAGTAATTTTCTAGCCAAAAAAGTTTAACTTGTGAGCACCAAATCTGAGGGATGGCAATGTGCATAAACCGCAGAGATGAGATGTACTAAATAAGTGTTTTGTCCCCCCCCCCCCCCCCAAGACATACACTGTAACATATTTTAGTTTGTATAAGAAAAAAACCTTTATGTAGCTTGTGAATTAAATTATTTCTTGGGTTTTGGAAGCTACAGTGCCTTGAAAAAGTATTCACACCCCTTGAAATTTTACACATTTAATCATGTTTCAAACAAAGCGTAAATATATGTTGGGATTTTATGTGATTGACCAACACAAAGCGGCACATAATTGTGAAGTGGAAGGAAAATGATTGATGGTTTTCAATATCAATATCTGGAAAGTGTTGTGCGCATTTGTATTCAGCCCCCTTTTACTGTGATACCTCTAATATCTAGCGGAACTAATTGCCTTCAGAAGTCAGCTATTTTAATAGTCCATCTGTGTGTAATTTAGAAGTTTAAAGCAGGGTTAGGTTATAAAAAAAAAAAAAAATAATATATATATATATATATATATATATATATATATATATATATATATATATATATATATATATATATATATATATATATATATATATATATATATATATATATATATATATATATATATATATATCTCCATCTATCCCAAGCTTTGAGCATATCTCACAGAGCACTTTCAATCATCTAAAAATGGAAAGGTTATGGCACAACTGCAAACCTACCAAGACATGGCCGTCCACCTAAACTGACCAGTAGAGCATTAATCAGATTAGCAGCCAAGAGGCTCACTGTAACGCTGGAGGAGCTGCACAGTTCCACAGATCAGGTGGGAGAATCTGTCCACAGGACTACTATAGTCGTGCACTACACAAATCTGGCCTTTATGGAAGAGTGGCAAGAAGAAAGTCGTCAGACCAAAACTGTACTTTTTGGCCTAAAAGCAAAACGCTATATGCGGTGGAAATCTAATGCCGCTTACACACGATCGAACTTTCCGGCAGACTTGGTCCGGTGGACCGGAATCCATCAGACAATTCGATCGTCCGATGGACCTAGAAATAAAGCATGTTTCAAATCTATCCGGCGGACTCAAGTCCGGACTAAAGATCAGGAAAACCATTCGTCTGTGTGCTAGTCCGACGGACCAAATACAACGCAAGGGCGGCTATTGTCTACTGGCTATTGAACTTCCTTGTTTAGTCCCGTTTACGCCCTCATGTTCAAAATGAATGGACTTTCGAATGGAATTAGCCCGGTCGTGTGTGGCCAAGTCTACTTCATTCACAAAGTCCGTTGGACCTCCGCCGAAAGTCAGTCGGGAAGACCGCCGGACCTAGTCCGTCAAAGTCTGGCCGTGTGTACATGGCATAACACTACACACCATCCCCACCATGAAACATGGTGGTGGCAGCATCATGTTGTGGGGATGCTTTTCTTCAGCAGGGGGAAGCTGGTCAGAGTTGATGGGAAGATGGATGAAGCCAAATACAGGGCAATCTTAGAAGAAAACCTATCTGTAAAAGACGAGACTGGGGAGGAGGTTCACCTTCTAGCAGGACAACGACCCTAAACATACAGCCATAGCTACAATGGAATGGTTTAGATCAAAGCCTTTTCATGTGTTAGAATGGCCCAGTCAAAGTCCAGACCTAAATACAATTGAGAATCGGTGACAAGACGTGAAAATTGCTGTTCAGACGCTCTCCATCCAATCTGACAGAGCTTGGGCTATTTTGCAAAGAAGAATGAAAAAATGTCAATCTCCTAGTTGTGTAGAGCTGGTAGAGACATTCCAAAAAGACTTCCAGCTGTAATTACAGTGAAAGGTGGTTCTTCAAAGTATGGTCTCGGGGGGGGGGGGCTGAATACAAATGCACACCACACTTTTCACATATTTGTAAAAAATGTTGAAAACCCATCTTCCTTCCAGTTCACAATTATGTACCACTTTGCGTTGGTCTATCACATAAAATCCCAATAAAATACATTTACGTTTTTGGTTGTAACATGACAAAACGTGGACATTTTTTCAAGGGGTATGAATACTTTTTCAAGGCACTGTATATACTGAGCAGAACAAGACTGCAGTTTGTGCAATGTTGGTCACATAGGTTCGTTGCTATAATACGTCAGTAATTTTTATGGATTTTCTTCACTAGGCAAACTTGACGCTTACGATACTGACGGGGATGGAGATTTTGACATTGAAGACGCCAAGGTTTTACTGGGCAAGTACCTTTTTTTTTTTTTTTTTTTTATGTTCTTTCCTTTTGTGCAGATTGATTTGCAAAGACATAATCCTGCAAATACTGTCTAGATCAACACGTACAGTATGTTTGCTCATGTCATTAAACTAAATATATTGTTTTTTTAAAGCTATTTGTAAAAAAAAAGTCTTCCTGACCATGAGTGAAATTCTAGTTTTACTGCAGTGTATGTTTTTATTGCAAAATGAATTTGCCCCAGAATGCATGTTAAATCCATGTTTGCATGAATATGCTTACACTAGTCTTATTCATCAAAGTAGCCTTTCCTTGTTGCTCCTATTTATGATCTGTCACAAAAGTGAGTGTCTTTTATATATTTGTTTTCCATATGATTCAAGTAAATGTGCATGTTGAGCTTCCTTTTTTTTATTTTTTTTGAATGTGGACATTCATGAATGCGTGATCATGCCCTCATTTGAATCAGTAACTTCATCACCTGTCTTTGGGCAATAAAATACAAAAAGCTATGACAAGTGTAGCATTGTTTCAAGCAGGCGTTAGGGAATCTGTCTCCTTTCCAGCAAATGCACAGAATTTACATGTACGCCACAGCCAAAGGAACATGTCAGGACAGAAATTATGGGAATGTCATTTTTGAGTTGCTTTGTTTGCAATTTCTGGAGCTGCCAACCTTATTCTTTACTCATGCCGTGTACACACCATCGCGGAAAGTCGGCTAGCAAAAGACATATGAGAGCTTTTGGTCGGAAAATGTGATTGTGTGTATGCTCCATCTGACTTTTTCTTGGTGAATTTCAGCCAGCAGAAGATTGAGAGCATATTCTCAATTTTTCGGTCGTAAAAAGTTGCTATCCGAGAATGCGTTTTGTGTGCATGCAATTCCGATGTGTAAAAACTCACGCATGCTCCGATTCAACTATGAGACGGAAGCTACTGGCTACTGAACTTCCTTTTTCTAGTCCCGTCGTATGTGTTGTAGGTCACCACGTTTTTGACAGGCGGAATTTGGTGTGACTGTGTATATGCAAGACGGCTTGAGGGAAATCCTGTCGGAAAAACCATCAGAGCTTTTTCCGACCAAAATTCTGATCGTGTGTACACGGCATAAGTGTGTCAATGGTTCAAAACAAGCATGTGCATATTGAGTATCTTGACACTTGAAATGCACATGCTTTTACTAGATCAGTGACTGACCAAGTAGCACGGGAAAGAATCACAATGATGGCTCCAGTATACGGTACCAGAAACACGTCTGCGGGGCCAACTCTTTTATGTCTCCTGATGGGTTCTTTTTAACACTCTGAAAGACTATCCAAATGAATTTCACAAAAATGTTAAATGCGAGTAAGAAGGAAAAAAACGTATACTCACTTTGACCAGTCCTCCTTCAGATCACCCATTGTTTCACAAAGTCATAAGCTGGTCTAGCTTCATTGGGCTTTAAGCTTACACAGTGTTAAAGTGTTTGTAAAGTTAAAAATAATAATAAACCTTGCACTGCCTCTTAATAATTTGTGATCTCCCATTTCTGTGTTGTATATGTAGTTGCCGATTCTCTAATTTACCTGGTTGATCTTGCCTTGTAACGCTCCTCTGAGCAAACTGACCATGGTAGCATGGCAGCTAATCTATTCTACTATGGTCAGTTTACATCTTGTGTCCTCCCCCTAAAGATACAGGCATGTTGTGCAAGAGAACAGCGCGTGCCTGTATGTTCCATAGTTAGTGGAGATCCGTAGCAAATGACCATAGCAAATAATGCGTTAAAATGAAAACCTGTTCAAAACGCTAAATAACAATGTGAATTATTTGGAGACCAAAATGTGATATGGAGATGCGTTTTAATCTTCGACTGTAGGACCTTGGGGGACTGGAGCAATGTAATCCCCTCTCTAGGTTCAGGCTGAAAGTACAATTTTAGCAAAAGATCTAAATGTAAATGGTTTAGGGTCTTTTTGACCTCATCTCTTCGTAAAGAGGACCTGTCATGCTTTATTTCTATTACAAGTGATGTTTACATTGCTTATAATGGTAATTTGTGATGATAAAAAAAAAATTAAGGGGGGCAGTGTAAAAAGTAAAAGTGCAGGTTGTGCACACATGTGAAGGTATCAGCGCAAATATTAGAGGGAGAGCAATAAGTCTAGCGCAAAATCTCCTCTAACTCTAAACAGGTAACCTGTTAAAGAGGAAGTAAACCCTGATGGGTTTACTTCCTCTTTCATTCCCTGCAAAGGCAAAGCATAATGGACTACTATGCATCGCATAGTAGCCCATTATGTGTCACTTACCTGACACAGGAGCCAGCGATGTCACCGCTGTCCCCTGTAGTTCGGCGCATCCATCTTTTTCGGTGGGGTCTCGCAGCTCCGCCGCTGTTATTCGGCGGAGCCGCGATGACGTCACTCCCGCGCATGCGCACGGGAGCCGACACGCGCGGCAGCTCCGTTGTTGGAAATGCCGCGCTCAGTGCGCCTACGCGCCGCTATCTACGGCGCATGCGCCGTAGACAGCGGTGCCTGTCTTCGGGCAAATATCTCCTAAACCGTGTAGGTTTAGGAGATATTTCTTGGACCTACAGGTAAGCCTTAATCTAGGCTTACCTGTAGGTCAAAGTGGTTTGTAAGGGTTTACAACCACTTTAAGGCATTTAATTTGTCACCTATGTAGATTTTTAAGTACTGTTTGTCGCCATTGCACGAGCGTGCACAATTTTATATTGTAACAAGTTGGGTATCTAACTCGACTTAACGTAATGTTTCACACTTTACAAAAAAATTAGGGGGTATAAATTGTTTTGTTTTTCTTAATTTGTTAATATGTATTCCCCCCAAATTTTGCTTTTGAAAAACCACTGCTCAAATACTATGACATAAAAAAATTGCAGTTGTAATGTTTGGGGGTTCTTAGTAATTTTCTAGCAAAAAATACAAATTCAAACTTGTAAAGAAAGAGCCAGAAAAAGCATGGTCGGCAAGTGGTTAAAATGTTTCTTTAGACCTATAATAGTTCATTGTATTCTTGTTCTTCTCCTTTTTTTTTTTTAAATGCACTTGTAAGTTTTCGATCCCTTTTTATTTAATTGTGGTATTGCTACATAATTTTGGTTTAATCAGCTTAAATGAATCATTAAGTTAGGAGTAGATAGAATTTATTTTGTTTATGTGATTGCTTTAATTATGGCATTACGGTATTAACATCGGACATATCTGTAAAGTTGCTTTTCACTGAGGCGCCGCAGCCTCTGCAGGTGCACTATTGACACTTCCTGTGTACCACATTTTCTATGGGACCACTGATGAGGGTACCTGATTATTCTGTAGATGTCAGGATTTAAAGTTTATGTAAACCCCTTTTGCATATGCATACTTTTGGTAAGTTAGAAGCACTTTGTTATCTTTTCAAAAATGTTAATCCTGCCTGAAACCCAGTGCTCTCCTGTATCTAGTGCACTCTGCAGTGCTAGCTCAAATAATGCGATCAGCCCTGCCCAGGTGAATATTTTCCCCCTACGTTATAGAGATGAAAAAGTGAGGGGTTTGGTCCTAACGCCCATCCTGTGCTTGGATGACAATGCTGCACCTTGATAGATACAGTACAGATTGTCACCTTTTGGATAAAAAGTGTCTTTGGCAGGATCACCAGATAAAAATAATTTATAAATAAAGGAACAATACCTGGGGGAAAGAAAAAAACACATAAGCTACATTAGATTATATTTTTCACTTGGGGTTTAGATACCCTTAAAGTTTGTTATTGGCATTCATTCCCAAGTGTTGGGTTGTTTGAAGGAGAGATATGCACTAAATCAGTGTGATTTTTATTCAATTTTTTTTTTTTCAATTTTATTTAGAATTTTCTTTCAACAACCCGTGTGTATTGTTAAGCTCTCTTGGTCAAAGGTTGGGGTTTTTTTGTTTTAATCCAATAAAACTTTTTAAATGAGGCCTTGAATAAAATGCCATAAGTTATTTCTTCTGTAGAATCTGTAGCTTGCACATTGTTCTAGAAACTTAAAAAGGGTAAAAAAATAAATAAATAAAAAAAATCAAAGCGTACTAATCCTTGGTCTGGGAAAAATCTCCTTTTTTATTATTGCAGCTTAGCTGTGCTGGGTGCAATTCAGAACATACTGTATACTGTGTATGACATTTTGTGGGATGGTTTTGGCCAAAGGGTCATCTCGGGTAACTTTGCTATTCCAACCAGAAATCGCCAATATAGTGCTCCCAAACTAGCACTGAACTATGGTGAAAGGTTCTTAAGTAGAGTTCAAAATGTTGAGTCTTTTGGAACCTAGAAAACTCCTATGTAAGAAAACGTACATACAGTATGGAGTATTAGCGTTTGTCCTAATTTTAAGCAGTGTGCATTTCTTTTTTCAGAAGCACATTGACCTATTTATGAAATGTAGAGATGCTGCTCATTGGAGTAAGTTTACATTTCAAGATTCTTCTTTAGGTCAAACCTACCTATGGGCAAGAGCATAAATGTCTTCTAGTTCTCATAAATTAGCCCCAGTGACATTATTATAATACAACATTTTATATAGCACCAAAGTGCAGTGCTTTTATAAAGAAAAGGGAGGCGGTACAAGTACAATACACGTCAGTACAAAAAGATTCAGAGGGCCCTGTTTGTGAGAACTTACAATCTGTAAAGGAGGGCAAAGTGATAGAACACATAATAACTGAGTGATAAGAGATTGAAAAAGTAAAATTATAAAATATATATTTAAGCTATGCTCTGTGATACACATGCAATGCAATTGTATTTGTTGTATACAAATTGTTGAAAATAAAATCTAGAATTTACAAAAAAATGGAAGTAAATTTACAGTTTTTAATAGGTGGAGGCAGGATAGGCTTCCCTCAAGATGAGTTTTCAGAGATCGCCTTTAGGTGGACAGAGTAAGATTGCCATATAGACTGGAGAAGTCCTGGAGCTGGCGAGTCTAAAAAGCAGAAGGTGGAAAAATTGCGAAAACTGTGAAAATTTGTTCAAAAAGAAAAAATTAAATGAAAATAAAAAAAAAACTGCAAACACAAATGCGATACCCCTAACCGTATGTAAATAAACCAAAAAAAAAGTGTGCAAATTAAGGTACAAATTTCAAAATACCATCGCAAATAAATGAAAAGACGATCTCCTATACTAAATACATATAACACAACATAAAAATTATAATGGTGTCCATAAAATGCGTATTAAACCGTGATCCGAAAGTCCCATTAGTGCCAAGGGAAACCAGGAAAATTCCATGAAATGTGTAGGATGAATGGACTTGTTCCACAAGCTGGTGCCCGCAGTGTGTCGCCAACACCAAAACTAGCGAGAAGATGGAGGCTTACCAAATATCAATGACTCCCTTGTTCAGAGCAGTCACACAGAGCTTCAGTGGAAGTAGTCCGACTGTATTGCGTCTCCACGCGTGTCCCGGAGTCATTGGGAAATAAGGTTCCCTTGCACAACACATTTTAGTGTACAGGAATATCAGCTCATGTGAAAAAACATACCGTATTTGCCGGCGTATAAGACGACCCGGCATATAAGACGACCCCCTAAAAACCTGCACAGTTAAAATGTTTTGCCCGTACTCACCGTTTAAGACGACCCCCGATTCCGAGGCTTCCGACGCTTCATATCCCTCTTCTTCTTCGTTCTTGCTGGAGCCATTTCCTTCTTCCTTCTGGTGCTGGAGCCAATCACGGCGAGCAATGTATTCTATTAATGAATACAAAGCCTGCTGGGATTGGCGGAGGCTGTTACATCATCAGCCCGCGCCTCACTCTCAAAGCCAATCGGAGCAGGCTACTGTGTGTAGCCTGCTCGGATTGGCAGAGATTGCTGCTCCAATCCGAGCAGGCTCTGTATTCATTTGAATACATCGCTCACTGGGATTGGTTCAGTGGTATATACTGTATGTAGCCGAAGCTACATACAGTATTACCGGACAGCCAGAAGGCATCCCAGCAGCGGACCCGGCGTATAAGACGACCCCTCCTTTTTGCTCAGTTTTTTTAAGTGTAAAAGGTCGTCTTATACGCCGGCAAATACGGTATATGTCCCTCACCATGTATAATATCAAATGGTACCTTTTTTATTACACTTCAAAATTGCACTTACACACAGGTAGATATAATGTGTATTAAAAATTGAACCCAGCCGGCAAAATCTTGGACTTCCTGTATGGGATGACATCAGCAGGAGGCTTTTCCCCATGCATTTTGTCATCAAAAGGCCGTTTTCCGAGCCATTAAAAGCAAAAAGTTCTGAAACAAGTGAAAGAAACTATTTGTGTGATATTTTGGGATGAGGTTGGTAATGTAGCTCAAGGCAGAGTTGTGGATGGCTTTGTATAGTAGTATTTTGAATCTTCTTCATGGGGTGCATGGAAACCAATGGAGGGATTGATTGTCAGAGAGGGGTGCTTTTATGCATTTATGACGGACTGAAGGGAGGATAGCCTGTGTAACTATAGGCCAACAAGGATGCAGTTGCAATAGTTGAGGCAAGAGATAACAAGGGAGTAAGTGAGTAGCTTTGTGGTGTCATTGGTTAGGAAGATGTGCATTTTGGAGATCTTTACAGAGTTTAGGGCAGCAGGATTTATACAGCGATTGGATGTGAGGCTAAAAAGAGGTCTGAGTCCAGGATTACATCTAGCACCCTGGCATGAGGGGAGAGAATGATATTTGTGTCATGGACCTCGATGGAGAAGATGGGGGAAGGGGCACAAGGTGACGAGAGGAAATATTCTGAGCACCTTTTTTAAAAATTTTGTTTGAGAAAGTAGTGTGACATCCATACTGATGCTTTTTACATCTTTGCATTGGTGCCAAAACCCTTTTAACTGATTTATAAAAAATCAAGTACAGTTTTGGCCTTGCAAGAACCACTTGTGAAAATACAATTAAAACCTTTTCAAATACATGCCATTATCTACTGAAAATGGGCACAATACTTTCATTGACCCAAAATAAATATTTAAGCTATTGATGTTATGGAATATGTATATTATGTTTTTAGGTAGTCTCCCATTGTTGGGGGGGGTGGGGGAAGAGAGAGAGAAATTACTGATAGGTGAATAGACCTCCTAAAACTGGCCTTGTGTGCATGAGGGCAGTTAAGCAGGCCATTCATGGGTCGAATTCCGAAATAATTTTCTTGTGAAAATCGTAACTCAGAATTTACTTTCGACTTTCGCACCATTAGTGGGATGCAGCAGCGGCCGATTATTTCATGCGGCCATCGAATTTGAATGATCGGCATGTTGGAAATTTTTGGAAAACAAACAAATTTCTAATCGATGATGAGAATAGTGCGAGAAATATCATCGAAAAAAAAAAAAGTGCATGAACTGTGACCTGGACAGAAAAAGAAGATTCCCAGCCACAAAAACAATTTTCTTTAGCAACGCGAGGTGACTTTAAAGGCTTGGTTGGTCGAATTTCAAAATCAATGGTGGCACCATTGGATCATAAAATTTCTGTTTTTTTCTAAAGAAAATTCTTTCTATGTTGGACATATGTATGGCCTGCATTCGTTTGTGGGCTGCTTCATGGTCAGGGGCTGATGTGATTGGTTCTATGTACGCTGTAAAGCGCTGCATAATATGGCAGCATTAGTTTATATATACATGTTTTGTGCCAGTGACTACAAAAATTTTGAAGCCAGAAGCTCAGCATGACGACCAGCAATTTCAGAAGGTGATCATCCATAGCGGTCTACATATTCAGCTCAGGAATCATTTAATTGATTATGAAGGAGTCCTTTAATTTTAAAATGTACAATGTAATGTTTCCTTTTTTATAGTGACAAGTAAAAAGAACAATGATTGTCTCTTTGGATGTCTATTTAGCAGTACAGCTCGCTGGCACTCCTACTAAATTGCAAGTCAAATAAAGGTGCCTATGGCAGGTATTAAGCAGGATCAGCCCTGTGTCCTACTATTTACTTAAATAATGTCAGGCGCCCGTTTGTCATCTCTACTACCTTCTTTTTTTTTTTTTTTTTTCTTTTCCATTGTGCAAATCTGTAAAGAAATACTATTTGCTTTTGGCGTTTAACCTGTGAATATACTTGGGTATGGCTGAAACAATAGAAGGCAGTATTAATATTTGTCATATTGAATGAGTCACCTTTTTTAATACTGCTTGATTTGCTTAAGCAGAAAATTAATGAGCATGGTTACTTCATACAAACTCTGTTTATATGTGAGAATTGGCACTTTTATGAAAACACAGCTTTACTACTTAGACTTCACACTAATTAGCGAATTTGATATGCAACTTGATGCTTTTCTCTCTCTCCTAGCTTAAAAATTCCTGGGACTTGTGCTTTGCCACAATTTGAAGTGAGACTTCTGCACTGAATAGTACCTGAATACTGGACCACAAAATTCTATAAAAATAATAGTGCGCTGTCTCAAAAATAAATAAATAAACCCTTTTGTGAATATAAAAATCACAATACCCATTAATATCTTTCTGTATCGAATGTCAACTATTGTGTGAAATTACAAACTATACAGTGCAGGCAGTGTGCAAAAATGAAATGAACATTTCAAAAGTCCAAAGTGCTCTGTGCTAAAAATCAATTAAAATGAAGTGCTCCTAAAGCCAGGTACACACGCCATTGGCTGAGAGTGCTTGATCAGGAGTTGGTCAGCTGCTGGTCTCCCATCATGTCCCTCCAACAGAAGCCTGCTTCTGTTGAACAGGGTGGCATACACACAGACCGTGTGTGAGGGCTTTAGGGCAAACTACGGCAGTTGCTTGACCAGACTAAAAGATCTCACAAAGGAGATCTTGAGGGTTTAGGAATATTCCCCCCCAGCTTCTGAACAGTCACTAGATGTCACCACCCGACTCCTGCATATCCATGCGTTTTTTGAAGACCAGGAAAAGAGCTCATAGCGCTATACTGCTTATAAAAGTTTATCAAATAAAAAGTATTGCACTTGCAGAGTAAACGGGAGAAGAAGATTCCAATTGGCATGGCCACAATGGCTGTGGGCCGGTCTGTGCGTGCTGACGTCACACCCTCTCTCCTGCCTGGACCCATTGCTAGAGCTCCCAAAGCACTTTTTAAAGCCATGGTTCCAATACCCAGAACTGATGGCTGTATAGTTTTTAATTTCTGTGGGAAAGAAATGGCCCTATAAAAATATTTTGATCTGCAGTATAAGGCCTCTTTCACACGGGGCGGATCAGTAATGATCCGTCCCGTGATGATCCGCTCGCTCAGCGGGGATCACTCCGTTGTCCCCGCTGAGCCGGCTGCGGACAGGGCGGTCTCCGCACACTGTGCGGGGACCGCCCTGTCAGCTCTCCGCTCTCCTCTATGGGGATCGGATGAGCACGGACCGTCTGTCCGTGTTCATCCAATCCGCTCTGCAGATGGATAGAAAAATAGGATTTTCCTCCGTCTGCAGAATCGGACTGTTGCGGAGGCGGAGGAAATCGGGTGTCTGCGGATGGTCATCCGCAGACACCCGCTATCCCATAGGGATGAATGCATGCCCGTATTTCATCCGCAAACGGATGGATGAAATACGGACATATCGTCCGCATGTGTGAAAGGGGCCTAAGTCAGCAGTTTTGTATTAATGGCTGGTCTAGGGCCCTGGTGCCCAACCTGCAACTCTCAGACCAAAGCATTCTGTAGTGGGAATTGGGGTAATGACTTAGATTTAGTTTTCTCTTCTGCAGCATATCCCCAGCCAAAAATGTAGCGTGTCCACACTCCTCTAGCTCTCATTTCCTTTATTATATCTGCAGTTTGACAGTCCTCTCAAGCATTACATACATTGAACATTATATTCAGCCTTTTGATATCAGGTGATTTGAAGCCCTCTTTAGCTCATAGGTTGACTACCACTGGTCTGGGATCATAAAATGATTTACATTGTTTCCACATGGAATTTGTAAAGGATAACTTTACATTTTCAGTGCTGTACCACCTTCCCATGGCAAGTCCTTTACTTTATCCATCCAGTTTGTGCACATGTCATAGTTTATCCATTCATTCCTATGGGAGAAGTGTTGTGACCAACAATTGGGGAGCTTGCCATAGGAATGTGTGTGTGTGTGTAAAAAGCGACTAAAGCCAGCCATAGACTTTTGGAACCTTGGCCGGCTCCTGCTGATTCGACCCATGTATGGGCAGGCTGTTTGTACCAAAGTTGATCGATCAACTTTGTACAATCAACTTGCTGGATTTTACACGTCATTAACTCTCTAATAATAGCTCCTGGGACAAGGGCAGCCTCAACTACCCCCCCCCCCCCCCCCCTTGCCTAGCACATAAGATCTCTGGGCATTTTGGATGGGTTAGTGTAAGATCTGGGATGTAGAGGGGAGGATCTGCCTTTTTAAGCACAGCAATATTAAAAGTATGGTTATCCTTTTTTATTTTGTATTTGTGAATCACATTGAATTCCTTTTCGTTCCTTCAAAGTGAACCCATGGGCAGGCTATGGACAGTTCATTATTTCCATAATGCATTTCCATATGGAATTCAATTTCCATAATGCAGTAAATGAGCTTTAAAAATAAGACTCCAATTGAACTCTGTAGTGTCAGGGTCTGTGAAGAAATTCATCCTTCGTCTGCTGCAGAAGCAGTTAAAGCATACAAATTATTCTATATGGTCCCCTCTCCTCTGCTGGAATGGGGTGAATAGAGCTGCTGAGTATAGCTGACTTGAATTACTTGGGTGCTTGTGTTGTGAAATTTTGATGAATTGCTTCACAATGCCTAACTGCAGCGGTGGTAAAGAATATTTGAATTACTTTAATGTTCATAGCCTGGTCACAGGTTCCCTTTGAAGAGGCACTGTCTCCTTGTATGGAAGACCATGTGACCTCTCCCCCTGTTCCTGCTATTGGGTCTAGTAGCCAATCTCTAGGCCAGAGTGCTCTCCTAAGATTACAGCAGTAATTCCCCTTGGTGTTTGATACTAGAATTGTTCTTGTGAGCTGTGACAGAGGAGCAAGGAATTGCTGGCAAGGTGTGTATCAGGTGTTTGGGTTGACATTCACGGATGTAATATTAAGATAATTCAATAATTATAGATCCAAACTTTAATATTGCCTACAAATAAAGGAAAGCTACAACAATGAGTAATTCTGATTAAATTACGTTTATAAGGAAAATAAGTCACTGCAATGAAGCCCATGCTTCAACTCTGCTACTGTACGCCATGAGCCACTTCTGTTTGGACTTTTGTTTTGCAAGGCTCCATAGAGCTGGGAGCTGTTGTCAATCAAAACCGCTGGGCTGGCGGGAGGAGCATGACGGGTGAACTGACAACAGGAGATACAGGCACACACTCTGCTTTGGCATGACATCCTAGGTCTCCAAAATGCAAAGTAAAACGAGATGCAAACTGACCACGCCTACGCCTGTGCTTGGCTTGGTCAGAATGAGAGACAGACAGATGGAGAACTGGCAGGGTCACTAATCTGACTTGACATTTCCAAACGAACAGGCTACATTTCGATTAAACAAAATAACAGACCCATATATGAAATATTTTTTGATCTAACATACACTTTAAACTTAGTCAAGTGTAATGTGTAAGTTACACCAAACTCTATATGGTGTTAGCTTTTAAAAAAAAAAAAAAAAAAAAACTCTGTGGAATTTCTGCTGCCTGCCATACTTCATACCATTCTTAGGCTATGCTCTGCAGCGTTTGAAGAAATTGACCCTATACATATCTTTGGTGATTTTTCGATCACCCAGCATGCTATAGTGCAGAGAATGAAAATAAGGCAGGCAGCTGGAGCATACTGCATTGAGTTTGTAATGACTCTCGTTTAGGGCAACACCAAGATATCTAACTTGGTCTTTATGCCTACTCTCCTAAAGCTTTAGGACCAACCTTCCCGAAATGCTTCTTTGCATCTTTAATGACAGAGTTGACTCTGTTGAATCTCACAGGACCAATGTGGCTCATCAGAATAAATTACCATCTTGCTGCTTTAGAAGATGTTCAACATCAATCGCACGTTTTGTGTTATGTTCCTGTTAAACTGAACTTGAGCTATAAGGCTACACCAAATGTCTTGTCTGGTTTCCCTAGGGTCATCAATCCATGGGTTTAAGGAAATCTTTGAAGTTTTGGATATGTATTTTGGGGCATATTTAGATTCATCTCACTTTAATTTAAAAATGCTATGCCACCAAATATGCATGGAATGTCCACATCCATAGGACTAGTGTTTAGCATGGTACATCCTTGTCTATATGGGTGTGGGTGACTACCCTGCATGCCTGCTGCTTTTTGTATTTCAGCATGCTGTGTTCCATAGGCTGTTTTGTTTCCATCTAGACTCCATCTTTCCTTATCTTGCCTTCCGATGTTCCAGCATTATATAATATGCTGGAATTTATTTGCACACATGCGCACACACACATCCGGTTGAAATGTTACCACTCCCTGCACCGCATGCCTTTGTGTCTACCTAACTACTCCTTTTTCTTTTTTTCTCTTTTTTTTTGTCTCTCCTTTTCTTTTTTTCTTTTTTTTTTTTTTTTCTTCCTTTTACCTTTAGGCTTAACCAAAGATGGCAGTAGTGTGAATATTGATTCTCTAGAGGAAGTCCTTAATATTTTAGCAGAGGAAAGCTCTGATTGGTTTTACGGCTTCCTCTCTTTTCTCTATGATGTAATAACTCCTTTTGAAATGGTAGAAGAAGAGGAGGGCGATTCTGCAGACGATGATGGTACTTCACAGAACGAAGGGGTTCAGGGAAAAAAGACCTGTGTCATTTTGGATTTGCAGAACCAATAACGTCCTGTGTTTTGGAGACCAGCTTTAAACTTTCTGTGGTTTTGTTTTTCTTTCTAAGTAAAGCCACAGGCTGTGGGATCTCCAGTGGACAGTCGGGAGTGATGGAGCCATATGCTGTTCATGTAGCTGACAGTGTTATCTGGCCATAGATCAAGTACGCAAGTACAACCTTACAAGTTGGTCTAAATCTACATGAAGAATTCTGCAATTCCGGCCTTCTGTGTTTTTCAATTATTTTATACATATTTTTTTCGGATAAAGGGTCAATCCAATGCGTTACCCATTTATTACCATGGCTCTAAGCAAACTTAAAACTCTCAGTTTTGCAGTTTATTGCCCCCTGACAGTGCAGTGCCATCTGTCCTAACATGTCGGTAGACCAAGTAATGCAGGAGCCAGCTTAGGCATTTCAGGAACTAGGACGAGTTTAGGAAATACTCAAACATATAGACTAGACGGCTATTATTTTTTGTATCTGTTGGTTTGCCAGCTTCTGGAGTTTATCCAGCCCTGGTCTAGAGATTCATTGATGTACTGTGCAATAGTTGATTATTTTTTTTTTTTTTGGAATATTATAGGTGTAAGTGTGTCCCATCATTGGCCATGTGTTGAGTAACATGATGCACATTTAGGCTTACGAACAGTTGTAAGAGTTATCAACACACTGCATACAACGCACGCATTAGCCCTTGAACTACACAGCAGGTCTGGATAAAACCAGTTGCTAAGTATTGTCATTCTTGGGGTTGGATTTGATGACTAGGAAGTGAAACCGTAACTCCTGAGACAAAAGTTTGTTGTGAGACGATTGATGCTGCAATCAAAGCACATATAAGGTAACATAAAGTAGTTTTGCAGGCGCTATAGTGTTAGAAATGGCGCCTGCAAAACACCCTAAATAAGCTGCACCATTGTCTGTAGTGTGAAAGCCACGAGGGCTTTCACACTACAGCGGTGCGCTGGCAGGACGTCAGAAAAAAGTCCTGCCAGCAGCTTCTTTGGAGCGGTGAAGGAGTGGTGTGTTTACCGATCCTTCACCGCTGCTCCCCATTGAAATCAATGGGGCAGCGCTGTAATACCGCCGGCAAAACGCTGCTATTGAGGCATATTGCCGGCGGTTTTAACCCTTTCACGGCCGCAAGCGGGGGTAAGAGCCCCCCGCTAGCGGCCGAAATGCACCGCAAATCCGGCGGTAAAACGCCGCTAAAAATAGAGGTGTTTTACCGCCGACGCAAAGGGCGGTGTGGTGTAAAAGGGGTCTAAAGGCAACCTCTGCCTTCTGTGCCCCTCATTACTGAGATTCACCCTCTCTATTTGTCCTGTTTATCATCAGTGAAAGTAAAAGAAAATTCCCAATTTTGTCTAGTCCCCAGAAAAGTAATGGATGGGAATCTGGGAGTCCCCAACGAATTCCCTTCATTTGCAGGGATTTACTCTTGTTTCTGGTTTGGCTATGGGACAGGAAGTGAAGGAATGTCTCCGCAATGGTAAATGCATGGTGAAAAAAATCTGATGGATTAGTTCCATCAGATTTCCTTTACTTACCTTTTCTTCAAGCCAAACCTGAACACTTTAACAGCGTACAGTAAATTATTATTTTTTGTTGTTTTAGTAAACCCTTTAGGACTGGGACACCTTTGGGGACTCCAAAGAGAATAGTAATGCGGCGTACATAGTGCCCCCTCAGCCCGGTTTCGAGCCACATTCCTGTCTGAATAATGTGTCTGGGTTTCAGACACTTGATTCAAAACCTGGACTGTCCAGGCGAATCATGGACAGGTGGCAACCCTAGTTATAACCCTACCTTCCTCTATCGAAAAGGGGCAGGGGAGTTTTGACTAATAGTTTCTACTTCTAAGCACTGCAACCTAGTTCACATATAAACCCCACTGACAAGGTACAGCTGGGCTTGGGACCTGGTTTGGTTGAAGCCTGATAATGGATGTTTGGCATTGGCATATTTCACTAGATCCAATCTCATGAGTTCTCTCCTCTTAATGCTTCACTGGCAAAGGATTTACTAGAAATTTCGCTTTTTTTTTTTTCTTTTTCTTCTTACCAGCCTTCGTGGAAGTTTTTGACCAAACACATTGGTGATGTTCATAGATAATTTCCTGACTGCTGTGAGGATAGAATAGTGGTGCTTCCTTGTTCCTAACAGTGACTATTCATGGAACACAGTCCTAACTTTGCACTTGCTTGGCTGTAGCAAACTTATGGCATGGATCTCCAGTCGTAACTTGCTTGGCTATAAAATTTAGGTACCTCTTAACACTGCGTGGGTAAATGTTGTGATTTCCCTATACTGTAGTAATAAAGAGTTTTATTTATCAGTTTTGTTTAAATATAATTTAATTAAATCTTAAAAAATTGGTCTTGTTTTTTTATTCAAATAAAAGCAAAAGTTCTCAGTAAACTGTCACTCTCGTTTTTGTCTTTGCTGTATGGTACATATACGTTGGCTATAGCCTCTCAAGGTATGGTATAAAAGGAGGGACCTTTCATAACATTTCAGCATACTGCTTGGAATGGCATTTTGCATGTGCATCCACTATGAAAGCTGAATGTGAACCAGTGCTTTACCTTTGATTGGCAAAGGGCTTACGTAAATGGTGCCTCCCCAAAAAAAAAAAAAATGCTTAAACTTGTATTCTTTCCTCTCCCCTTCAGTTCTGTTTTTTTTCCTTGAAGCAAAATGTAATAACCAGAAATTTTGGGTATGTGGGATTTTTGCCTCTTCCTTCCATGTGAAAGCATAGGTGCTAGATTCATTGCCTGGGAGTGTACAATGGTGCAGCAGCACACTCGCAAGATCATCACTCTGCTCCTTTCTTTTATTAGGAAGACTTCCATTTTAGATGAAATTCTTTGAGCCAAATTTTGAGCGGCAGACCCCTTTCACAGTGAGACGCTTTTCAGGCGCTTTACCTCTCGTGCCTCCCCACTGTGAAAGCCTGAGTGCTTTCGATAAAAATCTCCCCCAATGTTTTGTATTTGGGGTACCCCTGAACAGACCACAAATACTAGGTCAGCAATCTGGAGCTGATCAGATATAGAGTGGTTGTGATGAGAACAAGAGAGGTAGTGTGGAGTTATTTGTTTGAAAGTATACATATATAATTTTTTTTTTTTTTTCTAGTGCTTCTTGCTCCCTTAAATTTTACAGGTTTTGCTTTTTTTTTTTAAGGACGTCTTCAGTAACGGCTCCATCCTTTTTGTTTTATTATATATCCGTTTCTTGTAACTTTAGTTGGTAACCATTGTTTGTTTTGTAAATATCAGGATTTTCATCGTCGCCAGCGGAGAAAGCTGCCAAGGCCGCAGGTACTTTGTTTGTATTCAGGGTGGTGCTTGGCAGGAAGGTTAAATTTGCTTTTGATTAACATATACTAGAAAATGTTGCCATGTTGTTGCGTCATGCTGCTCATATTCTGAAGGGAAAATTAAAGGACTTTGTAACCTTATTGGTTTGTAGACTTCACTACAAACTATAGGTGACCTACTATAATCCTCATCATGAATGGGAAAATATGTTGTAGTTTTCCTTCTGGCTTCTTTACCCTAAGGGTCCATGGACACTTGGGGTAGAAAAAGAGGTATAATAAAATGTTCATATTGCACAAGAGTTTTTAAGCGTTTATAGACGTTTTGCTGGGGTGGTTTTTATTTTTTTTTATTTTATTTTTTTTCCAAACCTTCCCCTCTGCTAATTTTTCAATGTAAACTTAAAATTGTTGAATGCTCCAAAACGCTGCATTTATTAATGTTGAGGCGGGAGGGATAGAGCAGGAGAAACTGGCTTTTAGCACCGACTCACAAAGGTGTGCTTTGGCCCTTCGTATTGGCTGTGTTAAAAACTCCAGAGGCGATTTTTATTTTTTATTTTATTTTTTCCACAGAAGGGGTTTCGGGTAAGGAGCAAAATGGAACAAATCCTTTCCCATCAAAAATGTATAAACTCTTCCGTGCTGATGGCTATAACAAATTGTGAGAAAATTATATTGCAAAACTGAAACATGCCAGCAGCTGTGAATAAAAATAACCCCCTAAGTGATATACCAAAATATACTGGTCACCGTAGATCCGACACTTGGCAGAAGAATACTGGCGATGGGATTTTTTTTTTTCTTTTTGTCATTAGACCATTGGATTGCTTCATTTGAACTTTTTTTATTCATTTTATATTAATCTTGGTTAAAAATATTTTCAAGTGTTGTGTGGAGAACTTTTATTTAATCACAACATTTTATTGAATGATTTTATTGTTCATGAATTTTCACACTGATGAATATTTTTTTTTTATTGAATCAGCGCTGTAATTCATTTTTTTTTATATATCACTTTCCTATCAAACTTTAATTGCAAATGTTTTAATCAAGGCATACAGTATGCTTTTCTCCTGATTGCACTTGCGTGTCAGGGGAAAAAAAGACTAAGATCTATTTTATTTAACCATTTGAGACTAATTTATCAATGCATTTGCAAGATGCCCATAATACTGCTTGCTTTATCATGGTGTGGTGTTTCCTCTGAACATTAGGGGGGGGGGGGGGCCTCTTTAAATCGGCTAATATGTTTAGGCACTGTAATGCAGGGCTAGACTAATACTGGGAGCCAGGTAGCCAAAGGCCAACATTTTACATTTAAAATGTTTTTTTATTTTCTTTTTTTAGTTGAAATACCCAGTTTTACACATGCTACCTAAGACTGCTTTTCAGATTTTTCTGCATGCCCCCATCTTGCAGGTACCTGTAGGTAATGGACCTGATGGAGATGTCTCCAAATACGTTTTTAGGCTCCATTCACACTTGTACTAAGATGTTTACACAACGTTGACTCCGCTTAGGATGGGTGTGACTTTGATATAACTTTGACCAGTGATCATGGACAATTGTTGCACAACTGTCATGTAGAACATTCAAGTGTGACTTTCATGTGACCTTTTTTTGAGGGTTTAAATTTCAGTCTGGCACTCAAGTTGCATGAAAGTTGGACCAAAGTAGTGCAGGAAAATTTTTAAAGTATGCAACGCAAGAAGAGTTGAGCAGAGTCTCAAAGAATAAAATAAAAAGGAAAGCGCAATGTGTAGCAACAACTCCTTGCACCACCTGTTCACAACATGCACCAGCATGCGTGCATTTTAGCAAACCCTTAATACGCTGTGTTATACCCCCCATACGGAAAGCTAATAGTTCAAAGATGTACATCACCATGATTGTGTGTGCGTGTGTAACTTCAGGTTTGACTATTCTCACCACAAGGAAAGAGTGATACCTGAGGACATTGTTTTTAATGTCTCCCTTCTATAAATTCAGATTTATCAAGAAGCCCACTGAAGACTAAAACTAAAGAAGAAGGTATCTTGCATCCTGTGTGTTTTTAACAGTTTTAGACTTGTTCATGCATGTGCATTATGATTGTGCTGCGTGCAATAAATAAAATAAAAAATTATTTAAGGGGACCTTGCTTTTCTAGCGTGGCCCCCTCCCCCTTGGTACAATTCTGCATTAAACCTTAGGTGAGGATAATATCAACCTCCTTCCAGCAAGTTAAAGGAAATTAAGAATACTCCATCTATCGCTGAGAAGACTATACTGCTTTGTACTGCAGCATCTTCTCGTGAGATTAGGAGTACGCCTCTTTCCCTGGGATTTCGTCAGCACAATGACGACAAGGGGGGTTAGGTTTTTACTTTTATGCATACATTATACACATTGAGGGGCAGTTCACACCAGATGCAGTTCCATTTTTTGTTTTGTTTTTCTGCACAAAATGCATGCAGTGTTTTCCACCATGCAGTCAGTTTCTGCACCGGAAACTGACCAGAAATTACTTCATGGTGTGAATTTGAGCCATTGGAATATATGGAAAACACACTGCATGCATTTTTTGTGCACAGAACTGGCCCTGAGGAAGTAATATTCGTGTTACCTATATACACCTTGTGCTGCCTGCTTAGTAATGCAAATATGTTTGTACTACGGCAGCAGTTAAAGGTCCCCCAACTGCTCTTGTCTGATAAACGGTACATCTACTAGTGGTGTGAGCATCTACAAATCTGTATGGGAAGTATCCTCATAAAAAATGTTCCAGCATGTAAGCCACATGGGGACAAGTGTAAGGGGCTGGTAGCTCAAGTTATTAAAGGTAAATGAATCATTGCTCTAAATCAGGCGTGCTCAACCTTTTTCGAGGAGCATGGGCTGCTTAAAGTGTTTGTAAACCCTCACGTATATACCTAGTGAAGTGAACAGCCTCAAATACAGAGATGAAACAAATCCCCCTACATATTATTATTATTATTATTATTCAGCAGTACTTGCGATGGATGGAGAGACTGTATTTGTACTGCGTGAGAGCTGATTGGAGGAAAGGGACCCCCGCCCCAATATACAGAGGAATAAAGTAACATGCAGAGCTGCATTCGGAATAGACAAGCTCTCTGCTCATCTCACTCTAAGCTCCTTCCCGACACAAATTTTCAGCTACTTTTATCGTGTGTGAGAGAACTTGTCAGAAGTGACTCGTGATAACAGAGGAAAGAAGCACCAGAGAAAATGACACTTAGAGCTTTGGAGACAGATAAGTAAACACTACATATATATGGGCTTAGATCAAATTTCATGAATGAAGTGATTTTGGTAACGGGTAGCAAACTACAATGAATTATGGAGTTTTACTACCCCCCCCCCCCCCCCAACTGCAAATGTAAATGAGTCCTTACTGCCGTGAGCCCCCTATAAGGCTGCTTTCACAGAGGGCACCGTGCAGTATACCTGCGGCTTTCCTGAGGGTTAGCTACACTGAGCCATAGACTTGTATTATATACTGCGGGTGTGGTGCACTTTCTGAAATGCACTAAATTTCCTGCATTCAGAAGTTTTGGTGTGCTTTCCTGATGGCATGCCCACAGGATATAATCGAAATATATGGCTCCATGTAGCAAACCCTCAGGAAAGCCGTGTGAAAGCAGCCCCCCGCCTTCTTTTTTTTTTTTTTTTTTTTTTTTTTTTTTTTATATATAAGCGCTTATATGCCTATTGCAAAAGTGCAGTGTATGTGATGTTTAATACACTGACCTTTTTTCCTCTTGCAGCTTCTGCTGGTGGCTGATAAGAAGGTCCCAAGAGAAATGCACTTGGTATCACTTCACCAGGGACAGGAGCCAGCGCTACAGAGAAAGCATCAGCTTATGCTGCTCCTGCTCCCTCTGCTGCCGGCACCGGCTCCATGTACTCTGATGCTCTGGGATGGCGAATTGGCAATCTGATAGCGATCTGGGCTTGCCGATCTGCCATCCCAGAGCACAGGCATGCACACCCCTGGCTTGAAATCGGGGACCACAGGTTGACACCCCTGCTCTAAATACTGGACTGAGAAGCTTTTCATAGCACCTGCCATTTTTAAATCACAGATGGCAAAGTACAGGTATTGTACATTAATAGAAGGAGTTTTTTTTTTTTTAAATCTTGAATTTGGTTAAAGCAATATTTAGTGGGGTTTTTATTCCCCCCCCCACCCAAGTTAAAACTGCTGTGTTTATGATTGAGGGAGGTAGAATTGCAGTTTACTTTGGGTCCGATAGAGCCCTCCATGCAGTTTTCAGTTGTTTTTATTGGGAAGGCCACAGAAGGCATTTGATTTCATCCTGGTGTTTATAAAGCCCTTTGTTAATTGCAACAATGAGTACAAAAATAGTGTGGTTTTTACCTTGGGATCTGAAGTAGGTATGAAACGTGTTTGCTCCACAAGGTAAGCCTGGCACTGTAAAGTGGCCTCAGTCTTTGAGAATACATTTCTGCTATGCTTTATAGTTCTGCTGTTTTAAAGAACTGCAGAGTGGTGTGTGATGTGTAAAATGCTATTGGCATGTTTTCATGCATGGTATGATGGAATGACTTCCTTTGAGCCCACGTGGAGAGCAGTCCATATTATTCTATAATTAGTATATATATATATATATATATATATATATATATATATATATATATATACACACATACACACACACACATTGAAAGCAAAAAGTTTATATTCAATTTACGAATATCAGTTTTACAATTTCCGTTGATGTCAAAGTTTTTTTGGGGGACTTTTGAGGGAACAGTGTAATATAATATTGTATGCTCCCTTGGCACCAACAGTTGCCAGGAACATGCAGGGAATGGTAAACCAGGTGCTTGCCTGTATCTTGTGGCTAATGGGAGAGTCACACATTGACATACTACACCAGATATCGAATCCAGATACCAATGTATTATTTATTTTTTTTTTTTTTATCTTCTCACCTTTGCTGAATTCTTAACAGAAATATGCAGAAACCATGTTTATATACTTTAATTGTAGCAGCACAGGCTTGGAAATGGGGAAATTTCCCCACTGGTCCAATATGGCACCAGTATTTTTGTGTGGATAGAATATTACCTCTATCAACTCAGGACAAAACTTATTTTGGATGATATATTCCTCAGTGGAGGTGTGCAGGTATCGACCTGCCCTATATTGTCAATGCAAGCTCCTCCTTTTTTTTCAGGTACCCTTTTCATCTGCATGGTTTAAGTGGCTCCACATGGGTTGAAGTATGTGTACCATTTCAGTTTGTTCTACATTATTCAATCATTGATTCTGTGTGTTTGTTTTTTTGTTTTTTTTTGTTTTTTTTTCTCTCAATATGTTTTAAAAGTTAAAGAGGGTATAAAAGAGAAACTGAAAAGAGTAAAGGATAAATATATAGCACCGTTAAAAGAAAAATCTCACAAAGAGCCAAAGGAGAAGGATCAAAAGCACAGAGAAGTAGACAAACCCAAAAGGGATGCTGACAATGGGAAAAAAGACCAAGAAAAGACTGAACCCAGGAAGAAAAAGGACGACCAGCCCAAAGAGATCACAAAGCGGACAACAAGCGGAAGAATATCCAGTGATAACTGTGATAAAAATGATAAAAAGGCAGACAAACAGTGAATTGTTCCTCCGCAGAACAAATTCTTTACAAACTTCTACTAAGTCTAGTGGTATCTTCTTAGAAGGTATTCGTGTTCTGCTGAGACAGATTTAAATGTGCCTGTCCCCTCTACACATCAGAGGAAGCCATTTTAAGTGCTTAATTACTATTGGGTCCGGTAGGTGATTAGGTGCTAAGGATATTACAAAGGTCTGTTCTCCAGTCCTCTAGCTAAAAGAGACCATATAAAATCCGATATGTGGCAGAGAGTTTTAGGTGTTGCGTGTGTACCCCCATTGTGAATTACATATCGCAAGCATCTACAAACAGTTGCTTCCCATTTTACCTCAAGGCACAATATTGTCCTTCTGCAGTGAAAGGTTTAACCTAGCTGCACAGAAATTTTCTACTACTTGAAGTAAGGCCAAGTTCACGCTATTGCGAATTGGATGTGGAATTGCTGTTTCCAATTTACAATAGCCTTGTTACTGGCTCTCTATGGAGGCAGTTCACTTATCTCTGAGGATCCAGTGTGAATTTGCACCGGTGCGTCTTTTGGTCCATTTCAGGTCCGACTTCAGCCCAAATTTCGGTCTGATATCAAACCTGATATGGTGAACCAGGACGCACAGTACCCCTGCTGTAAACCGCATTGGCATTAGTTGTGAACCGAGCCTTATAGGCACTTCAAAAGGTGAAGAGCATGTTATTGCTTAGTGAATAAACCATTGGTTTTTCTTACAGCAGTGGTCTCCAAACTGTAGCCTAGGGGCCAGATGCAGTCCCTTGCTTGCTTTTTATCCAGTCCTTGAGGCACTTTACCCCAAAACCACTGACCCCAATGATGGGGAACTATTCCCCTATCTAATACCAAAGATGGGGCATTGTCTACTCCCACTGGACAGTCTGGCCCCCCTATAGTCCAAAGGACAGTAAACTGTCCCTTTTTGTAAAGTTTGGATACCCCTGGCTTACAAAATTGTTCTCTTAGTTGTGTGTAGACAGGCACATTTTAACTAGAAGAGTGAGTTTGTTTTAGCTCCATAATTAGTGCTTAGAATTTGTAATTTTGCAGTACTGTTCAGTTTTGGTATGTACATAACTAATGAAAAGTATAGTAAGCCTTGTAAAGTAGTTTGGGATTAACCGTGTTGCATCAGAATACCACAAGTTTGCTCAGCCATGTTTTCTACACCAAGCTGATAAGACAACCAGTGAAATAAACTGTTATTTAATCTTTTTTTCTATAGTGTGTGTTGCATTGTTTTTTTCTAGCACTGTGTATATTTTACGCTACAATAATAAAGTTAGCCAAAATGCCGTAAGCTAGCCATACTGCATAGACTTCTCTAGTTTAGCCTGCACGCTATAGGAGAGAAATCAAATGGATCCCTCTGGCTACATAGTTTAGCAGATCTCCTGTTCTGGTTATTGTGTTCAGAAAGCCACAGCAACTGCAGCTGTCTGAATCCCTGAACATATTGGCTCCATCTGATAGGACGCAGTCACTGTTCAGATGGCAGTTTTCCACCTGGCTGCCTTTAAAAAAAAAAAAAAAAAAATTAAAATTGTATATTAGAGTTTTTGGGTCATACAGAGGTGACAAAACATTGTCAAACACATGCATGCGAAGAGAAACCTAAACACTACAAGTTACATTCAGACAGCTTGAAAAGGAAAGAAAAAAACAAAACAAAAAAAACTACTGTCGTTTGGAGACATCCATCCAATTGAGCTAAAGAATCGGAGTATAACATATTATCAAAGAACAATGCAAGATAATGCAACCAGCCAATATGGCCTCTCGGAATTAGTTTTAATAGATAAGAAAGAAAGAAGGGAAAAGGAAAAAGAAAATAGAGACAAAAATAAACATAGAACCAAAAATATAAGGATAGAAGAAATAGCACCGTGGAAGGGAAATTTCTGCAAACCGACATCTATGCAGCATAAAAAAGATTTTACATAAACTATCATTGAAGACTATCTTCAATAGTAGCAGTCCTACATCCTACAAGTGTCGGCTATATTGGATAGAAGCTGAGAACTGGGAAGAGGGGAGGTGGACAGCCAGCAACACTGAATTGCCCCTTTGGCAGCTAGTATGAAGAGTGAAAGCCATTAGCTTCTGTGCAAATTTTAAAATGCCCGTGAAGGGGAGTCCCAATAGGTAGTGCAATGGGTTTAGGGGTACGGTATATGTGTGTGTATATGTATATGTGTGTGCAGGAGGTCTTGTGTAAAGAGTTTGAACATAAGTCCAGAAGGGAACAATTGGGGGGCATTTCCAAAAAATATGATAATGGGAGCCCATCTCCAGCACAGTCTAGATGCCTCCTGGATTTCTGGCGTGTAGGACATCAGGAGACCTGTACCAAAACATTATGATTTTGTAAGCTGTTTCTATCTGCGACACGCAGTAGGATACCTTTCGAAGAAGACTCCCAAATCTTACCCCAGTCCAATAAGGAGATGGTTTGCTGAAGGATTCAAACCCATTTACTCATATAGGAATGGCAAGAGTCTGTTAATGCTTTCATTTTTTTTACTCAAACTTTGAGTCAGGTGGTGCCGACAGGGCCATCCACGGCTCAAATTGTGGCCGGTTCAGCAGGAATTGGCCGAAATGCGAGCTGTGAATGGCCAGCTTAAGATAACAATAGTGCTGAATTGCAGTACCTCTTTCCAGTACCAGCATAACACAGGACATACATACCAGGGGTTGAAGGAAAAAAAAATATATTGCGCCCATAAAAAAAGATACTGGTAAATTCATCTTTGACTGATGCCTGTCAAATGATAAAATCTCTAATATCCACTGCAGTTCTGGCATTTGTCAGATGAATGACGAGGCAAGGCTTAAAGAATGTTACCCTAACATTTCATATTCCTTATATTTATATTTGTACCATATACTTGTGTTTTTTAAAGTATCTTATTCTCTTTATCTCTTCCTTGTTTCCCTGCAATCCTGCCAGCCCCCCTGCTTTGCTATTTTAAACGGACCACGCAAGGCATAGAAGCACATCATTGCCAGCGTGGTGACTTTTCTTGCAGGGAGAACAGTCTCACTGTCCTCCAGTGGTCAGACTTGTGCTGACACGTCCCTTCTGTACAGCCATCGACTGGGAAGATCAGTGTACTGCCGTTTCTCTGCCCCACCTCTTTAAGCCCTTTTGCAACTGAGTACAGAGATGGCAGGTGTAATTACTTATTAAAAATATAAGTAAAATAATTCTAGCACTAGACCTCCTCTGTAACTCTAAACAGTTAACCTGCAACATTTTTTAAAGTTCATGCCATGGTGCAATTCACATAATATACGGCTATTTATAAGGTGAATCCATTGGTTTTATAAAGGTTTCAGCAGCTGCTTCGATTTAGAAGAAACCGGTAATGTGAGAATACGGAGGTGGCTGTTGACTTGTCTCTTTGAAAATGCTGGTTGCCTATCAATCCTGATCTGGTGGTTTCAATGCTACCCAAGTCACTGACCCAGGAACAAGTGTTCATATAAGAAATTCAGATTTGGTAATCTTCATGTTTATTCCAGGTCAGAAACAGAAAATGGTTAGGCTAGAGCTAGTCGGGTAACGAGGTTTTTGTAGAAACATGACTTGAAGATTTAGGGTGTATGCAGGGGTCAAGTCCTGGGGAAAAAAGTGTGGAAACTCCCAACCAAGATCCACTCCCCCACCAAAAAAAAAAAAAAAAAAAAAGATACGCTCATATGTACGAACACAAAAGTGGTATTTTTATCCAATTTTCGTATTGTGTGTATGAAGCTTAACTGTTAGTACATAAAAAAAAAAAAATCCTCAATAAACATAAATACGGTAATTCTCTGAATAATCAGCATTCATTCAATTGTGCTTCCATGCAAATGTGAACATCATGTTCTGATCTTTATTGGGGAATGTTTTTTTGTATATAGAGTGTTTATGTGGTGAGTTTACACTTTTCATTGAACAGAGTTTGGATAACACAGGGTTAAACGGAAAGGTCATAAATTAACTGCTTATTATCTAGACAGAATGCTTAGGGAGATAGTGATGTGTTCCCAATAAGGAGATGTATGTTAGCTTGGGGGGCTGCAAACTCTGCAGGGCTCCAACACACACTCACTGTTATTCCAACCCTTCACATAGTTCCACATAAACTTCCCTCCTGGCATTAAACTTTGCCAGGTATTGTGCTCAGCTTACCACCCCAAACTGATGTTCCTCCTTCAGCTCACCTCTCTCCCTGCATGTCCCGTGAGCAGAATAGCTGTGCTCCTCCTCTGGGTTCTCTCATGATATGGCATTGAAGATAGAGGAGAGGGGATTCAGCAGAAAACCAGGAGGGCCCGGCAGGGAGGAGCGTATCACGAGAGGTCTGACTAAATACAATCTCTTAGCAGCAGGGACCTGATCTAGCTGTGATTGACAGGTAGATCAAAGAGGAAGCTGTCATGGGACCCCTACTGGCAATGCCTGAATGGTCAGTCCACCCCTGGTGTGCGGCACTTACTATTGCGAGCTGTGTCGGCGGCTGCTTGTGTAGCACCTATCACACAGCTCACATACTTCAAAGTCTTGCAGGACACGGCTGCTAAAGGGGACTGAGTTCCTGTTGTGGAAAAAGTACAGGAACTCCGTTCCCATGCGTTCCCGCAGGACTTGAGCCCTGGGTGTATGACTTAAATAGAAGTCTTTAGGTGTATTGGATAATGATAGTGACCTCTACAAAATCACTTGATGTTGTCTCTGCAGGTGATTTAAAGCAAATGTAATTTCTTGATTTGTGATGTCTATGCTTTGGTGAGCACCCAGTCTAAGTTTTCCATAGCCTGATATTGACTTTAGTCCAAATTAGGGATGCACCAATACCTCCCCCTTTTTAAAAAAAAAAAGCGCCTGAAAGAAGCTGCAACTGCAATCCCAATGTAAAAGCCCGAGTGCTTTCACACTGAGGCGCTGCGCTGGCAGGGCGTCAAAAAAAGTCCTGCAAGCAGCTTCTTTGCAGCGCTTTTGGAGCAGTGAATACAACGCTCCTAAAGCGCCCCTTCCCATTCAAATCAATGGGAAGCGCCTGCAAAACGCCTGAAAAACGCTATTGGCAGCAGCGTTTTGTGGGCGCTTTTAACCCTTTATTTGGCCACTAGCAGGGGTTAAAATCTCTCCAATAACGCTCAAAAAACGCTGGTAAAGTGCTGCTAGTTTAAGCGGCGCTTTACGAGCGTTTTTCGGGCGCTGACATTGTGAAAGGGCTCTTAAAGCACTTGGGCTTTTACATTGGGACTGCAGAGGCTTCTTTCAAGCGCTTTACATGCGCTTTTTTTTAACACTAAAGCACTTGAAAAACGCCCCAGTGTGAAAGGGGTCTCCATGTGAAACATACAATATTCCCCCTCACATTTTTGTAAATATTTTATTATATCTTTTCATGTGACAACACTGAAAAAAATGCTACAATGTAAAGTAGTGAGTGTACAGCTTGTATAACAATGTAAATTTGCTGTCCCCTCAAAATAACTCAACACACAGCCATTAATGTCTAAACTGCTGGCAACAAAAGTGAGTACACCCCTAAGTGTCCAAATTGGGCCCAAAGTGTCAATCTTTTATGTGGCTACCATTATTTTCCAGCACTGCCTTAACCCGCTTGGGCATGGAGCTCACCAGAGCGTCACAGGTTGCCACTGGAGTCCTCTTCCAATCCTCCATTATGACATCACAGAGCTGGCGGATGTTGGAGACCTTGCGCTCCTCCACCTTACGTTTTTGAGGATGCTCACTAGGATTTAGGTCTGGAGACATGCTTGGCCAGTCCATCACCTTTTACCCTCAGCTTCTTTAGCAAGGCAGTGGTTGTCTTGGAGGTGTGTTTGGGATCGTTCTGTTGGAATACCACCCTGCGGCCCAATCCCCAAAGGGAGGGGGGATCATGCTCTGCTTCAGTATGTCACAGTACATGTTGGCGTTTATGGTTACCTCAATGAACTGTAGCTCCCCAGTCCCGAATGTAGGGCAAGACACATTTGTCTTTGTACACCTCACCTGATTGCCGCCACACACACTTGACACCATCTGAACCAAATAAGTTAGTCTTGGTCTCATCAGACCACAGGACATGGTTTTAGTAATCCATGTCCTCAGTCTGCTTGTCTTCAGCAAACTGTTTGCGGGCTTTCTTGTGCATCATCTTTTAGAAGAGGCTTCCTTCTGGGATGACCGCCATGTAGACCAATTTGATGCAGTGTGCGGGGTATTGTCTGAGCACTAACCGGCTGAACCCACCCCCTCAACCTCTGCATAAAGACAACTCTGGATATGATTCTGAGCACGTGCACACAACTTCCTTGGTTGTCCATGGTGAGGGCTGTTCTGAGTGGAACCTGTCCTGTTAAACTGCTGTATGGTCTTGTCCACCATGCTGCAGCTCAGTTTCAGGGTCTTGGCAATCTTATAGCCTAGGCCAGTGATGGCGAACCTTGGCACCCCAGATGTTTTGGAACTACCTTTCCTATGATGCTCAGCTACACTGCAGAGCGCATGAGCATCATGGGAAATGTAGTTCCAAAACATCTGGGGTGCCAAGTTTCACAATCACTGGCCTAGGCTATCTTTATGTAGAAAAACAATTCTTTTTTTTTTTTTTTTTTCCAGATCCTCAGTGTTCTTTGCCATAATGTGCCATGTTGAACTTCAAGTGACCTGTATGAGAAAGTGAGAACAATGACGCCAAATTTAACACACCTGCTCCCCATTCACATGAGAGCTTAGGGGTGTACTCACTTGTGTTGCCAGCGGTTTAGACATTAATGGGTTTTTTTTATTTTCTTTTTTCTTTTTTAGGAGACCGCAAATTTACACTGTTATACAAGCTGCACACTCACTACTTTACATTGTAGCAAAGTGTCATTCCTTCAGTGTTGTCACATGAAAAGATAGAATAAAATATTTACAAAAATTAGAGGGGTGTACTCACTTTTGTGAGATACAGTATGTTAAAAGTGTAAAAATCTTAACAAAGCAAACAAAAGTTTTAATAATAGTTTATAGTGGGAAAAAAAAAACAGCAGGACAATGGTTAAATGGAGAAGGAGAATAAGGAGTTAATACGGCTGATTAGAGTAGATTAAGGGGTTAAACAGGAACTTTTTTTTTTTTTTTTTTTTTTTTTTACCGCTCCAATTAGTGTTTGTTTACACCCCACTGACAACTGAATGAGCCATTATGCTTGGTTTTTGGTGACAAGGAATGGGGAGACCTTTGTACCCACACAATCGTATTGTGACCTGAAATCGTAGTAGCCAGTACCTTTTAATAAATTATGCAGTGGATGAATAAGCTAATTGTTTTGCATTTCTCAAAAGATCTGTTTGCACATACATGCAGAGAAAACCATTCGCCTCCTTTGTTACATAAAGCAGGATAGAGAAGGAAATGACAGTTCTGCAAAGGGGAAAAAACTGCACTAACCACCAGATATAATGTAACTGGAAAAGCCAAGTCTGCTGTAGTTAATTGCATCCTGTTGAATGCTTACCTAATATATAAATCTTTCAACCCTTGACTTTTACTAATGGAAAAGATTCATTGAAACAGATACTGTTTATTTTAACACCACTCATGACTTTTGTCAAAAAAAAAAAAAAAATCTAAAACTTTTACAATCTAAAAGCATAAAAGTTATGATGACATGAGCAAACATAATTTTTATTTAATTAACATATGCGTATAACATTGAAATTCCTTTTACTGTTATTTTATTAATATTTATAATCGGGAAATGCAGGACTGAAAGATCGAGTGGTGGCAAGACAAGAATCTAAAGAATCTGAGACGGATTCACAAGGAAGTAAGTCTAAACTGTATTGTATTCAGGTCATTACATTGTCATTCAATTACATTAAACTTTCTTCCCTTGTCTGTTTTTCTGTGTGTGTGTGTGTGTGTGTATGTATGTATGAATGTGTATGTGTGTGTGTATATATATATATACACACACAAATATCTCTTTCTCTATATATTTCTCTATCTAGTCCTGTTACAAATTCACAGGTGTCTGTGAAGTAAAAAAATTAGACAAAGAAATAATTTCAGAACCTTTTCCACCTTTTTAATATGACCCAAACTGAAACCTTTTAGGGAGGGGGAAGTAAAAATAAACTAAAATAATGTGGTTGCAAGTGTACACAACCTCTTATAACTGGGGTGTAGCTGTGTAATTTTTTTTATTTATTTTTTGTTTGTGACGTGACTGACTAGAGGAGGAGACATATGGCTGTTTCTACTTAGTAGTGACAGACGAGCTGACTCTCCTCTCCTAAAAGAATGGGGTTTTGTGTGTGTGTGTGTGTGTGTGTGTGTGTGTGTGTGTACCGTGGTCAAAATTGGAAGTGGGAGGCAATCCCTCCAAAGTGAAGGAGCTAGTGTCCCCATTAGAAGATTTCCCTCTATTACAGTTTGGATTTCAACCCAATTTTTTTAGTAATTTCTTTTACATTTGCTTTTGATGCTGATGGTAAACGGGACAAATGGAGGTGGCAAAACGACCTAACAAAAGTACAAACGGCAATAAAACCAGACAGGTGTTCTAAACCTCTTTCCACTCTATCCAAAACAAAAAAATAAATAAATAAATTCTACCTATTTTGAAGGGAAAAGTTAGTAGAGCATGTTTTACCTTAATGCAGGAAATGCATTACCATAAAACAGTGTGACTTCAGAACCCATTTAAAATCCAATGAGCTTGATTTTACCGTGTTATTTTGTCCTTGTGTGCATGACATGTTTTCTCAAGTCCATCCAACCAAAAGTGAGGAATAGCTGGTACACTGAACAATACCTTGCATAACAAATGTCAATAGAATGAGAACAATTGAGTTGTCTTACTGATGTTGAACATTCTGCACAATGTGCACAAACACAGAAAAAAAAAAAATCTCAGTTATTCTGACTTTGACATAAAAAAAAGTCACCCTGTTTCTACACCGACATGATTGTGGCCTTTACAAAAATCTGTCAATATAACTTCCTAATTCATCTTTGGATTTCGGACACACATTTTTAATGCTTATTGAAAAATAAAATACATCTCTGATGTTGAATGGGAAGTACACACTACATTTGTCTGTACGGTTCCTGAATGCTGAGATTTCTGCATGGGTGCTGCAGCTGGACAGTTTGCTAGCTTCGTCCAGTTTATCGGATACAGATTTGTGTAACAGACTTTTTTGAAACGTTATTTTTTTGCAAACCATGCAGCAGGGGCGTACCAACAGTGGGGCGGGGGGTGCGGTCCGCCCAGGGTGCCACACATTGGGAGGGTGTCAGTGGCGTATCTAATGGGGATGCAGTCCACACCCGGGTCGGGTGACACCACTTACAGAGGGTGGGGAGATCCCTGGCAGCTCTCTATGGCCGTTTTTTTTTCGAGACAGATCACCCCCGTGCTGCGGCAGCAATGGTCTGGTCTTTGCTTTCCTCCTTGCTCCTCCCACCACTGCTGCGCTGCCGAGCAAAGCCTGTTACTATTCTCCGCCCGAGCGGCACAGCTGCTACCGCACACTCGGTGGCTCTCGTGGCTCCTCCCCGAATCAGATAACGCCCTAGGACAGTGATGGCAAACCTTGGCACTCCAGATGTGTTGGAACTACATTTCCCATGATGCTAATGCACTCTGCAGTATAGTTGAGCATCATGGGAAATGTAGTTCCAAAACATCTGGGGTGCCAAGGTTCGCCATCACTGCCCTAGGAGAAGCGCTCTCACGTGGGGGTTATTTTACTGACTCACTCCTGATTCATTCATTTGGCGTCCACATACGCCAAGTTTATGACTTGTCCCAGCACCCACATCATTGGATTTGATTGACAGCAGTGGGAGACAATGGCTGTGCTGCTATCAATCTATCCAATCAAAGCCGGACTCCGTGGAGAGGAGGACAGTGCTTCCCAGCCGAGGAGATGAAGGGACTCGGGTAAGTAAAAGGGGGATTGGGGGGCCCGTGACTGCCAGGTGTTTGCGGTTTTTCCCCTTAATGTATCCTATGCATTAAGGTGAAAAAAAAAAAAAGGTTTAAAACCCCTTTAAATATTTCAAATCAGATATCACTCACAAATTTTAACAGTATTTATTTTAGTAGTTCCAATGCTCCCATAATTTTATTTTATTTCTGTTCTACAGATGCATAATAGGCTGTAAATGTAATTATTTTTTTTTGCAGCAAGGCAAAGCAGGAGTAAAATAAGCCCATTTGTTAATAATCCCAAGCAATAATGTCAGTGGATGTTATAATTACCCCCACAGCATTGGTGTCAATGGGGGCTATGCAATGTAAGACCCCTTTCGCACTGAAAGAGCCACTTCTGCGTCTCCAATGTGAAAGTCCCGAGGGCTTTCACACTGGAGCGGTGCGCTGGCAGGGCAGTCCTGCTAGCAGCATCTTTGGAGTGATGTATACACCACTCCTGCCCTTTGAAATCAATGGGGCAGCGCGGCTATACCGCCGGCATAGCTCTGCTGCAGCAGCGTTTTGCAGTGGTTTTAACCCTTTCTCGGCTGCTAGTGGGGGGGGGTTTAAAAACACCCCGCTAGTGGCCGAAAAGCGCCGCTAAAAATAGCTGCATTTTACTGCCGATGCACCCTCTGCCCCAGTGTGAAAGGGGCCTAAAGGGGTCCAGAGGTGTGGGGGCTGTGTAATGTGAAGGGGTCCAGAGGTACGGGCTATGTAATATATAGGGGGTCTTCCTACATTTTACCAGCAGTTATGGATGCAGTGCTGTAGATTTCTCTTAGGTTGCATATTTTTTTCTGCATTTTCTGAAAATGCACCAAAAGTCTGCATCTTTGGCGCATTTTCAGAAAACAGGAAAATATATATTTTTTGGGGGGTGACACCATGTTTTACTGCACCAGGTGACACCAGCCCTAGTAACGCCACTGGCAGCAGCACAGGCCACAGAGCATGGAGGCGCTACACATGACGTAATTTTATGTCAATGTGCTAACTGCCCACTTGGGGGGGGTGCCAGATATAGGATCCGCCCCGGGTGCCAAATAGTCTAAGTACGCCCCTGCCATGCAGTAGAAAAACTTTCTGGTTAACACACAGAAAAGTAGGACATGTGCCTAGCCTAAGGCTGATCAGATGGTGGATGAAGGATCTGACCAATAAACAACCATCCTTTGGGGACACCTGGTCTCAAACCTGCTGAGCAGACACACTTGTCATCATTTTTAGATAAAGTATCATCAGGAACCATCAGTTCTTAACCTCAAAATAAGAGATATTCATGGAGTTCCTAAAGAATTGTGGAAGACTATGGCATTGACATCCTGTCTGTGGCACATTCACACATTATTTCTGTGAAGGTCCATCAAAGGATATTTTTTGAGAGTATGTAAGCTGGTGAGAAAGCCATCGGCCACAGAATCTAGTGATATCTCAAGAGTATGAGGCACTACGTAGATGCACAGGTTGAATCCACCTCCGTATTGCCTCAGCTCACTCAACACTAGTATAAGTAACTATGTAGATACATGGGTTGAAACCTCACCCTTAGTATTTCCACAGACCACTGAACTGGAGTATGAGGGACTGCATGGAGGCATAGGTGGAATCCCCACCCTCAGTGTTACCACAGCCCATGCAACCGGAGTATGAGGCACTATGTCGATACACAGGTTGAAACCTCACCCTTAGTATTGCCTCAGGCCACTAAACAGAAGTATGCAGCACTATGTGGATACATGGGTTGATTCCTCACCCATAGTACTTCATCAGGCTACTGCACAGGAGTATGAGGCACTATGTAGATCCATAGGTTGAAACCTCACCCTTAGTATTGCCTCAGGCCACTAAACAGAAGTATGCAGCACTATGTGGATACATGGGTTGAATCCTCACTCATAGTGCCTCATACTCCTGTGCAGTAGCCTGATGAAATACTATGGGTGAGGATTCAACCCATGTATCCACATAGTGCTGCATACTTCTGTTTAGTGGCCTGAGACAATACTAAAGGTGAGGTTTCAACCTATGGATCTACATAGTGCCTCATACTCCTGTGCAGTAGCCTGATGAAATACTATGTAGATCCATAGGTTGAAACCTCACCTTTAGTATTGTCTCAGGCCACCGAACAGGAGTATGAGGCACTATGTAGATCCATAGGTTGAAACCTCACCCTAAGTGTTGTCTCAGGCCACAGAACAGGAGTATGGGGCACTATTTAGATACACAAGTTGAATCCTTACACTCAGTGTTGTCATAGCACACATTCAATATATCATGAATGCTAAAATGGTCACTAATTGAGCCAAGTGAGGTTTGTTTACACCATACATATGGGGGTGCGCCTGGGCACACCCTAATCACGATGTGTGGCTTGCCCTTACTGCCCAGGTCTCCCCCCGAGTTGCACTTTTTAATCCTAGCTGTGCTGCTGGCTTCGCTCCTCCTCTCATTTCGGTTGCTATGCGGGATGTATTATAATGGAAAGCGAGGAAAGGGGCTAGTGAATGTAATTGACCTGCCCCTTTTCTAAATGAACACAGTAAACACACACTGTGTGTATTCACAATGGAAGCATAGTAAATTGTTTACTATGCTTCAGTGAATGAACAGGAAGCATCTCGGCACAAAGCACTATCCCATTTATTCCCTATTCAGTGCAGTTGAGGCTGCAGAGACAGGCATGTGTGTTTGAGCTTTGGGGTGCACACCCTAATGCAATAGGATGAGCACACCTATGACCGCATAGAACGTGGTAATGCAAAACACTGTAGATCTGTGAAGTGCAATGTTTAGATCCTGAGATTATGGCCAGAAACCTGTATCAAATGTTATACAATGCTTAAAAATACTCCAAGGATTGAAGCTCAACAATAAAGGCCATTGAGAGAGACTGTATGAAGTCTGTAGTTCATGTGTGTATATGTGTGTACATAGAGATACATTTTTGCAATGTACATTACCATAGCGTACATCTGACAAACTTCTCAGAACTGGTTCGGTGTCGGAGACTGCGGCTGCATTCAGACTGTCGTACTAGGAGCTGTTCTATATATCCCTTGCTTTTATTCCAAGCACTACATGTGCTCTAGTCTGGCTGACAAACACTGAAACCTAATCACCTTTAATTGGCATCAAGCACGCCGTAGGGATTGATTTACGATTTAGATCAATGGCTGGATGTATTGTACTGCTGAATGAGTGCATATGGAGGGGGCTGAGTCAGAATAGTCTTGAGACCAGCAAAGTTGAATGTTCATTACATAAATAGTTGAAGTGCTCTGTAATGAGTGGAGACCCAGCTGCGGTGCAGAGATTTACCGTACCTGCGTGGTGCAGTTTAAGGGTCCTTTCACACGGGGCGGATCAGTTCTGATCCGCCCCGTGGATGTCCGTTTGCTCAGCGGGGATCACTCCGTCGATCCCCGCTGAGCAGGGAGATGACAGGTCTGTCTCTGCACACTGCGCAGGGACGGACCTGTCACAGCGCCGCTCTCCCCTATGGGAGATGACGACGGACCGCAGTGCCCGTCGTCACCCGATCCGATCCGCAGACGGATGGAAAAATAGCTTTTTCCTCCGTCACACTTTTTCGGATCGGAGCGGGTCGGATGTCAGCGGACATGTCACCGCTGACATCCGACGCTCCATAGAGCTCTATGGAGCACCCGTTCAGGTCCGCCTGAAAAACTGACAGGCGGGCCTGAACGGGACGTTAGTGTGAAAGAGGCCTTATTGAGCGTGAACAATTGTGCTAAGCCGAACTAGCTCAAGGGTTGAACTACGTGCAGTATAAAGAGTTAAAGCCATCTGCTAAGTGCCGTACCCGGTAGCAACCATCTCCGATTGTTCTGACTGGCGAAGAGAGAATGCTACTTGTTTAGGCTGATTGCAAAACTTCTTTTTTTAATTGGTAAAGCAGAACTAAACCCTCTTATTCTTTACAGCCAAGGAAGCCGCCATCTTGGTCTCTGTGTTGTGCAATTTCCATAGTGCTGCATTTGTGATTGGTTGTGCCCAGCCATTTGATGGCTTTGACCGTTCAGTTGAGAGCACAAATAACGGACATCTCATTCATGACTTGCCTCGTACATGTTTTGGGAAACTGCTAAATTGATGGGTTTAGTTCCACTTTAATGGGCCTAGCAATGTAAAACCCTGGGATATAAAATGCTACACCAAGTCACACAAATGAGATTCCTGTGTATAAAATATCTGGCCTCTTCACATTTATGCCAGTGTAATGGCGACTAGGTTGGCAGTGCCTCCTAGCAATGTGAGCATTATAGTGTAATCTATTACATTTGTTGGCAGCTACTGTACATATACCCTGGGCTGCCATCTTAAAGGAGTGCAATGCAGACAGTACAATGTGTATTTTTCAACTCGTTACTGAAATGCAGAAGTATGTACTCAGCCTTTATAGTTGAAAAAACATGCCAGTCTATTAAAGCAGTTTTAAGCCCAAAAGCAAACATTATATTGCAGCTTACCAATTCTAATGCCCCATACACACGGTCGGACATTCCGGCCACAAAATCCGTTGTATTTTTTCCGACGGATTTTGGCCGACACTAGTCTTGCATACACACGATCGCACAAATCCGATCGCTCGGAACGAGATGACGTCCTTATCGTACGATGGGACTACGTAGAAGCCAGTAGCCAATGGCTTTCGTCTCCAAATTTTTTCTGCGCATGCGTGGCACTTTGTGGAATTCTCTACACACGATCAGAAAAAGTCTGAGCGGATTTTGTCGGAAAATTTTAGATCCAGCTCTCAAACTTTTTTAGTCGGAAATTCAAACGGAAAAAGTCCAATAGAGCCTACACACGATCGGATTCTTCAACGTAATCCGATCGGACTTTTTCCATCAGAATTTCTGACCGTGTGTATGAGGCATTAGATGGGCTGGTTGCATTAGTTTTATTATTTTTCTCTTCTTTTTTTTTTTTTTTTTTCTTTTTTCTTTTTTTATCTGGTGATCCAGCCTGTGTGTGTATGGTGTGGTTTCTTTCTCTCTTTTTTTTTCCCCCCACATGTATCAGTTTACAGGATTATTATTATACAGGATTTATATAGTGCCAACATTTTACACAGCGCTTTACAATATGAAAGGGAGACAATACACTTATAATACAAAAAAATACAAGAGGATTAAGAGGGCCCTGCTCAGAAGAGCTTACAATCGATGGGACAAACCATTTACCACTGATAGGGGTGCTTATTCATATATTATTCATATAATATCTTTTATCCTAAAAGGAGAAAAATAAAAGTTTGCTTTACCTTATTAAAAAGTGTGAGCTGGAGTTTGGCTTCAATTTTCTGCTGTCCCTCAAGTTCAGAAACTATAATTCCCATCATGCCTGGTCATGTCCGACTGTCAAAGTTTTACAATGCCTCATGAGAAGTGTAGTTCTGCAATAGCTGGAGGGCTGTAGTTTAGAGATTCCTGCTCTAAAGCAGTCCATTATTCCCCAATGAATAATCTATGGTAGTATTATAAATATTAGTATTTAACGTAAGCAATATTGAGTTGGCCCACCCTCTGCAGCTTTAATAGCTTCATTTCTGGGAAGGCTGTCCACAAGGTTTAGGAGTATCTGTTGGAATGTTTGACCAATTCTTCCAGAAGAGCGTTTGTGAGTTCAGGCACTGATGTTGGGCGAGAAGGCCTGGCTCGCAGTCTCTGCTCTAATTCAACCCAAAGATGTTCTGTTGGGTTGAGGTCAGGACTCTGTGCCAGCCAGTCAAATTCCTCCACCCCAAACTCGCTCATCCATGTTCTTATTGACCTTGCTTTGTGCACTGGTCCAAATCATTTGGTGGAGGGGGATTATGGTTTGGGGTTGTTCTTCAGGGGTTGGACTTGGCCCCTTAGTTCCAGTGAAGGGAACTCTTAAAGAGAAAGTAAACCCTGATGAGTTTACTTCCTCTTTCATTCCCTGTAAAGGCAAAGCATAATGGACTACTATGCATCGCATAGTAGCCCATTATGTGTCACTTACCTGACACAGGAGCCAGCGAAGTCGCCGCTGTCCCCTGTAGTCCACCGCATCCATCTTGTTGGTGGGGTCTCGCAGCTCCGCCGCTGTCATTCGGCGAAGCCGCGATGACGTCACTCCCGCGCATGCGCGCGGGAGTCGACACGCGTGGTAGCTCCATTCTTGGAAATGCCGCGCTCAGTGCGCCTGCGCGCCGCTGTCTACGGCGCATGGGCCGTAGACAGCGGTGCGCGTTTTCGGGCAAATGTCTCCTAAACCATATAGGTTTAGGAGATATTGCTTGGACCTACAGGTAAGCCTTAATCTAGGCTTACCTGTAGGTCAAAGTGGTTTGTAAGGGTTTACAACCACTTTAAGGTGTCTGTGTACCGAGACATTTTGGACAATTTCATGTTCCCAAATTTGTGGGAACAGCTTGGTAATGGCCCCGTTCTGTTTCAGCTTGACTCTGACCTCAACCCGATAAAACACCTTTGGGATGAATTAGAGAGGAGACTGCGAGCCAGGCCTTCTTGTCCACATCAGTGCCTGACATCACAAATGCGCTTCTGGAAGAATGGTCCAAAATTCCCATAGACACACTCCTAAACCTTGCGTACAGCCTTCCCAGAATAGTTGAACAGTTATAGCTGCAAAGGTGGGCCAACTCAATATTGAATCCTATGGACTAAGACTGGAATGCCATTAAAGTTCACGTGCATCTAAAGGCAGGTGTTGCAATACTTTTGACAATGTAGTGTATATATGATCCAAACCTTACAGGTAAGGACCAATCATTAGGCAAAGGGCCAGAACCATTATCTACCTGACAGGAGGGAAGGGATGGAATTTGTGTCCCTACAAAGCAGGCAATAAATTCCATCTCTTCCCTTTAGTAAAAGCCCCACCCACACATTGTAGTAAAACACCAGCTAGGCACATGGGTAACCCTTTGATTGCCCTTGATGATAACCCCTTCCCAGCCAGTGTAATTAGTACAGTGACAGTGCATATTTTTTTTAGCACTGATCATTGTATTGGTGTCAAAAGTGTCAGTGCCAGAACGTGCGCCGCAATATCACAGTCCCACTATAAGTCTGTGATCGCTGCCATTACTACCGTAGTAAAAAAATAAATAAAAATATCCCATAGTTTGTATATTCTATAACTTTTGCGCAAACCAATTGAGCTACGTTTGTTGAGATTTATTTATTTATTTTTTATCTAAAATATGTAGCAGAATACAATTTTTACTAGTAGTGCACTGAATGGAAATTTTGGTACCGAAAATGACTGCTCAAGAAAAATGCAGTGCGCAGTCTCTACCCATGTCTACAATCTTTTAAACGTAAACACATGGCTAATAGTATTAGCAAAATTTCCATTTGGTGCACCTCGGAGACTGCAGACATGATACAAGAGATCAATGCAGCCTATCGGTGTCTATAAAATGCAGCCTCGCCAGTGCCCGGATCAGAGCGGCGATCTCCAGTGTCACGGAGCTGTATTTGAATTGCCCGGGCGCAGTAACAATGTCCTGCCTCCTATGATCTCGTCACACTGATGTTGACAGCCTGCTGTCCTGACATTGGATCAGTGTGGTGTGTATCACAGGAGGCGGGGCAAGGTTACTGCGGCCCAGGCAATTCAGCTCCCTGACATGGGGAGATCACCGCTGTGCAAGGGGAGGAGGAGGATGGAGGGGAGGACAGAACCTTGAGCCACCAGGATGACACCCCGAAGTGGGTTACTCCTGGCGGCACCGCTACTGCACATGCGCAATTATCTGCACACTTTTTCTTTTAGCAGTATGCCGAAAACGCCATCTCCTGCTATGTTTCAGCTGCTTTGGTGCATCCCTATTTTTTTACAATTTGTTTTATTGGATATGTTCTAGAGCAGAAGGTAAAAAGTTTGGGGGTTTTTTTCTTCATTATTTTAGCCATTTTTTATTATATATATATATATATATATATATATATATATATATATATATATATATATATAGCGCAAAAACAAATTATAAACACAGAGATGATTAAATGCCACCAAAAGAAAGCTATTTGTGGGGGAAAAAAAAAACATACATTTTATTTGGGTACAGTGTCGCTTGCGCAATTGTCACTGCCATATTGCAAGAAATGGCCTAGTCATGATGGAGGGTAAATCTTCCAGAGGTCAAAAGGTTAAACACGGTCTTTCATCACTGTCAGTACCTAACTATTAAACCACAGAGCCTGACTTTTCACCACATCCTAGCCAGGAAGCCTCCCCAAACCCAGGAACAAGAGAACCTCTTTAACCCCTTTATGACTACATGACGTGTGTGTGTGTGTGTGTGTGTGTGTGTGTGTGTGTGTGTCTGACAGCTAAAGGGTGGGCTTTAACACCCACATGCCACACATATGCGTTTAATTGGCAGTCTGTGCCGAGTGTTCACTACCAGCCCTCAGCACAAAGACTCTGTCTCTCAGTCTGGGCTACAGATCGTAACTGGTAAGCTGCAATATATTTGTTTTAATACCGTTTTATTTTATTTAAATGCTACATAAAGATTCTAAGGTCAGCGGTGGATTTTTCACAACTTCAAAAATGGAAAAATAATTTTAATGTAGTCCCGCTGTGTCTAAAAGGAAGGATCAGATAGTCGTTGTGAGTCCCCTCAGCAGTCTATAATGGACATATGGGGGTTCTGGCTTACAGCATGCTGTGCACAGCTTGCAGAGTATGCATCTCAATTAGAGGATTACTATAGATAATGTATGCCTTATTGCAGTTGATGGAAGGGTTTGATCTTATTCTTGTACATTAGTCTAATGTAAATGGCATTTGCTTTGAATGGAAATAAGAATATTGCACACGGTCTCCAATTTTATTATAGATCTAAGTGATCAAGACCTGGAAGATGTTGTGACTGATGACCTAGAGTTAGATGCACAAGATGAAGGTAAGCGTTTAATAAAACCAGCATTACAGTTTTATAAAGTTAGATACATGAAAATCATTAGGTCTTTTTACATAAGAGATGAGATTTTTTATTTTTTTTGTACTGCTTTATAAAGCCAGTTCTCTCCGGGTTTTAGGGTGCCCATTCGCAAGCACAAGACTGTTTCAGCATCTAAATGGATTTGACTTTTAGGCATGCAGCACTGAATCTTTTATAAAGGGATCTGTATTTTCATTTGGGGTTTAGTATAAGGCCTCATGCACTTAGATGCTTTTAGGCATCCAGAATAACTTGCAGGAGTATTTCTAGGCCTGGAAGAGACAGCTGGATAGCACACGCTAGCTACACATATGCCATGCCAGCATTAATACATGCATGTGCGTAAACCCCTGGACATGGCTTTTGTGTATTCACATAATCATGCCCTAGCTTGCACAAGTACGATATGTACCCATGTACATCAATTTATTACTGTGGGCAGCTGTACGTTACAGGTGTCTCCCTGATGCAGACATATCGCCACAATTTACACGGAATGCCCGAAAGCTTCTAACAGGCCTAACATTTTTGTAGGGTGGTCACATTTTTTCATCAGAAGAGGGACCCCTTGGTCTCCATTTCCCAATTTGGTGTTTCTACTTATTACTAATTGCTTGTTCCAAGAAAATACTTGTTCTATTTTAGTTCATTTAGAAACTGTTATCCTTTCAGATATCCTTGACTTAGAGGATGCTCTGGATGATCATGAACCACATCAGGCTGACGGTAAGTCTTATCAGTAAATGTATACCATTTTTTTTGTTTTTGAGGTTAGTGGTGTCACCTGGTGAAAAAATGGTGTCATCCCCCTATCAGGCTCCTCTCCTGTCTAACCTGCCACGCTGTCCTGCAGGGTGTTGGGCAGGCTAGTTTCGGGCTGACAAAACACAGTCACAGTTTGAACCCCAAACCAGCCCGATGTATATGATGTGCTTGGTGCTGTTACCCTGTCATGGGTAGGGGTGACACCATCGTGGTCGGATATCACTTCCTATTTGATGTCACCCGGGTGCAGTCCGCATCCCCTGCACTCCAATACCAATGCTACTGTTTGCTGTAATAGCTTGACAGAACTTTTCAGGAGGTTTTGCCATACCCAATTTTATTTCACTTGCTCATTTTCTTCTGATTGCAGCTCTTCTTGTGCTCCTTGCACAGAATAGGCAGAAAAGTTATAGGAACTAGATGGGGTTTCAATAGAACAGGCTGCATGCAGCCATCATATATATATATATATATATATATATATATATATATATATATATATATATATATATATATATATATATATATATATAATTATTAATATATATTAATTCCCCCCCTTATTTCACCCTATATGGAAAACTTAGAGGAAGTAAACCCTGATGGGTTTACTTCCTCTTTGATTCCCTGCAAAGGTAAAGCATAATGGACTACTACGCATAGTAGTCCATTATGTGTCACTTACCTGACACAGGAGCCAGCAAAGTCACCGCTGTCCCCTGTAGTCCGGAGCATCCATCTTGGTGGGTCTTGCTGCTCCACCACTGTAATTCGACGAAGCCGCAATGATGTCACTCCCGCGCATGCGCACGGGAGCCGCCACTCGCGGCATATCGCCGTTGACAGCGGCGCGCTCAGTGTGCCTGCACGCCGCATGCGCCGTAGACAGCGGTGACTGTCTTTCGGCAATTATCTCCTAAACCCTGTAGGTTTAGGAGATATTTCTTAGACCTACAGGTAAGCCTTAATCTAGGCTTACCTGTAGGTCAAAGTGGTTTGTAAGGGTTTACAACCAATTTAAACAAGATAATGGCTTTCCCCAATGAATAAAGCCATAGGTTTTATTACTGGTAACCTTTATATTTTGCAGTTCCTATATTTCTATGTTTTATGTATGTTATATGATAATTATATATTATGCATGGCCCTGTTGTAACATTCAGGTAATATAAATGTTTTTTCTATAGATGAGCATGAATTTAACTTGGAAGATGCCTTTGAGCCCAGTGTTCACAAATCGCTGAATGCAGAGCCTGGTAAGATGTTATTGAAAGATGAAAATCATTTGACACTTTTTTTTTTTTTTCATTTTATTTACTTACATAGTGGTTATATACTGCAGCTTTACATCAAATTTTTATTGTTGGAAAAATTAAGGGCCGGTTCACACAGCGAGGCGATGCGAGGCGACACGACTCGCCTCGCTCCCGCAAGTCGCCCCCGTTCTGTACAATGGAACCGTTCTGAGAGGAGCGACTCGAGTCGCTCCGACTCAGAAAAAAGGTTCCTGTACTACTTCTGGGCGACTTCGGGGGCGACTTGCATTGACTTCTATACAGAAGTCCTCTGCAAGTCGCCGCTGAGGTCCCCGCAGGTCGCGGCGAGGCAAGTCGGAGACGCCTCGCCGCGCCTCGCTGTGTGAACCGGCCCTTAAGATGATTTCTGTTTGGTTAGTATGTGTCTGTCTGTGCACATTGTGCTTTTTGTTATGGTACCCACTTCTACAACTACTAGGTCCACTCCCTTAAACCCTTTACATATATTTAATTTATCACCCAGGAATGCATGGAAAAAATATATATTAAAGTCTAGAAGAATTAAACAGTTATGTCTAGATCTGTATATCGGTATATCTTACCTTTTGATGACTTATGCTGGCCATACATTATCCATTTTTCTTTTCAATTCCTTTAGATTTTCCTACAACTATGTAGTACAAGGGCCTGTCTGATTGCATGCAAATTGGCAGTGATTGGGTTTGACCTCATATTTATATTGTTTTGGTAAAACCAAAGAAATTGTATAATGTATAGCCAGCCCTAAATCCTACCTTTAGCCAGCCCTAAATGCCAGGCAGATGGTACAGAGCCCCCATATAGCAATGCTGTAAAAGTATGTCCCGGCACCTTATGGTGCCTGTCTTCCCAGAACATTATATTTTTCTAATATTTTCTGTGCGTATAGGTTTACAATATATCAAAACTCGATTACAAAAAATTGTATTCTATTGCAGTTTATCAGTCTTTTAGGGGTGGCGGCTGCATAATTTTTTCATTTTTTTTTTTTTCCTTTCCCTTTTTCATCTGAAGATCATGGTAGTAACACACTGTCCTTCCTAGAGTGACAACTCTGTCAGAATACTGTATCTATGAAGAAGCAGTGTCACCCCTTTCCTCTTCCCCATAACAGCATAGAGGGGTGGGCTCTGTTGTCCTCAGAGTTGGCTAGGAACCATTTAATAACCCTTGACAGAGCGCTTGCAACTTTTTCCGCTGGTAAGACTTCCAGAAGGATAAAAAGGTATACATTTGCGCTGATCACATAGATGTAACACTGCATTTTCAGTGGTATTAACAGATCAAAAGGGACCAAATAAGAGGTTTATTGTTGGGTATTACATACAGTTAAAATGGTTGTAAACCCTTCCATATACCCAGTGAAGTGACTGGCCTCCAGATGATACAGAGATGAATCAATTCCTCCAACTTAAGTTGTACCTATTCGTCTGCAGGCTTCTCTTGTCTACCTGTCTGTTCAAAAGTCAGAATTTATACAGCTTGTCTGAGCTGACAGAAAACAGGGGGTGGAGAGCTGAAGTTAGAAACGGCAAAGCTCTGTGAGAGCTGATTGGCGGGAAGGGACACACCCACTTCTAGCAGCACACAAGAACAAAGCAGAGGCTGTCAATCAGCTGGCGCTCCCTTCCATATCACCATTTTTCTCTTGGTGTCAGGAAAACTTGTCAGAAGTGTCTCATGCGGATAGCAGAGGAAGGAAGCAGCAGACAGAAATTACACTTGGTGCTCTGGATTGGGACAAGTACACACTATAGAGTGATATGCTTTGTTCATATTTCATGTTTTTTTATGTTCCTATTCCTTATGCCTTTCTGAGTTTAGGTTTGGTAGTTATTCAGCTTTAATCTGGGTAAGAGAATTAATAGATCAGTGATATCCTGTTAGGCTGAAGGCATTTGTATCTTGAGCGTTTAATGTTATGATTTCTAAATGAATCCGATTCTTAAATTAGTTGCAGCTAACCCTTTGTTTTGTGAAATGTTAGAAACAAATGATGAGCCAGAAGAAGAAGAACTGGTCACTGAAGAGCAAGCAGATAACAAAGAAGATGAGATTGAAACTGAAGAGCAAGTTTTTGTAGAAGAGTGGGAAGCTGTAGACCAAGAACCAACAGCTCCTGAAGATGATGATGATGATGTAGAAGAGAGGGTAGAAGCTGTAGACCAAGAACCAACAGCTCCTGAAGATGATGATGATGATGATGTAGAAGAGAGGGTAGAAGCTGTAGACCAAGAACCCACAGCCCCTGAAGATGATGATGTAGAAGACTTGCCACTAACTGAAGCAGGTGATGCAGAAGAACAGGAACCTGAGGAGGAACAGCAAGAAGTTGAGGAAGAGCCTGTGGTAGAGGAGCCTGAAAGAGAAGATGAGACACCTGATATAGAAGAAGAGGAGTCGGTTTCGGAAGAAAAAGAGGTTGACTGGGAAGAAGTGGCAGCTGAACCGCTTGCTACGGGGAAAGTAGAAGAGCCTTTTGATGAAGAGAACGAAGAGCTAGAGGTAGCTGCTGAAACTGAACCAGAAACTTACAATGAAAATGTGGATGGTCAGGATAAAGCAGAAGTGCCAGATTATCAACAGCGTGAACCTCAGGAAGAGACGGTGTCGATGGAAGAGGTTGAAGCAGTAATAGAAGAACAAGCGGAGGATGACGATGTGCCTTCTGAAGGTAAGGTTATACCTACATGTCTTGCTAGTTGATGGTTCTCTGTGCCTGTCATGGCTACAGAGGAAGCCGTGTTTGTAAGCCAGTAACAGTCAATCCAGTTACCCCCAGTTACTTGTGCTGGGTGGCATGACAGGATAAGCAGTATTCTCTGCAGGCCATACACAGAGCAAATTTATTTCCTGCAATCACAGGCTGCAGGAAAGAAATTGGCTTGATTCTCCCCATCAACATAGACAGTGTTGACAGAGGAATCTCTCCCGTCGATCCATCATATTCTCCGGGCAGCTGTCCCCGCTGGGAGAAGACTGTGATTATTGCTAGCGGCTATACTAGCCACTAGTGATAACCGCATGCATAATCCCGCAGGATGGTTGTACTCGGGTTGATCAATCGATCAGCCTGCCTATACATAGTTCAAATCTTGACCGGTTTCCGCTCTTGATTTTAATGTACACTGGGAGCTTCTCACAGTATGCATTAGAGGCTGCAGCAAGTCCAATAGAGCCTGCTTTATTTTCTATCTGGAGGACGTTCGCCCCCAGCCTTATTGCCTTGGCCCACCCTTTTCATTCATTGGATTTCAGTTATTTAATTCATACAGTCTCAGCATCACATATGGGCGTTACCTAGGGCATATACATGCAAATCAAGCCTGCCTAGGAATGTCCTATAGAGCCCGCCTCATTATTGCCCTGACCCACTCTTTTCACTCATTGGATTTCAGTTCTTTCAGTAATGGAGTCTCAGCATCACATATGTGATGTGTTGTGTTGTCTCCCCTATACATTGTAAAGCGCTGCGTAAACTGTTGGTGCTATATAAATTGTGAATAATAATAACATGTAGGTGTAACCTAGGGCAATATACATGCATATCAAGCCTGACTAGGAATGCCCAATACCCCAGTCTGACATGCCACCATTTGCATCAGGGCAAGGGTTCTTAATGGGGCTATTTTATCAAATTAGAATTTATGAATTTTTCTTTTTTTGTACAGATCAGTGACAACAAATCCTAAATAAATACAGTTTGATTTCTGGTTGTAATAATACAGAATGTTAAAAAGTCCAAGAAAATAGATGCTTATACAAAGCCCTTTAATTCCATATTTGCATAATGTTGGTTTCTCCCATCAGTCAGACATGCATTTACTTTTATTTTTGTTTGGCTGTCGTTGTCCATTTTACAGACCTGACATGACGAGCACCACAAGATGTCAGTATTGTTCTCAATGTACAAGGAGCAGAACAGAGTTCACATAAACAGGAAATGTTCCTAAAAAAAAAACTTCACTTTTTTTTTTTTTTCTGAGAACCTATGGAATAAAATTGTGGGTTCTGCAATTTTTTATTGTCACACCGTATTTGTACAGTGGTTTTTCAAATGCAGTTTTTTGGGGGAAAATTTTTTAAAATATACAATTTTTTTTAATTATTATTATTTTAATGCAAAAAAATTCAACAAAACATAACCCAATTTTTTTGTAAAATATAGAAGATGGCATGCCGAGTAAATACATCTCAAACCTATCCACTTTAAAATTGTGCACCCGCACAATGGCGACAAACAACGTACATTTTACTATCCATAGGTGTTGCTTTAAAAGCCTTTACAGTTTATCACTTTAGATGTACAGAGGAGGTCTAATGCTAGAATTCCTGCCCATGATCTGACATTCGCGGTGATGCCTCACGTGTGTGGGATGTTTGCATGCGTTTTGGACGTGGGGATGGGGGCACTCACATTTTCTTCTTCTTTTTTTTTTTTTTTTTTTTTTTTTATTAATTTATATACATATTTTTTTATTTATTGATCACTTTTATTGCTGTCACTAGGAATGTAAACATCCCTTGAGACAGTAATAGGCATATTTTTTATTTTCATTTTTATGGAGGGATCTAGAGTCTATAAGACCCCAAATCTTTCCTTTTGCCCTTGAAAGCATTTAAAACCACACAAAGATCATCATTTATGAATACTTTTAATTTTTTAATTTTTTGTCTCCTTTAAGACTCCCGTAAACCAGAAGTGATTTTAAGACATCACTATCGGGTTACTACATCTGAGACCTGATCAAAGCTGATCCTGGCTTTCTTTGGGTCTCCGGCTGGTCGCTCAGGTCTCCCGGTGGGACAGGAGAGCCTGGGCGAGCGGCGGAAGGCAGCAGGAGAAGGGGGTGGGAGTATGTTCCCTCCCTCTGCTTGTGATGACAATCGAGCGGCAGTTGTTACTAAAAGACAACTGGGGTGATGCCTGCAGCTGCAGGTACGTGATTTGGCGCAAGTGGTTAACCACTTGCTGACCGGCTCATGGCGATATACGTCGGTAGAATGGCACGGGTGTGCAAAACCACATACCCGTATTCCACTCTTTCATCGGCGGCTTGCTTGTGCACTTGTCACGAGAGTGTGCCCGTGGTTTTTGCAGACTTTGTCCGCTGGTGGCATGGAGAGGCAGAACGTGGAGATGTAAACAAGGCCTTTCCCTGTTCTGCCTAGCAACATGACAGAGGATCTACTGCTCCCAGTGATCAGACGCAGTGATCTGTCATGTTCTAGTGAGCCCACCCCCCCCCCTACAGTTAGAACACACTGAGGGAACACTCTTTTAAGCCTTATTGCATGTAGGTAAAAGTGGTGTGTAAGGGTTTACAACCACTTTAAATGTTCCTTTTTTAGGTTTACCTTCAACTATGTAGTGCAAGGGTCTGCCTGATTGCATACAAATTGAAAATGTTTAGGTTTGATCTCGTATTATGATTTTGGTAAATCTAAAAGAAAATTCTACAAGAAAATTGTATATTGTATGGCCACAATATTTTCGGTGCTAAGTGATCCTACAGGTGTTCAGTAGATGTCATCACTGAGGCTGTTCATACATTATACAATTTTTCTTTGAGATTTACCATAATCCTATAATATGAGGCCAAACATAAACACTTTCAATTTGCATGTGATAGAGATGCACCGAAATTTCGGCAGCTGCTGAAAATTGTGTTTTTTGGCATTTGCTGATGAGAGAAAAAAATGACAATAGCAGTGCCAAAAAATGCCAACGATTTTTATTTTTCCTATGTTTGTGTTTTGTGTTTTTCAAAGGTCATGTGACTCAAAAACGTAACATGGGTGCATTCTTGCTGCGTTTTTTATTGCATTTCAACAGGGAGGTGCGTTTTTGGTGTGAGTTTAACTAACCAAAAATGCAGCAAGCAGGATTTTTAACACCAAAATGAAAGCGCACTGGATCAGTGTGAAGACATACATAGAATTTAAAGGGATACATTTTTTTTTTTTTTTTTTTTTTTTACTTTTCTTGCGCTAAAGGGGCAGATAATGACCGACAATAAATTCATAATCTGTTAAATTCATGATATTAAAAAGTCGAATATAATAGAATTCATATAAAAAATATATTTTATGAGATGAATACAGGAAGAATAACCCATCTGCTGAGTATTTTTCTATTTATCCTCCCAATCCCTGTTTCTGTTTTTTTTTGGTTATCATGAACATCAACTGCTTGTACTTCTAGAAGCTAGTCCCGGTTCACACTGCTGCGACTTCTTATGCGTCACATAAATTCATATGACAAGTCAAATCACATTCATTTCAAGTCGAGGATCCTGCTCTACTTTTCTGCGAGTTTAATGCGACTTGAGTGTCAGACTGCAATCACAAAAGTCATTAAAGCAAGTGGCACAGCAGTGTGAACTGAGCCTGACACTGTAAGCTTCTTGATATCTTCCAGATAAAAAAAAAAAAAATCCAGGTGCCAGTATGAAAACGTTTCTCCCAAACAGCAATTAGAATCAAAGTTGCTTTGAGAGAAGTTGCACAGCACAGGATACAGAGCCGGAACTGCTTCTGGATACATGGGACTGCACTGAACATTATTATAACCTCAATAATTCATTTTCTGACAGCTGAAGCCCCGGCATTTGTTGAATCGCATAAGTAGCCGACTGCTGCACTTCACTTGTTGCCTGCAGTTGCTTTTTAATCGTTCTAGGATGGATCCATAATCGGCAAAAGGGCTAAAAATGCAATAGTGAAAATGCAGCTTTAGGCTCCTTTTGGCCTGCCACATGTCTACAAAGCTGGCACCTGGTGATGTGATCTCGGCTTAGGGCATGATCGGCCAACCCTTCGTCACATGATCTTGTGCATGGGCCTTCAGTGGGCAGTACTAAAATAGCACTTTCTCCAGAAAGGATTTTTACCTGTATGTATCCAGCACACAATGTTAACATACACTACATTTGCAGAAGTTTTGGGATGCTTGCCTTTACATGAACTTTAATGACATCCCAGTCTTAATCCGTAGGGTTGAATATTGAGTTGGCCCACCCTTTACAGCTTCAACTCTTCTGGGAAGGCTGTCCACAAGGTTTAGGAGTGTGTCTATGGGAATGTTTGACCATTTTTCCAAAAATGCATTTGTGCGGTCAGGCACTGATGTGGAAGATGAGGCCTGGCTCACAGTCTCCGCTCTAATTCATCCTAAATTCATCTGTTCTGTTGGGTTGAGGTCAGGACTCTGTGCAGGCTAGTCAAGTTCCTCCACCCCAAACTCACTCATCCATGTCTTTATGGACCTTGCTTTGTGCACTGGTCCAAATCATTTGGCAGAGGGGTGATTATGGTGTGGGGTTGTTTTTTAGGGCTTGGCCCCTTTGTTCCAGTGAAGGGAACTCTTAAGGTGTCAGCATACCAAGACATATTGGACGATTTCATGCTCCCAACTCTGTGGGAACAGTTTGGGGATGGCCCCTTCCTGTTCCAACATGACTGCGCACAATGTCTTGGACTGGACCGCAGCTGCCCCAGACATGTGTGAACCCGCTCCATTGGAAGTCTGTTCAGTTCACATGTTGTTCGAATCCGATGTTGTTAAAAAGGCACCTGATTCACATATCTGAATTAAGCGTTGGGTATAAGATCATAAATCTGTTTTAGAATAAGTCAATCACATTGTACAATTTTGTTTTGTGCTTTCAGAAAATGAACCCTTACAGACAGAAGAGGATGAGTCTGAGTCTCAAGGTATGTGCAGAGAAGAGTAATAAAGATAGTTAATAGTGATTAATCTGTGTTAAGAAAATGTTAAAGTATTTAACCCTAAAGGGTCACACCTAGATAATATCGCTTCAGTCTGAAGTGAAATGGCTGTTTTAAAATATCAAATTACTTCACGCATTTCCTAGCACTTTATCTAGAAGTCCTGTTTAAAGAAAGAAATTGGGCTACTTTCACACTGGGGCGGGGGTGCGTTAGCAGTAAAGTATCGCTAGTTTTAGCGTCGCTTTTCATCCGCTAGTGGGATGCTTTTAACCCCTGCTAGCTGCTGAAGAAAGGGTTAATAGTGCCCGTGTTGCGGCACTGCTGAATCGCTTTGCAGGCGCTTAAGCAGTGCTACCGATTAATTTCAATGATTAGCGTTTTGGGAGTGCTGTATACACCGCTCTCAAACTGCCTCAAAGATGCAGCCCATCCCGCAAGCACACCGCCCCAGTGTGAAAGCACTCAGGCTTTCTCATTGGGGAGGTATGAGAGGCGCTTTACAGGCGCTATCTTTAGCGCCACCGTGTGAAAGGGGTCTTACTGCTGTATGTAGAAGGATTATGCGCATAATGCGACCTCCGTGTAAATCAAGAAACCTTCTTAACCACTTCAGATCCGCGCTATTGCCAAATGACGGCATTAGCGCGGACCTACATTTCCAGGACTACGTCTATTGACGTCGTCCTGGTTACGAGCGGCCTGCGCGCCCCCTGAGGGGCGCGCGCGGCGCGCTCTGTGATCGGCGAGTCCGTGAGACTCGCCTGATCACCGATCCGTGTAAGGGGTCGATCCCGACCCCTTATCACGTGATCAGCTGTCAGCCAATGACAGCTGATCATGTGATAGAACGGAGCCGGCAATCGGCTATTATTCCTCCTCGCGCTGACAGCGCGAGGAGAGAAAAAAAAAGCCGATCACCGGCGGCCGTGATCGGGACATCAGTCCCGATCACGGCCATCAATACAAGGGACCACCTGCCACCTGCCTGTGCCCACCTGCCTCCCGCAGTGCCATCCTGAAGTAAAATAAAAGAAAAAGTAAGTGCCCCCCGTCAGTGCCCCCCGTCAGTGCCCCCCGTCAGTGCCCATAGTGCCCACAGTGCCACCCACAGTGCCACCCACAGTGCCACCCACAGTGCCACCCCACAGTGCCACCCACAGTGCCACCCAATCTGCCTCAAAGGTGCTGCACCCCAGTGCCGCCCATCAGTGCCCAGCAGTGCCGCCCATCAGTGCCCAGCAGTGCCACCTATCAGAGCCACCTATCAGTGCCCATCAGTCCCATCTATCTGTGGTACCTATCAGTGCCCATCTGTGCCACCCATCCGTGCCACTTATCCGTGCCACCCATCCGTGCCATCTTATCTGTGCCCATCTTTGCCCATCAGTGCCGCCTTATCTGTGCCCATCGGTGCCGCCTTATCTGTGCCTATTAGTGCCGCCTTAACTATGCCTATCAGTGCCCACCAGTGCAGCCCATCAGTGCCCACCAATGCAGCCCATCAGTGCCCACCAATGCAGCCCATCAGTGCCCACCAATGCAGCCCATCAGTGCCCACCAATGCAGCCTATCAGTGCCGCCTAATCAGCGCACTTCAATGAAGGAGAAAAATGACCCGTTTGCAAAATTTTATAACAAACTATTAAAACATGATTTTTTTGTTTGTTTAGCAAAAAATAAAACTCCGAGCTGTAACTAAATACCACCAAAAGAAAGCTCTATTTGTGGGAAAAAAATGATAAAAATTTCATTTGGGTACAGTGTTGTATGCCCGCGCAATTGTCACTCAAAGTGCATCAGCGCTGAAAGCTGAAAATTGGTCTGGGACTGAGGGGGGTTTAAGTGCCCAGTAAGCAAGTGGTTAATGCCCTTTTATTACAGTTGGGCACAACAAATAAAAATGTAGGCATTGTGTGCGGCCAGTCCCCCTGCTCACATTACTAAAGCTATCGGTGATGGGGCTAGAACTAGACTTGGCATGGCTGTGTTTTTTTAATTACATGGAGTATTGCTTCAGAGACCTAGTCTTCCTGCTGCATTCTCAGTGTTGACTCCATTACTATAGCAATGCACATGTGTTGCTGCCTTGCTCTGGGGTGCGCTACATCTGTGTCCCCAGAACTGTGGCCGAGCTGTCATCGGGTTATGGTTAACTACTAAAGTCTGGGGGGCTGACTCAAAAGTCCAAAGCCCTTAAAAGAGAAGTTGGGGGGGGGGATTTAGCCCTTGTTCACACCAATACAATTGGTCATGCGATTTGACAGTTCAAAATCACATGACAAGTTGCATCTTACGATCTCGGCAATGAAGCTGTTCAGATTGTTGCGACTCAAATCTCTGCGACTTTGCAAAAAGTTACTGCACTACTTTTCTGCGGTTTTCATTGCGACTGGCATTCACTTCTTTAAAAGGAAGTCGCAAGCTGCAATGAAAAGAGAGATCCAAATCATACTGATCTGCAGCTTTGAAATAACAGGATTTTAAAGCTGCACTGGTGTGAACCAGGGCTAATACTTAGGTGGCTGTTGGTCGCCGGCTCTGCAGTGAGAACTGAGCAAGTGCTCTGAGCAGAGAGCCATGACTGTCAGCCTGCAGCTGTCTGCTCTGCCCCTCCAGTGCTCACTGAAGCGTTGGGCTTTGGGGGTGGCTGGCTCAGGCTCTCAGCGAATCCCTGAGCTGAAAACTGGTCTCAGGAGTGCATAACAAACGTCATTCATGTGATCCATAGGAGAAGCATAGCCAAAAAATCTTTGGCCATACTTCTCCACTAAGATGCTAGTTGACTTTAGACAGTGGCTGCTTTTGCTAGTTTGAAGTGACCATCTGAAGAATCGATTGCTAAGGAAGGGGAAGTGCAATTATGAGGAAACCGCTGTTGGGTTATTGAAGGACATTAGATGTCGAGACCGTGTTTTCTTTGTTTTGTTCTTTCCTTCTTTTTTTTTTTTAACCTTCTTGATTAACTATGCCCCCTGACTGGTCAGTAGTAATGGGCTCAGGCGTGTTCAGAACCAGCCCACCAGGAAGCCGTTGCTGCACCACACCAATCACAAGCAGGGAGGCAGCTGTACATACACAGGCTGCATATGATTGGCGGTGTACAGTGGCAGCTTCCTGGCGGGCTTGATCCGATCACGCCCGAGCCCATCGCTACTGCTCAGTCTAGTGGCCCCTTGTACTGTAGAGATGAGTCTCCTCCAGTTTCCTTAGAACCCTATTTCTGAAGAGGTTAATTGTTCTGCATGTGATTTTATTTTATATTCTGCCCCTAATGTTGGTATTTTTTTAGCTGACATTTTAGAATTGGAGATTACATCTGAAGAAATACAGGAGCTTCTTACAAAAACACTAGGTGAGTGTTTTTTTTTTTTTTTTTAACTTAGTGCCATAGTTGGAAAAATGAATTAATTGCATAGAGTTTGCATGTTCTCCTTATGCTTCCGTGAGTTTCCTTCAGGGGTAGGTTAACCAATTAAGGACCAAGCCTCGTTATAAATATTTTTATTTTTTTCTGGCACCCCAGAGAATAAAATGGCGGCCATTGCAATACTTTCAGTCACACCATATTTGCGCAGCTGTCTTACAAACGCACTTTTTTTTTTTTCATCGAACAAATACTTTTTTTTTTTTTAATTAACAATAAAATTAGCCCAATTTTTTTCTAGATTGTTTATTGTAAAAGATAATGTTACATTGAGTAAATTGATACCAAACACGTCACTCTTCAAAGTTGCGCCCGCTTGTGGAATGGCAACAAACTTTTACCTTTAAAAATCTCCATAGGCGACGTTTAAACATTTCTACAGGTTACCAGTTTTGAGTTCGAGGAGATATAGGGCTAGAATAAATTCTCTCACGCTAACGATCATGGCGATACCTCACATGTGTGGTTTTAATGCCGTTTTTCATATGTGGGCGCTACTTACGTATGCTTTCGCTTCTGCATGCGAGCTTGGCATTATTTTTATTGTTTTATTTTTTTTTACACTGTCCCTTTTTAAAAAACAAAACAAACAAAAAACTGGGTCACGTTTATTCCTATTACAAGGAATGTAAACATCCCTTGTAATAGGAAAAAAAAGCATGACAGGGCTAAATAAATGACATCTGGGCTCAAAAAGACCTCAGATCTCATATTTACACTAAAATGCAATAAAAAAATAAAATAAAATTCTCCTTTTTGGGAGCATTGGGCGGAAGTGACGTTTGATATCGCTTCTGGCAGTCAATGCTATGGAGCCGAGTGGGGGCCACCTTCCCCTCACTCAGCAGCCAGCCAAGCAGGAGAGGGGACCCGATTGTCTCCGTCGCTACCGATGGCTCCCGTGAGCGGCGGAGACAACCGGAGTGCAGCAGGAGGAAGGGGGGGCCTCTCCGCTCCTGATTAAAAGTGATCTTGTGGCGAATCCGCCGCAGAGACTACTTTTATGTGAAAGCTGACCGCCGGCTGAAGAAGAGGATACCGGGGTTATGGCAGATATATTCTGCTATAACAATATTTTTCTTCAAAATGCCGACGTATATCATCGTGAGCCGGTCCAGAAGTGGTTAAAGTGGCTTCGGTCTATTTTGGCCCTGGTATGTGTAATTGACTTCTGTCTAAATTGACCCTGGTATGTGTATGTATGAATGTGAGTTAAGGACCTTCGATTGTAAGCTTCTTGAGGGCAGGGACTGATGTGAATGTATGAGTATATACCAGCTTTTTCAACCAGGGTGCAAAATGCCTAAAAATTGCCCCAAAATTGTATTCAAGCCAACGGGTGGATGAAACCAGCCTTTTTATTTCCGCAAAGCCACTGGTTTTCATTTGTACGCTATTACAATGGCTCCGGCCAGCCTGGATAGATGGCGGAGGAGGACAACGAGGGTCACTTCGGGGGCTTCCATCTCAGGCAAGTTATTCATAATGAGCTAGTATGCTATGCATACTAGCTCATTATGCCTTTCCCTTGCAGGGTCTTTTTTTTTTTTTTTCTTATTCGTTTGACTTTACTTCCTCTTTAATACCTTCTGTATAATTATATACCTTTTAAGTTAAAGTATTATTAAATACTAACCGTTGTAGTGCCATGCCATCTTAGTAACTTGTTCCCTAGTGTGTAAGTCACTAAATGTGGGTACAAGCCCTTGGTTTTCTATCCCCACGCAGCTGAAGGCTCCCAAGTTGTGCAGCTGTTTCCCCACACTTGGGGAAGGGGATTGTATGTCCAAAGTGTCCTACATGCACAGTTCATGTGGAGCAATGCTGTCACAGTGAGGAGACGGGGCAGGGGAGGGAATGCTTTGGGTATAAGTGGACCCACAGCATCAGCTCTAGTGCCAGCTGGGGGCACACATGCAAGGGTGGCTCCATAGATCCATTGAAGAGAAAGGAACTACCCTATATCCAGAAAGGGGGAGATACTGAGTGCACCTGGTGATAATGTGGGAAAGGGACCAGTTTACTAAAACGAGAAGTTGCATATGCTAGAAGTATTGAACTCCGCATTGGAATTTGCACAAAAATACTTTAAAGAGGAAGTAAACCCTGATTGGTTTACTTCCTCTTTGATTCACTGCAAAGGTAAAGCATAATGGACTACTATGCATCGCATAGTAGTCCATTGTGTGTCACTTACCTGACACAGGAGCCCACGAAGTCACCGCTGTCCCCTTGTGTACGGAGCCTCCATCTTCTTGGTGGGTCTCGCTGCTCCGGCGCTGTCATTCGACGGAGCCACTATGACGTCACTCCCGCGCATGTGCACGGAAGCCGCCACTCGCAACATATCGCCGTTAAGAGCGGTGCCTGTCTTTTGGCAAATATCTCCTAAAACGTGTAGGTTTAGGAGATATTTCTTGGACCTACAGGGTAAGCCTTAATCTAGGCTTACCTGTATCAAAGGGGTTTGTAAGGGTTTACAACCACTTTAACACTTTGCTATCAAGGGTACCATTTTTATTTATTGTCAGCAGGCCATAAAGACAGCTCAATTGGACGTTTAATCTGCTTATATTTTGCCTTCCAACCTCCCACCCTCTCTTGATAACGTCAATGAAGATGATTGCTCTTCACACATGTGGGTTCTTTTATGTAGCATTGTAGTGAACAAGGGACCGTGAAACCAGGTCCTCCTCTAAATGTTCTTATATAATCTAATATAGTCATGCAGAATATTTCATGTACTGTACATGCCCACGCATGTGGAATTTATGCATGTTGCTCAATGCTTTATGGATGTTACAATACTGTGACAGAAGACTCCGTGGGTTTGCTGGTGATTCTGTTGTGGAAATTTTGTCCTCCTACCTTTTCTGTTCAGAATATCTTATTACTGTGCAACCCATTATGGCACCAATACAAAACTTACTATTGTCATTGTTCTCCTTGTTTATGTGTTTTACCCATTTAATTAAACATAATGGCGCAGCAAAAAAAAGTGTTTTTGTATGCTATGACAAAAAATAAGCACCGTAAATTGACAATGGCTTTTTTTTTTTTTTCTTGAAAGCAGTATCCACCTATGGAGGCACTATTTTACATAAATTCTACCTTGTGCTGTATGTAATTTCAGTAATAACTTGTAAATACAAGAATCATAACTTGTACGAGCCAAGTTCCACCTCTGACACCCCTCCATTACAATTCTGTGATAGACGCAAAGGGAGAATCTGCTTGTAATGGGCACCACAAGCTGCCTTAGACGGTTATACCCTCAGACACAGATATGAGACCCAAAGTACTGTGCCCAGCATGCTTACAATATCGCTGCGTTCATTATATGATCCCTGCTTAGGATGCAACAGCCAGTCTTAAAAGAAAAGTGCAGCTAGAAAAAAAAAAAAGAAAAAAAAAACATTCATATTCACCTAGATGGCTGCAGCATCCAATGCTCTAGCTGTCCCTGGCTTGCCCTGCACAGAGAATTAAGCAATCAGTGACAGCTGATTGCTCAGTTCTTGAGTCTGCTCTGAGCACAGAGCGTTGACTGTAGTCATCACTCTGTGCTCTGCCCCTGCAGCCCTCACTGGAGCGCTGGGCTGTGCAGGGAGCAGCTGGATCAGGCTCCCAGTGATGCGCCGAGAGGCTGAGCCAACTGCCAATCTAAGCATCCGGGAGGATCCAGACATTATTGTTGATATCCCTGCAGAGCCTGGGCTGGCTCTGCAACATAAGCCGACAGTGGACTTTAGCCCTCTGTTGGCTGAATCTGGTTCACAGGACACCAAGAATAAATGATTACATAGCTGGGCGCATGAAAGGTCAATGTATTAAAGAGAAAGTAAACCCTCGACAAAAAAAAAAATCGTATTTTTCTAATATTTCAATGTCTTCTTACATTGCCAATCAAGATATATAAATTACTCCTTAACGCACTTTATGCCGAGTACACACGATCAGATTTTCCGGCGGACCGGAATCCGTCAGACAATTCGATCGTGTGTGGGCTCCAGCGGACTCCCCCCCCCCCCCCCCCCCCCCCCCAAAAGTCTGACAGACCTAGAAATAAAACATGTTTCAGATCTATCCAATGGACTAAAAAACCGGGAAAACCGTTTAGTCTGTGTGCTAGTCCAACGGACCAAATACGACGCAAGGGCAGTTATTGGCTACTGGATATTGAACTTCCTTGTTTAGTCCCGTTTACGTCATCACGTTGAAAACAAACAGACTTTTGAACTAACTTACTCTGGTCGTGTGTGGCCAAGTCCATTCGTGCCGAAAGTCTGTCGGACCTCCGCCGAAAGTCCGTCGGACCTAGTCCGTCAAAGTCCAGTCGTGTGTACACAGCATTAGAAGTACCTTTTTTTTCTTTTTTCTTTTAATTTTTCTGTGTTTTCTGAGTATCGTCCGCGCCATTCTTTGTTCTGTTTTCTGAAGCCGATGCGGACGTCCTCTCCGCCCTTAGTTTGTATCCCTGCCGAAATCTCGCGCATGCGCCGTAGCGTGGTAACCAAGATTCGATCTCGATTGCTGTTACTACGGCAACAGAACAGTCTCAATGAGAACATAAAATGACTGTCATTGCTGCATCACGAGACTTCTCCTCTGTGCTGTTCAGAGGGGAATCTCGCTCACACTAAATTCCCGACATGCAGGAAATAAACAAACGGCACAATATACCTACATGCATTTTAATGAAAGAGCATATTGCGCAATCGCGCATGACGTCATGAAAGATAAACAGACGATTTACATTGAAACTACACAAGTGAGTGCACTTTCACAGGCAGCGATTAGCTGCCTGTGTTATCAAGCATCTGATCAAAATTAAGGCCCCTTTCACACATGCGGACTGTATGTCCGTATTTCATCCATCCGTTTGCGGATGAAATACGGATATGCATGCATTCCTATGGGATAGCGGGTGTCTGCGGATGAACATCCGCTGACGCCCAATATCATCCATCTCCGCTATGGTCCGATTCTGCAGACGGAGGGAAATATTTTTCTATCCGTCTGCAGATCGGATGAACACGGACAGACGGTCCGTGTTCATACGGTCCCCCATAGAGAACGGAGAGCTGACAGGGCTATCCGCCGGCTCAGCGGGGACAAACGGAGCGATCCCCGCTGAGCAAGCGGATCATCACAGGGCGGATCATTACTGATCCATCCCGTGTGAAAGGGGCCTTAGTTGTATCTGAGGGTTTACAACCATTTTAAACAAGCAATGGTTTAATGAACACAAGTGGATGCTTTACATCAAAAGCAGTTAAATGCGATGAGATAAAACAACGGTGTTAGAACGCCTCTCGCATCACTTCCGGTCAGCGACTCACTCCAGCCACGCCTTACCTGGTAAGGTGCCAAATGTGGCACAGGAGGTGGGAAAGATCAGCGGAGCTGTTACTTTTGGGCGGAACTCCGCTTTAATTTAAAGGCTAAGTGCACCTATTAAAAAAAAAAGTCTGTTTTTTTTGCAAGTAAATAAAAAAAACTTTCTTTTTTTTTTTCTTTAAGAGTCCATAAAGCATTGCACCCGCAATCAGATCGTAGGTGTAATGTCAAGATACTGTAGGCTGTCAGTATAGCTGCCTGCTCATACCTCTGATACAGGCGGGCAGTTAATGAAATCCATGAAAATCGATGAACTACGAGGACATTCACCAGTGCCCTGGTAGTTCATTGAGAGCTACAAGCCGCGAGCCGCAAAGGGTGATGGTGGTGTAGTTAGTTCATTCACAGAACACCCGTGAATGAATGAGCTCCGCAAGGCCACACTGTTTTTGAATTGTGACAGCGGGTGCGGGGAGAGGATCCCCTACCCCTTGTCACAATGGAGGATCAGCTCGGGGTGGCGGCAGGGGATTTAGTAACGCGTTAGATGCTACGAGCAGGTTTTAAATATGGGTGTAACATGAAACGTGTTACCAAAGGTGAACTAATCCTTTAAATGGCTGAGCGCCCACTGATATTGCCATGCTCCGATTATTGCCGCTGGAATCTGGTGGCTTTTTTTTAAAGAAAATTAGTCCTTTCCATGTTGCTTGTGTATGCATCTTTTGTAGTCTCAGTTTACTGTAAATCTCATCAGAGAACAGGTGCTGCAGTTCCCAGCTGCTTGTAATGTGTGCTTTACGAGTATGCCTGCATAGCAGAATTCATGCCAAATTGGAATTAGCTTTGTTAAAGTGGCTTGGAAGTGTCTTCTGGATTGTATTTTTGCTTATGCTGTTAATGACAGTTAAATTTGCAGTCGTTTCTGTAAATCAGCTTGACGTTTCACTTCTCGCCTTATTTATTTATTTTGGAATTCGTTCTTGTTGAAAGTATAGCTATTGGTTGTTTATCGGTGTAATAATTGGAGCAAAAACTGTTAATGTCCTCAATGACTGTCATTTTTTTATACAGTATTCATAGGTAGACTGCAGCCTGTGTATAACTGGGTATCTGCAGGAACAGATAGATTTTAAAGAAAATATGGCATAGATGAGAGTGAGGGTTCATGTATGGGCAGCAAACAATTAGATGAACCACTTGAGGATCGGATCTGTTTTTTAGATGTGTTAACAAGTTAATAACTGTTAGTTTTTTTTTTTGGTATAAATTTACTTATAACCCCCAAAACATTATAAAAAAAAATTTCTAACTCCCTAAAGAATAAAATGGCGGTCGTTGCAATACTTTGTCACACCGTATTTGCGCAGTGGTCTTAAAAATATAAAATATACTGGACACTGACAAACACTAGCCAGCTTGGTATAACCCCTCCTACTCCCAACATGCCTTCTGTTTCTTTTTTTTTTCTTTTTTTTTTTTTCTTGTTTTCCCCATTTAACTCCAGACCCCAACAGGGAGTGGGTACCAATCTCGCAACATTTGCGAGATCTCATTCAAGTTCAGTGAGGAGCGAGCTGCGATTCCTCGGAAGTCACAGTTGGCTCTCATATTCAGAATGGCAGTGCAGTGCTGGATACCCACAGTGGTAAGAACTACTGGCTGTGGGAAGACAGTGCTGGACCCTCAGGCACTGGTAAGTATCTTAGGTCAGTGGCTACAGTATTTGTATCTGCTGACTTAATTTAAACAAAGACGAAAAACAAAACCGGAAGTTCCAATTTGGGCTGTGTACACACATTCCTAGACTATATGCACAAAAAATAATTTGTCAATCCTGTCCCCATTCAAAAAACATAATTTAATCAGGGTGTCCTATCTATATAAAATCAACATGTGTAGAATCGTGACAATCCCATTTTTCTTTAACCTTTTTCTAGCTATTGTTTTTTTTCAAGATTGCTTTTTTCTTCTTCAATAAAGATTCATCTGCAAGTTGCTGAACGATTCTCTTTATGCAGCTATCTGGATCGACAGCTCCTCGGCACTAGCTCTGGAGGCCATACACCAGGCCTGCTGGACTGGATGATTATGGGGCTAGTCTGGAATGTGACTTTTGGGCTCTAGGCTCTGGATTGTGGCACTTTCCAGACCTGAGTGAACTTTCTTGGTTCTGAGCTGTTATACGACCCCAGGGGTGACTGTTTATGAAGATTTATTTTGTACTCTGGCCATGTTGGCCGAGCATCAGGAGTTGCTTTGTTACTAGGGCCATTAGTTGCCTTTTGAAATCCCCACTTTCAGCTGAAAGAGTTAACGCTGGGGAACTGACTGTTAACATCATTCGTTGGGTTAAATGTTGCATGTGTTCTGTTTCCCAAAATTCAGCATAGAGAGCACCTTTTTGCCACTGCTCCTGACATGAAGTCATTCATCCTTGGTTTCTTTCCTGCCTGCCTACAGACATAGTCACCCTGGCCAACTAAACTTTTCCTGTTACCAGCAGCTGGCGGGTGAGCATTTAAGGCCTAGCCTTGTACACTGATCGACAGTATGTTACTCCTGCCTAGCCTTGACTTATGGTGGCTTGCACTTGTGCCAGTGCCCAGTGCTGCCTGCAGTGCTCTCCCTGAAGGGCCTTACACTTAACAGCCTGGAGTTTTGGCATCTGCTTGAGTCTGTGCCAACCTCTGCCATCCTCAGAGTTATCATTAGCTCTGTTGGTTCTGGTCCTTCTCAATTTTTTCTCAGGAGGATTCTACTGCAGGCATGCAGGATTTTACGGGACAGATTATAACTTTGGTTGCTGTGACTGCAGAAGGTGTAGGCATGCGTCACTTCTGATATGCTCGCTTCTTATATACTTGGGGGCTGATAAGCACCTGAGCTTTCAGCCGCAAGACATCAGCCACTCTGGTCCAGAACAAATTATGCTACACCTGAGGAGTCACTTACTGCTTACATTACTCTCAGGCTTGGACAGCAGTAGTGTTTTTGACGCTGTTTACATCACTTAAAAATCGAGGCGCAGCCTGCTGCTTCAACCAGTGCTATTCCTAGCATAGGCTCATTTAAGTTCTCCAAGACTGGCAAGACCTTTCTGGCACCCCCGTTTCCTGTTGTCCTTTTTGGAGACTAAAAGAACCCTGACAAGGTGTTCACCTCTCCAAAGCGTCTTATCCGTTCTGTACCCAATTCGAGGAGGTTTTTGTTAAGTGAGCTTCCTCCACTGTGGATCTGGCAGTATCTAGTCTTAACAAAGCCTTAACCATCCTTGTGGAGGCAGTGCCAATGAAAAGAGGCCCTTTCAAAATATCATGTTCTGGGACTCCTTTTAGCCTGCTTTAGAGTTAAACGGGGGCAAACAAGACTACCTTAGACACCTACAACTCCTCTTGGTACAAGTCAGTTCAATCCTTGGGCAGGCTGATTCACCTGGCACAGAGTATGAAGTTGTCCCTGATTTGGTGACTCAGGAATCCTGCTTGAGAGAAAGGATTTTCTAGATTCCAGGTCTCTTGGAAGGTCCTCGCATTGCATGCCAGCCTGTTGGGGCTGAGGTTAAGTACTGGACAGCAGGGAACTTGGGCGTCGGTGGAGTTACATCTCCATTCCATCAACATTCTGGAATTTTGCCTCATTTGATTTTCCCTACAACAGTATACTCAGATGACACAGATGAATCAGATGACACAACAGCAGTGGGCTACATCAACCATCAGGGATGAACCAGAAGTCTTGCCACAGGAAGAAAGGGTTCTGTCCTGGGTAGGTCTACACGTTCCAGCCTTGTCTGCCATTTGCATCCCAGATTTGAATAATTCGCAGACAGGTATCCTCAGCCAGCAGCACCTGTACCAGTGTGAACAGTCCCTGCATTCAGAAGTGTTCCAAGTCCTATGCCACAGGTGGAGGATGCTGGATATGGACCTCCTGAACTCCAGGTTCATCCATAAAATGGACAGGTTCTCTTGAGGTGCAGAGATCCCTGGCAGAAGCAGTCAATGCTTTGATGGCTTCATTGGACCGGCATACCCTTATCGATGCCTTGCCACCTATCAAACTCCTTTCTTGTCTGCTGTGCAGGTTCAAGATGGAGGGCATTCATTGCCCCAGACTGCCCTGATGGTAATCTGACCTGATCAAACACGTCCTCTGCACTAAATTCACTTCACTTTTTGGGCCCATTGACCCTGTGTGTTGTGTTCATGTGCCCTTAAAGCAGGGCTCGACAAAACCCGGGCGCCAGGTCGCATTTGCGACTAGAATTAGCGAACTGGCGCCTGGGGCAGCACAGCTGGGGGTATCCTGTGTCTGTGGACCCCCCCGCTCGATCGCGTCTGGCCGCGCCGCCGGCGGCCGGTAATTGAGCCCCCGGCTTTGAGGCCTTTTGTGATCCTATGGTTCCTTCTGGAATCTGGCGCCCTCTTGTGGTGGCCGTTGGAATTACAACCAGCAATGCTAATAGAGCTATCTCCTTCCCTAAACATTATAGTGTGTGTGTGTGTGTGTGTGTGTATATGTATGTATATATATGTATATATATATATATATATATATATATATATATATATATATATATATATATATATATATATAATATATTATTATTTTTTTATTTTTTTATTCTAACACCCTAGAGAGTAAAATGGTGGTCATTGCAACACTGTCTGTCACACCATATTTGCACAGCGGACTTACAAGCGCCCTTTTTTTTGGGGAATAATAATTTATTTAATAAAAAAAATAAGACAACAGTAAAGTTAGCCCAATTTTTTTTTTATATGGTGAAAGATAATGTTACGCCAAGTAAATCAATACCCAACATGTCATGCTTCAAAATTGCGCCCGCTCATGGAATGGAGACAAACTTTTACCCTTTAAAATCTCCATAGGCGACGTTTAAAAAATTCTACAGGTTGCAGGTTTTGAGTTAGAGAAGGTCTAGGGCTAGAATTATTGCTCTCACTCTACCGATCACGGCAATACCTCACATGTATGGTTTAAACATTGCTTTCATATATGCGTTCGCTTCTGCACGCAAGCTTGGCGGGACAGGGCGCATTTAAATATATATTTTTTCTTATTTTAACTTTTTATTTTAATTTTTTTCACCATTTTAAAAAAAAGTGTGTCACTTTTATTCCTATTACAAGGAATGTAAAAATCCCTTGTAATAGAAAAAAGCATGACAGGTCCTCTTATATATAAGATCTGGGGTCAGAGAGACCTCACATCTCAATATTTACACTAAAATGCAATTTAAAAAAGCGTAATTTGAAAAAAATAAAACAAATAAAATGTCCCTCTAAGAGCTATGGGCAATGACTTGGAGACAGGTGGGGGGCTGGGGGCTATCTTCCCCTCACTCGTCTCCATGTCAGGCCAGGGACAGGTCCGGATCGCCGTCACGGACCTGGCTCCTAACTTTTTTAGCTGGCTCCTAGATTCCAAGCAAATTTGTCAACCCCTGCCTTAAAGCCAAGATAAACCTTCAGATTAAACCTGTGAAGAACGTTCTAGGAGCTTTAAAACAAAAGGGGTTCAACGTCTTTGTTGTATTAAGAAAGCAGCCACACGCTAGCAGAAAAAAACCTGTCCTCTGCTAGCATGTTAAGAAGGTCCTTACTCTATGTGGAAGCAGTGGTCTCTCCTCCGAGGTTGGACAAACCTCCTGCTGTGAGAGAGATCTACAGGTCCGCTATCAGCATTCAGAATGAGCATTGCTAATAGGGCTGTAGGTTTTACAGTTGTTTATAGAAAATATCAACTGTTTAGATGACAATAATTGTGATTAAAAGTTTGATATAAATGTGCACTTTTTACTTTCAGCATATTGATTTTGGGGGTTAAATCTGTAGTTTTCAGTACCATTTGTCAAAAAAATACCTTTGCTTCATGGGGCCTTATAGCAAATAGCACAGTTTTTTTAATATAGTGAATTGTATAGCGTATTTTTCTTTTATTCATTTTTTTTATGTATTTATTTTTTGCAGAAGATGGAGTGCATGAAGAACAACAAGAAACAGAAGGTTAGTTTTACTGCTTTTTATATTCTTTTTAGAACATGCATGACACTTTTGCCTTTATAGTTGGCAGCAATAAATTATAAGCATTTGACCTTGTTAAAGCAGTAGAAAACATAAGGTTGAAATACTTCTTTTCTAGAGAAAATGTTTAGACTCCTATCGGAGCTGGGTCAGTTTACCAAAGCTTAGGAATCGTAGCATGTGAGCTCTTTGAAGGTATCAAAGAGATCATGTGATTTTGTCAGCACAAGTCTACTCATTAAAGAAGAGCAGGCTTGGCGGCACAGCCCAAAAACTGACCACTCTGTTCTCTCATGCCTAGTGTGGTCAGTTTGAAACAGGAAACTAGGGGGACTGGCAGGAACTTCAGGTATTTTACACAAAGGAAGCAATATAAATAGAACAGGATACTTTTTAATACAAGTGCCTGGTACAACAGACATATATCAAGAATATGAAATGTTGGGTTAACATATTCTTTAACAGACATGCCATTGTTTGGATCAGGTGAAAATTGGCATGTTAATGGCTGTCCTGGCTATCACCAAGGCTGGCCACTCACATTATATTTTGTATTAGTAGTTTACTAAACTTGGGCACAAAAATGTAAATGTCCTGTGATCAAATGTAGCCAAAAATTAGATTGTAGTGTGTCTATAGCTTTATATTTAGCACACGCAGCACCTCTAATTTGTGCAAGTCTGTCTTGCAGGCAAAGGCAGGTATAAAAGAAAGTACCAAAGTTCCAAATCCTGGCCATTGTACTACCAAGTTATTGTTGCCAGCTGTAGTATTTATAACCACTTGTGGACTGCCTGCTTGCAATGTACTGCGAAGGACTGTCCATACAGGCAAAGTATTGGTATGCTCTGCCCATTTCTGGGTTTAGGTAATGTAGACAGGGAATCTGTCTGCAGGTCCCGGCCAATAATTAATTGCTGTGACATGTTGATCGGCTGTGTCCAATCACAGCCCAGATCCCTGTTTTGACAATCAACACAGGGCTCTGTACAGAGGGAACATCTATTTCTTATCCCTGCAGCAGATAAGAAACTGATTTTTAGCAAAAAATCAACACACGTTACACATAGGCGTACACATTTATCCCCTTGATTACCTGAGATGTTAACCCCTTCCCGGCCAGTGTCATTAGTACAGTGACAGTATATAGTATTAGCACTTATCACTGTGTATTAATGCCGCTGATGGTGTCAGTTCATATGTGTGTGTATGTGTGTGTGTGTATATGTATATATGTATGTGTATATATATATATATATATATATATATATATATATATATATATATATATATATATTCTCTATATCAATTCAAGTGCTCAGTATTAATGGGTAATTAAACCATTAATAAGGTAATACCTACATCCTGAAACATTTGATTAAACAGAAAAAGTAAAAGGGGGCAGCAGGGGTTTTCTTGGTGCTGTCAAGGACATTAAATGAGATTAAAATCATATAATTTTATTGTTACAAATACCCACACAAAACAAATTTGTTTAATGTTAGAACAAAACATAAGGGTACAAATCCCTCTTATATGCCAACGCCCATAACATTAATGGCAACTCACACTTTATAGATGTTCATTCATAAAAAAGATGTACATGCAATCAACCAAACTCTACATGTTTTTTTCACTTCTTCAGGAGTAAAATGAGGGAGCTGAGTTCTACAACACAGGGACTAAAAATATACACGATAACAAAAATAATGTATATTGCTCAAAGGAGCAACATAATGATATGGGTGGATAGTTGCTAGAGATGGTGGCCAATCCAGCACTTACTACGAGGACCAGACGAAGTCCGTAAGCAAACCCCATATATACCATAATTGGTTCGCATGAAAGTTATAGTGCCTACAAATCAATATACACTTGAGTGTTTTGTTTTTTTAACAAACACATGTAGCAGAATACATTTTGGCCAAAATGTATGAAGAAATTCGATTATTATTATACAGGATTTATATAGCGCCAACAGTTTGCGCAGCGCTTTACAATATGAGGGTAGACAGTACACTTACAATACAAATAAATACAGGAGGGATCAGAGGGCCCTGCTCGTTAGAGCTTACAATCTAGAAGGGAGGGTTAAGTTGAAACAAAAGGTAATAACTGTGGGGGATGAGCTGATGGAGAAAATGAAAATACAGTTGTTAGGTAGGTGTAGGGTAGGCTTCTCTGAAGAGAAGTGTTTTCAGGGATCGTCTAAAAGCTAATAAAGTAGGAGATGGGTGGACAGATTGTGGTAGGGCATTCCATAGGATTGGAGAGGCTTTGGAAAAGTCCTGGAGGGGAGTATGGGAGGAGGTGATGAAGGAGCTAGAGAGCAGGAGGTCTTGGGAGGAACGTAGAGAACGAGTAGGTTGGTATTTAGAGACTAAGCTAGTGATGTAGCTCGGGGCAGAGTTGTGGATGGCTTTGTATGTAGTTGTTAGTATTTTGAATCTAATTTTTTGGCTGAGTGGAAGCCAGTGGAGGGATTGACAGAGAGGAGTAGTAGACACAGAGCCGATTGGTAAGGTGGATGAGTCTGGCAGCAGCATTCATAATGGATTGAAGAGGTGATAGACTATGTAGAGGTAATCTAATGAGAAGGGAGTTGCAGTAGTCGAGGCGGGAGATGACCAGGGAGTGAATTAAGAGCTTTGTTGTGTCATTGGTTAGAAAGGGGTGTATTTTGGAGATGTTGCGGAGGTTGAGGTGGCAGGATTTGGACAGTGATTGGATGTGTTGCTTGAAGGAGAGTTCAGAGTCCAGGACTACACCTAGAACCTTGGCGTGTGAGGATGGGCTTATGGTTGTGCCATCGATTTTGACAGGGAGATCAGGGGAAGGGGCATATGTGGGTGGAAGAACTATGTTAGGTTTTGGATAGATCCAGACTGAAAAATCTGATAGTAAATTAGTGATACATGAGGAGACAGAGTGAGTGAGCTGAGGGGTAGAGAAATAATTTGGGTGTCCTCAGCATAGAGGTGGTATTGGAAGCCATGGAAGGCTGTCAGTTGACCCAGGGAGGAAGTGTAGATTGAAAATAGGAGCTGTCCAAGAACAGAACCTTGGGGGACCCCAACAGAGAAAGGAAGAGGAAGTAGAGTTCTAAGAAACGCTAAAGGTGTGGTGGGATAAGTAGGAAGAGAACCATCGAAGAGTAGTCACGGAGACCAAAGGTGTGGAGTTTTTTGAGGAGAGGGTGGTCAACTGTATCAAAGGCAGCAGAGAGGTCCAGGAGGAGGAGTACAGAATAATGTCGATTGGTTTTGGCCGTTAGTAGATCGTTTGTTAGTTTTAGCAGAGCAGTTTCTGTGGAGTGTTGAGGACAAAATCCAGACTGAAGGGGATCAAGAAGGCTATTAGCGAGGTGGACGCTTAGTCGGTCGTAGACCAGACATTCGAGGAGTTTGGATAAGAAGGGGAGCAAGAAGATGGGGTGTAGGTTGTTAGGATTGTATGGGTCTGACAAGTGCATGTTTTAGAGAGTTGGGGAAGATACCAGAAGAGAGGGAGAGATTGAAGATGTGGGTTAGAGAGTGTAGCATAGAGCCAGAGGGTGAACGTAGCATTTGTGAGGGAACAGGATCCAGAGGGCAGGTGGTAAGGTGGACATTACCAAGTAGTTTAGCAACTTCGTCTATAGTGGTGGGGTTTAAGGAGGGAAGTAATGATTGTGCCTGTGGGCATGACGTGTAAAGCGTGGAGGGTATCAGAACAGTAGAGATCTCTGTGCGAATTGTATCAATCTTCTGTTTGAAGTGATTGGCAATTTCCTGGGCAGTAAGTAAGTTGGCGGGTGGAGGACAAAGTAGAGAGTTGAATGTAGAGAAGAGTTGACGGGGACGGGATGATAGGTTGCTGATGAGAGTGATAAAATAGTTCTGCTTGGCAGTGAGGAGACTGGAATTGTATTTATGGAGGGCAGATTTATATTGGTTGAAATCTCTCTGAGACTTGGTCTGGCGCCACAGGCGCTCATGAGCATGACTGTTTGTTTTTTCAGACTTCTAGTAACATCTGTTTGCCAAGGTTGAAGGGGTCGGGGCTTGGTTCTGTGTGTAGTGAGGGGGGGGCCTGTGAGTCCAGTGAGACTAGAAGTGAAGTGTTGTAGACAGAAGTGGCTAGGTTGGTGCAGGATAGGGGTGAGATTTTGTCGTAGAGGTTGTCGATAGAGTAGAGAAGGGTTGAGATGACGTAGGTTTCTGCGGGTAACTTTAAGGCGGTTGGAGGGAGAGGAAGTGAAGGAGAGGGAGAGAGTGAAACTAATAAGGTGGTGATCAGAGAGCAGGAATGGATAGTTAGAGAGGTTGCATCAGTGCAAAGGTGAGAGAAAACAAGGTCAAGGATATTGCCTTTTGGAGTGAGTAGGAGCATGTATCCACTGCTTCAGGTCAAAGGAGGAGGTTAGGCTGAGAAGTTTGGAAGGGGCAGAAGTGTTAGTATTAATAGGGATGTTGAAGTCCCAGAGAATGAAATGTGGGGATTTCAGAAAAAAGAAAGTAGGGTAACCAGGCAGAGAAGTCATCAAGAAATGTTGATACTGGTCCAGGGGGCCTGTAGATCACAGCTATTCTTAGAGAAATTGGAGTGAAAAGACGAATGCAGTGTACTTTGAAAGAGGAGAGCGACAGAGAGGGAGGTGGCTGAAGTACCTGAAAGGTGCTATGTGGGGCTAGAATGATTCCGACACCTCCTCCCTTACATCCATTGGATCTGGGGGAGTGAGTCCAAAGAAGACCACCATGGGATAGTGCGGCAGAAGACGCAGTGCTGGATTCGTGGAGCCAGGTTTCGGTAATGGCGAGTAGGTTAAATGAGTTGGCGATAAAGATGTCATGGAGAGAGGCGAGTTTGTTGCAGACAGAGCGGGAGTTCCAAAGGGCACAAGAGAAAGGGAGTCTGGTCTTGGGAAGAATAGAAATGGGAACAAAATTGTGTTGATTGCGGCTGCTGCCAGAGGGTGCAGGGTGATGGGTACATAGGGTACAGGGTTTGGGGATATATCTCCAGAGGTTAGGAGAAGCAGGAGGGTGAGGGAGGTAATATGGGAGTGGGATTTATATGAAGGGACATGCCCCAGGGTCTTGGAGATTTTTTAGTGTGTGTGGATTTAGAATTAGCACCAGTTGGTGGGTGCAGTAATAAGGAGAGGACAGAAGTGAGGGATATATATATATATATATATATATATATATATATATATATATAATATATATTATGCTATGCGCTGTGGGGGGAGAAGGGGGTGGAGGAGAGATCATTTTAGGATAGAGGACAGAGCTGTCAAAAGGAGTGGTAGAGAGTGCATGTTACTAGGAAAAAGCTAAAGGGTAAACAAGTTCACCTGGTGTCTGTGCGGTGTTTTTATTTATTTATTTATTTATTTTTTTAATTAGAATGTTCCAAGATATGTTTTATAGCAGAAATTAAAACCTCTTTTTTTTTTTTTTTTCTGTTTATATGATAAAATACCACAAAAAAACAAAGCTCAATTTGTGTAATCAATAACTGAGATGCATTTCCTTTTGGGTACATCGTTGCATGACTAAGCAAATACCAGTTAAAGTAGCTTAGCCCTAAATGGCAAAAAATAGCCTGGTTCTGGTCACATTAGAATGTGTTCAAGATAAAAACAGTTTAAAAATATATATTTTTTTACATTTTGTTGTCCAGTTAATAACAAATATTTCTTATAAATATTTCACATTTACTATTTCCAGGTAGAGTGGACTTTTAGGCACCTTTATGTCTCCTGCACATGCTCTTTGAGGGACAACTTCTCTTTGGAGCTGCCTTAGACACACTCATTCAGATGTCACTGGTGGGGATAGGATTACTCCTCTGCTCCTGCAGGAAAAGCTTAGGTCTCACCCCCTCCTCTGAGGCCAAGAAGAGTTCCTTTCGCTACTCGCAGGCCGCAATCGCAAAAACCCGACTCAAGCTAGGTGCCCATTTCAACCTCAAACCTTGAGCTTTCAGGTCCCCCAAATACCCCCTTTTTACAAAGTGGAGGGATGTAGTTTGCCTTTAGTGATTACCTGGACATGGGGTGGTTCCCATGGGTCACAAGCTAGAGTTCCACTCTCAGCCTCCTACCCAGTCTTCTAACCTAACTACATAATAAAATCGTGGCACTAAACCTAGCGTGTGTAAAACCATGAATTAAATACTCATAAAACATTCAGTGAAACCCTGTGTTGAATATACTCATAAATCTAATACTATAATAATATAAAGAGCAACAAAAAAAAAGATCATTCACCAAAGTATATATACATTCAATAATGATTATCACCATAGCGAAGTGCTAATTCAGTAATATAAACTGGAGGAAAGAAGGGAGAGGGGAGATATGATTGAATAAATACATCAGGGGGGGGGGGGGGTGAGTAAGGTTCAGGAGGGCAGTTTTTTCAATATGAAACCAAAATCTAGAACACGGGGACATGACCTCAAACTAACTAGAGGAAAGTTCAAAACTAACTTTAGGAATTATTTTACTGAAAGGGTAGTTGATGCTTGGAATAAACTTCCATCAGAGGTAGTGAGACGGTCAACCTTAAATGTTTTAAAAAAATGCTTGGGACAGACCTAGATCTCTACACAGACAATAAAGGTAATGGGGGGGGGGGGCCCAAAAACCAACTTTTTTTTTTTTTTAAATGGGCAGACTAGATGTTTCTTTTCTGCCATAACTTTTCTGTTTCTATAAACAATGTGTTTAAAAAAAATTTAAAATTAAAAGTCCACTTCTCATTCTATAATTTTGTAATCCACTTCTGTGATGTGTGAGATAGGATTGAATGCAGTGCGCTGACGATCACCCAGTGGACAGATTATAAAAGGTCACATCAGGCTTCCCCTGTCCCCTAGAAACACTCAGTGTTACTAAACCCACAACAGTAAAATCAGTCATTATATGCAGTAAAGCATCTTGTTTATACTTACTGTGGAACCTAAGGCTCCGTTCACACAGGGGGCGACACAACTTGCCGTGCCGCGACCTGACAAGTCGCCCCCGTTCTGTACTACGGAACCGTTCTAAGAGGAGCGACTCGAGTCGCTCCGACTTAGAAAAAAGGTTCCTGTACTACTTTTGAGCAACCTCGGGGCGACTTGCATTGACTTCTATACAGAAGTCATTTGCAAGTCGCCGCTGAGGTCGCGGCAGGTCGCGGCGTGGCAAGTCGTGTCGCCTTGCATCGCCCCCTGTGTGAACCGAGCCTAAGGGTTTTATCATCTGCATTATGTAAAAAGGCTATTTGATCCTGTCCCCTTCTTCCACTGTCCCCAATCTATCTGCCCATGGTAAAGAGACTAGGGGAAACGCTGCACATGCTCAGTTTGGTGTGTATATATATATTGAACTAAAGGGTGCTTTAATTGGGACTTTAAATGTAACGTGTAGAGACACATGCCTCCATCCCTATGTCTACAGGGGATACAAAAAGTCTACACACCCCTGTTAAAATGTCAGGTTTCTGTGATCAGCGAGCCAAAGCTAAATCATTTCAGAACTTTTTCCACCTTTTTTTAATGTGACCTAGAAACTGTACAACTCCAGTTGAACAACAAACTGAAATCTTTTAGGTGGAGGGAAGAAAAAATAAAAAATAAAAATATGGCTGCATTTAATACTTTGAAGCACCTTTTGATTTTATTACAGCATTCAGTCTTTTTGGGTATGAGTCTATCAGCATTGCACATCTTGACTTGCCAATATTTGCCCACTCTTCTTTGCAAAAACATTCCAAATCTGTCAGCTTGTGATGGCATCTCCTGTACACAACCCTCTTCAGATCACCCCACAGATTTTCAGTAGGATTCTGGTCTTGGCTCTGGCTGGGCCATTTCAAAACTTTAATCTTCTTCTGGTGAAGCCATTCCTTTGTTGATTTGGATATATGCTTTGGGTCATTGTCATGCTGAAAGATGAAGTTTCTCTTGATGTTCGGCTTTCTAGCAGAAGCCTCAAGGTTTTGTGCCAATGTTGACTAGGTTTTGGAACTGTTAATACTGTAATTTTCTCTTCCTTGACGAAAGCCCCTGTTCCAGATGAAGAGAAATGGCCCCAAAGCATGATGCTTCCACCGCCATGCTTCACTGCGGGTATGGTGTTCTGCAATGTTTTTGTGCCAAACATATCTTTTGGAATTATGGCCAAAAAGTTCAACCTTGGTTTCATCAGACCATAACAGATTTTCCACATGCTTTTGGGAGACTTCAGATGTGTTTATGCAAATTTTAGCTGGGCTTGGATGTTTTTCTTCATAAGAAAAGGCTTCCGTTGTGCCACTCTAGTCCAGACATATAAAGATTGGGGGAGATTGTTGTCACATGTATCACACAGCCAATACTTGCCAGATATTCCTACAGCTTCTTTAATGTTGCTGTAGGCCTCTTGGCAGCCTCCCTGAACCAGTTTTCTTCTCGTAATTCACGAATTTTGGAGGGACCTCCAGTTTTTAGTAATGTCACTGTTGTGCCATATTTTCTCCACTTGATGACTGTCTTCACTGTGTTCTATTGTTAATGCCTTGGAAATTCTTTTGTATCCTTCTCCTCCTTACTGATACCTTTTTAACAATGAGATCCCTCTAATGCTTTTGAAGTTCTCTGTGGACTATGGCTTTTGCTGTAGGATGCGACTAAGAAAATGTCAGGAAAGACCTACTAGATCAGCTGAACTTTATCTGGGGTTAATCAGAGGCACTTTGAATGATGGCAGGTGTGTACTGACTCCTATTTAATATGAGTTTGAATATGATTGCTTAATTGTGAACACAGCTACATCCCCAGTTATGAGCGGGTGTGCACACTAATGGAACCATATTATTTAATTTTTTTATTTCTACTTCCTAAAATTTCGGTTTGTTTTTCAAATGCGTTGTACAGTTTTATAGGTCACAATAGAGATGGAAAAAGTTCTGAAATTATTTTTTTGTCCTATTTTTTTAAATCACAGAAACCTGACAAATTAACAGGTGTAAGCAGACTTTTTATATCCACTGTATATGCAAAAAGTTTGTGTGTGTGTATTCTTGTTCTTTGTACTCCTCTGTGGCTGGACGAGAGCTGACCACAGGAAAAGCAATCAGTTACTACAAGCATATTAACACCGGCGTAATCCGTGTCTGCAGCCAGATCCTCGGCATCAACGTCCTTTGAGATACTTAGGCAACACTAAGAATGGCTTATGCAATTGTCCATAATAGGCCAGAAGTTGGCAAATCCAAAGGCGATGCACAGAATGGTAATAAGATTACATTTACACTGAAGCTGAACAAACAATATACAGTCACCTGACCCAAATTCAGACAGATAACAAGTAGATGAAAGGTGACTCTGTCCATCTACAGCAAATATGCAGTTGTGCTCATAAGTTGATACGTTACCCTGGTAATTTTGGTTTGATAATATGCACACAAGTTGACACAAAGGGATCTGTTTGCTTGTAATTAGTGTGTTTGTATAAAAGGTCAATGAGTTTCTGGACACCTGTCAGACCCTTGCATCTTTCATCCAGTGCTGCACTGACGTTTCTGGATTCTGAGCCATGGGGAAAGCAAAAGAATTGTCAAAGGATCTGTGAGAAAAGGAAGTTGAACTGTATAAAACAGGAAAGGGATATAAAAAGATATCCAAGGAATTGAGAATGCCAATCAGCAGCGTTCAAACTCTAATCAAGAAGTGAAAAATTAGGGGTTCTATTGAAACCAAACCACAGTCAGATGGACCAACTAAACTTTTAGCCACAACTGCCAGGATTTTTTTTCGGAATGCAAAGGAAACCCCACAAATGACTTCAGAGGAAAACGTGGTGTGGCTGTTTTCAAAATGCACAATGAGAAGGCACTTGAAGAAAGATGGGCTGCATGGTCGAGTTGCCAGATGAAAGCCATTACTCCCCAAATGCCACAAAGTATCCCGCTTAAAATACACCAAACAGCACAGAGACAAGCCTCAAATCTTCTGGCACAAAGTCATTTGGAGTGATGAGACAAAAATGTAGCTTTTTTGCCACAACCATAAACACTACATTTGGAGAGGAGTCAACAAGGCCTACGATGAAAGATTCCTACTGTGAAACACGGAGGTGGATCGCTGATGTTTTGGGGACGTGTGAGCTACAAAGGCATAGGAAATTTTGTCAAAATTGATGGCAAGATGAATGCAGTAGGTTATCAAAAAATACTGGAGGAACATTTGCATTCATCAGCCAGGAAGCTACGCATGAGACGAACTTGGACAATCCAACATGACAATGATCCAAAACAAGGCCAAGTCCACCTGTCATTGGCTACAGCAGAATAAAGTGAAGGTTCTGGATTGAACATCTGTCTTTTTATCTCAATATCATTGAGCCACTCTGGGGAGATCTCAAACGGTGCAGTTCATGCAAGACAGCCCAAGAATTTACAGGAACTGGAGGCTTTTTGCCAAGAGGAATGGACAGTTTTACCATCTGAGATGATAATGAGCCTCATCCACAAAAGACTTCAAGTGGTCATTGATGTTAAAGGGGGCAATACAGGGTATTAAGAACTGGGGTGTGTAAACTTTTGATCAGGGTCAGTTGGGTAGTTTCTGTTGTGAATTTGATTTAAAAAGAGTAAACACAGTTGATTGATAATAAATGGCTTCAGCCAAACAATAACCATGAGTGAATAAAGTTTGTGTTATCGTTCATATTCTCAGAAAAATGGCCAAGAAATCATGAGCACAACTGTGTGTGTGTGTGTGTGTGTATGTATGTATGTATATGTGTGTGTGTGTATATGTGTGTGTGTGTGTATATATATATATATATATATATATATATATATATATATATATATATATATATATATATATATATATATATATATATATATATATATATATATATATTACCGTATTTATCGGGGTATAACACGCACCCCAAGTTTAGGAGGGCATTTTAAGGAAAAAAGTTTTAGGAGGGAAGTTTAAGGGGAAAAAAAAAAACTTACATTTAAATGCCCGTCAATGCAGCCTTATCAGTGTGCATCTGCAGCCTTGTCCATCATTGCAGAATGATCAGTGTCATTTGCAGCTTGCCCACCGCTGTTTGCAGCCTTGCAGAGTGTCATTTGCAGCTTGCCAGTGTCATTTCCAGCTCGCCCAGCGCCGTTTGCAGCCTTCCATGTTTAAATATCCCGCCGTCAAAAAATACCGAGCGGCGCCGAAAAAGACAGAGCCGTCTGCTCGGCTCCGCTCGTAGTCCCGCCTCCCTGCTGTTTCTGGAGCGGGCGCTGCCGAAAAAGACCGAGCCGACTCTACTGTGTATTCGACTTGGCTCAGCTCGCAGTCCCGCCCAGTATGGGCGGGACTGCAAGCTGAGCCGAGTACACAGTAGAGTCGGCTCGGTCTTTTTCGGCAGCGCTCGCAGAAACAGCAGGGAGGCGGGACTACGAGCGGAGCTGAGCAGACGGCTCGGTATTTTTCGGCGCCGCTCGGTCTTTTTGCCTCACAGACAGTGGGGATCGGCGTATAACACGCACCCACGACTTTCCCCCGATTTTAAGGGGGGAAAAGTGCGTGTTATACGCGGATAAATACGATATACACACACACACGTTTGTGTATATATGTGTGTGTATATAGGTGTGTGTGTGTATGTATATATATATATATATATATATATATATATATATATATATATATATATATATATATATATATATGTATATATATATATATGTATATATATATATATATGTATATATGTGTGTGTGTGTGTGTGTATATATATATATATATATATAATTTTTTTTTTTTTTTTATTGTAATAACAATTCATTCAGTTGAGCTGTCGGCCAACAAAGTTTTTCAATTTTCCTCCTCCAGGCAGTTGTCATGTAAACCTTTACTAACTCCCAGCATCTCTTCGGTCTTTTTAGGCATATTGCCTAAAAACCAATTGCAAAGGAACTTTATACACAATCTGACGTTTTCACATAAGCACCCTGCACAACTGTTTCGTTGATCTGATGCAGAGATATTTAGACAGCAACCAGCTGTTCCACTTCATAGAAAAGCCAGGCTGCAGAATTGAACACAGCCTATTTCTGCTTTGGCTCCCTGAAGAAGAAGAAGAAAAAAAAAAGAAAACACTTTTTTCATATGAAGATCCTTAAATGGCCACAACTGTTGTGTGTGCTTTTTTTTTTTTTTTTTTTTTTTTCCTTGAATTCACTCATCTACTCTCTAAGCAACACATACATGTCTTTCCTTCACTGCTTTGCTTTTTTTTTTTTTATTATTCAGCTTCTATGAGAGAAGGCGGAAACCCTGCCTAAGCTTCCAGTCACGTGTGTGTGTTTTTATTTTTTACATATGAAAAGTGGAAAATTCCATAAAATAAGTTTGAGCCTTGCCCATACAGGGCAAAAAAAAACAAGTTTCTCTTAATGCCTAAAAAAAGAGAAGACTATTCCAGAAAGGGAACAGTCAAAGATGCCACGGGGATATAGTGATCAATGAATCAATTGAAAAATAGAAATCAAAAAAAATATATGTTTATTGATAAAAACAGCATAACAAAAGAAACAGCTCCTCCACCATATAAAATGACAACGTTGTCGGTGTCTATAAACGTGTAGACATCCAAGCATCCACACATCAATTCATGTAACACAGGGATATGCAATTAGCGGACCTCCCAGCTGTTGCAAGACCACAAGTCCTATCATGCCTCTGGGTATCACGCTTGTGGCTGTCAGTCTTGCTGTGCCTCATGGGACTTGTAGTTCTGCAACAGCTGGAGGGCCTCTAATTGCATATCCCTGATGTAACAGGTCACTAGGACTATGAAAAGCTGAGGTAAGCTAGTGAGCACTGGCAAGATAGCTCTGAGTATACTAATAGCTAACGTGTAGCAATGATTGCATATGAGGGCTGGAATCACTGAATAGCTGTGAATAGAGGCAGGATTAAATAAAAATCATGGTAGCATAGAGATCAGCACTCTGTGAATAGATGAATGGGTACTGATGCCGATGACTAGAAGTCAAATCACAGGTGGAGTGATGATAAAAAAACAAATGGCATGTGTTGGCTAGAAAGGCATCAACCAGTGTAAGTTCCGTAGACAGTTGCACATGGATGGGAATGACAGACATTAGCCCATAGGACTAAAGAAAGAAGCCATGTCTAAAGCCCCCTTCACACTGAGGTCCCATCAGGTCTGCCTATCCGTTTTTTTTAGGCAGACCTGATCAGATGGTCCATTCACACTTACACCCCTTTCACACCAGGGCGTTTTGCAGGCGCTATAGCATTAGAAATAGCGCCTGCAATCCGCCCTAAAGAAGCTGCACCATTGTGTGTAGTGTGAAAGCCCCGAGGGCTTTCACACTACAGCAGTGCGCTGGCAGGACGTCAGAAAAAAGTCCTGCCAGCAGCTTCTTTGGAACGGTGAAGGAGCGATGTGTTTACTGCTGCGCTGTAATATTAATGTAATATTGTGGCTTATTGCCGGCGGTTTTAACCCTTTCACGCCTGCTAGCGGGGGGTAAAAGCGCCCCGCTAGTGGGCAAAATGCGGCGCAAATCTGCCGGTAAAACGCCACTAAAAATATCGGCGTTTTACCGCCGACGCAATGGGCGGCGTGGTGTGAAGGGGGTCTAAGGGACAGGCACAAGTCCATTTACACCCCTCTGCGTCTGATTTGGCCCTCTAAAAAAAATGAAAAATGGAAGGGAATTTGTCCTCTTCTGTTTAGTTGGATCAGATTGGAGGGTAGTCTGGTGTAAATGGACAGTGGAGTATTTTTACACCCGGCCACCTATAGAGCAGAGCAGGCTCTGTGTTTTTTGTCTGCTCTGTATAAACTGAATGGACACGGATGTGTCATCCACACGGTCTGCTCCAATCAGCAGGAGATGAGAGCAGATCCCCTTCTGATTGGGATGGAGTCCACCACATCTGTAAGGGACCTAAGTCACTGTAGTCCTTTTCTAAATCCAGGACTGAGAATAAGCTATCCAGTTCTGGTGGAACACTATTCCATATTTACTAATCTTTTATGTGAAGAAGCTTTTCCATATGCAGAAACTAAGGCCCCTTTCACACATGCGGACAGTATGTCCGTATTTCATCTATCAATTTGCGGATGAAATACGGACATACATGCATTCCTATGGGATAGCGCTATTGTCCGCCTCCGCAATTGTCCGATTCTGCAGACGGAGGAAAATCCTATTTTTCTATCCGTCTGCAGATCGGATGAACACGGTCAGACGGTTCGTGCTCATCTGATCCCCATAGAGGAGAACGGAGAGCTGACAGTGCGGTCCCTGCACAGTGTACGGAGACCGCCCTGTCCGCCGCCGGCTCAGCGGGGACAACAGAGCGATCCCTGCTGACCAAACGGATCATCATGGGGCGGATCATTACTGATCCGCCCCGTGTGAAAGGGGCCTTAGCCTCTTTTCCTCCCAGGCACAGAACACCCCCTTGTCTTGGGTCTCAGTCAAACAAGTTACATTTTTTTGGGCAAATCTCAGAAAAATGCTTGCATCTATATTTATACAGTGGTAATGTAGACAAAAACTCACCCAATCGAGTTGCCGGCATTCTTTTTGCAATTTTTGTATATTTATACAGTGTTTCCGTAAAGTAGCCACAGCGCCTCACTTTTCACATTTTTCTGTTACAACCTTATTACAAAATTGATTCAGTTCATTGTTTTCCTCTGAATTCTACAAACCAGTCCCCATAATGACAATGTGAAAGAAGTTTGTTTGAAATCTTTGCAAATTTTATTATAAGTAAGGGAAAATAAACACATGTACATAAGTATTCACAGCCTTTGCCATGACACTCAATTGAGCTTTGGTGCTGCATCTTGTTTCCACTGATCATCATTGATATTGCTACAACTTGATTGCAGTATATGGTCCCCCATTTAACCGTACATGTCCGAGCACAAACCAAGCCATGAAGTCCAAGGAATTGTCTGTAGACCTCTGAGACAGGATTGTATCGAGGCACAGATCTGGGGAATGGTACAGAAAAATTTCTGCAGCATTGAAGGTCTCAATGAGCATAGTGACCTCCATCATCCGTGAATAAAAGAAGTTTTAGGATTCTTCCGAGAGCAGGCCACCCAGCCAAACTGAGCGATAGGGAAGACGGGCCTTAGTCAGGGAGGTGACCAAGAACTCAATGTCACTCTGACAGAGCTCCAGTGTTTCTCTGTGGAGAGAGGAGAACATTCCAGAAGAGCAACCATCTCTGCAGCACTCCATCAATCAGGCGTCTGAAGGACTCTGACCATGAGAAACCAAGTTCTCTGGTCAGATGAAACACAGATTGTTTGGTGGAAACCAGGCATGGCTCATCACCTGGCCAATACCATCTCTGCAGTGAAGCATGTAGGTGGCAGCATCATGCTGTAGGGATGTTTTTCAGTGGCAGGAACTGGAAGACTAGTCAGGATCGAGGGAAAGCTAAATGCAGCAATGTGCAGAGACATCCTTGATGAAAACCTGCTCCAAAGAGCTCTTTGGATCTCAGACTGGGGCAAAGGTTCATCTTCCAACAGGACAACTACCCTAAGCACACAGCCAAGATAACAAAAGAGTGGAGTGGCTAATGAACGGCTCTGTGAATGTCCTTAAATTCGCCCAGCCAAAGCCCAGACTTGAATATCTCTGGAGAGATCTGAAAATAGTTGTGCACTGACGATCCCCATCCAACCTGATGGAGCTTGATGTCCTGCAAAGAAGAATGGGGGAAACTGGCCAAAAATACAGTGCCTTGCAGATTCAGATTAAAAAAAAAACATTGAACTAAAGGCTGCAATGTAACAAAATGGGTAAAAAACCTGGGGGGGTTGAATACTTTTTCAAGGCACTGTAGGTGTGCCAAGCTTGTAGCATCATACTGTAAAAGACTTGAGGCTGTAATTGGTGCCGAAGGTGCTTCAACAAAGTTTTGAGCAAAGGCTGTGAATGCTTCTTTATATGGGATTTTTTTTTCCTTTTACTATATTTGAAAAGATTTCTAACAAACTTCCTTCATGTTGTCATTATGGGTTATTTTGAGGAAAATGATTTCATCCATTTTGAAATAAGGCTGTAATATAACAAAATGTGCTGTGAATACTTCCTGGATTCACTGTATGTAAGAATACGCTTACTAGACCACCAGCGTTGCTTTGCTGGTAATCTTCCAGGACACCCAGATCATCCTGGACTCGCCCAGTTTTACCCCCCTAGATTGTATGACGTACTCCTGTTTTCTGCCCTCAAATGTATAACTTTACATTTTAGTTTCATTAACTCTTATTTGCCATGCAGGTCAATCAAATAGTACATCCAGGTTAGCGTCTAAAGTTGGCCATACACTAGAAGAATTTTGTTTGAAAACATTTGTTTCAGGAATATTTGATTTTGTGACCATTAATGGGATCAAATAAATGTTTGCGTTTGACTGCAGTAACAAAAAAATTCAAGGGAGGATGAGATTTTTTTTCTCAAATGAACACATTTCTAACCATGAATATTATTATTATACAGGATTTATATAGCGCCAACAGTTTGCGCAGCACTTTATGGTTTTCATTTGGGGCATGTTATGGGAATGTTGAAAGCAAAAAATTTTTTCCTAAATTAAATTTTGAGGACACTTTGTTTTTCAGAACAAAACACAGTGACATCTGAAGAGCCCCACGAAGATCATGCAGGTAAATACATTTTTCTTAAGACCAAACTAAATTAAAGTATAATACTTGGCAGATATAAAAACTGGATCACCAGAGTAGCCATAACATAAGCAATTTAACAATGCCCATATGGTTGCCTTCTGCTTCCTCTTGTCAAGAGGCCACTTTGTAAGGCTCTTTGGAAAGTTACAGCATAAGTTTTTTATTTTTTTCATATAAAATGTCAACAGGAATTTTGTTTGCTTGCCTTTATCCAGCCTTTGGGGCACATTTCCTCTGACTGATGCAGGACACGCTCCCTCCCACGGACGCCCAACGCTGGGGGCACGCTCCCTCCCACGGACGCCCAACGCTGGGGGCACGCTCCCTCCCACGGGCGCCCAACGCTGGGGGCACGCTCCCTCCCACGGGCGCCCAACGCTGGGGGCACGCTCCCTCCCACGGGCGCCCAACGCTGGGGGCACGCTCCCTCGCACGGGCGCCCAACGCTGGGGGCACGGACGCCCAACGCTGGGGGCACGCTCCCTCGCACGGACGCCCAGCGCTGGGGGCACGGACGCCCAGCGCTGGGGGCACGGACGCCCAGCGCTGGGGGCACGCTCCCTCGCACGGACGCCCAGCGCTGGGGGCACGGACGCCCAGCGCTGGGGGCACGGACGCCCAGCGCTGGGGGCACGCTCCCTCGCACGGACGCCCAGCGCTGGGGGCACGCTCCCTCGCACGGACGCCCAGCGCTGGGGGCACGGACGCCCAACGCTGGGGGCACGCTCCCTCGCACGGACACCCAGCGCTGGGGGCACGCTCCCTCGCACGGACGCCCAGCACTGGGGGCACGGACGCCCAACGCTGGGGGCACGCTCCCTCCCATGGACACCTGGACAATTTCTTTTTCCAGTGGCCAAAGTCTGGTCCCCCTAAAGTCTGAAGGACAGTAAACTGGCCCTTTCTTTAGAAATTTTGCAGACCCCTATTTTAGACAATCATTTTAGATGGATTTTAGAGTAACCTCAGTTGTTTGGGAAATTAATTTAAAGTTTCAGAATTATTGGAAAGCTTTTATATTCTGCTTGCTATAAGGTTTTCTTGTGCAAATTTGCATTTTTAAAAGATCATCATCCAGTTTTCCAGAAAATAGCATGTCCTTGGCCATGATAGAAGCACATCCCAAAAGAAACTGCTTAGTCTTTATAGTATATGATCATGTAATGGTGGGGAAGGGGCGGATGGTGAAAATTGTGTTTCATGCATCCCCGTGCAGGCAGTCCCATTCATGTTAATTGGGACGTAGCGGCTGCACGGACACAGATGCTTCTCCTAATCTGACATTGGTATGGGTGCATGGCCTTGAAGGCAGACCATGTACATTCAGGTCCATGAACCTACACGGATGTCAGATTGGGAGCAGCGGTTTTCTGTGCAGCCGCTACATCCCAGATTGATGGGAATAAAACTGCTTGTATGGAGATGTGCACAACACCTGTGCATCCCTGTGCAGAAGAACATGGCATGGGTGTACGCTGTAGTCCGTGCGTGTAAACGAGGCCTTATAGTAGTCCACATATGACCACCTTAAGACCCCTTTCACACTGAGGTGCGTTACAGGAGCTATAGAGCTAAAAATAGCACCTGTAAAGCGCCTCTCCTCTCACTCCAGTGTGAAAGCCCAAGTGCTTTCACACTGGAGTGGTGTGCTGGCAGGACACTCAAAGTCCTGCAAGCAGCTTCTTTGAGGTGCTTTAGGAAATCAATGGGCAGCGCTGGCAAAATGGCACTTTTGCCGGGGCTTTTAACCTTTTGGCCGCTAGCTAGTGGTTAAAAGGCACCCCACTAGCAGCCCAAAAGTGCCTCTAAAAAGACGGTAAAGCACCGCTAGAAATAGCGGCGCTTTACCATCGATGTCCGGAGCGGCTCAGTGTGAAAGTGCCCTTAGTCTCACTGTGGTTTCTCTGGAATGTAGTTTTTTTCCTTTTAGTGACTAAAGGGCTCTTGCTAACTAATGCTACTTTCTGCGTTTTAATGTGTGCGTGAAGCAGTCATCAAACGCAAGTCGGTGCAATCCATATGACTTCACTTGAACTGTACACATGGCAATTCAGAAGCTTTATTTGGTATGATTTGCATTGTTCTGACTAGGTATTTAACCACTTCAATACCGGGCACTTCCCCCCTCCCTCTCTTTCCCCCTCTCCCTGCTCAGGCCAATTTGCAGCTTTCAGCGCTGTCGTATTTTGAATGACAATTATAAAGTCATGCAACACTGTACCCATATGACATTTTCGTTATATTTTTCACACAAATTGAGCTTTCTTTTGGTGGTATTTAATCACAGCTGTGTTTTTTTTTTTTTTTTTTTTTGCTAAATACACAAAAAAATACTGATAATTGTGAAAAAATAAAGTTTAATTTTGTTTCGGTTATAAAATTTTGCACATAATCTTTCGTCATAAATTTAGGCCAAACTGTATTCTGCTACATTTCTTTGAAAATAATGCAAATCAGTGTTTATTATTTAGTCTGTAGGAAAGTCCACAAACTATGATGTATATATCTGAAAATTGATCAATCCTGATGTAATGATGGTCTATCATTACTTGAGGCCTAAAAACACCAGGACCGTACGGATAGCCCCCAAATGACCCCTCTTTGGAAACTAGAACCAGGACCGTACGGATAGCCGCCAAATGACCCTCTTTGGAAACTAGAACCAGGACCGTACGCATAGCCCCCAAATGACCCTCTTTGGAAACTAGAACCAGGACCGTACGCATAGCCCCCAAATGACCCTCTTTGGAAACTAGACAGTCCAAGGTATTTAGTAAGAGGCATGGCAAGTTTTTTGAAGTTGTGATTTTTTTGGAAAATGGAGACATTGTTTGTTTTTGTTTTTTTTGTTTTGTTTTTTACATACATCCTCATATAATGGTGGTGATGGTGGCTGAACAAAACTAGCCAATAGATGTGCTATTTGTCTGCACAGTGTCCCGTACCTCTGAATGGCTAGCCAAAGGATCAGTTTGTGTGTGCAGTTTATAGCAAGGAAGAAAGGAAATTGGCAGGATAAACATAGATAAAAGGAAGATAGTAAGGAAGCTTGTCTTGTACAAAGGTAATTGTTTGCATAGAAATTTTTTACTTGGTAATAATGGACCTATGATCAGACACAGGCAGAGATAGGCAGGGAAGCTGCTGGCATCCTGGAGCATGCTGTTCCCTGCAGGCCCCTCCTCCCCTCTTCTTCCTCCCGAGTATGTGACATCATCTGGGGTGGACACTGGACTGGATAGGAGGAGGAGGGGCCGAGGGGGAACAGCGCGCCTCTGGAGGAGAAATTAAAAATGTGCTCTGTAGCCAGAAGAAGCAGGTACTGTGCCCAGCTGTGTCATCCCCCCCCCCCCCCCATGTGCCCAACAGTCTGCCCCATGTAATGTGCCCTGTAATGTGCCCTGTCCCATGAAATGTCCCCTGTCATGGTTCCTGTCCCATGAAATGTCCCCTGTCATGGTTCCTGTCCCATGAAATGTCCCCTGTCATGGTTCCTGTCCCATGTAAGGTCCCCTGTCATGGTTCCTGTCCCATGTAAGGTCCCCTGTCATGGTTCCTGTCCCCTGTCATGTGCCCTGCCATGTGCTCTGAATGGATCAGCTCTGCAGGAAAAGAAAGCACCAGTTTCACATTAAATAGGTGCATTTTAATATTCTTTTATTTAATGCTATTTCTACAAATGTTTTTTGTTAACAGCTCGCTGGTCATACTAATGTTCCGTGAGCTGTAGATGTGAACATTATTTCAGGGGTTCCTCGAGATCTCAAACTTTTTGCCAGGGGTTCCTCCAAGGTAAAAAGGTTGAGAAACACTGATATACACAGTCTTGCTCAACAGTGCTGTGGTAGTTTGAGAGCTATAAGCCATCAGCCGTAAAGGAATGCTGTACTTGTAGTTGATTCATTCACAGAACTCTGACAGGGCCATGTGGGCTGAGTGCTTTTCAAAAAGTGACAGCTGGTATGGGTAACTTCTCCCTGTACTGCTGTCACGCCAGTTGTTCAGATTCCTGAGTGGCTGCAGAAGCGGGAACATGTTACATGTTCCACACTAAAAGGGGATGGACCATGTAACATGTTTCAGAAGGTGAACTTGTCCTTTCAAAATTGTTCATGGTGGTTGAGAGCATTTAGTTCTGCTCTAAACTGGCCATAGATGGATCAAAATGGCCATATCTGTCAGTTTCAGTTTGAAGGTGGAGATTTTACCATCTGTATTCATCATCTTGTCCTGTTACCGTCATCACAGCGTGAAAGTGAAAGAAGATTCCAAATTTGGGGTTGTCCCTTGAATAGAAATAGGTGGCAAATCCTCCAGTGGTAACAACCAGGAATTCCCTCACTTTAGAGTGATTGTCTTCCACTTCCTGTTTTGGCCATGGGACAGGAAGTGAAGGAAAATTCCCCCCCCCCCCCCCCCATGGGATTCATGCAAAAATAAAAAAAAGCTGTCATGAGTTATAACCCTCCCTTACTCTATCAAAAAGTTTTGACTTTAACTTTAAGGCCGAACTCCAACTTCATTCCCCCCAATCCCCTATACATACGTTGGGCATTTCAGGTATACCTTAAATCCAAGTTTCTTCCAGTTATGACAATTTTTGGGATGTAAACCCTTCTGGACTGAATGGCTTTCCCATTGCGATGTGCGAGTACTGCTCCACCAGCAGGGACAAATAACAGGAGGGACAAATGAGCTATTTTTTTTTTATTGGAATTATGTTTTATCATGGACAGGTACGTCTAGTCATTTGCGTTCAGAATTCCGTAGAGTACATCATATTAAAGTTTTCTGTGTGCACCAGAATGTTTATGTAGGTGTATGCCACAAGGCTTTGCAGTGGCAGAAGAAGCAGATTTGATATGGTGGAAATCTGTAAGGCTTTGGTTCCTGATGTACATTTAATGTGTTTTTTTTTTTTTCTTGTTCTACAATGAGTCTTTAATTTTTTTTTTGATCAAACATAATACAATAACGTGTACTAAATCTGTTTCTACTACGGACTGCTTTGTAATTTACTTCATATTTTCCCTAAGCTGTAGATTCTGTTTTAAACAAGGGTATTGATAGATATAGATATAGAGAGCGAGATAGATAGATATATATATATATATATTTTATATATATATATATATATATATATATCTATCTCTATCTCTATCTCTTTTTTTATTTATTTTTTTGTAGCCGATTTAGAAATAAGTACACCATTTTCTCCATTTTGCTTTCCTTGAAGTAGACCAAGACTATAGGCCAAGACTGTACAGTATGACTCCAGTCTGTACAGTTTATCAGAAAGAAGAGTTCAGGGGAGGCAAGAAGAGACAGAAATCCCACATTGATGTAGATGGTGGTCAGTAGAACATATCCAGAAGACCTTTAGATGTCCTTGCTCATACTTGTAGGAGATTAAGGACCAGAAGCGTGCATATCATTTTGAGGTAGTCTTAACGAGCTGTGTTTTAATCAGCTGTTTTATGAGAAATTAAGTAAAATGTTTTGGGGGTTTCCAGCAAAACTCATGGGGGGGGTAAAGACATTATTTGCAGACTTGCTTGACTGAAACCACTGATGGCACAATTTGTTCACCTCTTTGAGGATCAAATATTTATTGCAGTTTAAAATTTCCGAAAAGAATAATATATTTTACCAGTCGTCAGATTAGGTGGATTTTTCATTTATTTTAGCCTGGTAATCTAGCCCGTAATCTACTTCCTGTCGTAGGGAGACAAACAGTTACTGTATTTATGGAGAAGTTGGGTTGTCTGTTTTGGCTGGTCCCCTGATTTGGACTATAAACACCTTCTCCACTCCTAGTCTGTCACATAAGGAGGGGGTATTCTTGAGCATGGCGATTAACCTTGTTTATTTTAGTTTATTGTATAGGAGGTTACAAGTACACCAGAGTTCTGGAAAGAATGACATGCTTCCAGCCTAGAAAAAGACAGCTAATGCTCCCACCACCCTACCTAAGGCAGACCATAGAAGATGCATTTATTTATTTATTTTCAACCAGAAGATTGAACCAAAAAAAAGTGATTCACTGTGTGTTGATGGGGAAATCACTCTTGTGGTGCTTTTGCATTCCGACAGTGGGGAGAGTTCTCATTGTCGGAATACAATGATCAGTGGTGCCAGTGATTTGAGCGAAAAAAACAGACAGGCTGGTTGTACAGAAGTTGATCAAACCGGCCAAATTTCGAAGTATGGAAAGATGCAGGATTAACTTTTTTTTCACACGTTTAGATGCTTTAATATATTCTATATTCATCACAATAATCTGATGTTTTATTTAAAAATACATATCCTAATTTTCTGTTCACACTTGGCTTGAGTGTGTAGACACAGGATTTAGGGGTGTTGTTTTTTTTTTTGGCAACTAAGACTAGAGCAAACCTAAAAACATTTACAAGACAAGAGACACAACACTCGGTCATTGATAATGATCGGATTCTAAAGAGTGAACATTGTTGCACTTTGGGAATCAGACAGCAAATCGCTCAGGTTGGAATGGAAGCTGTTTTCTTGTGGTTAATATTGGTGTACATGGTTATTGATTTTTAATTTTTAGCTTTAATTTTCTCAAATGCATAAAAACCTACCTGTCATTAAAATGGCACCAGGCAAAATAGGAGCATGCCTATTCTCAAACTGTACCTTTTTAAAAAGGGTGATTTCTTTATATGGCTTCCTCCTTTAGTAGATGAAGTGGTCCCAATTATCTGAAGCCTTTCTTGCTCATAAGAGGGGGGCAACCATCCAGTTGCCTAAGGTCTGTCCATTGGAATAAAGTGGAAATAATGGACATTTGTTGTGTTTTTATAGGAAGGCCACAGTAGCATAGGGATCCAGCAAGTGGTGCTGGAAATGTAAGTTGCTAATGCAGTTCCTGGTCTCCGTAAACCCAATTGTGGGCATATTGAGAGACCTCAATTTTTCCTGTACATTCCCATTAAAATTGTCACAGCAGAGACCACCTTTTTTAAGATCTTGACTGGCATTCCTGTAAACAGAACCTGTTTATTTCATGAGGAACCCATGAAGTCCTCTTGACATTTATGGCTGGCTCTACTGTATATGCATGACGAGCACGTGTCAGCAAGTCTGGCTGATTTAATTATTCTAATTTGTGTTGATACAGTAAACTATTTTATATTTCGTATGCTTTTGGTTGGTCCTTAATTTAGATCTCCCCTTATTTTTACAGATACTTAAGAAGTTCAAAAAGACTGCCCCTACATCAAGAGGACCAGCCCTAACCAAACACTTCACAAGAGAGCAGAGGGGTTAATTGGACCCATGAAATAGATTACAAAGCAGTTTCTGGGAGAGGACGTATCATTTTAGAAATGTAGACTTTTTTTTTTTTTTTTTTTTTTGGTACACTTTTTAATGTTTTTATGTTTGGTTTTTTTATGTATTTCCCCCCAAAACATTTCTTTCAGTTTAGTCGAGATCTGTGTTTCCGTGTGTGTGTAAATTTTTTGTTCTTGTTTTGATGCTAAGTTTGCAGTTTGTTTGTATCTATTCAGTGGGCCGTGTGTTAGTCTATTTATGAAGTAGCAGCATTGGGTCTGGTTGTTTTTAGATGTTAATATATTAGTTCTGTTGTGGGTACATACCTAAATCTCCTGTAGGGTGCGCTTGAGCCTTTTGTATGTAATTTATAATGAATAAGTGAACACTAACGGTAAAAAAAAGAAAAAAATAATAATCTTTTCTTAAATTTAGGGGCAGTAGTTTGTTGTGATCTCACTGTATTTTAGCAGCACAAATAACAAGCGGGTGTCAGTTTAGTACTTATGCACTTACCGTGAATTTTAGGCTTATGCATTACAGCATGATGGATACTTGCATGGTGTGCAGGGCACAAACACAGACACTTCCCTTTCAGATACGTCATATATTTTATTCACTGTGGGCTTCATGCATAGCAGTGTGTCTGAATGTTTTGTTGGCCGTAACAACCAGCCAGTCTCCATTTCCAGTGCTGTGTGACTGATTGAAAGGAGGGAAATTGGTTGCAGTGCGCAGAGCTGTCCTTTTTGCCATGGATGATCGAAAACCATGGATCAGAAGGGTATTGCCTGAGCAGATAATTGGATTACAGCACCATTTTCTAGCCTGTGCCAAGCAAGGGAAATCTGGATGATTATGTTTCAGATGCTTTTTTTTATAAATGAGACCCATTGATGGGTATTTTAGTATTCCTTCTTTAGAGGTAAATGCACTTCGAATTGTGAAGATTCCATTGTACTATGCATAGACAATCACTACTATAGTGTTAATTATAGAACTATAGCAACTTTACTCTGAGAAGACGTTTTTTTTTTTTTTTTTGTTAGTATATTTCTACTGACCTCTTCCCTTGTCAGGCTGCACAGTACTCAGGGTTTTAGGACATGCAAATATTGAGACTCGGTTATTCGGGAGCCCAGTGTAGTATGAAAATGATGGGAAATGCCTCTTATGCTCTGCAGCTGTGAAAACTGATGTGCGTTCTTTACCCTGTAATCGTGCTATGGATATCTGGGCATTGGCATTCCATTCATTTTATACAGTGTAAGCTATAGAATTGTGTACACTGGCGTCCTGTGCTCTGTAATAATGGTTAGGGTTTCCCGTTGCTGTGGGGGAGACATTCATGTTATGTAATGCAGTGTGGTATTTGTAGAAACTAAAACTTGAACAAATTAAACCTGCTTTTGCAGGGAGGAAACCTAATGAAATTTCATATTTAAATGAAAGCTGTTAGTTTCCATGTACCAATAATTGTAATCCTCTCATGAAAAAGACCACCATGCTTTGTTTTAAGGATAGAGTTATGTAGTTGTCACACCTGTAAAATGGTTTATGTGACAGCCAGAATTTGTGCTAAATCTAGAGAATTACGCTAGTTGGTCTGTTATGTAACTATGTGCCAGTGGTAGCCAATATATAATCCAATCGGCAATTCACCATATTTCTTTGGGCCTAATACCATCACGAAATTGGGTGGTAAAATTACTGTGAAACTAGCCTTCAAACATCTGCCCACCCATTGTTGGTCTAAGATAGTTTGTGGTTGGACGATAATTGACAGCATAGGACTGGATGGTAGAAGAGTAGAACCTGCCCTATGTCTGAGAACATGTGGACGAAAATTAAGGGGAACACGTAAAGGAGCCTCTGGAAGAAGCAAGTTTTGGGTGAGCTCTTGGTCGGGCCTGTACTTGTGTTATCATATATGGCTATAGAAGGATATTTGGGTGGCTCAAAATTCTAGGCACATTTAAACCCAACTGGCCACACAGAAAGCAGACAGAGGATATTGCACCGTACATGATTAAGAAGTGCCAATCTCAAAGCATTTATTCGTTTTCAGACCCTGCAAAGGTGTGTGTGTGTGTGTTTTTTTATTTTTATTTTTTTTATTTCATGGTTATCACCAAAGTTTGGGCAACAACAACATTGTGATAAGTCTGATATGAGGAGCCAGTAGTTATCAGGTGTGTGGGTGCTATGGTTTACTCATTATTTACATGATGTTGCTATATTGGACCTATACTTTAATAAGTTAAGACTGTGGTAGTTTTCTTGCCAGGATGGATAAAGAGCAACAGGAAATACTCACTCCTGGGGAGATTTCTGCTCCAGGCGTCCTCCAGTATTATTCATATCAAAGACATATGCATGTATAATCTCTGCAGGGAAGATCAGGTTCATATTGTCTGTTCCTGCCCTTCGGCAAAGATTATGCGACCAAAGCCTAGGTGTATGTGACCAGCATATCTTGGAACCTGCATCAGTAATTTCCCCAGGTAGAGTGATTTCGTATTATGATTACTGGTCATCCATCTAGCCTGAAAGAGTAGTTAGAAATGGTAGTTTAGATTGCTTCTATCGAGTGAACAATGCTAAATTAAAAAAGTTTCCTTTGTTTGCCTTAATCGAATTTATCCAATCCAGGGCATCTAACCAGGCCAGATTCGGACCGTGTATGAACATGCTGAATGTACCAAGTTGGTTGGTCATTTTGTGCACAACCAGCATACCGGGCTTTACCTGTGACTATCGCTTCCAGCTCCTATAGCAGCTAGCAATAATCACTGTCTTCTCCCAGGTACTCCAGCCCTCCCCTGTCTGTGTTTACAGGAAGGAAATTTGCTCTGTGTATGGTCGGACTTACTGGCTTATTGGTGTCTTTTAAGATTGGCACTTCTTAATCATGCAAGGTGCAATATCCTTTCTGCTTTCTGTGTGGCCAGTTGGGTTTAAATCTGCCCTAGAATTTTAACTGTGATTGGTGGCTAAGAGAAACTGGTTTGTACTGACGACAACTTTTTTTTTTTTGCATCAGGCTTTCTATGTGGGTGTTCCAGGGTCACCTGATCACCAACACATGAAGTGGTGGGCATGATGCAGTGAAGTTATGGCAATTAAAAACTGAAGTGTAGAGAACATTACGCTATTTTTATTTTTTATCTATTTCTAGGTTAATTTTTAATTTGACTACCTTTTAATTGCATATTTGCGTATAGGTCCACTTCAAACTCCTGTAAATTGTCTGTTGCTGATGTCTTGTCAGTCAAATGACAGAATCTTTATGTATTTATTGACGTAATGTCCTAAAAGCATGGCCAGTGGGGTGTTTTGAAAAGAGAGTTGTAGGATCAAGTCCATATGCACAACATTTTTACTATTGTCACTCCAGGGCAGAGTGGACAAGCAATAATGTTCCAAAGATGTGAGGTTTTTTTTTTTTTTTTTTTGCTATGTCTTAGAATAGGAAAGCAAATATCTATTTTGTGAATGCTAATACATATTTTTAACAGAGCCATATTTTGTGGTAGGGGTCTAAGAAGTAAACAAAAGTTCACATTTTTATAATTTTCCATCTTTTACAAAAAAGGGGTTTACAGTCATGCCTAATGCATTGTGTAGCTGATTCTGTGACCGATTATTGGGTGAAAAACATATTGTGACCTTTTATATGGGATAAGAATTGTAAATTTTTGGATGTCTCATGCTGTGAGTTGATTTTTGTTTGAAGTTATTCCATTCCTGATTTTTAAAGCTTGGTGTTTTATGAAAGCGTGCCAACCTTGATAACATAAATAGAATTTTCAAGATAATGTACAATAATCCTCTTTGTATTTTTGTCTCAAATAAAATACAGAAGAGTAAACCAGATTTCTGTGTCATTGTATTCCATTTCTATTGACATTTTATATTTGTTTTTCCAAAGTTTGTTGTGTTGAGCTGCACGTTATCCTTGAAAAACTTCATTCACAGCCTAGGACCTTTTCAGTAGGAACTGTGGTTACCTTGCAACAGATGGATGGCCTGGTTAGTATTTTGGAAATTTTAGAGCATTGCCAGCCCTATTTCTAAAGAGGGATTGCAGCTTTTTCCCTGCCGTTTTGTGAATATATTGGAATCTTTTGTCAAAGTATTCACAATAGTGCGTAAATATAGCTGGTGACAACTTTACTAGATACTGTGTACAGTCCATACAGATATACAGTGAATATAAAGTCTACACACCCCTGTTAAAATGTCACGCTTCTGTGATGTAAAATAAATAATTTCAGAACTTTATCCACCTTTAATGTGACCTATAACCTGTAGAACTCTATTGAAAAACAATCTGAAATCTTTTGGGGGGGAGGTAAAACGAAAATAATATGTGCCTGCATTAGTGTGCACACCCTCCTATAACTGGGAATGTTCAGAATTAAGCAATCGCATTCAAACTCGTGTTAAATAGGAGTCGGTACACACCCGCCTTAATTTAACCAGTTGAGATCCGCGCTATAGCCAAATGACGGCTACAGCGCGGACCTCCTTTGCCGGGACTACGTCGTCCCGTGCACGAGCGGCCGGCGCGCTCCCTGATGGGCGCGCTCTGTGATCGGCGAGTCTATGAGACTCGCCTGATCATGGATCCGAGCAAGGGGTCGATCCCGACCCCTTACCACGTGATCAGCTGTCAACCAATGACAGCTGATCATGTGATACAACGGAGCCGGTAATCGGCTATTCCTCACCGGCGGCCGTGATCGGGACATCAGTCCCGATCACGGCCAGCCCTGCCAGTGCCCATCTGCCCCCTGCCAGTGCCACCCATCAATAAATAAGTGCCCCCCGTCAGTGCCACCCAGCAGTGCCCACAGTGCCACCCAGCAGTGCCCGCAGTGCAACCCATCAGTGCCCGCAATCTGCCTCAACAGCGGTGCTGCACCCCAGTGCCACATATCCGTGCCCATCAGTGTCATCTACCAGTGCCCATCAGTGCCGCCCAGCAGTGCCACCTGTCAGTGCCCATCAGTCCCACCTATCAGTGGTACCTATCAGTGCCCCTTAGTGCCACCCATCTGTGTCACCCATCCGTGCCATCTTATCTGTGCCCATCAGTGCCGCCTTATCTGTGCCCATCAGTACTACCTTATCTGTGCCTATCGGTGCCACCTTATCTGTGCCTATTGGTGCCACCTTAACTGTGCCTATCAGTGCCGCCTCATCAGCGCACTTCAATGAAGGAGAAAAATGACCTGTTTGCAAAATTTTATAACAAACTATTAAACATGATTTTTTTTATTTTTTTTATTTTGCATCTTTTTTTGTTTAGCAAAAAATAAAACTCCCAGCTGTAATTAAATGCCACCAAAAGAAAGCTATATTTGTGGGGAAAAAAATATAAAAATTTCATTTGGGTACAGTGTTGTATGGCCGCGCAATTGTCATTCAAAGTGCATCAGCGCTGAAAGCTGAAAATTGCTCTGGGCAGGAGGGGGGTTTACGTGCCCAGTAAGCAAGTGGTTAAGGTGCCTCTTATTAACCCTAAATAAGGTTCAGCTGTCCTGGTAGGTCTTTCCAGAGATTTTCTTAGTCGCACCCTACAGCAAAAACCATGGTCCGCAGAACGCTTCCAAAGCATTAGAGGGATCTCTAGAAGAAAATATGGCACAACATTGATATTTCCAAGAACTGGACGTCCCTCCAAAATTGATGAAAAGACAAGAAGAAAACTGGTCAGGAAGGGCTGCCAAGAGGCCTACAGCAACATTGAAGGAGCTGCAGGAATATCTGGCAAGTACTGGCTGTGTGGTACATGTGACAACAATCTCCCGTATTCATATATCTGGGCTGTGGGGTAGATTGGCAAGATGAAGTCTCCCTAAAGCATTTGGGAAAATGTGTTCTGGTCTGGGGAAACCAAAGTTTAACTTTTTGGCCATAATTCCAAAAGATATGTTTGGCACAAAAACTGCACATCACCAAACGAACACCATACCCACAGTGAAGAATAGTGGTAACAGCATCATGCTTTGGGGCTGTTTTTCTTCAGCTGGAACAGGGGCCATAGTCAAAGTAGAACAGAGTTATGAACAAATACAAATTCCAGTCAATAATGGCACAAAACTTTCAGACTTCTGCTCGAAAGCAAGAAACAGTAAGAGGAACTTCATCTATCATTCATCTTTCAGCATGACAATGACACAAAGCATACATCCAAATCAACAAAGGAATGGCTTCACCAGAAAAAGATGAAAGATTTGGAATGGCCCAGACCTGAATCAGATTGAAAATTTGTATGGTAATCTGAAGAGGGCTGTGCACTGGAGCTCCCCTCGTAATCTCAGATTTGGAGTGTTTTTGCAAAGAGTGGGCAAATATTGCCAAGTCAAGATGTGCGATACTCGTACCAAAAAAGACTTGAGTGTTGTAATAAAATCAAAAGGTGCTTCAACAAAGTATTAGTTTAAGGGTATGCAAACTTATGCAACCATATTATTTTATTTTTTTATTTTTACCTCCCTCCGCCTAAAAGATTTCAGTTTGTTCAACTGAGTTGCACAGTTTATAGGTCAGATTAAAGGTGGAAAAAGTTCAGAATTTTTTTTTTTTTTTTTTTTTTACATCGCAGAAACCTTACATTTTAACAGGGGTGTGTAGACTTTTTTTTTATATCCGCTGTATATTTACATATACAAAGTCGTAAAGTTGTATATCAATTACTTAGTTAAATAGACACTAGTGTGCATAGAAAAGGAGCCATACAGATTAAAATGATGTATAGCTTTCACCAACTGTGGGAGGCCCCCAACACGACAAAGGGGGAGGAAAGAAACTAGTGACCACTGGGGCCCAGACTTTTCAATCCTGAAAAACGAATAAAGTATAGCTCATAGACTTATAGTATGCCTAAAATAATACTATACCTATTGTCAAAGGTTAAGGGTCCGTGTTTGGGCCAAGAAAAAAGTAAAATAACCCAATCACTTTTTTACCTGGAGTCAAAAGTAGTGGCGGCCAGAGCTGAGATTAGGGAGGTTGTAGGCGGCAGTATGGAGCACTGCCTGCTATGCTGGGCACCTTAAATATTAGTCGGCGCCTGTCCAAAACACCTGGGTACAGGAGTGGGCGTGGCAAAAATCAAACTGGTGCCCAAGGTGGGCCCCCTGCGTCTATTAGCATGCAAGGCCACCCGGTTGCAAAGCACATGATGTAAGCGTGTTGCTATGCCTGCATTGTGGGATGACATCAACGCACCCTCAGAATTCACCCTTAGTAAATATTATAACATCCATTGTGATAGCATGGGTCATGACAGGTCCTCTTTTGGAGAGATCTGGTGTCTGTTAGATCCTAGATCTCTCCTCTGCTCTTCAAAGCAACCAATCAAACTGAAATTGGTTTGACTGGCTGCTTCAAAAGTCAGTAATGGCTTGCATTCAAATGGACCAAAACTGGAAGTGGATAAATCTTCGGTTTCTGACATCACAGAAGAGGGGAAGGGACTTCATTCCTTACACTCTTCAGTGCATCAGATGCAACCGGTTGCATTGGTCCCAAGCCCCCTGGTGGGTGCTGGGCAGCTAATAAGGCAGTACAGCCAGCCATCCTGTACTGGCCCAAGCCCATCAGTTCAAAAGGGGGGTCCAGGCACCTGCCAAGCAGGAGTGCCAGCTATACTGCTTTATTGCAGACACTCGTGGATCCCCCTGCAGCACTGATGGCTTGAACGCCTCTTTCTCCCCATGACTTTGCTGCAGGATCGGTTTTAGTATCTGCGCAGCATCCCCCTGCTGTCCGGACCCCCCCCCCCCGTGTGCCCCATTTGTGCCTTGCTTCCACCCTCATTCACAGACTGTTGCAGGCACACAAGGAGGTCCTTTTCAGGATGGAGAGCGGCTCCTTTCACTGAAGCATAGTAAACCGTTTGTGAATGAACAGGATGTTTCTCAGCACAGAGCACTTCCCATTCGTTGATTGTCCAGTGCAGCTGACGCTGCAGAGAAAGGGACTGATAAATCTGCTTTCCCCCTTTCTCTGTTCCAAATGTGAGACATCAGTGGCTTGTTTAGATCCCTGATATTTTACCAAACAAAGCAGTTAAAAAAAAAAAAAATTCTTCTTCTTCTTCTTCAAAAAAAAAGAAATTCTAAAAATAAATCAAGGGCTCATTTAAATGTGCTTTACTCTATGAAGGGCAGTTGGCATTTGAATATCTCCTCAAAGAGCATTTTACAGTCCTTGAGGAGGCATATCACTGCCTGCTTTAACCCTATACTGGCACACAGCAACTGTGTGCTTTGCAGGGTACTTGCACAGCAGCGCCATTCACTTGAATGGGTCTTGTCCCATGAGGACATCATTTTTGCGGTGACCGTGAAGTATAGCATCTAGTGGCTGTGCCGCTTTTGGCCAAAATATCATTTGATATTTTCGGGGGGGGGGGGGGGGGGTTGCTACGCTGTATGGGGCCCCAATGATTTCCAACAGCAGCCCTGGGTGGAATGGGAGAGCCCAGTTTATGCAATGGGCACAGGATGGGGTAACTCCCTTTTGCTGCCTGTAAAAGTGATTGGGCAGATTACTTTTACAAGAAAAAAATAAATAAAAAAAATCAAAGGCTGAAAAGAATATCTGGATCAATGCTTCAGCCGTGACTCAAATCTCACCACACACACACACACACACACACACACACACACACACACACACACTCTGGATGGATAGTGGATAAAGTAGTAAGCATGATGCCACGTACACCCCACAGACTTTTCGACATCAAAGGTCCGACAGAGCAAATCCGTCTGACAATTCGATCGTGGGTGGGCTCCATTGGACCTTTGCTGTCCAAAAATCTGACGGACTTTAGAAATAGAACATGTTTCAAATTTTCTCACCGGAACTCCGCTGGACCCAGTTCCTATAGAGCAGGGGTCTCAAACTGGTGGCCCTCCAGCTGTTGCGAAACTACAAGTCCCATCATGCCTCTGCCTTTGGGAGTCATGCTCTTAACTGTCAGCCTTGCAATGCCTCATGGAACTTGTAGTTTTGCAACAGCTGGAGGGCCGCCAGTTTGAGACTCCTGCTATAGAGAAATCCACGGTGTGTATGCTAGTCCGGATGAAAACCGACGCTAGGGCAGCTATTGGCTACTGGCTATGAACTTCCTTATTCAAGTCTGGTCGTACGTCATCACGTTCGAATCCGTCGGACTTTGGTGTGATTGTGTGTGGCCAAGTCCATTCATTAGGAAAGGTCGTCGGAACTCCGCCGAAAGTCCATCGGAAAGACCGTTGGACCTAGTCCGTCAAAGTCCGCTCGTGTGTACGCAGCATTAGTGTCACTTTCTCCTTACCCATGCAAGGAGAAGCAACAGGATCTCTGCAAAGGCCCCTATATACTTACTAAGCTTTTTGCTGCTCCTTCGCCATCCACTATACCCAGAGGTTGTGACTTTCTCCTTCGTGAAAGTGCCGAGATATATCTGCCAACTGCTAGGTCACCTGTCCAGTGGAGTGATGTCACCGCTCAATATCACCTCTCCCCCAAGTTGCCAACACCAGTTATTTTGGTGCTGACTGTGAAGAGATGAGTGACGAGGGAGTGCTGGTAAGGTACATTATCACTTTCCCCTGCACGGAGAGCAAAAAGTGCATTTCACGCCTCTGTATTTTAGTGCATAAAGAAACCTGCTTGCTATTATTGCAAATTGCACCTTCCATAGAAATGAATGGTAATGCATATAAAATGCACAGCAGTTACACTACATGGAGTTGGACAGTCGCTGGCATGCCAAAACTGAAAATAGTATCTTCTCATGAAGCTTTCCATTACCACCAGATGTTAATAATTCATTTACAGGGATAGGAGTTAACTAAGTGTTAGAGGTTTGGTTAATTCCATTTGATGTTCTCTTTTCCACCCTAAAGTATATGTAAACCCTCAGTTGAACGTAATAACTGAAGTTATTTTCCTCGCAGCGGCTGCTGCCCACCCCCAAAGATCCACTAGGTGGAGTTGGTAAGAGAAATATAAGAGGTAAATTGGCGCTGCTTAAATCTAGTAAGTAATTGTGTTAAAGTGGGAAAATTTAAATAAGTGATCGTGTAGAAAAAGTTGCAAAGGTTAATCAAACCATCTAGTGGTGAGTACAGTCTCTTTAAATTATAAACCACACAAACAATATTCGTGGCGAATCTTACAAGTGCTCAATATAAACCGTGCACCAAGAGCAATCCTAAAAAGCTGGAAATTCCATAGATTGTAAATACACATGCAAACTGGTAATAAAGTGCTCTGTGTTTTATTGTGCAAAAAGTGTCCAAAAAAACGTAGTCCATAAAAACCAGAGTGTATATAAAAACTGTGCGCAAAAAATCAGTTCAAGAAATATATAGTGACTTCCAAAATGACTTGTGCCTTGACCAACAATATTTTTTGGTAAAGAGTTCGGTGAATTACACACATGCTCCCCTCTCGGTTCCACACTTGCCAAAAAGACGTAAAGCTCATTTAAACAGGGTCAACCCTGGTCTCTTGTCTGATGCCATCGCAACCTCCGAGATGGGTCTGGTCATTGGGTATAATCGCATATAGGTGGATGGAAGAAATACTCATAGCATGAATCCATAAAATTCGTTTTTAATAACTTTTAAAATCGCACTTGCAATAGTGCTGCAGGATCAGTACAAATATCAACAGCGGTATATCTGGGACGCCTTGCGTTCAATAGATCGGAATCTCCAACTAATAAATATAGACTGATAAAATGTTTTTTTTTTTTTTCACAGTAAATGCAGTTATAGTTAAACAATAATATTGGATGTGTGCATTTTGAGGTGGTGCTCACACGTTCTTTAAGTGCAATGTGAATGGCTAAAGCTGGCTATGCACAATCCAATCCAAATATACAATCTACTTTTAGATTTACCAAAGTTATATAATATGAGAACAAATCTAATCCATTGAATGTATATAAAATCAGGCAAGCCCTTCCAATACGTAGTTGATTGTAGATTTTAGGACGAAGCTAGCCATTGCAGATCCGTGCAATCCAAAAAAAAGAAAAGTAGTCCTGCACAAATTTAAACACTTCAGCCCCAGACCATTTTGCTGGTCAAAGACCAGACCACTTTTTGCGATTCGGCACTGCGTCGCAATTATGCGATGTGACTCCCAAACAAAATTGGCGTCCTTTTTTTCCCCACAAATAGAGCTTTCTTTTGGTGGTATTTGATCACCTCTGCGGTTTTTATTTTTTTGCGCTATAAACAAAAATAGAGTGACAATTTTGAAAAAAAATAATTTTTTTAAACTTTTTGTTACAATAAATATCCCCCAAAAATATATAAATGGCAGGGCGGCATTAAAGATTGGACGTACCTGTACGCCAATATGCCTGCCCGTGCCATTCTGCCGACGTACATCGGCGTGCGCCGGTCGGGAACCGGTTAAAGGATGAAATTCTACTCTCCTAATCCTATGTAAGATTGCAGGAGCATGAAGTGCCCACACACCTCCTCTGCTGTTTTCAGGAATACCCCTAATGGTCTATTTGCATAGGCCAGGGATCGTCAAACTACGGCCCTCCAGCTGTTGCACACATCCCATGAGGTATTGTAAAGCTCTGACATTCACAGACATGACTAGGCATGATGGGAATTGTAGTTCCTGAGCAACTGGAGTGCCATAGTTTGAAGACCCATGGCATAGGCCTACTGTGTCAGGGTGCTCTGTTACCACTTGTTAGGGCAGCCCTTTCCCTTTAAAAGTGCTGGAAACTTTCTAAACGTTTTAACAGACGTACAGCATTTTTTTTGGTCACCACAATGTACATATGGTTCATGGTCTGTATTCTTTTAAGGTGAGTTGGGATGCTATTCAAAATGAATGGCTCTGCACATAGTTACATGCATTGTGGAAATGTGTGGTACCATAATGCAATATTGTGAATAGAGCCTGCATCTGACGTGTTCAAATAATCAAGTATTGACTTCCAGTGAAGTTGGTTCTTGCCCTCCCATGCCGCCTCCTGAAGATATTGATCCATCATTGTGCTTCCACACTGACCAATAGACAGCGGTTGGAGGGGACTGGGCCAGGAGTAAATTTAATTGTGAGGAGTGCCCCGAAGCTGTGGAAGATGGCAGTGGGTATGTGCAGGCTCCTTTGGATGTCTGCATTAATGTGCTACTGCAGTTTTACACGACACTAGATAAGCACAAGTAACTAAATCTGCTACCATCTTCTCCACCAAAACATCTGGGTCCCATGGCACTTCTATTTGGCCATTGGGTTGCCCACTGATGTAATTCCTGAGTTGCATTGTACTCGACACAGCCCATTCACGGACAGGGACTGAACACTACACGGCACATGTGCCGCTCAGTGTACAAAGAAGCTAAAAAACTGCTACCAGCCACAGGAAAGTTTTTAGGGGGCTAAAGAACAGGTTACTTGTATATAAGCCTGGCAGTAAAAGTGATTTTTGTTACTTAAAACAACTTAAACTGATCACATATATGAAGTAGTAAGTCTATAGAAGTCTATAAGGGTGTCTTGTGATCCCTGAAAATTCATTGCACTCTAATATGCACGCTTCAACACCTGGTGATCATATCCAAGTTTAACACCCAGTGTTTGCTATTGGCCAGTCTTCTCCCTAATCATTGTGGTGAAACATCGAAGAGCATCAACCTTCAGTACTACTTCCTTTTTCCACATTTAAAACAAATAGATGATGGGCACTGCACTTTAAGTGCAAAGACTGGGTGCACTCAGGGCAAGTGGATGCAAACTGTCCAATGGAAGAGGCACTCTCAGGTTTTGTATTAAAGCAACGTAAACTGATTTCTTGGACGATGTTTCGAAAAGGCACTGCTTGTGTTTTGTCAGGACCTTTTTTTGAATGATGGGTATTGTTTAATGAGCTCTAGTTTACTTTTGGTTGAAAATATTATGCAAGCCCCACAAATATAGAATTAAATTTTTTTAGGTTTGCTTAACCTAGGTTTAGGCATTTAGGTTATGTGACAATTGGAGGAAAAATTTTTGATTTATTCAGAAATTGCGTGTTTTAGTGATACAGTACAAGATGCAGGCTGGATATTCATGGACGTTTCTTATTTTCTTTGAATTCTTTAACTGTTTCTCGTCCAGCCTATAGACAAATGATGGCCAAGTTGGAGCTCTCCCATCCTGGGTAGATATCATATGATGTCCTCCCAGGATCAGGTCACACTCCAGCGCAATCTGTCACACGCTGTGTCCACCGTACCATGTGATAGCTGTGACCATTCACAGCAGATCACATGACAATTTTACACAGTGGATGGCTTTTATACATACTATCCATTGTTTACTATTGTGTTGACCTCTGTGATTGGTCCCAGTGATCACATGGTGCAAACAGAGCTAATGGCAGCCCATCTGTACCATATGATTAGCTGTGGCCAATCCTAGCTAATCACAATATTAATGAATGGATTATCTTCAGAAAAAAATGATTGCTTATAATTGTGATGATCACTGTTGTAAACAATCATAGTGTGTAATACTCGGGTCACACTTGTGTGATGGCAGACATTGCATGTGAATCGCAACTCATTGCTGTGCAGATTACATGCGATGTCTGTGCAATGCAAATTCAGCCATACAGTTTTTGTATGGCTGAATTTGCATCGCATTTGCACCAAAATAGTGCAGGACCCTTTTTTTGGTCCGCACTGGAATTGGATCGTATGGGTGTTCACGCCTATATGATCTGATTCCTGCACCATATCACAGTTTGCACTGCGATCTGCAAAACTGATCTGGAGGTATCATTAACTTTGCAATTCAGATGCAATTCAGATTCCGCATTGGAATCGCACTGGTTCCCACATTGAATAAGTGTGAACCAAGTTAAAAAAAAAATGATCGCCTCCCCAGAGTAGTAGTGTTACCATGGTAACACTATCGCTCTGGTCACAAAGAAAAAGTATTTAAAAAAAAATGATCTTTAATCACTGCCACATCAGTTATATGATGATGCTGTACTAAACTGGTGACAGTATGTATATATGTGTGTATACATTATATATATACTTATAATAGAAGAAAAGAAATTTGGACAAAAAAAATGACAACATCAAAAAACTTAAACTTGCCATGCTGCTTTCTAAATATCTTGGACTGTCTACTTTCCAAAATATTATTGTACTGTCCTGTCATTTTTGGGCCTCAAGATATGAGATTGTCTATATATATATATATATAAATTATAGTTTGTGCACACTATAAATTTCCTACAGACTAAATCACTGATTTGGATTATTTTCACCAAAGAAATGTAGCAGTTTACATTTTGGCTTAAGTCTATGAAGAAAGATTATTTGCAAAATGTTTGAACAAAAACCTGTATAAGAAAAATGTATAAAAATTTTATTTTGATACAGTGTTGCATAACCACACAATTGTCATTCAAAGTGTGACAGCGCTGAAAGTTGAAAATTGTCCTGGGCAGGAAGGGGGTGAAAGTGTCTGGTTTTGAAGTGGTTAATCAACTCTTCACTGCCTTTTACTATAACAATAGTAGTATTGCACCCGGATTAGTGCAAGCTAGGTAATATCTTGGGGACAGCCTGTAATGTTGCTTTGGGCATTGGCTTTTGGGCGCTTGGTGAAACGCATGCAGGTAGGTAGTCACAGGGTTCTATACAAGTTCAGGGCCATTTATGTAAACAATTTGTTTTTGTTGTCCCATCCCATTTTGTTTCACACCGAAAATATGGAAGAAGGGTTTATTGTTGAGGTTCTGGATGTGGAGCATGTTCCTGATGGTTGGGAATGTTGATTACCTTCTAACATTTACAATTCTAAGTAGCAGTGGACACCTAGATAAATGTGTTTGTTTTTTGTTTTTTTTGTTTTGTTTTTTAAGAGATCCTGTGTGAAAGTTTGTGTAAAGTACATTGTTCTTTTCTAATATAAAGAGTAAGCTAAGCTTGTCTATGAAGGTCATTTAGTGACACATAAAATCATGTCATCTCCATGTCTCCTCAGAAGCAGGTTAGTAATATGTGATGTCTGTTAAGCCCATAAAATATTCTGCTGTATAAATCAGAAGTCTATTTGCATTATCACTCTTTTGATGCATATGTTACAGTTAAAATAAATATATATATTTTTATTTTTTATTTTTTTTCCACAGGGGATGAATCATCCTCTCAAAAAAAGGAGAAAGGTATTGCCTCATGCATAATGTATTTCCTATTTTTCACATATGTTTCGGAAACAAATGCAATTTTCCTCACACCGCTATATATTAACAGACCTAGAGACCTATCTATTAAGATACAAACCTAGGGATTTATTTAAGATGGTGCTGCCAATTGGAATCCCATTTTGACAGACTGATTTATAATTGGTTGCTATGGGCTATTGTTTGTGTATTGACCGTTGCTTTGGTAATCCGGCATGATTGTATTCTTGTGGCTTCAAAGTGAACCTGTACAGAAAATGCCAAGCACAAGGAATCCTGAAGAGGTACCTATGCAAATATAGACTTTCTGCAAGTCGTTGTTTCCACATACACTATATTGTCACAAGTATTGGGACACCTGCCTTTACATGCACATGAACCCTACAGACTGGGATGCCATTAAAGTTAAATATTGAGTTGGCCCACCCTTTGCAACTATACAGCTTAAACTCTTCTGGGAAGGCTGTCCACAAGGTTTAGGAGTGTGTCCTTGGGAATGTTTGACCAATTCATCCAGAAGCGCATTTGTGAGGTCAGGCACTGATGTTGTACAGGCCAGTCAAGTTGCTCCACCCCAAACTCGCTCATCCATGTCTTTATGTAACTTGCTTTGTGCACTGGTCCAAATCATTTGGTGGAGGGGGATATTGGTGTGGGGTTGTTTTTCAGTGTTTGGGCTTTGCCCCTTAGTTCCAGTGAAGGGAACTCTTAACGTGGCAGCATACCAAGGCATTTTGGACAATTTCATGCTCCAAGCTTTGTGGGAACAGTTTGGAGATGGCCCCTTCCTGTTCCAACATGACTGTGCACAAAAGCAAGGTCCATAAAGACATGGATGAGCAAATGTGGAGTGGAGGATCTTGACTGGCCTACACAGAGTCCTGACCTCAACCCGATAGAACACCTTTGGGATGAATTAGAACGGAGACTGCGAGCCAGGCCTTCTCGTCCACATTGGTGCCTGACCTCACAAATGCGTTTCTGGAAGAATGGTCAAACATTCCCATAGAGACACTCCTAAACCTTGTGGACAGCCTTCCCAGAAGAGCTGACACTGTTATGGCTGCAAAGGGTGGGTCAATTCAATATTGAACCCTACGGACTAAGACTGGGATGCCATAAGACCCCTTTCACACTGAGGCGCTTGAAAACTGCCCACAAAATGTGGGATGCTGTTTTTTGAAGGTCACATGACTCAAAAGAACCATTTTCAGGTGCTTGCCATTCATTTCAATGGAGAGAGGTGCTTCTTTTTTTTTTCACCGCCCCGCCACCCCAATGTGAAAGCATTTAATTGATTTTAGTGGAAATTTGTTTTCGTGAACTTTTCTGGCGCTTTTTTTTTTTTTTTTTTAGAGCGAAAGTGCCCGAAAAGCGCCTCAGTTTGAAAAGTTCACGTGTGTGTAAAGGCAGGCATCGCAATACTTTTGACAATACAGTGTATGTCAAAAGTGGCTCCACTAGGGAAGGTCTGGAAACTTGCTTCAGTCACCTTTTAGTAATCGGAGAGGCCTGGAGTGGAGTGGAGTGGAGTGGAGTGGAGTGGAGTGGAGTGGAGTGGAGTGGAGTGGAGTGGAGTGGAGTGGAGTGGAGTGGAGTGGAGTGGAGGTATAGATCACAATCCAGGTGTTCGTAAAGTCAGTAAATCTGTCATATATAGTAGTTTACCTCAGTGTTGCCAGGCTACCAGATTGGAATTTACTGACACAACACGCAAAATTTATTGGCACAGTCAAGTTCTATTGACATTTCCAAAAGTTCTAAATTTACACTTTTAGGTGCAAACTTCAATTTTTAAGCTATAAAATGTACACTTTGCAATTAGCAATGTGTTTTAATGACTTCAGCCCCGAAAGATTTTACCCCCTTCCAGACCAGAGCACTTTTTGTGATTTGGCACTACGTCGATTTAACTGACAATCGCGCGGTCGTGCGACGTTGCACCCAAACAAAATTGATGTCCTTTTTTTCCCCACAAATAGAGCTTTCTTTTGGTGGTATTTGATCGCCTCTGCGGTTTTTATTTTTTGCGCTATAAAGAAAAAAGTGCAACAATAAAAAAAAAAACACATAATTTTTTACTTTTTGCTATAATAAATATCCCCCAAAAATATATAAAAAAATGTTTTTTTCCTCAGTTTAGGCCGATGTGTATTCTTCTACGTATTTTTGGTAAAAAAAAAATCGCAATAAGCGTATATTGATTGGTTTGCGCAAAAGTTATAGCGTCTACAAAATAGGGGATAGTTTATGGCTTTTTTATTATTATTTTAATTTTTTTTACTAGTAATGGCGGCGATATTATGGCGAACACATCTGACAATTTTGACACATTTTTGGTACCATTGGCATTTATACAGCGATCAATGCTATAAAATTGCATTGATTACTGTGAAAATGTCACTGGCAGTGAAGGGGTTAAGTGTGTCCTAGTACATGTTCTAACTGAATTGGGGATGGGATTGTGCAGGGGAAATTACAGATCGTCTGTTCATACTCTGTATACTCTGTCTGTTTTCCCCTCAGAGAACCGCAAACTGTGTTAATAAACACAGATCCTGATTCTCAGCATGCCCCGAGCGATCGCGGGAGCCGGGTGGTGATCGCGACCGCCGGGCACTCGCATGGGCTTTGTGGGCAAGCAGGGGGCGATTCATGCAGCCGAGCCATCTTGCCGCAGTATAACTGCGGTGGCTGGCCGGCATGTGGTTAAGCTACATATTAAGGCTAAAAACGTATTTATTTTTTATATAGTAAGCAGTACAGGAGCAAGAAATTAGAATGGGCGGCACACACACATGAAATTGACTGTGACAATGACAGCAGGGTGCCACTGCACAGATGATGACACCTCACCAACACGGCATGTCCCCTTCTGAGTCACAGTGACAGTCTCTCTATGCCCAGCGGTCCACTCCGGTCCAAACAGCACTGTCAGTCCCACTCCCAGCGCTGCCTGAACACACTGTAGCAGGCACTTGGATAATCAGATTTTACTGGTTGCCTGTAAAAAATACTGATGGTTGGCAACATTGGTCTAGCAGCTTGTTCTTCCATTCAAATGATGAGGTTCAGTTCAGCTGCCCAGTCTTCTATACTAGGAACAATTGTGTACCCCCAGTGTCTAGGGATCCGTGTTCTACCAGTAGAGAGGGAAAATCTCAGTAGGCCTTTCTTAGCCAACCACTTGACCTCCGGAAGATTTACCCCCCTTCTTGACAGGTAATTTTTTGCCATACATCACTGTTATTTTAACTGACGATTGCACGTGTGACACTGTACCCAAATAAGATGTATGTCTTTGTTCTCCCACAAATAGAGCTTTCTTTTGATGCTATTTGATCACCTCTGAATTTTTTTAAATTTTTTGCGCTATAAAAAAAAAAAGACCGCTTTGAAAAAAAAAATGTTTTTTTCTTTCTGCTATAAAACATATCCAATAAAAATATGTAAAAAAAAACAAACAAATGTCTTCATCAAGTTTAGGTCAATATGTATTCTGCTACATATGTTTTTGTAAAAAGAATCCCAATAAGCAATAATTGGTTTGCGCAAAGGTTATAGCGTCTACAAATATGGGGTATTTATTTTTTTTACTACTAATGGTGAATGCAATATTGCGGCCCACAAATCGGACACTGACACTTTTTGGGGACCAGAGATGCTAGTAGTGATCAGTGCTAAAAAAAACAAAAAAAAAACATGTCACTGTACTGATGACACTGACTGGGAAGGGGTTAACAGGGGCGATCAAAGGTTTAACTGTGTGCCCAGCCTGTGATTCAGTGTCGTGGGGGAGGTGCTTTTACTAGTGGAAGACATGGATCGGTGTTCCTGCTTTGCAGAAACACAGGATCCATGCTATCTGTACTCATAGAATGGCATTCTGCCTGTGTATCGAAGCATTGTGGGAGCTGGTCGCCGGCAGCATGCAAGCGCGCCTCAGACTCGTAAGTGTCAGATCACATACTCGGTATGTGATCTGGCACAGAGCAGCCGTCCTGCCGCAGTAAATGGGCGCAAGTGGTTAATTTTTTATTTTTTTTGCCAATCTAAAATCTTGTGCTTTTAACTCTTTCCACCCACAAACATTTTAAGCCACAGTTCTTTAGTACTATGGCGTTTGATCTCATAACTGAATGATCAGAGCTCATAGACATATACACTTGCCTGGCTTTGTTCAGCAGAACTAAACCTAACCTTTGGAAAACTGAGCAGGCAGCTGTTTATTGCAGGGAGAGATAGGTTAGTATTATTAAAGAACAGATATAGCCTATCTGCCTGCTTGCAGTTTTCTACTGAATGTGCACTAAGCTGCACATGCGCAGCTCTGCATGCATTCACGTCACACTTCGTGCCGGAAAGAATGACTTCTGTGCGCACATGCGGGATTGACACCTCTCACGGGCCAATCAAGAGGCCCGGAAAAATGTCACCTGGGAGAAGATGACAGATTTAAAGGGGAGATCCACCCTAAAAAAAAAAAATGCATAAAAAGGCACCCAAAAAATATATATATATTTTTTTCTCTTACCAGAAATGGCTGTTGCTAGGCAGATCGTCCTAATCTGCCTCTTCCTATTCTGCGGTGATCTTCGGTCTTCTCCTCCTCGCGTTGTCTTCAGGTGAATGGGGTGCAGTGTGTTGTGGGAACTGTGTGTGTCCCACAACACAGTGCGCCCTATTCACAAAGCACCGTGCGACATGCGCAGTAGGAAACGGGCAGTGAAGCCGCAAGGCTGCTCTGCCTGTTTCCCTTACTTTGAATGGCGGCGCTGGGACTCAAGAGCCGAGGGATGGGTCGGCCTCAGTCGGCCATCATTGCGGGCACCCTAGAAAGGTAAGTGCTTATTAAAAGTCAGCAGCTAACATGTATGTAACTGCTGACTTTTAAAAATTTTTTTTTCGATGGCCCACCACTTTAACAACCACATCGCTGGAACACAGTAGTGACTATACTCGGGGGGTTTGGTTCTGTTCATTAGCAATGACACTAAGGAAATTGATTATATAGATGGGCTTTAAGTCTCAACGTAATACCAGTGAAATAATCAGATGGCAGGTTACATATATAGAAGTCTTAGGTTCTCTCTATATCAGTGAAATTGCCCAGCCTGCAGAACACACTGCAGACTGCTGAGTTTCGATGGTCTTAAAGCCCTCTACCCCAGACAAAGGTATAAACTGGGTAAGTACTAAAAAACACTGATGACAACACCTACACCATTTTTCCCAGATTGAAACAATGGGGGAGAGACGAACTTGGGACTTTGAATGGGACGTGAGGAGAGGTTCACTCCCCCCATCCCTGAGCATATATTTAAAAAGGGGGAATTGGGACTTTAAATGAGGCGTGCATGGTGGGACCAACCAATCAAATTCACATAAGTCTAAACATATGTATGTTTATTAGGACCAATGATCGACATGGCATAGAACACAACATTGCATACATAAATTTATGTATACAATGTTGCTTTATATGCCATATCGATCATTGGTCTTAATAAACATACATATGTTTGGACTTATGTGAATTTGATTGGTCCCACCATGCACGCCTCATTTAAAGTCCCAATTCCCCTTTTTTACATTTTTCCCAGATTGGGGAATCCATCCAGAAGCTTTAAGGGTAAATTCCCCTTTTTACAAAAAAGAAAGGGTGAAGTAACTTCAAATCTCCACCCCTCCAGACTTCTTCACATAGTGGCCACGATGCCCCATGCTGCTGGTGTAGCCGTCCATACGCTGTAATACACAGGCCCAGAATGAGTATCCGTCATAATATTTGCAAAGGCAGCACTTACTGGTCCATGTGACTGTGCTGACCAATGAGAAGTGCTTCTATCATCCCTTGGACATCTAGTTAAAAGAAGAACCCCTAAATGTGCTCTTCATTGTAAGTGGGGTCATGTGCAGCAGAAGGGTGATCAGGAAATTTGGAATTGATTTAATCGATTCACCTTATTTTAGTCTTTGTGAAACAGTGAACTTACCCATTAAGTGTCTGGATGGATATAACATCAAGCTAAATGATCAGAGCAGCTACTGCTAATTTTGATGCTCTGAAGTCAATTCCTGTAATCCAAGCTAATTTCTTTTTTTTTTTTCTTTTTTTTTTTTTATTAAGTCAACCGGTTTTTTATTGGTACATTCAACAAAGTATAGAGTAAGAACATTATCACAGTAAACTTCAGTGAGGGTGACAATAGTCCTATCATGAGGCATAGAAGAAGACATCCCATGTATGGAGGAGATTGCATTTAGAAATAATAGGTGGTTTACAGTACAAGGTAATACAACAGAAAATATAGAAACATTGTTTGTATGGTACAGCAAATATTCATCCTTCTCGTGGTCCCCACTCCACTGAGAGAGATATTAGGAGCTCAACAATTTGTATAAAAAGAACAAGTATATGGAGGGGGCTTCATTATATAGCCTCTGGGGCTTGTAACCACTTATCCCAAATTTTACCATATTTTGAAGGATAACCTCTATGTATATAAATTAGTTTTTTCTATTTTTAAACCATTATTGGGGTAGGCCTCATTCACTGTTTCGCTATGGTTTTTCTAGCAGAGAACAGCATTTCATTTAGGAGTATCTTGATGAATTTGTTGATGTCTGGGTATATGCCTAGTAGGCACAATTTGGGGTTTAATGTGATGGGGGAGCCCATGGTGTCGTGCAGGAATTGGATTACTTGTGCCCAGAAGCCCTGCATCTTAGGACAGTCCCAGATCAGATGGTAGAATGTGGATAAGGTATGCCTGATGGGTGATGTATAATCCAAGCTAATTTTAATATGAAGATTATTTGATAATCTAGCAATACAAGTACAGTGAAACTTTGGTTTGAGAGCGTTTTGCAAGACAAGCACAAGATTTTTTTATTTTTTTATAATTTTTGACTTGATATACAAGCAATGTCTTTATATACAAAAAGCTTCATGCCACAACTGAGTATAAAAGAGAAGAGAGGCGCCTCTAAGTGTAGCAATACAGTTACATTTAACCAGTTGCCGACCGCCGCACGCCGATGTACGTCGGTACAATGGCACGGGCAGGCATAAGGACATACATGTACGTCCCTTGCCTCCCGCGGGTCGGGGGCCCGATCGGGCCCCCGCCCGGTGCCTGCGGCGGTCGGAATTCGTACGGGAGCGATCCCGGACGAGGGGACGGCCATTCATTCATGGCCACCCCCTCGCGATCGCTCCCGACGAATAGAAATCCCCGGTGACATCACTTCCTCTCCTGTAATGTAAACACAGGAGAGGAAGTGATGTATTCTCTCCTCCGTGTCGGTATTTTCCGTTCCGACACGGAGGAGAGCGGATCAGTAAGTTGCACCAACACTCACACACACAGTAGAACATGCCAGGCACACTCACACCCCCCCTTTACCCCCCGATCACCCCCCCAATTACCCCTGCCCCCCAGTCACAGTGACACCAATGTCATTTTTTTTTATTTTTTTTTTTTTTTTGCATTGGTGTCATTTGTGACTGTAATAACTGTTAGGGCAGTTAGAGTTAGCCCCCTTTAGTTCTAATGTACCCCCCTAACCCCCCCAATAAAGGTTTAACCCCGTGATCACCCCCCGTCGCCAGTGTCACTAAGGCTGGGTTCACATTGCAGCGGTTTATGAGAACGAATGTGATTCGCACCGCACTGCAGTGCAAATCACATCCGATCTCTGTGCGATTCGAGTTCAGCCATTCGCCGCACCCGCCGCACCCGCCACACCCGCCGCACCCGCCGCAAATTCGCACGGGACCCTTTTTTTGGCCCGCAGCAGAATCGGATCGCATGGGTGTTCACACCATGCGATCCGAGTTTGCAGATCGCACTGCGATATGCGAACTGATCTGGGGGTGTCAGTAACATTTCACTGACACTCCCAGCAGTTCGCATAGGGCAGTGTGAACTGCCGCCGGGAGGCATGCGATGCGGGAACCCGCCGCGGATTCGCGGCGTTTCCGCATCGCTCCAGTGTGAACCCAGCCTAATAAGCGATCATTTTTCTGATCGCCGTATTAGTGTCACAGGTGACGCTAGTTAGGCAGGTAGGTATTTAGGTTCGCCGCAGCTTTTTATAGCGCCAGGGACCCCCATATACTACCGCATAAAGCCCCCTGATTGCCCCCTAGTTAACCCTTTCACCAGTGATCACCATATAACTGTTACAGGTGACGCTGGTTGGTTAGTTATTTTTTTATAGTTTCAGGGCACCCGCCATTTATTACCTAGTCTCACTAGTGTACCCCTAAATTTAGGGGTGTCTACTTTCCAAAATGGGGTCATTTGGGGGGGGTTTGTGCCATCTTGGCATTTTATGGCCTTCAAAACTGTAACGCCCTTAGAAAGCCTGAAGGCGGTGCTTGGTTTTCGGGGCCCCGTACGCGGCTAGGCTCCCAAAAAGTCCCACATATGTGGTATCCCCGTACTCAGGAGAAGCAGCAGAATTTATTTTGGGGTGTCATTTCACATATGCCCATGGCATGCATGAGCAATATATCATTTAGTGACAACTTTGTTAAAAAAAAAAAAAAAAAAAAAAAGTTTGTAATTTTCCCGCAACTTGTGGCAAAATATAAAATATTCCATGAACTCAACATGCCTCTCAGCAAATAGCTTGGGGTGTCTACTTTCTAAAATGGGGTCATTTGTGGGGGTTTTGTGCCATCTTGGCATTTTATGGCCTTCAAAACTGTAATAGGTAGTGAGAAGTGAACTCAAAAATTTACGCCCTTAGAAAGCCTGAAGGCGGTGCTTGGTTTTCGGGGCCCCGTACGCGGCTAGGCTCCCAAAAAGTCCCACATATGTGGTATCCCCATACTCAGGAGAAGCAGCAGAATTTATTTTGGGGTGTCATTTCACATACGCCCATAGCATGTGTGAGCAATATATCATTTAGTGACAACTTTGTGTAAAAAAAAAAAAAAATTTTTTTTTTTGTCATTATTCAATCGCTTGAGGCAAAAAAATAAAATATTCAATGGGCTCAACATGCCTCTTATCAATTTCCTTAGGGGGTCTACTTTCCAAAATGGGGTCATTTGGGGGGGTTTTGTACTGCCCTGCCATTTTAGCACCTCAAGAAATGAGATAGGCAGTCGTAAACTAAAAGCTGCGTAAATTCCAGAAAACGTACCTTAGTTTGTAGATGTGACAACTTTTGCGCAAACCAATAAATATACAATTATTGACTTTTTTTTTACCAAAGACATGTGGCTGAATACATTTTGGCCTAAATGTATGACTAAAATTGAGTTTATTGGATTTTTCTAATAACAAAAAGTAGAAAATATCATTTTTTTTCAAAATTTGCGGTCTTTTTACGTTTATATCGCAAAAAATAAAAATCGCAGAGGCAATCAAATACCATCAAAAGAAAGCTCTATTTGTGGGAAGAAAAGGACGCAAATTTTGTTTGGGTACAACATTGCATGACCGCGCAATTACCAGTTAAAGCAGCGCAGTGCCAAAGTGTAAAAAGACCTCTGGTCATTTACCAGCAAAATGGTCCGGTCTGAAAGTGGTTAATGAAGGTACAACATTTAGAAACTCACATGGGTGATGATTAAAACAGGCACAACTAAGTATGCAGGCATCCGGGGTAAAAATGTCCACATAGATCATTCTCCTCACCTCCACTGACATTGTCCCTTCCAGGCTGCGCTTCACAAGCGATTCAAGCCTCACATTCAGATTGCTCTACTGCAGGGTAGTCTTCCCGGTCATGATTGCAGACTGACAGCGGTGAGAGCCGGCAGTTCGGGGGATGGTCTATGTTGAAGGCTTTACCCCGGACGCCTGCATACTTAGATGTGTCTCTTTTAATCATCAACCATGTGAGTTGTTAAATGTTGTACCTTCATTAAATGGAACCATATTGCTACACTTAGAGGAGCCTCTCTTCTCTTTTATTCTCTGTAGCTCCTGCTGGATTTTGATTTTAATCACCTTGTGGAAGCTTCAATTTGTGGATGGACATTTTATGGTTACACAATCTAAATCAAATAGCTCTAATCTTTTTATATGGACTATAAACTGAAGGACTTATGAAACAATGGTTGTGGAACGAATCATTTGAGTTTCTATTTCTTATGGGGAATATTGCTTTGATATACAAGTGCTTTGGATTACAAGCATGCTTCCGGAATGAATTATGATCGCAATCCAAGGTTTTACTGTACTTGTTTTTTTTCCTCATAAAGGAATGTATAAGCTAAATGCACCGGCTTGCTTAGTAACAAAGTACAGCAAGCCTTTTTAACAAATCAGAAGCCATGTTTCAGTGATTTGACTCCAGTGAAAAAAAATATGAAATGTTTCAATTGTCTTAAAACCAACCCCATAATATTGTGTACTACCTCCTCCCACAATGATTTCCACACCCCTAATGACAGTACATTCTTTACCCAGACATATCATGCTGTCCAGTGGATTTTAAAACAACCAGAAAGTGCAAAGGACAAAACAGATAATTTTAGTATATGAAAGTTTAGGTAAAATGTTATATGTTTCATAGGTTGTTTTCCAATGAAAAGCACTTAAAGCAGAAGCTCAACCAAAATGTTAAGTTCTGCTTTTCCACCCCTTAAATACCAGCTTTTGGACACTTTTTTTCTTTTCTTTTGGGGGGAGATGTAGCTGGTACCTGGTTTTGACATGCACCCACTCCTACTTCTGCTTGGATCTCCTAGGTGATCCAAGAGGAAGTTCAGTTTACCATCCCTTTGCCCGCAACCTTCTGGGACACGACACAGGTCCCAGAAGGTTGCAGACTGTTCACGAAGCACGACTCGCACTTGCACAGGGGAAAGCCAGCTGTGAAGCCGCAAAGGGTTACACCCGGCTTCCCACACTGACGATGTCGGTACTGGGGACCCAAAGACTGGTGAACTGGCTTGGGTGCAGCTGGCACTGGATCCCTGGACAGGAAAGTGTTCTTTTATTAAAAGTCAGCAGCTACAGTATTTGTAGCTACACTGTCCTATTTATCATACAATTTTCCAGGATATAGTTTTGTTTATGGATTTAAAAAAAAAAATATTTGCAAGGAAAGAATTCAAAAACATGTTCTTGACATATGCAGCAGATGGCGCCAGTAATTAAGATATCAAAATGCTCCCTCCATGAGGCTCTATAATGCTGCAGATTTCAGGTGCCTCTAATATGCCTGCAGGTTATACTGTGGAAGGACATATCTGAAGTTTTTTTATTTTTTATTTTTATACATAGTATGGTATTTGATTCCTATTAAATTGTATGTATTATTTTACACATTTATATGAAATCAGAGGGGGTAGATGTTCCAGGATTATGGCTAATATTAGGGAATTAAATCTGTTTAAAAATGGCAGTAATTTGCAGAAACACACAGGGATTGTTTTACTATAACTGAAGAGTGCAAAATCTGGTGCAACTGTATATGGTAGCCAATCCGCTTCTAACTATAACTTAAATAAAAAAACAAAAAAAAGAAGAAACTGATTTGTTTCTATGCAGAACTGCACCTGATTTTGCACTCTCCGGTCTTAGTAAATCAATCCCACAGTGTCTAATCACAAAACAGGTTGTATTAGTCCAACTATACTAATATGTGTATTGGATGCAGTTGTAGTGTTAGAGTTTTGGACTGATTTTCTAAAAAGAGTTGGGAATTATAGTACAAAAAAAAAGTGTAGAAATATTCACTGGTTATCCAATCATATGAAAAGCAAATTCCTGTCCAGTCATGAGCAGATGAAATAAGCAATCAGGCATGGGCTTTTAAGACTACTGTATAATTAAAGTAAATATTCACAAATTTTTGGTGTGAAGATTTTGTACTTCTTTAGTAAGGCCCCATGTACACGCGACGCTGGTAAACGTATGTTCAGAGGCAGTTGGATGCTTTTTTCAACTGCCCCTGAACTCATTCAATGCTATCCTATGTGACCATGTACATTTTTATTGCCGTTTATTGCCATTTTTACAGCATTTCTTCTAAAGCAAAAAAAAGGGTTCAGACGCTGAAGATTTCCACGTTTCAGACACTAAACGCGATACCGACGTTTAAACACGTTTTCGTTTAGAAGCGTTTTTAAAGGTATCCTATATTTTTGACCTGAAAAGACAAAAATATGATGGAAAACTATGAAAAAAAAACAAAAAAAAATAGTTTAAAATGTTTAAATTACTTGCGATAATTCATAGACCATATATAGCCCTTGATGCGATGCAATACACCACTAGCATTTCTGTATCCAAATTTTAATTGGAATTTAACCCATAGGTTCAGATTTGACTCCACCTTTGAGCTTGACCCCCGACTTGATAGATTATAAAAAATGAAATTCACGTTAAAATTTGCATAAAATAGACATTTTTTTTTTTTAAACAAAAATACCATATACAGCTGGGAAAAAAATCCAACAAATATATTAATCAATTAATATTGCATTATTAAAAATATTTTTTAAAAAATGGACAAAAAAAAGTTATATATAAAAATTTTAAATAAATGTTTAAATTTTCATAAAATAGACAAAATATTTTTGTTTAAAAAAATAAAGGAAAAACAAAAATACATCTGTATGTGTGTGTATGTATGTGTGTGCATGTGTGTATATATATATATATATATATATATATATATATATATATATATATATATATATATATTTATTTATATATACACGCACATACCTGGTCGTCACCAACAGACGTTCCTCTGGTGACACACTCTTCCTCGTGTTGGTGTCCATACCTGTCAGACTGAGTCGTACTTTTTCTAGTAGAAGGTCACATGTGGCAATGGACATGCGTTTGATATTAAAAAATGTGTCTGGGTAGGTATGCAGCTGTACATAAATGTTGGAAAAATATCCTACCGACATTCGCTGCGCAATCAATGGATGGGTCCAATAGCGACGCTCTGACTCTGGACCTCGCACGCAATTTTCTAGGTCGTTCTAGCCTCATCAAGAGCAACGTCAGGAGCATTTCCTCACATATGCTTATTATGGGATCCATTGCAAAAAAAAAAAGCACAGAAATAGAGGCAAATACAAATATACAGCTGCTCTCTCTGCTGCTGCTACTCACTCTGGTCAAAATGGCTGAAATAGTTAAATAACAATGTTTTGGGGAGGGTCTTAATGGGGTTATCTTAATAAACAAATCTAGATGCAAATGCGGTAAAACGCCGCTAATCACGGCATGCAAACGTTGGCAAAATGGGCATTTCTAAATGCCGGTTTCAAGTTTGTTCAGAGGAGTTTGCCCCAGTATCCCCTGTACATGGAGTCCTTATGGTAAAGTTCACATTTGGAACATGTTACATGTTCCACTTGTATTTCAAGTGGAACATGTAACATATTACAACTCCTGCCACCTCTCTCCCCAACCCCCCCGGTGACAGTGGGGTTCTTCGCCCTGCACCTGCTGATCATCCAATATATAGTTATAATTTCCTTTGAATTTTTTTTCCAGTTTTTAGTGTACAGCAATTCACCCCTGTTGAGCTTCTGTTCTGAGGTTTTTCTCCAAAACGCTGGGCAAAAAAAACTTTAATTGAAATATATTCCTCAATATATTGCACAAAGGATATCAATCCACTTTGTATGCACCAAGCACCTTTGTAAATCCAGTTATTACCTTGTACCTTGTGGGCAGCACTAAAATTTGGATGTTCTCCCTGTGTGGGTTTCTTTCAGGTACTGGAGTTACCTCCCATGCTCCAAAGACATTCTGGTAGGTTAATTGGCTCCAGTCTAAATTGTCTCTAGTATGAGAATGTGAATGTGACACGGGGACCTTGGACTGTAAGCTTCTTGAGGGTAGGACTGATGTTCATTTACTATATATGAAAAGCCCTGTAGGAAAGATCCAACAAGCCCATTCAATGCAGGCTACCTGCAGAAAACGACAGAAGGGGTGGAGACGAGACCAGTACATGGAGAAAGAGCAGCAGTGAATGATCTTTATCACAGGAGGTTTTTCTACAGACAAATTTGCATGCTGGATTACTGCACAGATGTGCAAGAAATACAAAAAGCACATCAAGATCAAAGTAAGAACACACATACCTACTGTTATATCAACTCCCACTCCCAACTATCCTAATTTTTTGCTAGTGTCCTTAGGTGATGGACCTCCTCTAGCTACTGAAAAATGCTTACCTTCTTATATGGAGGTTTCAAGAATCCTATTGCACCATAGCCAATGCAGCTTCTCATGTAGCTTCAAAATCCGTTGACACCTTAGCAGATACTTGGGGGACCATAAGACCCCACCAGTTGGAAGAAGATACAGGGCTGGCCTGTAATGTTTACATGCACTAGATCCTGTTGTGGGCACTTCCATTGGCATGTAGTGCAACGCATGAAGTTAGCTTTAGGTTGCATCCCAAGTCTAGGGCCTGCAAATGGCAGAGACCTGCCCCTGAAATCCCCTGCAGAGGGAGAAGCAAGGATGGGGTATATCCCCTGTTTCTTCTGCCTACTAGATCTCCTGTGGTGAGTACAGCGAGGAAGTCTTTTAGAAATTCAGTCTAGGTTGTCCTCATTTTCCAAACTCCCTTCAGGGTGTGTGGGAGCTACCGACCACCCTTCCGGTGGTCATGGCAGGGAGGAGTGCCAGGGTTCATTAGAATTAGAAAACCAATTATGTCTACTAGTGCACCTGTAGCATAATTATTGCACCCATGCTATCCTGCTATCCTTCCAAGTGACAGCTAGTGTGACTGCAGAAATAGGGTGCTTGCTGAGCATTCACAGCCTCATTTTCAATGGGCTTTCTGCGACTGCCCCCCCCCCCCCCGCCTCTTCTTTTTTCTGGGCAGGACTTAGGACTGGCACCGTCTCCTGTGGTTACAATATCCAATATATCTATTACCGTCCTACCCTGGTTACTGCAGTCTACAAGTGCATGGCATCAACATACTCCCCCCCGCTCTACTACTGCAGAGGTTTTGAGTACCCCTCTGGTGATTTCCAGAAGCTTGATGCTTTTTAAGCACAAGAAAAAAGGGTAAGGCTCACCTTTTTAGCTCCACTGTTGTGGTAGTTTATCCATTCAGGGATAAGTAATCGGATCAGGATGACAGGCCTGTAACAGAGATTTTGTTCAAGCTAATGCTTGCCATGCTGCATTTACTAACCCTGCACATTCCTGCTAAGTATTAGAGCAGTCTTAAGTCAACTTACCCCAAGATATCCAGTATGGGGTCCCTCAAATTACCTAAACCAGCCAAGTCCGGGCACATGCTGATAGAGCCAGTGCTGTATGGAGACTGGCCTGGCCCAGAGAAGATTTTTAATCCTCCAAAGCACTATTGCAGAAATGTTTCTGCTTAAGTGGGTGGTTCCTGTGGTAGATCCAGCCATTTTCTGTCTTAACAATACACTCACACCCCTTGTCAAAGACTATCCCATGTTCAAAGCCTGAGTAGACAAGGAGGTGGTGGCCCTATATAAAGCCTTTTTTTTTTTAGGAGAGTGGAACATGCAAACTGTGGTTGCTTCTAAAGAAGTCTGCGAGATGATTGCTGTAGATAGTAGTGAGGGTGCCACACCAATGGTAACAGAGTCCACAAGTTCACAGTATTTTTATTTTTTAATTTTGCTGCTGTTTTCTCAAAAATAAAAAACTACTCTGGACTCTATAACCTTTGGCGTGGTGCCCTCACTGATATCTACTAGATGTCCCCAGGACCCCCTCTTTGATTAGGGTTCTTGGTTGAATGGAAGCAGCCTCACCAAAAGTGTTCTGCTTGATAAATGAGATTGTTATTTACAATATTGGACACTAATAATAGATCTTGGAGCCTCTTATGTCTTCATTTCACATGATTGCTGTTTGAACTAAGCCCATAGCTTGAAATCCTTGTTCCATCCATATGAATGTCTGTCAACTCTGGTCAGTTGAGCTCCGATGCAAGAAACATCTTGAATGGTTACCCTTTGAAGGTAATTTGAATGCCTGTTAGGTCCCTCCTTGAATAAGTACACCAGGGAGATCACAGGGGTAAGAGTACTCTGGTCCCCCAGAAGAAAGCTAGCGTCTCTACCAGTAGGAGTTCCACGTTTAAGGCAAGGAAGGGTTTCTTTTGTCCATCTCTGTATTTCAACACCACTGGTACTTACTTTCCTAAGAAGACAAAGCCTTCAAAACCAGCCAAGACTGATTCCATGGCCTTTTACAGTGATGAGGCATCCCCACTAAGAGTAGGATGACATCTTCTTGGCTTTCTTTGCCTTCTGGTCCCAGAAAATCTCACGTATCTGCATTCAGAGTGTCATTCCAGGAACTACGAACTGGAGTTTCAATCTCCACTTTCTCCTTGCTTTGTGCCTTCAAACTTGTCCCCTGCCCCCATCATGATGGGCAGATCTGCTTGCTGCTCTCCAACAGCTCTTGTCTCAAGGGGTCATTTCTCCTGTATCAAAAGAAAAACACTTTTAGGGTCCTACTCAAACCTTCTTCTTAAGATTCTCAAGCCAAACTGTGGAGTCCAGCCCTACAGGTTTAAACAATCCTCTTGCAGCATAAATATACTCAGTTTAACTCCAGACTATTGCAGCTTAACATTCTGGCAGCATGGGACGGACTTGACCCTTGGACAACACAAATTCAGTGTTGTAGACAGGGTAGCCTTTTCGTTTTAAAAACATTTATGGTTCACACTATGGATTCCAGTCTGGGCTGGGGAGCAGTCCTGGGTGCCCTCTAAATGTAATCAACGTAGTCGTCACAGGAAGCTTGCCTTCCCATAAACATTGCAGATTTCATAGGGATTCAGCTTTCTCTTCAACACTGAACACCACTATTGCGAAGGCACCCGACGAGAATCTAGTTGGACAGCGTGTCTGTAACGATCTACATAAACCATCAAGTAGGCATCATAAGTCTAAAGGAAATAGACTTGATTCTCTTTTGGGCAGAACTTTGTTTTGGCCCTGTCAGCTGTCGACATCCAAGGCACAGAAAATTGGCAAGCAGACTTTCTCAGTTGTCACCATATGGATCAAGGGGATGTGCTCTCCTTCCAGAGATGTTTGGAGCACTTTTACCACAAGTGAGGGACACTGGATGTGGATCTAATAGTTTCCAGATTAAACAACAAACTGAATAATATTGTGGCCAGGACCAAGGACCCTCAGGTTTTTGCAGTGGACACTCTGGTGATGCCAAGGGATCCGTTGAACCTGATCTATGCCTTCCCACCTCTCCAGATTTTTCTAGTGATTCTCATTGCACCAATTTGGCACAAAAGGAAGTTGTGCTTAGATATACCAAAACTCCTGCCAAAGAGGCCAGAGCCCTTTATAGCATTTGACAGGCTGCATGTGTGCTCACTGCCCACACTTATAAATGCCCAGTGTTCTTGGGGCTTTAACAACATGTGTCTAATGCTGTATGACTACACAAGTAGAATATTTGATCTACCAGTAAAAGTATTTTTTGGCGCACAGTATGGGACAGAGGTCCCCCCCCCCCTTTGTCCTTATGATCTCCCTATTGCTTGCTACAAACCTGAAGCTAGCTGGGAGTGTAAATTGTTATATGGGGGATGTCCCTGCAGATTCTCTCTTGCCAGTGTTCAATCACCTGAAGGTAGTTGCATGCAGTAGGACTCAGTCATATTGAATAAAAAGCCTTTGTCCTGCACTGTACACCAAGAAACAGATTTTCTGGTACAATAATTTTTATTAAAATAAGTATAACATCTTGACAAACGTTTACCCGTGCAGGGGTGCAGTTGAGTGAGCATAACAATCAAATAACTTTTATAGGTTCCAGCTGTCTATTGGGTGACCTTATGGGATAACCCAAAGGTCACTATAATTCACCAGACTAACTAGGGCCCTAGATGCAGTTGCACTGGATTGCAGCAGAGGGTAATGCATATACTGGTCCAATGGATACAACTACAACTGGCACAGGTTGGGATGAACATTCAGCATAGAGATAAAAATTTTTTTTAGCAATGGTGACCGCTTGTTGACAAGAGGTAGGCCCTAAATCCGACGAACCATGGGCTCCCTTAAAGCGAAGGAGACCCAAGGGCAGCCTTAGGCACAGTCTGAGTTGCAAAGAGAAGAGAAAAGACAAGGAAATAAGGATCCGGGTAGAAAGAAATAAAGGAAGGGGGTGGGGGGAGTCCTGCAGGAGTGGGAAGTGACAGGACAGCTCGGGTGGAAAGACCAAACTTTAATGAATTTAGAGTGAGAATCATTTAAAATAGTCAACGTTTTCTCGTTGATCATAAGTTGAGTAAGAGTTCTCTTCACCATTACAAATGGAGCAGAGGGCTTCTTCCAAGCTCTGGCTATAACCCGTTTGGCCATGCAAGGAACAGATTTTAATGGTAAGTCCTAAATCCCATTTATATATGTAAACTATCACCTTGTAAAATATTCATTTAAAAAAAAAAAGAAAAGAAATGAAAGGCACAAAACATTTGTGTATAGATATAACAAACATTATAAATACCTTCCCCCTCTTTTTTTTTCTCAGCCGCGTAAGGAGCTCAGAGAGCTTGGGGGGGGGGGGGGGGACAATAGTACAGTGGACTTTCCAGTGAATGGCTGTGCAGGGGACAAGCCTGATCATTGGAGGAGAGCAGCCTGAGTTGCCAGCACAGCTAGGGAACTGATCACGATGTGCCCTCATGCCCAGCACGGTCAGTTTTTGATAAGAAAGCAGAGGAACTGGCAGGAACACTAGGGATTTCACGCAAAGGAAGCAATACAAAGAGAACAGGAGACTTTTTCATACAAGCACATGGTACAGCAGGCACATATCAGAAATAGGAAATGTTGAAGTCCAGATACTTTGAAACCTTTAATAATTATTGTAAAAGTTCTACAACCGGTATTATGGGGAGCAGGGGCGTAACTATAGGGGGTGCAGCAGTCGCGACCGCAACTGGGCCCTGTGCTGCAGGGGGCCCATGCAGCCCCCTCTACATACTTCTCCCGGGTAAACAAACTTTAAGCACACAGATGCAGTGCTGCCCTATGAGAGCTCCCGCGGAGGACACTGCAGGCTTGTCTGCCAGCCCCCCTCCTCCCCCGTCATACACAGATGATGAAAGGTCTTTCTGGGAGATATGCTGATCCCCGTCCAGCACACTGGATGGAGCCCAGGCCAACATGGATGAGCCTGCAGCTTGGTCATGGTGACTCATGGACCCCATCTCCCACACACCATTACTTACCCCCTCCATCTCCCCCTGGGGACAGGGGCCCCTTCTCACGTGGGGACAGGGACTCCCATCTCCCCTGGGGACAGGGACCCCTTCTCACCTGGGGGCAGGAACTTCATCTGCCCTGGAGAAAAGAACCTCATCTCTTCTGGGGACGGGGACCCCATCCTGCCTAGGGACAGTCCCCCAATGGGGCACCTAAAAATAAAAAATAAACTAATAAAAAAAAAACTACTGATGCCAGTGGTGGAACTACAGGGCTCACAAAGGTCATACCTGTGACCATGCCCTGGAGTTCCACCGCTGGACTCGGAGGGAAGGGCCCTGGCTGGGGTTCAGGGGGGCCCTTCATGGTTTGTTGCATAGGGGCCCTGAAGGTTCTAGTTACGCCACTGATGGGGAGCTATGCCAAATTAACAGATATATCTGTCTTTTTCACACAGTTCTTTTGTGGGATTTCAGCCTCTTGACATGATTCTGTGATCTGCATCCCCATCTTTTTCATGTTCCAGAGAGAGGTGGGCTTAGATAGAGGGCTTCTTTTTTTTTTCAAACTCAAATTGCTTTTGAGAAGGTAAGAACCCTGGCAACCACAGGGAGTAGAGCTAGTGGTTCAGTTAGGTGCCAACGATCAATAAAGGATGAACGTTAGAGTCAGTATTAACCTTCTGTTCTCTTTAAACTCCTGCAGCGGTTACTCCATTTCTCCAGAAAGGGTAAAAGGTGTGATATAAAATGTTAATCACTAATGCAGTTTGTAGAAGGGGGGCTTCACCATGGCAGCCTTCATCTACTAAACACTTAATTACACATCAGTAGTTAGGTATTTACATAATTCTAGATAAAATGTGGAATTACTAGTAATCAAGGAATTAGCATGTGCTTGTTTAATCCGCTGCTGAAAAAAAAAAATCAATATTTAATTACGTTGAATTATTAGCTTTTGCACACATTTTCTAATTGGGTCACAAATAATGAATCAAAATAAAAGAGCATTGTTTCCTTTAGTGGTTCCTTTAATTGTCTTAATTAGACAAGATGTTAATTAAGAAGTTATGCATGACAAAAGAAACCAGCAATAGCAATGTGTGTCTTTTGTTTTGTACTGCCAGTTTGATAAATTCTATGCACAGGAAATAGTGTGTTTCTGATTTGTAGGTTTACTATAGCTCTAGCAGATATACCACATAAAGGTCAATATAACTGTTTAATGTAAAATATGTATGTTGTAAAATAGTAAGATGCTTATTCACTTTAAAGATAAAATTACAATTTAAAAAAGACTATTATTTTTTTTTTTTGTGCATTTAGCAGCCTCAAAGATATATGCACTTTTAACACAAATCTGTCATCAAAGAATTGCTAGCTACTTGACCGTTGTAGATCTTTAACAAGCATTCTGCAAGTGAAATCAGAAATTTAAATTTCTGTGTTTGTTCTGCATTAGTGATGTAGAAAACGATGAAGCCAATGAGACAGAATGACAGCCAGGGGGCCTAACACATTTGAGCTAAAACAATGATAGCCCACATATTCCTGTGGTAGGTTTTGTATGCTGCAGATACACTATATTGCCAAAAGTAGAACGCCTGCCTTCACACGCACATGAACTTTAATGGCATCCCAGTCTTGGTCCGTAGGGTTCAATATTATGCTGGTCCACACTTTGCAGCTATAACAGCATCAACTCTTCTGGGAAGGCTGCCCACAAGGTTTAGAAGTGTGTCTCTTGGAATGTTTGACCATTCTTCCAGAAGAGCATTTGTGAGGTCAGGCACTGATGTTGGACGGGAGGCTCTGGCTCACGGTCTCCGCTCTAATTTATCCTAAAAGGTGTCCTGTCGGGTTGAGGCAGGCCAGTAATGTTTCTCCACCCCAAACTCGCTCATCCATGTCTTTATGGACTTTGCTTTGTGCACTAGTCCAAATCATTTGGTGGAGGGGGGATTATGGTTTGGGGTTGTTTTTCAGGGGTTGGGCCTGGTCCCTTAGTTCCAGTCAAGGGAACGCTTAAGGCGTCTGCATACCAAGACATTTTGGACAATTTCATGCTCCCAACTTTGTGGGAACAGTTTCGGGATGGGCCCTTCCTGTTCCAACATGACTGCCCACCAGTGCACAAACAAGGTCCATAAAGACATGGATGCGCGAGTTTGGGGTGGAGAAATATGACTGGCCTGCACAGAGTCCTGACCTCAACCAGATAGAACACATTTGGGATGAATTAGCACAGAGATTGTGAGCCAGGCCTTCCCGTTCAACATCCGTCCCTAACCTCACAAATGTACTTCTAGAAAAATGGTCAAAAATTTGCATAGACACACTCCTAAACCTTGCGTGCAACCTTCCCAGAAGAGTTGAAGTTGTTACAGCTGCAAAGGGTGGGCCAACTTATAATTGAACCCTACAAACTAAGACTGTGATGCCATTAACTGCCTCTAGCCTGCCATCATTTTACCTTACCCCTCTCGTTCTGGGGCAGTGCCATATGATGTCGCTCCATTGTCACCGATCTTGTGCTCCCACGGGGGCACACAGTGCGGCAGACTCGCCATGTCCCCGATCTCGGTAAAGAGCTGATGGCATGGCTCTTTACAAATGTGATCAGCTGTGTCCAAACACAGCCGATCACATGTAAACACGGAAGTGACGTTTATTGGCTTTCCTCGCCTCACAGTGACAGAGTGGTGGGCGCGATCAGCGGCATCTCCTCACAGAGACTGTACAGGTATTTAGGGCACTAATCATCAGTGTCCTGATTATCAGTGTAGCCCCGGCAGTGTCCATCAGTGACACCAATTAGTGCTGCCTATTAGTGCCACCTTATCAGCGCACATCAGTGAAGGAGAAAAACTACTTGTTTACAAAATTTACTGACAAACTAAGAAAAACTTTTTTTTTTTTTTAATGTTTGGTATTTTTCCGTTTTTTTTTTTTAGCAAAAAATAAAAACCCATTAGTGATTACCACCAAAAGAAAGCTCTATTTGTGGGAAAAAAATTATAAGAATGTAATTTGGGTACAGTGTTGCATGACCGCGCAATTGTCATTCATAGTGCGACAGCGCTAAAAGCTAAAAATTGGCCTGGGCAGAAAGAGTCCATGGTACAGATGATCACAGGGGGAGCAGGCCGCCAGCAGCATGCTTTCCCCCTACCTGGAAGTGTCAGATCACATATTAGGTACGTGATCCGGCACTGCAGAGCCACCTTGCTGCTGTATATATAAGTTATGCAGTCGGCAAGTGGTTAACAGAGTTTGGAAAGTTTATGTATTTCATTTTAAATGTATTCAATTTATTGAAATAAATGATAAAGTGATCAATGTGCCTAGAATGTATGCGCGTTTATGCTGGTTTAACAGAGTTCAGCTCCTCTGCTGATAAACTGCTAAAAACGTCCATGTGTGCATGGACACATAGGATAAAATAGAGAGGATTTTAATGGCAGAAAAAAAATGCCCAAACTCACAAAAATGTGAGTTTAATAGCAACAGTGTGCATGAGGCCTTAGATGAGTTTCATAGGGAACACAATGTACAGGAATTCGGAAATTGGTAGTAACATAAACACGCACAGGCTCAGGTTGTACTGGATGGACTGGTGTCTTTATTCAACCTTGCTAACTATGTAACCCACAAAACCCAATGTGCACCACATGCAAATTCGGACTTGGTTCTCAAGTCAGAGATTCGACACGCCTTTCTGTGCAACTCATAATGCATATGAAGATGACTGGGTGTAGCCCTGCTGTATAATGCCCAAACCTAAGGAAAAGTGCAATAAAATAATCAAAGTGTAAATAAATACGCAAAATGTGTTGCACAAGTCAATTACCAAAAATGAATTACCCCTAATGTAATTGAATAACAAATTACCAAAAATTATAATTATATACAGTAATTATAGTGATAACTGTATATAATTACTGTATATGTTTGGTAATTTGTGATTCAATTACATTAGGGGTAATGTATTTATGGTATTTGACTTGTACACGTTTTGTGTATTTATTTACACTTAGCCTATTTTATTGCACATTTTGTGCGCTACACAGCTACACTCAGTCATCTTTATATATTTTTGGGATTTAGAAGTACATAGTAGGTGGCAGCAGCAGCAGTTGATGCATATTCCAGGTGCATTTTGCATTTTTCAATACATGTTTTTGATCCATTGAAGTCTATGAAACCAAAAACCTGCTGCTGGTCTAGCCCTTTCCATAAAATGCACATGACCCATAGGAAACCATGTTAAATGGACTGTAGTGTGTTTCTGTAAATCTAAAAATGCACTAAAGAATTAATAGGTGTGAACCAGACCTTAGAGGGTAATGGGATTACAGGCAGCCAACACCCCTAACTGGAAAAAAACTTTCCCCAATACAGCCATAAAGAATGACATAGCACAAAATGATTTGGCAAATAATGGCCGCAGCACTTTATTGGTTTTCAATTAATATTCAAAAACCATAACTATTTAGTGCCCGTTCACACTACCGCGACTTGTCAGGCGACTTAGCCGCCTGACAAGTCGCGTTCCATTCTGTACTATGGAACCGTTCTAATAGGAGCGACTCAAGTCGCTCCGACTTAGAAAAAGGTTCCTGTACTATTTTTGGGGCGACTTCAGGCGACTTGCATTGACTTCTATACAGAAGTCATTTTGCAAGTCGCCGCTGAAGTCGTGTGCAGGCCGCGTCTGTGAGTCGCGCTGCAAGTCGCGTCGCCCCTGTGTGAACGGGCACTTAGTATTTATTATTCAACCATGTATAAAGTAAATATTTAATATCTATGTAAGCTCAGTTATTAGAACTTAAAGAGGAAGTAAACCCATCAGGGTTTACTTCCCCTTTGTCTCCCTGCAAAGGTAAAGCATAATGGACTACTATGCATCGCATAGTAGTCCATTATGTGTCACTTACCTGACACAGGAGCCAGCGAAGTCACTGCTGTCCCCTGTAGTCTGGAGCCTCCATCTTCTTGGTGGATCTCGCTGCTCCGGCGCTGTGATTCGCCGGAGCAGCGATGACGTCACTCCCGCGCATGCGCACGGGAGCCGACACTCGCGGCATATCACGATCGCGATCTGCGGCTTGCCCAGTGCGCCAGAGCGGCGCTGTCTACGGCGCATGCGCCGTAACAGCGGTGGCTGTCTTCAGGTAAATATCTCCGAAACCTATACGGTTTAGGAGATATTTCTTGGACCTACAGGTAAGCCTTAATCTAGGCTTATCTGTAGGTCAAAGTGGTTTGTAAGGGTTTACAACCACTTTTAAGCCATATTGACCTAAAATAACAATAATGTCCCCCTAGTAATCTTGGGTGACCAACCACATAAAGCTCCAGCAACAAGGGTGGGAGGGAGGCTATCTCTTTTTCCAGGCTTGACCAACTGTGAAATGACTGGGAGCTCTTCCCTATTTATAGGACTCCCAGGAATTCTACAAAATTCCATTAATCCTGATTGGATAATTCTCCTCAGGATTTAAGAGACAGTAACTTTTTTTATAACTGCTAATAAAATTCATATTACATAAGCAGAGAGGGGCGGGGCTGACACAGGCCCATGTTGGTGGGCCCAAACACCTACACCCTTCCTTTACATTCTTTCCAATAACCACAAGTGTAAGGAGCGTTCCTCCCACTGACCATCACACTAATGTATCATTGTAGATATAGGAATTATCAGCAGGGAATCCCTAAGATCGGAAAGTTACTTCAAGGGTTTCTTTGTGTTAAAAGGTTCAGAAAGGCTGGGTTAGGGACATAGTGCACATGATTTTTTCGCATAATCCATATGACACACAAACTTATCTAATGAAAAAGAGCTGTATTTTATGATGCAGGCGGATAAGCTTGAGTGCTAATTTTCATACTCCCATCTTCCTAGGACTCACAGATGTAACTGTATGCAAGAACATTGCACTGTCTGTACATTGAGCAAATATTATAGTCTAGTTATTTTAGCCACATGAAAGGGTCAAAAAGAACTCCTAGTGCTGTTTGACTCTAAAATAACTGGTTAACATAACCAAGTTGGAATTTTAAAGAAGCTAACTAGGAAACTTTGTATGTCTTCATGCTCTTGACTTGGGCTGTTAGGAGAAGACAAGAGGTTGGAATTTTTGTTCTTGAACATGACCATGCCTCCTCCTCAATGTGAACCATTGATTTATATCCTGCTTTAAATCAGCTTTGTTTTTCAAAAAGTACCATATTTATCGGCGGAGAACACGCACATTTTCCCCCTTAAAATCAGGGGAAAATCATGGGTGCGTGTTATACGCCAATCCCCCGCTGATTGTGAGCGGAGGAGCGAGCGCCGCCTAAATACACATAGCCGAGTGTATTCGGCTAGGCTCGGCTCTGCTCACAGTCACACCCAGTCCCGCCCTATGATGGACATAACACAGGGACTGGGCGTGACTGTGAGAGGAACCGAGCCTAGCCGAGTACACTCGGCTATGTGTATTTCGGCGGCACTCGGCTCCACTCACAGTCACACCCAGTCCATTGGACCTGTGTTATGTCCATTATAGGGCGGGACTGCGAGAGGAGCCGAGATACACAGGACCGGCTCTGTGTATCTTGGCGGCGCCATATTTAAACTGCCGTGACACTGACAAGGCTGCAAATGACACTGAACAAGGCTGCATGAAGGCTGTATTAATGGGCATTTAAATGTATGTTTTTTTTCCTTAAAATTCCCTCCTAAACTTGGGGTGCATGTTATACGCCGGCACGTGTTATACACCAATAAATACGGTAATTTAAGTCAGATGATATTTAATGTAGAAAAATGTTTCTGTGGCTGTACTAGAAAACATTGCTTTCAAGATAATAACTGTACTTTTGTTATGCTGTGAATAATAGGTATAACCACACTGCATTCATACACCGTTAACTGTGATAATAAGATAAATGACTAAAACAAGGATCCTTCATGTTGTTTTATAGCCAAGAAAAAGAAACCCAAGCTCTTAAACAAGTTTGATAAGACAATAAAAGCTGAACTTGATGCTGCTGAAAAACTACGGAAAAAGGCAAGTTTGTATAAGTAAAACCCGCTCTTCAAATATAAGCTTGCATATTTATGTAGTCAGTGTGTACGTAACTAGGTTTTTATTCAGACAGGACACAATTGTTTTGTTCTCCCATTTGATGCACTATTATTATGCTGTTCTAACTGTTATCATACTGTAGATGTGCAGATTTCTCTGTAAAGCCGGATACACACTATACAATTTTCTGTAGATTTTTTATTTTTGATTTAACAAAACCATATAATATGAGGTCAATCCTTAAGAGTTTCAATTTGTATGCAATCAGGCAGGCCCTTGCATTACATGATTTTGGTAAATGTAAATGAAATCAGACAACAAAAGTTGTATAGTGTTTATGGGGTCTAAAGGGAGAGGGGTATGCCTATATATCAAGAATAATGTACAAGTGAATGTGAGACATCACTAAGGGAGCTAGGGAGGAGGTGGAATCCTTATGGGTAGAGCTCCAAAGGGATGAAGCTAAGGGGAAAATAATACTGGGAGTATGCTATAGGCCCCCTAACCTGAGGGAGGAAGTGGAGACAGATCTCCTATCACAATTTGGATTAGCAGCAAGGATGGGAAGTGTTATCATAATGGGGGATTTTAACTATCCAGACATAACTATGGGGACCGCGCATTCATCTAAGGCTCGCCAGTTCCTAAATGTCTTGCTGGACAATTTTATGGGTAGACGGTAGATGGTAGATGGTAGACACACCAACTAGAAATAAAGCATTACTGGACCTACGGTTTACCAACAATACAGACCTGATCACACATGTGTAAATAGGGGGCAATTTAGGTAACAGCGATCGCAGGTCAATTGGTTTCAGTATAAATCGCACAAATAGGAAACATAAATGGAATACAAAGATACTGAATTTCAAAAGAGCCAACTTCCCTAAACGACGAACCTTGCTAAAAGGCATAAATTGGGATAAAATCTTAGAAACAAAGAACACGGAGGAGATATGGGTTTGCTTTAAGAGCATATTATATAAGGACATTAGCCAATGCATCCCATTGGGTAATAAATTTAAAAGAGCGAACAAAAGTCCTGGATGGCTTAACTCCAATGTAAAAATGCATATAAAAGCAAAGGTGAAGGCCTTCAAAAAATACAAGGTTGAGGGATCATCATCAGCATTCAGACTTTATAAACAATGCAACGAGAAATGTAAGGGTTCAATAAGGATGGCTAAGATAGAACATGAAAGACACATAGTGGAGGAGAGCAAAAAAATCCCAAGAAATTCTTTAAATATGTAAACAGCAAAAAAGGAGGACGGACCATATTGGCCCCATAAAGAATGAGGAAGGAAATCTGTTTACAAAGGATGGAGAGATGGCGAAGGTATTGAATTTATTCTACTCCTCAGTCTTCACGAGGGAATCGGGGGGCTTCAGTAACCAAAACTGCAGTGTTTATCCTCACGAAACATCACAGGAAGCACCTCCATGGTTAACAGAGGACAGAATTAAAATTAGACTTCGGAAACTTAACATTAATAAATCACCGGGACCAGATGATTTGCACCCGAGGGTACTTAGGGAACTCGGTTAAGTAATTGCCAGACCATTGTTCCTAATTTTTACTGACAGTCGACTGGCTGGAATGGTACCAGCTGATTGGAGAAAAGCCAATGCAGCACCAATATTTAAAAAGGGCCCAAAATACATCCCTGGGAATTACAGACCAGTTAGCCATCATCAATAGTATGTAAATTCTTGGAGGGAATGATAAGGGACTATATAGAAGATTTTAGTAACGAGAACGGTATCAGCAGTAATCAGCATGGATTCATGAAGAATCGTTCTTGCCAAACCAATATATTAACCTTCTATGAGGAGGTGAGTTGCCATCTAGATAAAGGAAGGCCCGTAGACGTGTATCTGAATTTTCCAAAAGCATTTCACACAGTTCCCCATAAACGTTTACTGTACAAAATAAGGTCCGTTGGCATGGACCATAGGGTGAATACATGGATTGAAAACTGGCTGCAAGGGTGAGTTCAGAGGGTGGTGATAAATGGGGAGTACTCAGAATGGTCAGGGGTGGGTAGTGGGGTCCCCCAGGGTTCTGTGCTGTTTAATTTGTTCATAACCGACCTGGAGGATGGGGTAAACAGTTCAATCTCTGTATTTGCAGACGATACTAAGCTAAGCAGGGCAATAACTTCTCTGCAGAATGTGGAAACCTTGCATAAAGATCTGAACACATTAATGGGATGGGCAACTACATGACAAATGAGGTTCAATGTAGAAAAATTTTAAATAATGCATTTTGGTGGCAAAAATATGAATGCAATCTCTACACTGGGGGGGAGAACTTCTGGGGGAATCTAGGATGGAAAAGGACCTTGGAGGTCCTAGTAGATGATAAGCTCAGCAATGGCATGCAATGCCAAGCTGCTGCTAACAAAGCAAACAGAATATTGGCATGCATTAAAATCGGGATCAACTCCAGAGATAAAACAATAATTCTCCCACTCTACAAGACTCTGGTCCAGCCGTACCTAGAGTATGCTGTCCAGTTCTGGGCACCAGTCCTCAGGAAGGATGTACTGGAAATGGAGCGAGTACAAAGAAGGGCAATAAAGCTAATAAAGGGTCGGGAGGATATTAGTTATGAGGAAAGGTTGCGAGCACTGAACTTATTCTCTCTGGAGAAGAGACGCTTGAGAGGGGATATGATTTCAATATACAAATGCCATACTGGTGACCCTACAATAGGGATAAAACTTTTTCGCAGAAGGGAGTTTAACAAGACTCGTGGCCACTCATTAAAATGAGAAGAAAAGAGGTTTAACCTTAAACTACGTAGAGGGTTCCTTACTGTAAGAGCGGCAAGGATATGGAATTCCCTTCCACAGGCGGTGGTCTCAGCGGGGGGGCATTGATAGTTTCAAGAAACTATTAGATAAGCACCTGAGCGACCGCAACATACAGGGATATACAATGTAATACTGACCTATAATCACACACATAGGTTGGACTTAATGGACTTGTGTCTTTTTTCAACCTCACCTACTATGTAACTATGTAACACACGGTCTGATTTTTGTCAAAAGGTTTTTTTGTCTAGTATACTAACTATCCGCAAATTGTCATTTGACAAACACAAACGTAGTGCCATACTTTGAGAGTATAAAGAGGAAGTTCATTTCTCAAGCTCCACCCTTTGGGCCCCTTCTGCTAATTTCATGTTAGTAGAAGCTTGGTGAGTGTCGATTCACGATTTTTAGTTTGTACAAAACAAATGCCTTTTAAAATATGTTTGGCATAACTACATGCAAAGCAGCTTCATTATTATCCCATCAAAGGTGAGAATTTTGACATTTTATCAGTTGCCGCGTCCCAAATGTTAATTCTAGATTACGAACAGTAGTTTACAAGACCAAACTCTTCCCAGTCATTCCTTGATTCCAAGCATGGGTGTTTGTACTTTCCACTTTTGTGTGAGGGATTTTTATACTGATCATCCGAAAATCAGACGTTGACTTCACATCAGACAAAGGTTTTTTAGCCTGCACATCCAGCTTTTGTCTGATGTAATAGTCAAATCGTCTATCAAATGCACTGTACTAACGATCCGAAAATCGGTAGACAGCTCGTCTTCAGACTATTCCCTTCTGATTTTTGTACTGTGTGTACGGGGTGGGGGGTGAAAGATATGACAATACTCACTTCCCCCCTATACAATGTAAAGTACTCAGGGCTGGATTAACGTAGGGGCTATTGGAGCTGCAGCTCCAGGCCCCTACCTTAATATAGGCCCAGCCACCCAAAAAGGACATGGAAAGCAATGGGTCAACGGGAAGAGATCTCCCCTGACGGGCCCTGCATTCCACATGCACCGCCGGGGCAGGGTGGTGGGATTGATAATGGGCACTGCATGAGCAGTCCTAACAGAAGCCTGGGGCAAGCCAATGCAGGGCTCTTAGAGCCCTTTCACACCGAAGGCGTTTTGCAGGTGCTATATCGTTAGAAATAGCACCTGCAATCCGCCCTCAAACTGCTGCACCATTCATTCCAGTGTGAAAGCCCCGAGGGCTTTCACACTGGAGTGGTGCGCTGGCAGGACGTCAGCAAAAGTCCTGCCAACAGCTTCTTTGGAGCTTCTTTGGAGCGGTGAAGGAGCGGTGTGTTTACCGCTCCTCCACTGCTGCTCCCCATTGAAATGGGACAGCGCTGCAATACCACCGGCAAAGCGCCCGGCTAGTGGCCGAAATGTGCTGCAAATCCGACGGTAAAACGCCGCTATGGGCGCGGCAGTGTGAAGGGGTCTTATAGAAGTCTGGGGCTTCCATAGTGTTAGGCCAGCGCCGCTGCACTCTTTCAGCTCAGAATGCACGCCGATGCACGGCCCTTACAGAAACTTGGCAAATCAAATGCCAGGCTTCCCTAGTGTTATGCCTGTGCAGCTGCGCTACTTTTGAGTTTGGGCGCACGACAGAACAGGCTCTTGGAAAGCAGAAGGGTGCCCAGTAAAAGGCCCACCAAAATCCTCAGCACCAAGCACATGGTGCTCTTAATCCGGCCCTGAAAGTGCTGCGTAAACTGTTGGCGCTATATAAATTGTGTATAATAATAATATTTTTCAGTCTGTTATAATCATTGTATTATATAAGACCCCATCCAGCAAAAAGAGTACAATGGTTTTTGGTCTGGGATTATATTATCACGAACATGTAATAGTTTACGTTTTTTGCAGTTGTATTCAATATGTGCAAAGAGAGATTACAAAAATACTTATAACATTTAATAAACGTAATGACAGATACAGATAATAACATTAGAAAATGTAACAAGAATACATAACTAACGATTTTCACCACGGAGTCCCCACCCGCTTTAGCAGCATGGCCAGATGATCATAGACACATGCGTGATAGCAAGCTCTTAAAATGAGACTGAATTTTCCAAGTTATAGCTGTTGTATATACACGCACCAACCACTTTATTAGGTACACCTGTTCAATTGCTTGGTAACACAAATTGCTAATCAGCCAATCACATGGCAGAAACTCAAGGCATTTAGGCATCTAGACATGGTGAAGACTACTTGCTGAAGTTCAAACCAAGCATCAGAATAGGTAAGAAAGGGTATTTAAGTAACTGTGAGCGTGGCGCGGTTGTTGGTGCCAGACAGGCTGGCCTGAGTACTGGGATTTTCACACACAACCATCTCTTGGGTTTACATAAAATGGTCTGAAAAAGAGAAAATATCCAATGAGAGGCAGTTGTGTCGACTTGATGTCAGAGGAGAAAGAAAGAGCAGACTGGTTTGAGTTGATAGAAAGGCATTAGTAACTCAAATAACCAACAATGGTATGCAGAATACCATCTCTGAATGCACAACACATCAAACCTTGAAGCAGATGGGCTACAGCAGCAGAAGACAACACCGGGTGCCACTCCTGTCAACAAAGAACAGGAAACTGAGGCTACAATTCACACAAGCTCATTAAAATTGGGTAATAGAAGATTGGGAAAATGTTGCCTGGTCTGATGAGTCTCAATTTCAGCTGTAACATTCAGATGTTAGGGTCAGAATTTGGCGTAAACAACATGAAATCATGGATCCATCCTGCTTTGAATCAACAGTTCAGGTTGGTGGTGTAATGATGTGGGGGATATTTTCTTGGCATACTTTGGGCCACTTGGTACCAACTGAGCATTGTTTAAACACCACAGCCTTCCTGAGTATTGTCGCTGACCATGTCCATCCCTTTATGACTACAGTGTCCCCATCTTCTGATCGCTACTTCCAGCAGGATAATACACCATGTCACAAAGCTCAAATCATCTCACCACTGGTTTCTTGAACATGACAATGAGATCACTGTACTCCAATGGCCTCCACAATCAGCAGATCTACATCCAGTAGAGCACCTTTGGGATGTGGTCGAACAGGAGAGTCACTTAATGGATGTGCAGCCGGAAAATCTACAGCAACTGCGTGATGCTATCATGACCCGAATCTCTGAGGAATGTTTCCAACACCTTGTTGAATTTACACCAAGAAGAATTAAAGTTCTGGAAGTGCCCTAAACTGACTCGTTATTGGACCGCGATTTTGGAGACTATTCATCAGGTGTTCAGAATCATGCTTCCCACAAGCCCGGTAATCTGCCTGCTGGGGGCCCTGGACGAGGAGTCCCTTACCCCAGCCGTCCACACGGCAATTCTTAGGTTGCTTTATGTAGCTCATAAACTGATAGCCCAGACGTGGATCACGCCCAGGGTACCCAGCAGGCAACAGTGGATTGATCAGGTTAATAGGATGCTGATACGTGAGAGGCTGGCATACCAACATAGGAACACCCCCCAAAAGTTTTATAATATGTGGCAGGACTGGCTGGACATACCAGGCCTGGCACCGCACCAGTTGATTCAAAATAGGTTGCTGCAGGGCTAATCTGACCTCGACATCTGCCATGGGTTCTAACTTACCTGTTTAGAATGTTTGTATACAACTGTTAAAGCATGCTATCGAATGCTGATGGCTGTGGGTATTATGTACGGTATTACTTCCATGTATCCTATCTCTCAGGGATCTCTGACTATCTCTCCCTCCCCCTAGTCTATTCTGCTTTCTTTTTTCTTTTACTCTTTTATTTTGTTTCTTTTGAATAGAAAATGGAAAATTTGAGTACTGTGACTGCACGGAAGATTTCTCCTTCTTCCTCCTTGCTTATTATGTTGATGTCATGTTTGCTGACACCCTGTCTATTTTGTCTGTATAACAAAGCTCCGGTCTCCCTTACTCTTATTTACTGTACCTTTTGATTTGATACTCAGGGAAGATTATGATTGTTAATCTGTTTTCATACTTTGTTTGTTGCTATTGTGTAAGGCCATTGACATGGATGTCTTGTACCATTATATTTTCTAATAAAAACTTTTTCTGATAAAAAAAAGAAGAATTAAAGTGGTTAAAAACCCCTCACATACACCCAGTGAAATGAACGGCCTCAGATGATGCACAGAGATTAAACAAATCTCCCTACATAAGTTTTACATGTATATCTGCTATCTTTCCCTTTCTACACCCTTTAGAAAGTGCTAAAAATCTTTCTTCCTCATTCAGCAGTGGGTGTGGAGTCTGGGCTTACACTGTGTGAGAGATGATTGCAGGAAGGACACACCCCCCCACGCCACATAGGCAGAGGAATGAAGGAACATGCAGAGCTGTTTTCTAAATAGACAAGCTCTCTGCTTCTCTACCTCTAAGCACCCTCCCAGACAAATTTTCAGTTGTAGTTATCTTGTGTGTCGGAGAACTTGTCAGAAGGAACTCTGTGAGTAACAGAGGAATGGGGCAGCAGAAAGACACAGCACTTAGAGCTTTGGCGAGAGATAAGTAAACACTACAGATATATGTGCTTAGGTCAAATTTCATGAATGGGGTTTAGAACCACTTTAACCACTTACGGCCCGCTGCACGCCGATATTCATCTTAACTTTGAAGAGGAATATCGTTGTTATGGCAGCAGCTAGCTGCCATAACCCCTGTATCCTCCTCTTTGGTCGGCGGTCCGCTTTCCGATAAGAGTGGTCTCTGCGGTTGATTCTCCACAAGATCACTTTTATCGGGTGCAGGAGATGGGCCCCCCCCCCCTCCCGCCGGCTGCCCCGGGTGGCCTCCGCTTACTGGCTCTGTCTGCAGTGGCGGAGGCGATAGGATGTTTTCCCTTGCTGAGTATGGAGATGAGTGAGGGGAAAATGGCCCCCACCCATCTCCATAACATTGCAGGGCGGAAGTGACGTCAAAATGTCCCTTCCGCCCATAGCTCTCAAAGGGAGATTTCATTTTTTTTTTTATTGCATTTTAGTGTAAATATGAGATCTGAGGTCTTTTTGACCCCAGATGTCATATTTAAGAGGTCCTGAAATGCTTTCTTTCTATTACAAGGGATGTTTACATTCCTTGTAATGGGAATAAAAGTGACACAATTTTTTTTATTTTTTTTAACCACTTGCTTACTGGGCACTTAAACCCCCCTCAGTCCCAGACCAATTTTCAGCTTTCAGCGCTGATGCACTTTGAATGACAATTGCGCGGGCATACAACACTGTACCCAAATGAAATTTTTATCATTTTTTTCCCACAAATAGAGCTTTCTTTTGGTGGTATTTAGTTACAGCTCGGAGTTTTATTTTTTGCTAAACAAACAAAAAAAGATGCAAAAAAAATAAATAAATAAATCATGTTTTAATAGTTTGTTATAAAATTTTGCAAACGGGTCATTTTTCTCCTTCATTGAAGTGCGCTGATTAGGCGGCACTGATGGCTGCATTGGTGGGCACTGGTGGGCTGCATTGGTGGGCACTGATGGGCTGCATTGGTGGGCACTGATAGGCTGCACTGGTGGGCACTGATAGGCATAGTTAAGGCGGCACTAATAGGCACAGATAAGGCGGCACCGATGGGCACAGATAAGGCGGCACTGATGGGCAAAGATGGGCACAGATAAGATGGCATGGATGGGTGGCACGGATAAGTGGCATGGATGGGTGGCACGGATGGGCACTGATAGGTACCACTGATAGATGGGACTGATGGGCACTGATAGGTGGCACTGATAGGTGGCTCTGATAGGTGGCACTGCTGGGCACTGATGGGCGGCACTGCTGGGCACTGATGGGCGGCACTGATGGGCGGCACTGGGTCGCAGCACCTTTGAGGCAGATTGTGGGCACTGTGGGTGGCACTGCTGGATGGCACTGTGGGTGGCATTGTGGGTGGCACTGTAGGTGGCACTGTGGGCACTATGGGCACTGATGGGGGCACTGATGGGGGGCACTTACTTTTATTCAGGATGGCACGGCGGTGGGCAGGTGGGCACTGGCAGGGGGCAGGTGGTCAGCTGTATTGCTGGCCGTGATCGGGACTGATGTCCCGATCACGGCCGCCGGTGATCGGCTTTTTTTTTCTCTCCTCGCGCTGTCAGCGCGAGGAGGAATAATAGCCGATTACCGGCTCCGTTCTATCACATGATCAGCTGTCATTGGCTGACAGCTGATCACGTGATAAGGGGTCGGGATCGACCCCTTGCACGGATCGGTGATCAGGCGAGTCTCACGGACTCGCCGATCACAGAGCGCGCCGCGCGCGCCCCTCAGGGGGCGCGCAGGCCGCTCGTATCCGGGACGACGTCAATAGACGTAGTCCCGGAAATGTGGGTCCGCGCTGTTGCCGTCATTTGGCAATAGCGCGGATCCCAAGTGGTTAAAGAACAGTGTAAAAATAAAAGGTAAAATAGATGAGAATTTTTTTTTTATTATTAAACGCGCCCTGTCCCGCCAAGCTCGCATGCAGAAGCGAATGTATACGTGAGCAGCACCCACATATGAAACTGGTGTTCAAACCACACATGTGAGGTATCACCACAATCGGTAGAGCAAGAGCACAAGACCTCCTCTCTAACTCAAAACATGCAATTTGTAGTATTTTTTAAACGTCACCTATTGGGATTTTTAAGGGTAAAAGTTTGTCGCAATTCCCGAGCGGGTGCAATTTTGAAGCTTGACATGTTGGGTATCAATTTATCAAAAAAAAATTGGGCTGTATTTCTGTTATCATGCAAACCTGGCCTGTTAGCGGGCCCTGAGGATAGGGTTGATGACCACTGCTCTAGGGTGTTAGAAAAATTATGTATAATGTCTGGGGGTTCTAAGTAATTTTCAAGCAAACAAAAAAAAAAAAAAACAGTTTTTAACTTGTAAACAACAAATCTCAAAAAAGCCCCTTTCACACATGCGGACGATATGTCCGTATTTCATCCATCCGTTTGCGGATGAAATACGGACATACATTCATCCCTATGGGATAGCGGGTGTCTGCGGATGAGCATCCGCAGACACCCGATTTCGTCCGCCTCCGCAACAGTCTGATTCTGCAGACAGAGGAAAATCCTATTTTTCTGTCCGTCTGCAGAGCGGATCGGACGAACACGGACAGACGGTCCGTGCTCGTCCGATCCCCATAGAGGAGAGCGGAGAGCTGACAGGGCGGTCCCCGCACAGTGTGCGGAGACCGCCCTGTCCGCAGCCGGCTCAGCGGGGACAACGGAGCGATCCCCGCTGAGCGAGCGGATCATCACGGGGCGGATCATCACTGATCCGCCCCGTGTGAAAGAGGCCAAAGAGGCTCGATCCTTAAGGCAGTTCTAAAGGCAAAAAGGTGTCCAACCCGGTACTAGCAAGGTGTACCTAATAAAGTGGCCGGTACATATACATGTCAAGTTGGTAGAATTTAACCAATCATTAAAGTGGTGTTGCCACCAAAAATATAACCTAACTCGTATGTGCATCAAATGGTCTTCTTAAAATTAATTGGATAATAAAAAAATTTTTACTTGCCTATTTCTTGCGGTTGCTAGGTGGTCCCACGAAATCTGCCTCTTCCATTGCCCGGGCTAAGAACGTCACTTCCCTCGGCAGCCCGGCTCGCTGAGGCTCCTGGGAGAAGTATGACACCATTTCCCAGGATGCCTTGGGCATCACCGAGGGCTACAATCGCGTTATTTCGAGACCGGAAGTGACGCAATTGCATGTGTAATTTGGCGCGGGACTTCCGTCGACAACAACCGTTGTCATGGCAACCGGAGCAGAAGACGGCGCTCGATATAGCGCTTACTGCGCATGCGCGAGATTTAATCGAACGGGCGGTGCATGCTGGTCTTTTATCAGCGCACTCTCCCGGAAGAGGATGCCTGTGGGCTTCACATGCCCACAGGCAAAATGACAACCGTCAGGAGACGGTTTTATAAAATCGTTTTGAATAACAAAACAACATGCTGCTGGATGTACAAAAGGAAAAAGTAAGTGTTAGATTTCATTTTAATAAGGATTGCCGGTATGCCAAAAAAAAAAAAAAGGATCAAGACAGTGGAATCCCACTTTAACAACATTACCTTGTAAGGAAGAGAGCACATTCCTGACATTCCTTTAGTATGAAATCAGCTAAAGTGATCATCCTTGTATGGCCCCTTAACCAGGTTTAGAATTCATCATTAGATATTGTGAGCCAATAATAATAAGGAAATATAAAATATGCAATTTCCCTATCAGGACTTTAATGAAAATGGTTGGTTCTAATAGTGAACCATCATATTCCATGCTTGGATAGCAACAATGCTTTTCATCAGTAGGTGCTTCTGCATATGAAATCTGTAATTGCAGCTCCCACATCCAATAAATCCTATGAGCTATAGGGGAGACCTTGTTGCTACACCGGGAAATCACCAACAAAGACCTTGGTTTTCCTGTAAAATCCTTTTAACGTGTACAAATGCTGACTGATGCGGCACATGGTAAAATACATCAAAGTGGGTGATTTATGACAGTGTGCCATTGTAATACATTGAGGTAAACAAAGGCATTATGTGAGGCTCTCTCTTTTGGGACCTAGGATTAAGTGATCACTTTACATCACACACAGCGTAATCCCATTTTCCATATCTCCAAGTCATAACCAGCAGACATAAATGAAAATAAAGCGGCATTATTTTTCCCTTCATGCCAGGCTTTGCTCCAGGCTGAATTGAGCTGCAGTATATCAGCTGGAAGTGTCATCCTCACTGCAACAGCTGCGCCAGTTAATAACACAACCGTGCACAAGTTATCTTGTCATAGTTATTTCCCATTCCTGCAATGTTCATTTCCCTATGTAAGTGACAAATGTGTTTCCACCACCTTGCAGTACAGATTACTAGATGTAGTTTAAAGAAAAAAAACAACTTCTGTGTTGTTAAAAGCATTCACAAGCCAGCAATTTTATACAAATTGTAGATGATGATCTGACTAGCTATTTCATACTGATTGTAGATAATGATCAGTACAATGCTGTATATATACATTAGCCCTGATATGAGCAAAATGCAGCTCCAATCTTTCTCAAGGTTTGTGTCCGTTTACTGACCGCTATCATACACCACTTTGACACCATTATCCTGCACATTACAGTATGCTGTAAAGCAGACTATTTGGCGGTAGTATTGAATGTAAATAAACAAAGCATGAGAAGTATTAGGCCCCTTTCACGCGGGACGGATCCGTAATGATCCACCCCGTGATGATCCTCTTGCTCAGCGGGGATCGCTCTGTTTATCCCTGCTGAGCCAGCGGATGACAGGGCGGTCCCTGCACACTGTGCAGAGACTGCCCTGTCAGCTCTCTGCTCTCCTCTATGGGGGATCGGATGAACACGGACCAGCTGTCCGTGTTCATCCGATCCGCTCTGCAGACGCACAGAAAAAATAGGATTTTCCTCCGTCTGCAGAATCAGACCATAGTGGAGACGGACGATACCGGGTGTCTGCGGATGTTCATCCACAGACACCCGCTATCCCATAGGAATGCCTGTATGTCCGTATTTCATCTGCAATCGGATGGATGAAATACGGACATACTGTCCGCGTGTGTGAAAGGGGCCTAAATCTTGACTTCAGTGTTACAATGTGTGTTAAAATATCAAGCTTTTTCCATAAAATGGACCCCTTCCCACCGACCACTTCCCGGCCCTTTAAGGGTTCAAAAATCCAGAAGGCAGATGCAGGCATGTGGGTCATGTGACTGCTGTGATTGACTGTAACAGCAGTCACGTGATTGGAAAGCTCCCAGTCGGTGCTATGCATTGGGAGTGTTCCAGTACATGCCAGATACCATGCTGGGGGCACGCTCTCAGCAGAGCATGTAGTTTTAACAGGGCACCATATATGTGGCCAGTTGGCGTTAAGGTGCACTCATCGAGCGGTCGCATATATGTGTGCTGTTGGCATCTAGGGATTGAAGCTGAATTCCATTTATGATCTGTATTGCATAGCTACATTGGTGCAGCTTAAGTTTTTCGCCTTTTTTAGAAAAAATTAAAAGGCAAACTAATGCCCTATACAGGGGTGCTCAACTCATGGCCCACGGCCCACGTGGTCCTCGTGGCATCTGATGCGACCCTCAACCTCAAACCAGGGAATCACTTGCCCATGCTCTGGGATTTGCTGATCAGCAAGCCTAGACCGAGATCAAAGAATTTCCAACCCGCCATCCTAGAGCATCAGGCCTGATTCACACTTGTACAGGTTGCAGTTTGCATATTGCAGGTGCATTTTGCATTTTGTGTTTTTTCAATACACATCTTTAAACCATTGAAGTCTATGGAGACAAAAAACTGAAAAAAAATGTGGCCCTTTCCATAAAATGCTCAGAATTGAACTACATCCATAGGAAATTATGTTAAATGGACTGTAGTGTGTTTCTGCAAAACACAGGTGTGAACCAAACCTTAAGCCTCGTACACACGTTTGGATTTTCTGCAGACAAAACGCCAAACTTTTGTCTGAAGGAACTTGTCTTGCATACAAATGGTACACAATTGTCGGCCAACAAACACGAACGTAGTGGCGTACTATGTGAAATTTCAGCTCTTGAGTGCCACTTCTGAGTGCAACTTCTGCTAATGGCGTGTGGTGAGCATTGATTCCGAGCATGCGTGTTTGTACTTTGGACTTTTGTGTGCTGGACTTGTGTACACACTCTGTAGTGCCGGCTCTTGTCCCATTAGGAGTGATACCAAGTGCACTTCATCTGGGACCTTTCTAGCAGCCTGGAGATCAAGGCTAACATAAGGTAGATGGAAGAGGAAAAGGTCAGTGTATTAAACACAGTTTGGATAATTGGAGTAAATATTCACCCAAATCATGGAATTGAGATTATCAACTCCTTTAGTAAACCTGCCTCTTATGCCCCGTACACACACGAGCGGATTTTCCGTCAGAAAAATCTTGGATGGTTTTTCCGACGGAATTACACTCAAGCTTGGCTTACCTACACACGGTCACACAAAAGTTCTCTGAACTTTCAACCATCAAGAACGCGGTGACATACAACACTACGACGAGCCCAGAAAATTAAGTTCAATGCTTCCAAGCATGCGTCAAATTGTTTCTAAGCATGCGTAGGAATTTTGCACGTCGGAATTTGTATAGACGATCGGACTTTCCAATCGGAACTTTTTCCGACCGAAAAATTGAGAACCTGCTCTCAATCTTTTTCTGACCGAAATTCCACCAGGAAAAGTTTGATGGAGCATACACACAGTCGCATTCCAAAAGCTCACATCTGACTTTTTCTAGCAGAATTTCCCATCGTGTGTACGGGGCATAAGTGTCTTTTTCTCTGGACCTTCAATTACTGGGCACTGTGCTTTTGACAAGATCTACTAGATCATTATTGAAGGATGTACACACATTCCTCAAGAAAGTGTTTGTGAGGTGCTGGACTCTGATCTTTCATCCACCAGTCAGGGAGCGTTAGTTGGGCTTGATGATTGAACCTTGGTAGCTCTAACACGGGGGGTGGGGGGGGGCCTTATGAAAGGTCACTAGACTTCACTGAAGTCCAAATTATATTGACAAAAAGAATCCCAGACAGCCATCTTAGAGTCCATAATTTATTGTTAGTAAAATCGAGACAACAGCAAGAATAAAAAGTAGTCAACTCATTTGGGGGCCTTATCAAGGCTGAGAAATGACAAAGCTTCCTAAATGACTCTATATATAGAAAAAAACTCTGGGAAAGTGTTCTATATCAGGGAAAGAGCATTAATAGTGGGTCTGCTACAAATACTCAAGTATTCACAAGTATACACAAGTATTTCTAACATACATGCATTGTGACTATTGGGCTAAGCTCACACGTTCACCAAAGCAGGTGTTTAGTCTGAGTTTTTGAAGCCTCATAAACTCAATCCAACACTGTGTTAATTATGTGCATTGCAGTGGACAGTGATGTTCATATGGTCTTGTTTTTATCAATTTGCATTGTTTTGTGTCAAAATGTATCTGACATATAGCATTCGGATGGCTTTACCAATCTCTAAATGCCTCCATTCATGTCAAAGTAAAAGCACTACAAAAGTGCCACAAACACCTCACAAATGCCCCTATGACATTTACATCACATTTGAGATGCATTTAGAAAGTGCCACTAGCCAAGATGATAGTACAAGTATCTATACAATAGAAAACTAACACAGAGGAGGCATCTGGCAAACCATGTGCAAATCACTTCATTATCCCATCTTAACATGATAGGCATCCATGGTATCTAAAATGTCAAACCATGTCTAAAAGAGCCCTTAGCCACTTCAGCCCTGGACTGATTTACCCACTTCCTGACCAGGCCGTTTTTTGCAATATGGCACTGCGTTACTTTGGCTAACAATTGCGCGCTGTGTCGCTGTACCCAAATTAAATTGATGTCCTTTTTTTCCCACAAATAGAGACTTCTTTTTGGGGTATTTGATCACCTCTGCGTTTTTATTTTTTTGCGCTATAAACAAAAAATAAAGACTGACAATTTTGAAAAAAGAAACAATATTTTTTATTTTGTGCTATAAAACATACCCAATAAAATTTCTTTTTACATTTTCTTCATCAATTTAGGCCAATTTGTATTCTGCTACATATTTTCGGTAAAAAAAAAACCCAATAGGAGTATATTGATTGGTTTGCGCAAAAGTTATAGCCTCTACAAAATAGGGGATAGATTTATGGCATTTTTATTAATTATTTTTTACTAGTAATTGAGGTGATCTATGATTTTTTTTTTTTTTTTTTTTTAGAGGGACTATGACATTGCAGCGGACAGATCAGGCAGATATTATTACAGCAATCAGTGCTAAAAATATGCACTGACATTTTACTAATGTTCCATTTATCATTAGGTTTTTATTGTTGATTGTGTCTGCACTGGGATGATTCACCCTCTGTGTTTGTCATGGTAATCATTGTTGCCAAGGCAGAAAGTGATGAAAAAAATCCAAAATGTTATTGTTGTCACCAGAACAGGAGACAAGGGGAAATCTCAAGTGGGGACAACTGTTTACTATCTCAGAAGGGAATTTACTCTCACTTCCTGTTGTGACTCTAGGCCAGTAAGTGATGGGAAATCTCTCAAACTGGAACACAGACAAGAAAACAAAGGTTATCCAGGTATACAGCGGGTAAAATAAGTATTGAACACATTACCATTTCCCTAGGTAAATATATTTTTAAAGGTGCTATTGACATTACATTTTCACACATGTCGGTAACAACCCAAGCGATTCATACATACAAGAAACCAGTACAAATAAGTTCAGAAACTAAGTTTTATGTATTACAATGGAATGACACAGGGAAAAGGTATTGAACACATGAAGAAAGGGAGGTGCAAAAAAAGGCATGGAAAGCAAAGACACCAGCTGAAATCTATCAGTAATTTGAAAGCAATCCTTCCCCTTGTCAGTGCAAATTAATATCAGCTGGTTCAGCTCAACTGATGGCCTATAAAAAGAAACATCTCATGAATGGGTAAAAGCAAATGGCTCTCTCAAGACTGTTATAAAATATACTGATGGCGTTGGTTACAGAAGCATTTCTAAACCTCTGAATGTTCCAGTGTGCACTGTTGGGGTTATAATCCGGAAGTGAAAATAACATAATTTCACCATAAACCAGCCACAACCTGGTTCTCCTCGCAAGATTTCTCCCAGGAGTGAAAATAATTATCAGAAGAGTTGTGCAAAAGCCAAGGAACACTTGTGGAGAGTTTCAGAAAGACCTGGATTTAGCAGGTACAATTGTTTAAAAGAAAACAATAAGTAATGCATTCAACTGTCATGGCCTGTATCACCACTTAAGACGCCATTGCTGAAGAATTAGCATGTTGAATCTTGTTTAAAGTTTGCTGCACAACATTTAGAAAAGCCTGTGAAATACCGGGCGAATATAGTCTGGTCAAATGAGACCAAAATATAACTCTTTGGATGCCGTATTACACACCATCATTGGATGTCAAATGGCACTGCACATCACCCCAAAAACGCCCCCATACCAACAGTGAAGTTGGAGGTGGGGACATCATGGTGTGGGGCTGTTTTTCAGCATACGGTACTGGCAAACTGTATTTCATTAACCACTTGCTTACTGGGCACTTAAACACCTTCCTGCCCAGACCAATTTTCAGCTTTCGGTGCTCTCACAATTTGAATGACAATTACTCAGTCATGCAACACTGTACCCAAATGAATTTTGTGTCCTTTTTTTCCCACAAATAGAGCTTTCTTTTGGTGGTATTTGATCACCTCTGGGGTTTTTATTTTTTGCGCTATAAATGAAAAAAGACCGAAAATTTTGAAAAAAAACGCATATTTCTTTGTTTCTGTGACAGAATTATGCAAATTATTAATTTTTCTTCATAAATTTTGGTCACAATTTATACTGCTACATGTCTTTGGTAAAAATAACCCAAATTAGTGGATATTATTTGGTCTTTGTGAAAGTTAGAGAGTCTACAAGCTGTGGTGCGAATCGCACAAAATTGATCACATCTGATGTACTGGTGGCCTATCTCGCTTCTTGTGACCCGAACAAGTCAGGAAAGTACAAATACCCCCCAAATGACCCCTTTTTGGAAAGTAGACATTCCAAGGTATTTAGTAAGAGGTATAGTGAGCTTTTTGATGTTGTCATTTTTTTCCCACAATTCTTTGCAAAATTAAGATTTTTCATTTTTTTTTTTTTTCTCCACAAAATTGTCATTGTAATAGGTTATTTCTCTCACGTGGCATGTGTATACCACAAATGACACCCCCCAAAAAATTCTGCTACTCCTCCTGAGTATTACAATACCACATGTGTGGGACTTTTTCACAGCCTGGCCACATAGAGAGGCCCAACATGCAGGTAGCGCCATCATGTGTTCTAGGAACATAAGTTACACATCTAACTTGTTGACTATTTATTACACTTTTGAAGCACCAGGACAATGACACGTGACACTGATGACAGATGGCACTGATACGTGGCAATGATGACAGGTGGCACTGATGACAGATGGCACTAATATGTGGCACTGATGACAGATGGCACTAATATGTGGCACTGATGACGCGTGGCACTTATACGTGGCACTGATGACACGTGGCACTAATACGTGGCACTGATGACACGTGGCACTGAAACGTGGCACCGATGACAGATGGCACTAATACGTGGCACTAATATGTGCCACCGATGACAGATGGCACTAATACATGGCACCGATGACGCGTGACACTGATGACAGATGGCACTGATAAGTGGCATTGATGACACGTGACACTGACAACAGATGGCACGTGACACTGACAGGTGGCACTGATGACAAATGGCACTGATACGTGGCACTGATGACAGATGGCACTATGTGGCACTGATGACACGTGGCACTGACGGCAGGTGGCACTGACGGCAGGTGGCACTGGGGGCAGGTGGCACTGGGGGCAGGTGGCACTGGGGGCAGGTGGCACTGGGGTGGATGGCACTGGGGGCAGGTAGCACTGGGGTGGATGGCACTGGGGGCAGGTAGCACTGGGGTGGATGGCACTGGGGGCAGGTAGCACTGGGGTGGATGGCACTAGGGGCAGGTAGCACTGGGGTGGATGGCACTAGGGGCAGGTAGCACTGGGGTGGATGGCACTGGGGGCAGGTAGCACTGGGGTGGATGGCACTGGGGGCAGGTAGCACTGGGGTGGATGGCACTGGGGCAGATAGCACTGCTGGGGGCGGATGGCACTGCTGGGGGCGGATGGCACTGCTGGGGGCGGATGGCACTTTTTATTTCATTTTTTTAATTTTTTTTTCTTTCCAGAATCAGAACGGCTGCCGCTGCAGCCGTTCATCTCTCCCCTCTCGCACTGTCTGTGCGAGGAAGGAGAGCGGCGCTGCGAGATGATCTCATATGTTTACATATGAGATCATCTCCCATTGGACACGCCGATCACGCTGTAAACGGCCGCTGTGATTGGCCGTTTACAGCGATCTGTGTTTGCCTGTCCCCGGGGGACACGGCGAACACAGAACTTCCGCGATGCGCGCCCGCGGCGGCGCGCATTGCGGAAGTAAACATCAGGCCGTCCAGGGACGACCGCCCGAACGAACGCGCCTGCTCTACGGCCGTAATTCGGCTATAGGGCGGGCGCGAGGAGGTTAAAGAAAGGATAAATTGAAAAATGTACCAAGACATGTACCAAAAATCTGCTGCTATCTACCAGGATCATGAAAATGAAACAAGGGTGGACATTTCAGCATGACAATGATCACAAACACAAAGCCAAGGAAACTCTCAATTGGTTTCAAAGAAAGGGGAAAAAAAAGCTGCTAGAAAGGCCCAGCTAATCACATGACTTGAATCCAATAGAAAATCTGTGGAAAGAACTAAAGATCAGAGTTCATAGAAGAGGCTCATAGAACCTTCAATATTTGAAGACTGTGTGGAAGAATGATCATACCTAAATCACACCTGAGCAATCAATGCATGCGACTAGTTTCCCCATACAGGAGGCATCTTGAAGCTTTCATTACCAACAAAGGATTTTGTAACAAGTCTTAAATAACTTTCAGTTAGGGTATTCAATACTTTTTCCCTGTGTCATTCCATTTAATTACACATAACTTAATTTCTGAATTTATTTGTTTTGGTTTCTTTGTATGTATGGATTGCATGAGTTGTTACCAACATATGGTAAAAAAAATCATGTCAATAGCACCTTTAGAAATATGTTTACCTAGAAAAATGTTGACGTGTTCAATACTTATTTTACCCACTGTATGTGGTATTTAGTTATGGTACACATTATATACATTTTTAATCACAAACAATGATGATATTGTTCTTTTACCTAAAAGTAAATTATATTTTAGGATAAATGTCCAATTCATAGTCCTATGTACCCTTCCCTCTGTCTTTGTGATTGTCTGGAATGAATTTGTTATATAATCTTTATAAATAGACCTTTTTATGGTTTTATGGGGTTGAGTTACATGCTAAAGACAACATGTTGTGAGAAAAAAATTGCCTGACCACCTCTATCGGCACACAAATGGCCCCTCCCAGTACACCAGGTCTGTTTTCCTCTATAGTGTACGATTGCCAGAGTCCTGCCCAATCTGGTGCACAAATTCGAACCTGGCATCCTGGCCTTACTTTTAGACATCTAGGCAGCTGAAGAGGAAAACTGAGTGGGCATGCAGAAATTTCCTGCTATGTGCTGATATCAATGGTTTGAGTATCATTTAAATCAGTAAATTCTCATGTTGTGTCAAATCTCTTGTATTCTCTGTTCTGTAGATTGCATTTCCATGCTTCCTGGTTCAAATCCAGGCCTGTAAAGTCATTGCACTATTTATAGCCTGTTTAGATCATATTTTTATTATTGCCTACCAGCGCGCGTTTCTGCAGTGACACCTGGGATGGCGGTTGATAAAAATTCAAGGTCACATGGCTAACCCACTTCTAGTGATGTGGAATAATTTGATTTGTACTCACATGGAAGACTTTAAGTGAATTTTACATTAGGTTCTTTCTATATTTAGCAGAAGCAGTAGAGCGAGTTTATAATGCACAGAGGTTTATCACGAATGTCCACCTGTGCTCCTGTCATTTTAGTCATCTTTATTCTGAACACAGCTCCCCAACCTCTGCCCACTTATTTACCGCTCTAATGCTTTATCCGCGTGCATTGCTAGTGGGATTACTTGATTTGTTTCTTTGTGTGTTGTAAATTGAACATAGCCAGTAATTATTGCCTTATTTATGATTTACAGGGAAAACTGGAGGAGGCTTTAAAGGCTTTTGAAACCCTGGTAGAGAACTATCCACAGAGTCCAAGAGCCAGATATGGCAAAGCTCAGGTATGTTATCTTCCAAAGGAAAAAAAAGGAGGCTGCAGTACTTTCATTAATGCATCAAAAATATGTGAAGATCAGTCATTTAGTCAAAAAGCCAGTAGGAATTGAAAAGGTGGACAATTATTGTAGGTCTTTTCCATTATTCTCCTATACCGTAATTAATGTCAGCCATGTAAAGACTGCTTTTCTATTGTGAGGAGACCAATCTGAGTTAAAAGCTAGTGATGTGTACTACAGAGGTTAAAGAGACTCATGCTGGGACTTTGGCTTGCTCTTTGTGTTGCTAGCCCAGAACAAATATAAAAATAAGGAATTATGAAACTCCTATACAGTGTGCTTGTTCTGAGTCTGTGACTGAAATGTACTGTCAAGTACATCCAGGCATCTTCTTTAGGGGAGGCAAGCAATAACAACCCCTGTGCTTCCCTCATTAAAGAGTTAAAGCTGTAGTTAACTCCTGAAATGGATATTTTTATAGATAGGCAACTCCTATCCTCATATTGATTAGTAGTTCCAAATTAATAATAACTACTGCATAGGGGGAACAGACACAAAAGATACGCTCAGCATCTTTCCAAATAACCGTTCTCCTTTATTATGACGCATGTGAAGGTTTTTATACACATGATTACGTAGGTATCACATTAATATTACAATTGTACGTTTATGGTAACAAGGGGCGTTACATAGGCAGGCTAATTCTAATCAGGACTCGAAAGAATGCAAAACATGTACTGAAAACATTATTAGTGCCGTGTGCAAAGTGAGGGCATTGTGCAATATATATAAAATAGAATACAATTATATACAGTACCTACAAATTTCCATTACACTCTGCTATATCATTTTATTTTTAGGGGCCCCCAGGTGGGTTATGCCATAATGTACTACTATGCACAGCATAGTAGTACATTATGGCAGACTTACCTGTCAAACGGTACCCTCTAGCAGTGTGATCCGGTGGGCCTCAGCGCATCCATCTTCACCCTCGGTCTTCCTTTCCGGGTTCGGTGCCTTTGGCTGTTTGATGGGCCAGGCCGCGATGACGTCACATCGCCACGGCCCAGATGGGGCAGTAAATGTTCGCTGAGATGCACATGCATGGCTCAGTGTGCATGATGGCTGACAGGCAGGTGGATGCATTTATGGCAGAAGAGACCAATAGGGTCACAAATACCCTGCATGTCAGCAGATTTTTGAAAAATGTAATTTACTTCCACTTTAAAGTGATACTAATCGCTCACGGTTTCATTTTCATTGTCCCTTCTATTTCTGTATATGGATGATGGCATTGTATTTATTTGAAAAAAAAATCCTAATCGATATACAGCTGTCACATGACCCAGATTTTTCCCAGCCTGTCTGCAGTAAAACATAATCAGGAGGAGCTTCGAGTCCCCTGCTGCTGGTCACATGTTCAAAGTAAAAAAAACTTCTCTAAATTGCCTCCTAAGTCTAATCTCAAATGTATTCAGTGACACCATAGTCAAGAACTCCACTTTTCCTGAGGTTCAGTTGCCTTTTTTGGGTTTCAGGTGGCTACAGCTGGGGCGGTATTACCATCCCGGCTGTTTCTAGCTGAATTTGTTTCGTTATCACTTCCTGCCATGTTACTATACAACAGATGTCCTTCACAACGTATATGAAAATACAATCACCAGTATGTTTTGTAATCTGGTAAGATTCCCTCTTACAGGATATCTCAGCAGTGCTTGCCAATTTTTGTTGTGTGTTATGTAAATTTAATGATAATAAGTATGGGGAATTTTAAGTATATAAACAAAGTGTTTTGACGAACGGTACGTGATAAATAAAAGGGTAATGTCTGAATCTACATATAATGAATCGCAGTGCCTCCAGCCACAAATGGCAATTGATAAAAAAAATAAAAAATGTGGACTCTATTCAGAAAATCAGTAATATACCACAATAATTTCCCTAGTTCGTTATTCTATGAGGTATTCTTACAAATGTGCAAATGTGTAAATATCTCCCAATTAAATTAATAAATAAATAAATTTTATTAATATACAAGTATAATTTTACAACTTCATACAAAATCGGAATTTCTGGTGATTAACATTTCATACACATTACCAAAGACAACGCAACAATAAAACTATTTTCCTCAATATTTGATAAATCACTCTAGGGTAGCCCCAATCAACAAATCATGTCAAAAAGGTTGTGGTTAACCACGCCTTAAATTCAAAAACACAATATTTCTTGCCGCTTGGAAGGCAATTTTCTGACTTTATCCGGTCGGAAAGAAGTCAATATATGTCTTGCGGAGCCAACAGATAGATATTATTCATTTCAAAGAAGTCTTAATTTAACAGGGTTACCAGATTGCATTGAGCAATAAATAATTTCCCTGGGACCACAATAGTCAAATTAGCTGCAATACAGGTTTATCTTAATTTCACTCACACCTGGCTTCAACACAATGCAAGACAAATAATGTGGGACAAGTATTAAATACTAAACCAGCCTTCACACAGCACTTGATAAGATTAAAATATAAACAGTAAAATATAATTTCTATAATTTTGGGAAGAAAAATTTGATCAACGTTTATTATTAAAATTTGATCAACATGTATCTCACCACCGTTTAAAGGAAAGGATGTATATTCGATTCGTCCTAGATGGGGAGTGGTCACTTATTACCAAGCCTGTGTTCGTCCAGAGAGTGTATGTAAGCATGTGGATCTGTGGTCCACAGTCTCTTGAATCATGTGTGTGTCTTTTTGTATGGTGCAAATTGTTGGATGGTTACCTCCCTCTCCTCATGTTTACCATCTTGTGATTGGTTGGTTCCAAATATAGGAGGTAACTGCCCTAATTCTCACCCACCCATCTGTGATCATGGTAAAGGTGTAACCAGAATATATGATGTTTAGTGTTATTATGAAATGTATTTTAATATGTTTCATGTTAAAGCGGTAGTAAACCCGCACATTTTTTTTTTTTTTTTAAACCTGCAAAGCAAAAGGCATAATGAGCTAGTATGCACCGCATACTAGCTCATTATGAAATACCTTAGAACGAGGCCCCGACATCTGGCCCGATCCACGCCGAAGGGAGCCGACATGCTCCCTCTGCGTTTCTTCCGGGTATCGCGGCTCCGGCGCTGTGAGTGGCCGGAGCCGCGATATCGTCACTCCCGCGCATGCGCGCGGGAGATTTCATTCCGGCCGCCGGCCACTGCCGGATTTTCAGGCAGAGAATCCCCTTGTGCGCATGCGCCGCTGCAGTCAGCGGCGCATACCGAGGGGGATATCTCCTAAACCGTACAGGTTTAGGAGATATTTTTTTTTACCTACAGGTAAGCCTTATTATAGGCTTTCCTGTAGGTAAAAGTTTAAAAATCGAGTATACAACCACTTTAATATAATATGGCGATTGCTTGCCTTATGCCCTGTCGTTTGCTGTCCCCATCTCGTGTACCTTGTTGGCTTTAAGAAATTTCTACCTAACCAAATATATTGAGATTTACAGAGATTTATGGAATCAAACACCACCATCTTTTAACCATAAAAGACTGGTGCCAAATGCTTGTCCAATACATGGATGACTGCAGTACACATTGATTTTTACAAAATGAATTGCAACATTGTAATTTTAATATATATATATATAATATATATAATATATATATATATATATATATATATATATATACATACAAAGGCCTTGATATCTGGATCTCAAAACACTAGCTTGACCATTGTCAGTTGGTTTTGTGTAAAGTGGCACCATTGTTCAAGTTATATGTTTCAACATAAGGTTTTGTATATATTGACCTCAACCCTCTACTGGAGAGGATAATTCAATCAACGTTTTCTCTGGTGGGAGGGGGACACTTCCCTGGTATGACGACTCCTTGGCTGAGTGTTTCATGAATTATGAACATTTTTATGTATCCTGGCCATGACAACAACAACCCTAATTACACAGCCAAGGTAACAAAGGAGCGGCTACGGGACAACTCTATACATGTCTTTGAGTGGCCCAGCCAGAGCCCAGATTGTATCAGATTGAACATCTCTGGAGAGATCTGATAAGGCCTGTGCACCGAAGCTCCCTATCCAACCTGATGGAGCTTGAGAGGTCCTGCAAAGAAGAATGGGAGAAACTGCCCAACAATAGGTGTGCCAAGCTTGTAGCATCATACTCAAAAAGACTTGAGGCTGTGTTTGGTTCCAAAGGTGCTTTAACCACTTCAGCCCCGGAAGAATTTACCCCCATCCTGACCAGTGCACTTTTTGCGATTTGGCACAGCGTCGTTTTAACTGACAATTGAGTGGTCATGCGGCGTGGCAAACAAAATTGACCTCCTTTTTTTCCCCACCATTAGCGCTTTCTTTTGGTGGTGTTTGCTTATCTCTGTGGTTTTTATTTTTTTGCGCTATAAACAAAAAAATAGCAGCAATTTTGAAAAAAACGCATTATTTCTTACTTTTTGCTATAATAAATATCCCCCAAAAATATCTAAAAATATCAGTTTAGGCCGATACGTATTCTTCTACATATTTTTGGTAAAAAAAATCGCAATAAGCATTTATTGATTGGTTTGCGCAAAAGTTATAGCGTTTACAAAATAGGGGATAGTTTTATAAGAAAAGGGGGGATAAGGTTGCGCTATGGAAAAAAGTAATTGAAAAAAATTTGAAAATAGGGGGGCTGCTACTACCAAATATTACCTTATTATAGGCTTTCCTGTAGGTAAAAGTTTAAAAATCGAGTATACAACCACTTTAATATAATATGGCGATTGCTTGCCTTATGCCCTGTCGTTTGCTGTCCCCATCTCGTGCACCTTGTTGGCTTTAAGAAATTTCTACCTAACCAAATATATTGAGATTTACAGAGATTTATGGAATCAAACACCACCACCTTTTAACCATAAAAGACTGGTGCCAAATCCTTGTCCAATACATGGATGACTGCAGTACACATTGATTTTTACAAAATGAATTGCAACATTGTAATTTTAATATATATATATATATATATATATATATATATATATATATATATACATACACATACAAAGGCCTTGATATCTGGATCTCAAAACACTAGCTTGACCATTGTCAGTTGGTTTTGTGTAAAGTGGCACCATTGTTCAAGTTATATGTTTCAACATAAGGTTTTGTATATATTGACCTCAACCCTCTACTGGAGAGGATAATTCAATCAACGTTTTCTCTGGTGGGAGGGGGACACTTCCCTGGTATGACGACTCCTTGGCTGAGTGTTTCATGAATTATGAACATTTTTATGTATCCTGGCCATGACAACAACAACCCTAATTACACAGCCAAGGTAACAAAGGAGCGGCTACGGGACAACTCTATACATGTCTTTGAGTGGCCCAGCCAGAGCCCAGATTGTATCAGATTGAACATCTGTGGAGAGATCTGATAAGGCCTGTGCACCGAAGCTCCCCATCCAACCTGATGGAGCTTGAGAGGTCCTGCAAAAAAGAATGGGAGAAACTGCCCAACAATAGGTGTGCCAAGCTTGTAGCATCATACTCAAAAAGACTTGAGGCTGTGTTTGGTTCCAAAGGTGCTTTAACCACTTCAGCCCCGGAATAATTTACCCCCATCCTGACCAGTGCACTTTTTGCGATTTGGCACAACGTCGTTTTAACTGACAATTGAGTGGTCATGCGGCGTGGCAAACAAAATTGACCTCCTTTTTTTCCCCACCATTAGCGCTTTCTTTTGGTGGTGTTTGCTTATCTCTGTGGTTTTTATTTTTTTGCGCTATAAACAAAAAAATAGCAGCAATTTTGAAAAAAACGCATTATTTCTTACTTTTTGCTATAATAAATATCCCCCAAAAATATCTAAAAATATCAGAATAATTTTGATGGTTCAGCGTCACACAACACCTATCAAATATGGCACCACATCCCTGAAAATTTGAAGCATAAATCAAAAGACAGGAAGGAAGATTAGGGATTTTGGCGGTGCAGGTTAACAAAGTATAATTAAGGTACAAAATTTGTAGTACAAATATTTATTAAGTTTGAAGTTAAAATCAAATAGTCCCATGGGACTATTTGTGCTTAACAAGAACAACCACTGTATTGTATTATCCTGTACTTTTTAAGCATATTTTGCTATTTGATTTTAACTTCAAACTTAATAAATATTTGTACTACAAATTTTGTACCTTAATTATACTTTGTTAACCTGCACCGCCAAAATCCCTAATCTTCCTTCCTGTCTTTTGATTTATGCATCTAAAAAACTGGAGTTAGTACTTACCGGTAACTCCTTTTCCGGTGGTCTTCCAGGACAGCCCTTGAGAGATGGAGCTCCTCCCATCGACACAGGAAACACATTGCCACAGTTCAAAAGGCGGTCCCTCAGGTCCCTGGTCAGTCATTCACCAAGAACCGAAGGATGGAACTGAAAAACATATAAACCATAACAGGTAATAACATTAGTACATCACTACAATCAAATAAAGGGTGGGATCGTGCTGTCCTGGAAGACCACCGGAAAAGGAGTTACCGGTAAGTACTAACTCCAGTTTTCCCAAGTGTTCTTCCAGGACAGCCCTTGAGAGGATCCCCAAGTACTTACCAGATTAGGGGGGGACCACGGCCTGGAGGACTTTCCTCCCAAAGGCCTGATCCTGACTAGACATTAAGTCCAGTCGGTAATGCCTTGTAAAGGTGGAAAAGCTTGACCATGTGGCTGCTTTACATACCTGCTCTGGGGTGGCACCAGCTCTTTCTGCCCAGGATGCAGACAACGCTCTTGTGGAGTGAGCTTTAACACCCTCAGGAGGATCTCTATTCAAGGCCTTATACCCCTCTGCTATAGCTAGCCTAATCCATCTAGCTATGGTTACTTTTGAAGCTTTCTGTCCCCTACGCTGTCCGGAAAAAAGGACAAAAAGGGAGTCTGAGATTCTGAATGGATTTGTTATTTTAAGATATTCTAGAATACACCTCCTCACATCCAATAAATGAAAACGTTCCTCTTTCTCATTTGCTGCATTTTGACAAAATGAAGGGAGGACAATATCTTGGGACCTATGGAAGCTAGATGCTACCTTTGGTAAGAACCCAGGGTCTGTCTTTAGTATGACTCTGTCTTCTAGGATCTGTAGGAATGGTTCCCTGATGGAAAGTGCTTGGATTTCACTGACCCTACGGGCTGAAGTGATTGCCACCAGGAGAACTGTCTTAAAGGTAATAAGCCTTAGGGAGGCCTCTGAGATAGGCTCAAAGGGTGACCCCAAGAAAGCTTTTAGCACAACTGCTAAATCCCAGGATGGGACTTTTGTGATTCTGACTGGCTTACGTCTAGCGACTGCCTTACAGAATCTAGCGACAAAAGGATTTTCCTGTAAGCGTTCATCTAGGTATACACTTAAGGCAGCTATCTGTACCTTAATAGTACTTAGGGTTAAACCCTTGTTTACACCTTCCTGTAAAAACTGTCGAATATTAGCCGTATTTATGTCACGGCTATTCAGCCAGCTATTAAATTTTTTCCAGACTTTTTTGTAAATAGCTCTCGTGACTGGTTTGCGACTCTGTAGTAAGGTCGCAATTACCTCGTCTGACAGGCCCTTACTCCTTAAGATTTCCTCCTCAGTAACCACGCTGACAGCTTCAGTGTGGCGACCTGCGGATGGTAAAGAGGTCCCTGCGACAGGAGGTCCTGTCTGTAGGGAAGTCTTAGAGGCGGACAATCTGTCAATTGTAGCAACGTTGTGAACCACGGTCTCCTGGGCCAAAAAGGTGCTAGTAGAATCAAACAGGTTTTCTCCTTGAGGAATCTTGCTAGGACCCTCGGAATGAGATGAAGAGGGGGAAATGCATACGCCAGACTGAAAGTCCATGGAGTTTGCAAGGCATCTACCGCCAGGGGTTGATCTCCTGGGTTTAGCGAGAAAAAATTGGGAACCTTTGCATTTTTCTTGCTCGCAAAAAGGTCTACCTCTGGTTCTCCCCAGTGAGCTGTTATGAGATTGAATGCCTCTGGGTGTAAGGACCATTCTTGGTTCGAAATCCTCTGTCGACTCAAGAAGTCCGCCTTGTTGTTCAGCTCCCCTTTCAGGTGAACTGCAGAAATGGATTCCAGATTGGCTTCTGCCCACTGGAGAATGCGTCTGGCTACCAACATCAAACGAGGACTTCTGGTTCCTCCTTGTTTGTTTATGTATGCTACAGCCGTCGTATTGTCTGAACGGACTTGTAGATGGTGACCCTGTATTGCGGGGTGGAAAGCTAGAATAGCTCTCAGGATTGCTGTTAGTTCTTTCCAATTGGAAGAGAAACATTTCTCCTCCGGGGTCCACTTGTCCTGGACCCAGCTTGAGCCTAAGTGGGCTCCCCAGCCCCAACTGCTCGCATCCGTTGTTAGTGTTGAAGTGATAGGAAGGACCCAATGAACCCCTTTGTTTAGGTTCTCCCTGTCCTTCCACCACCAGAGGGAGCGTTTTATCCTTGAGGGGATCGATACCTCCTCCTCCAGATCTCTGCCTTTTAATTGTTCTAACAGAAAACCCTGAAGTTCTCTTTGGTGGAACCTGGCCCATTGTACGGCTGGAATGGCTGCCGTCATAAGACCTAAGACCGACATTACTTCCCTCACCGTACACTTGGGGCTGCATTGAAGAAAAGATATTCTCTGCCACAGATTCAAAATCTTTTCTTCCGGCAGTATAATTTTCTGATCTACAGACTTGATCCAGTACCCCAGATACAGGATCTCCTGTGTTGGGGTTGTCTTGGATTTCTCCTGACTGGCAATCCACCCTAATCGACTCAGACTGAGTTGAGTCAATTCCAGGTCCTGAGAAAGACAACTCTCTGAGTGGGCTGTTAGGAGCAGATCGTCTAGGTAGGGGATAATTGAGACTGATTGAAGCCTCAGAGGAACTAAAGCCTCTCCGAGAACCTTGGTAAAGATTCTCGGAGAGGATGATAGACCGAAGGGAAGTGCTCTGCACTGAAAGTGGTAAACCTTTGTGTCTATCTGCACTGCCATCCGAAGGAATTTCTGGCATTCCTCCCTTATTGGAATGTGCAGATAAGCATCCCTTAGGTCCAGGGTTGCCATAAATGTCTCTTTCTGCAGGAGATTCTTTATGGAATAAATGGACTCCATCCGAAATCTCTTGTAACGGATGGAGCGATTCAGTGGACGGAGGTTCATAATTAGTCTGAATCTCCCTGACGGTTTTCTTACCACAAAAATGTGCGAGTAAAAACCGTCCCCTTGTTCCTGAATAGGGACTGGTGTCAATACTTCTTGATCTACCATTTCCCCTATTAGTAAAGGTAAGGCCCTGGCCTTTTCTGAGTGACTTGGAAGCTTTGTCACCAGAAACTTGGAAGGCGGGTTGCTGTGAAATTCCAGCGCATGACCCCTTTTTATTATATTTAAGACAAACTCGTTCGAGGTTGTCTCTTCCCATTGTGGAAGAAATTTGCTTAATCTTCCTCCCACAGGAACCCTGACGTCACTGGGGTTTGGGATCCTGATTGGGGCGGCTAAACAGTATGCCCCCTTTTCCTTTCCCTTTATGTCCCGACCAATGTTTTTTGGGGGTTGAACTCTTCTCTGGTTTAGAGGGTTCCTTAAAGGGACGAAAAATTTTTCTTTGAAAATTTTTCTTTTTTGCGGGAAAGGTTTTCTTTTTGTCCGCCGTCCTTTCTAAGGCGGAGTCTAATTCAGGCCCGAAGACTAAGTCTCCTGTAAAAGGGATGCTGCACAGGCGGGTTTTAGACGCCGTGTCTCCCCCCCAGGTTTTCATCCATACTGACCTCCTTGCTGCCACTGAAAGTGCTGCAGATTTAGCCGTAAATTTTACGGAGTCCGTGGAGGCGTCAGAGATGAAACTGGTGGCCTTAAAAAGCATAGGGAAGGATTTCAAAAGCTCCCCCCTAGGAGTGCCTGCCTTTAAGTGTTCTTGTAGTTGCGATAACCAGAACTCCAGGTTTCTAGCTACACAGGAAGTGGCTAGAGCTGGTTTTAAGCCTGCCATAGAGGCATCCCAGGCCCTCTTTAAGACAATGTCTGTTCTCCTGTCCATGGGATCTTTCAGGTGGCCCATATCCTCAAAGGCCAGATCAGCCTGCTTTGAGATTTTGGACAGAGGGGCGTCTAGTTTAGGATTTTTATTCCAGACCGCCTCTGGGCTCTCATCAAAAGGGAACCTTCTCTTAAGGGATTTAGGAAAGAAAACCTTCTTGTCTGGTTCAGACCACTCCTTAAGGACAAGGTCAGAAAGCACCTTATGTATAGGAAAAACCCTTGCTTTCTTTTTCCCCAGAGCCTCATACATTTGATCATGTCTGGATAACTGAGTTTCTTCCTCCTCAATTTCCAGCGTATCATAGATAGCCCCCATTAGCTCATCTACTTCCTCGAGAGATAATCTATATTTTGAGGCTTTAGATGCTGCTTGATCCTCTTCCTGACCCGAGTCAGTGTCAGAGGATTCGGGGCTAATCAACGTGGGGCTAGGCTCCCTGACCATACGGGGCTCCCCTGAGCTGGGTGTTGTAAGGCATGGTGAGGATGAGATTATAGTTGTTTTACTCGTGGAGGCAGCTGCAGCTGATCTCACGTCAGTGATTAACTCCTGGAGGGACTTAAAGGTCGACGCCATTTCCTCTTTAAAGGAGCCCAAAAACTTTGCTAAAGGGGAATCTGCCTCAGATTTAAGCAAGCTTGCAATGCATTGCTTGCATAGGGCTTTGTTAGAGCCAGAGGACAACCTATTCCCACAATTAGGGCACTTTTTGCGGCCTGTCTTGTCTTCCCTTGGCATCTCTTTAGCCTGAAAATAAGAAGACAAAGGATTTCTTAGCGTCAGCACCATGTCCCTCTTAGAATCACCACTAACAAACAACCTCACTGTGAGTAAACCGCCACCGTGGGGCACTACAGGGCCCAGCCTACAAACACCACCACTCCACCAGAGTAATAGCATGCCCAGCAGCCTACCTGGGTTTGGCTGGTGCCTGTCTCCGCCGGAGTATCCTGGGGAATAGCCTCCATGGTCCCCCTCTGACGCTCCGAATCCCGCCGCTAATCCGGTATAGCTGGACGCTGGTCGGGCTTCACAGGCACAGCGCTGGCTCTCCCTCTCCTCCTTGTACCCTTAGAGACCCGGAACCGGAAGTCTCGGCACGCAGTGATGACGCGGTTCCGCCGGAAGTGAACGCTCGGCGTCTCCGACCCCCTGCAACGAGGAGGGAAGATGGAAGGTTCCACTCACCACTCCTGGGGGAAACCGGCGTCATTCTGCCCCTGGCCACCTCGGCACTGGAAGGAGGAGGGTAACGGGTCTGCTCCGGTTCAGCTGGACGGTACCCGAGCCAAAGAAAAAAGGTATGGACCCAAACTGCAGCCATAAACCAGGACCCGGTCCCTTAGGCTTGCAGGTTCTCAGGCAGCCCCTGAGAGGGGCCTCCAGGTTCCTGGCAACATGTTCCTCCGACGGAGGAAACACAAATGACTGACCAGGGACCTGAGGGACCGCCTTTTGAACTGTGGCAATGTGTTTCCTGTGTCGATGGGAGGAGCTCCATCTCTCAAGGGCTGTCCTGGAAGAACACTTGGGAAATATCAGTTTAGGCCGATACGTATTCTTCTACATATTTTTGGTAAAAAAATCGCAATAAGCATTTATTGATTGGTTTGCGCAAAAGTTATAGCGTTTACAAAATAGGGGATAGTTTTATAAGAAAAGGGGGGATAAGGTTGCGCTATGGAAAAAAGTATTTGAAAAAAATTTGAAAATAGGGGGGCTGCTACTACCAAATATTACCAGCCTAGTAGGTTGGAAGAAATGTAAACACTGTGGTGGTAGCTATGGCGCTCTCCTGAAGCAAAATATATAAATCTATCTACTATAATTCAGAATTCACCACAATAATAATGAATACCATATGCAGATTGCAAATTGAAAGTGCTAGTGCAAGTAAACATCTATAAAATTACTTCAACGTGAAAATTTCAAACTAGAAGTGCTAGTGCAAGTAAACATCTATAAAAAAAAAAAATATATATATATATATATATATATATATATATATGAAATACACAACTCTGTGCAATATAAAGTGCTTGTGCTCTTATGCAAAAAAAGTGGATATGGGTCTTCTATTTTTTCCCGCACATGATAATAATGTCCATTTGACTCAACAAGAAAATCTTTAAAAAGTTCAGAATAGGTTAAAGTGACTGGTGCTCAGTGTTCGATGTATCCTGAATTGACGTGTATAAGACAAATTGCCACACTCACCAGCTCCCCTGCCCCTGCAGGGGTTAAAGCGCCTCCACAGTGTAAGCTGCTGTGTCGCTATGTAAAACTGGTCCGGTTATTATTCAGTTACTCCTTTAGTCCTCTCTCATATCGCCTGGCTTTGGAGGTCTCATTGGCTTGCTTTGCATTGGCAATTGCTGTCTGATAGTTGGTTATCTGGTCTTGTAGAGTTGGCAGCAATCCCCCTGTACTAGTCTCTGTACCTGTCAGCGGAGATAGTTTTATGGCATTTTTATTGATTTTTTTTTTTTACTGGTAATGACGTCGATTAGCGATTTTTATCATGACTGCGACATTATGGCGGACACATCAGACAATTTTGACACATTTTTGGGACCATTGACATTAATACAGCGATCAATGCTAAAAAATTGCATTGATTACTGTAAAAATGCCACTGGCAGTGAAGGGGTTAACCACTAGCTGGCGCTGTAGGGGTTAAGTGTGTCCTAGGGAGTGATTCTAACTGGGGGAGGAGGGGCTGTGTGTGACACGTCACTGATCACCACTCCTGATTACAGGAAGCGCTGAACAGTGACAGTGTCATTAGGCAGAACGGGGAGATGCTTGTTTACATTAGCATCGCCCCTTGTTCTTCCTCATCCGCGAGACCATCGTGGGTATGCCCGCGGTCAAGGAGCTCCCGGCGGGTGGGCGCGCGCCTGCAAGCCGTCTCTTAAAGGACAATGTAAAGGTATGTTAATCTGCCTGTACGTGCCCTTCTGCCGCAGTATATCTGCGTGAGGCGGTCAGGAAGCGGTTACAAAAGTACTGAGCAAAGGCTGTGAATACTTATGTACATGGGCTTTTTATTTTTGTTTTTTATTTTTAATAAATCTGCAAAGATTTCCAACAATGTTCATTCATGTTGTCCGTACAGGGTATTGTTTATAGGTTATTGAGGAAAATAATGAATTTTATCCATTTTAGATTAAGGCTGTAACATAACAAAATATGGAAAAAGTGAAGCGCTGTGAATATTTTCTGGATGCACTGTCTCGTAGTGACTGAGTATGAACAGCATGTAATACAGGATTTATTGATCAGTTTTTTGATGTGGGTTTAGTGACACTTTAACTAAAGCAGAAGTAAACCCATAATGTAAAAAATAAAAAAGTTTGAGGCAAGGTAATACCCATTTTTAAATAAATTTGCATATGTTAAAAAAAATAATCACTTTTATGAGCTGCTTCTTCATGTAATGGTGGGTGGCGGCGAGCTTGTCACTTCTGGGTACAGCACTCTCTTGTCCGCAAGCTCTACACCTACCTCCTCCTTTCAGTTCAATAATTCATTACAATAGCTTTGTATATGCATACACTGAAGCCCAAAGGGAGTACGCATGGATGGGGGTGACAACACCGTCAACACATTGTAGACCAGTGATTGAGTGTTCTTACCTTTAAAAAGAAAGTGCAAGGACTGATAGATGAATAGGTAATTTTTTTCTAGCAAATGAAAAATTATTATTCAGGAAACAATAAAGGTTAGTTGGGTGCAAGTGCAGCAACATCTTAAAATCTTTTTTATGTTTTTACGTTTTTTTAAGTGTACGTATAATTCAAATCCTTGCTACAAATATTCACTTTAAACTCTCAAAGCAGCTCTGTGTTATAATATCCTGGTTGACTGTATGGTAAGATGCCCTGCTGTCAACAAATAATCTATGCCTGTGGACACTATGGACAGGAAAAGTAACGGTATCAAGATACATTCACAGGTTCTTCAAAAGCAGAAAATGTTATTAAAACCACTTTCAGACCGGACCATTTTGCTGGCTTAAGACCAGACCACTTTTTGCGTTTCGGCACAGCGTCGCTTTAACTGACAATTGCGAGGTTGTGCGACGTGGCTCTCAAACAAAATTTACGTCTTTTTTTCCCACAAACAGAGCTTTCTTTTGGTGGTATTTGATCACCCCTGCGGTTTTTATTTTTTGCGCTATAAGCAAAAAGTAGAGCGACAATTGTGAAAGAAACGCATTATTTTTTACTATAATAAATATCCCCCAAAAATATATAAAAAAACATTTTTTTTCCTCAGTTTAGGCTGATAAGTATTCTGCCGCATATTTTTGGTAAAGAAAAATAGCAATACATGATTATTGATTGGTTTGCGCAAATTTTATAGCGTTTACAAAATAGGGGATAGTTTTATGGCATTTTTATTAATATTTTTTTTTTTTACTAGTAATGGCGGCGATCAGCAATTTTTATTGTGACTGCGACATTATGGTGGACACATCGGACATTTTTGACACATTTTTGGAATCATTGTCATTTATACAGCAATCAGTGCTATACAAATGCAGTGATTCCTGTGTAAATGACACTGGCAGTGAAGGGGTTAACCAGGGGGTAGCAGTGTAGGGGTTAAGTGTGTCCTAGGGGCGTGTTACTAACTGTGGGGGGTTGCGCTGTGTGTTAGTGAATCTCTTTGTGCTACAGGACTTCTATATCTTCTCTATAAATTATCCATTTTACAACTCTAATGGAAAATGTGCTATCGGATCATGTTGTCGAAAAATCTGACCATGTGTGGACTCCATCTGACTTTTTCCGTCAGATTTTCCGACGCACAAAGTTTGAGAGCAGGATCTAAAATTTTCCAACAACAAAATCCGATCGCATAAATTCTGATCGTTTGTAGATAATTCTGATGGACAACGTGCTACACATGCTCAGGATAAACTAAGAGACGAAAGCTATTGGCGACTGGCCCATTTATATTCCCGACCTACGTGCTTGACGTCACCTCGTTCAGAACAATTGGATTTTCCGACAACTTTGTGTGAGCGTGTGTATGCAATGCAAGTTTCGGCCAAAATCCCTCGGAATAAATCTGACGGATTTTGTGGTCGGAATGTCCGACCATGTGTATGGGGCATAAAAAATGCAAAGTAAGTTCTCACAAGCTCTCATCGGAATTTTGTTGGCGGCATTTCCCATTGTGTGTACGCGGCATAATCCTTATTTGCTTTAAATCACATGAAATGTAATTGATTTTCACAGGTACTTATCTAAGAAAACAAATATGAAAACATCTGATTAATGATAAAAATGTGACAATAAAATGCTAATTTTTGTTCTCACATAAACCTGTACTCAACTTTAGTAAATCAGGCTTGCAGTGAAATAGGAGGAATAAAGAAATTGCTTACATCTTCTGTGATATCAATGCAGAGAGAAGGGAAATGAGAAGAAATGTAAAAAATCTGAGACTTTAGTTCCGCACTTTTTTAAGATGCACTGCAGGCAGATATACAAGACAGAAATATGTACAGCCCTGTATTTAATAATACATTTCTAAATTAATTTTAATGCAAGCAGTGCACTCCCCAGTACTACAGGTCTCAGATTGTAGGAGGGTCAAGACCTGAAAACAATCAGGTGTGAAGCAGTGCTTATGTACTAGCATTCTGATAGGAGCAGAGTGACAGAAGGATCACCAGGATGCTAATTCTCCTTTCACTGTCCAATCACAGGCTGGACACACAAAAATTATCCATACCACTAGTAGGTATGAAAAAAATCGAATCAATCAGAACAATATACAATAATAAAGCAACCCCCAGAAAAACACCCACAAGTTGAAAACACTCAAAGCCCCCAATACATATCCACACATCATTCCCTGTATCCTGGTTTCAACTGAAGGGAACTCAAACTGAGTCCTGAGTTGTACCAGCTTGGGTCAGTGAGTAAACATATCCATGTCCAAGCAGCTTCATCAGGATCAGCAACACCATGGGTTAGAGTGGGGACCTTTATAAGTGTGGGTTCAGAATAAATGACTGCCAAATGCAGGCGGCGTTACCGAAAGTGACAATTTGACTGGTAGAGTTGTACACAAATCAGTACCCAGGAATGGAGCATCCATCTGCTGCTGGTTAGGAGACATTGAAGTAAGTTGGGCACCAAAAAATTATGCCCCAAAGCATGCAAAAATAAGCCTAAAAATGGTAAGTAAATGGGATAAAATTCACAAGTGAGAAATCCACCAAAAATGGGACAAGTCAACCTAAAAGAGGTAGGAGAGTGGGGATGGGGTAAGGAACAGTGTTTAGGGGTTGGATGTCAAGAGCAGTAGTTGGGGGTGGGGATGGGGTCAGGTATGCTGGCTGGAAGTGGGGTACAGGATGGGTAGGCAGGCACTGTGGTTAGAGGAGGGGGTGAAATGGGTTAAGGCCTGTTGGCTATAGTAGGGGTGGAGATGGGATCAGAATGCAGTTTTTAGATGTGGGGGTCAGCCATAGTGGTTTGATAAACCGACGGAAAGACGGGAAGCGCCACCGGAGTGTAGTATTGGTGTAAAAAGATTTAATAGAGATGCAAACCACTCACAAGATATAAGTTTAAAATGTGCTCATCTGATGGCAGGAGTACCGCTGTAGCCTCTCCTGACATCCATGCACTGTATCCACAGGCCTGCAAGTAAAAAATATATTTCATTTTTTATAGGCTTTATTAGGGTTGTATGATATCCACCTGTAATGTGCCATCTTATTAAGCTGAAGCATCTCAATGGACCATGCAACAAATTGACCCTCTTTGTCAGCTCCTTTAATTAGGAAGTCTGTCCTCCTCGAGAGGTTGTACAGTGCCTTTGTCTCTTCTGGAGTTAGGTTCCCTCTCATCATATTTCTAGTAGGTATGCTTTTCACTTCTAAAGAAACAGTATCATGAAACAATTTTACTGCAGGTTATACATCCAGTTAAGTTATAGTGGCATTGGGATTTTTGAATAGCTGGGACCTTTGTAGCTTTCTATTCATCTCTCCTGTCATAAAGAAATAAATCCTGAAAGACTTGGCTGTCTATATCATCCATGTCCGATGGCAGCTGTTCTACCCTAGAACTTTATGCATATTTCAATTTTATACAAAAAAAATGAAATGAGTTTAACCAAACTATTTGTTGAGAAGGAAAGACCCTTATGTAAGGCCCTCAATCTCAGACAATGATAAATTAAAGTGCTTGATAAATTGTTAATATTCAATTGTGCATCTTTTTGCTGCTTAGTCTTCCTCTGTGTATTTGTCTTGTAATGCTTGTGTAAAGTGTTTTGTCCTTCTCAACTCTGAGCCCTGTGTTTTTGGCCACCTCTTTGGTTCCTTTACTATGTCTTTGTCGCGTCCAGATAATAAAAGCTCACTCTCCATTTCTATGCCAGGCATCAGCCCCTCACCATCACACTTGTCATACACCACCTCTCCTTCATTTGCCTTTGTGTTTCCACCTATGCACAGCCTGTGGCAATATCCGCTCTATCCCTCTCTCCAATTTTACTCTCTTGCCATTAATAATATCACTATATCTTCTCCATATCTCCCTGTAACTGGCTCTGAAAACTTTGAACTGCTCTCTAAAACTCCAGTTTTTGCAACTCTTCAGTCATCTCACATATATCATTTTTAATAGATGTAAGAAGAAATCTATGATGTTCCAAAAAATTTTTTAAAAAGATTTCAGATTTCTGAACATTTACTTTGACCCAGCTCTTATTTCTGTTTACATTACTTAGACACCTCCCAGGCCAGAAAAAAAACCTGTACTCTAATGCCTCTAGGGAAAAACTGTTCTTTCAAATACAGTTCTAAACTCTATATTTCACCGTACTTAGGAAAATTTTGTGTGTTTATCTTGCAATTTACTATATAAATCTCTTTAAATGAGGAGTACAGTTAACTTGAAATATCGTATGCAATTTATCCTGCCAGCTGGATTATAAATTATGTAAAAAGGCTTCCATGTTTCCAGTAGGCTAAAAAAACAGGCCCGTAGGATACCGTACAAGCAGAGTGCAATTGTATACCACATTATGCTATCTGTGTTGTATAAGCAAAAAAATATATATATCAAAAGATATTTTGTAAATAATGTCAAGTTATAGCAATACCAGTGTGCAGGCATTGGGTCAAACATTTTGTAGGCGAGAACAATTGTCACTTTTACCCCTAACGCAGGTAGTCAGGCACTATAGCTGGCTTCTGTGTTCTTCACCTAGAGCAGCCCCCTTTCCCATAAGGCAAGCCAGGCCTACCGGTACTCGGTTGCCCCCAGGACTTATACATAATACTATAGTGCCTGGCTACCATGGTGGGGCAGGTGCAACCTAAACACAGCACACAGGTACTTGTGGTTGGCAGAGAGGCAGAGTTGTTCAATGACAGTCCAGAGACAAGGCAGAAAAGGTTCAGAATAATCTGGGTCAAATCCGTAGTCAAAAGGCAAGCAGAGTTCAGAGAGTAGTCGATATATGATTTAGAGATCGTCAACGAGGGAATCCAAACTAGCAGGCTGGGCAGACAAACAGAGAGCTTGGAGCACGTGTTACAAATGCAATATCACAAGCATGAGACTGCAGGCTTGGCTGGCTTCAATCAGGTTTGGTCTGCCCCCAAAAACTGCCCACATTAATCACTTTGCAGGTGGACAATCGGACAGGGAGAATGTATCGCAACCCAAACCAGGATGCTGGAATGAGACCAGCAGCTATCAAGAATCACTACATGCTTTTGAAAACAATAATACACCTAAGCAAACCAGCATCAATAAGTGTGCAGACAGGGAAAAGCATAATATACACAACATACATGCAGTAGAGTACCCCTAAAAAGACAATTATCTGCAACACAAAAATGTATGAAAAAGTAACAGAACACAATACAATAGTAAAGCAACCCCAGAAAAAAACCTACAAAAACCAGTCACTGTAAAATGTTATCAGCTGTAATGCAATATAAACTGAGCTGTACTGTCCCGGGTCAGTGAATAAACATATAAAATTGTATGATGCAATCCACCAATAAAAACATCCATCACATGCTGAATACAAGGTATATATGAGGTGTGTCTATTAAATAACGAGAGTGATTAAATATTTCACCTTTATTTATATGTATTATAAATGTAATGCTTGTCCTCTTCAATATATTCCCCATTTGCACTAATACATTGCTGCAGTCTTGTTTTCCACTGGTCGAAGGCATGGAAAAAATCTATTTCTATCAGCTGTTTCAACACATCCGCCGTTTTCTTCTTTACAGCATCAACTGACTTGAAACGCGTCCCTTTACGCACTGATTTAACTTTTGGGAATTCATTCTCGTGCCACTCAAACACACACGCACGAGACAGGCCGTCATTCCCATGCTGTATTAAGCATTTGAAAACATTATGTTGGTGTTTTGTGCAATTTTACAAAAAAATTCAAATTGGCAGGTTGTTCAACTTTAAAACTTGGCATTTTTTCGACACACTACAAAAAATAACCAAACTAAATGGCGACTCACAATCAACTGCATGTCATAGAGTGTTGCTGATTTTCATGCAGGTTCAAACATGTTCAAGGTCACCACACATGTAGTTATAACTGGTTCTGATTTCTTTGTTTACTAGGTGGGATCACAGTCTCATTATTTAATAGACACACCTCGTATATATGTATGAGCATAATAATTGAAACTGCCCTCAAAAGCCAAACCTCAGTACTACTTCCTAAAATTGCCAAAGAATAAGTGTACAAATACAGGAGAAATGAGGAGGAAGGATATGATGGAAAAGTATGTGTGGAAAACCTGTGAGTGAAAAGGATAAGATGGTGTAACCTGGATCAGTGCAAAATGGTGGACGATATCATATGGACTGATGACCAAATGTTCTACGTGTGTTGCTGTATAAGCAACGTCATCAGGTGCAGTGATACGCTGAGAGGGACTGGTGACCTTTTTATGGTCCCTCTTAAGTATAAGTGGGGCAAAAATGAGCAATCAGGGGCAGTGTGACCAGTAGTGACTCCATCACTGCAGGATCTGGAAGGGATATACACCAACCAAGACTGAGCATCCCTATGTTGACTGGTTAGGAGACATGGAAATAAGTTGTGCACCGAAAATCTAAATAAATCCAGAAATGGTAAGTTATTAGCTGCTTGTGGTAAAGGAAAACTGCAGGCAAACTACAAAATTCAACAATAAGTATGTAAAGTTAAAAAGAGAAAAAAAACTTTTTATATTTGCATTCTTCATTTGGATGCATTGCTTCATTAGGCTTTTGGAACCAGACTGCTTCTGCAGGCTCTTCACAGCACAGTAGCCATTACTAACATGCAGTTTATTTCATTTCTGAATGTTTCACCCTTTGCCTAGCCCAGTGATGGCGAACCTTGGCACCCCAGATGTTTTAGAACTACATTTACCATGATGCTCATGCACTCTGCAGTGTAGCTGAGCATCATGGGAAATGTAGTTCCAAAACATCTGGTGTGCCAACGTTCGCCATCACTGGCCTAGCCATTGCTGTGTAGGGATTTGTAAAACTTTTCTTAGCTGTAGTTGAATTATGAACTCCATAGACAACCTGGTATATATATATATATATATATATATATATATATATATATATATATATATATATATATATATATATATATATACTTTTATTTTTCCTTGTTGGAGTTATCCTTCACATCACTGCAATGATTTTATACATTTTGTATTTGTTTGAATTATGTATATCTAATGTTTTGTTCTTTTTCTTTGGCACACATTAAATGGTATGATTTGGGTATGTGAGACTTCACTGCTATAATATTTATTAGTTGTAACTGCAATGTTAATTTTAGATCATTCCTTTAAGCAAAACTCCCCCTAGCACCCTTGTAGTTTGTATTTGTTTTTTATTTATGCAAACTAAAAGTATAATGAATTCAAAGTAAAATGTATAAGGCATGTCCACAAGTGCCTCTTTTCTGTTGTTTGTAAAATGATGAATTGGATAGGGAAGAATTATAACCCCAATCCGGTTTTTATTGATGGCAGTGTCTTACTACATTTTACAGCTGTCATTGGAATACAAGGGAAGGGGGAAATTTTCCAATAGGGATACTTTTTACAGTGGCAACTTTCTAAGAGGGTAAACCCCATCACTTTGGAGAGATTTATTTCTTCCTGTTGTGTTTCTGAGACAGGAACTAGACACAGACAGCAAAAAAAATAGAGTATGGATACACATATAATTGCATACTGAAACTACATACAATATATCCATTTTCAAATGCAGTTTCAGTGTGAAGTTTAAATTGTTCTCTGTAATTGCAAAATGAAAAATATACAATACATTCTTAGGTGTCTGTTAATTTAAAAAACCTTTCTTCGCATTCAGTACTCAGCTGGCTGGAGAATATTGTTTGAATGATCAAGGCTGCTGCTAATCCAGATAGTCATAGCCATTTCTATTTGCCCCATAATTTTACCTTTATAATAATTTCAATAAAGACTAATTAGCAATTGTACACACAATCATAGGTTTGATTTAAGACCTATAACCATTATTACCCCTTTTTCTCACTATACAAATCATTTCTGGTTTTGAAATGTGGAGAATGGTAAATGTGTGTGTATTGTTGTTTAGGCTTAGGCACAAACTTACCTTTTTTTTTTTTTTACTTGTATTTATACAAGACAGAAATACCATGGTGGGATCTGTGACTTTCTGAAGTGTTGCACACGGACGTTTTTACAGCCGCTTTTTTGAGCTTTTTTTGCAGCTTAACCACTTTCAGACCGGACCATTTTGCTGGTAAATGACCAGAGGTCTTTTTACACTTTGGCACTGCGCTGCTTTAACTGGTAATTGCGCGGTCATGCAATGTTGTACCCAAACAAAATTTGCGTCCTTTTCTTCCCACAAATAGAGCTTTCTTTTGATGGTATTTGATTGCCTCTGCGATTTTTATTTTTTGCGATATAAACGTAAAAAGACCGCAAATTTTGAAAAAAAATGATATTTTCTACTTTTTGTTATTAGAAAAATCCAATAAACTCAATTTTAGTCATACATTTAGGCCAAAATGTATTCAGCCACATGTCTTTGGTAAAAAAAAAGTCAATAATTGTATATTTATTGGTTTGCGCAAAAGTTGTCACATCTACAAACTAAGGTACGTTTTCTGGAATTTACGCAGCTTTTAGTTTACGACTGCCTATCTCATTTCTTGAGGTGCTAAAATGACAGGGCAGTACAAAACCCCCCCAAATGACCCCATTTTGGAAAGTAGACCCCCTAAGGAAATTGATAAGAGGCATGTTGAGCCCATTGAATATTTTATTTTTTTGCCTCAAGCGATTGAATAATGACAAAAAAAAAATTTTTTTTTTTTTTTTACACAAAGTTGTCACTAAATGATATATTGCTCACACATGCTATGGGCGTATGTGAAATGACACCCCAAAATAAATTCTGCTGCTTCTCCTGAGTACGGGGATACCACATATGTGGGACTTTTTGGGAGCCTAGCCGCGTACAGGGCCCCGAAAACCAAGCACCGCCTTCAGGCTTTCTAAGGGCGTAAATTTTTGATTTCACGCCTCACTACCTATTACAGTTTTGAAGGCCATAAAATGCCAAGATGGCACAAAACCCCCACAAATGACCCCATTTTAGAAAGTAGACACCCCAAGCTATTTGCTGAGAGGCATGTTGAGTCCATGGAATATTTTATATTTTGCCACAAGTTGCGGGAAAATTACAAACTTTTTTTTTTTTTTTTTTTTTTTCACAAAGTTGTCACTAAATGATATATTGCTCATGCATGCCATGGGCATATGTGAAATGACACCCCAAAATAAATTCTGCTGCTTCTCCTGAGTACGGGGATACCACATATGTGGGACTTTTTGGGAGCCTAGCCGCGTACGGGGCCCCGAAAACCAAGCACCGCCTTCAGGCTTTCTAAGGGCGTAATTTTTTGAGTTCACTTCTCACTACCTATTACAGTTTTGAAGGCCATAAAATGCCAAGATGGCACAAAACCCCCACAAATGACCCCATTTTAGAAAGTAGACACCCCAAGCTATTTGCTGAGAGGCATGTTGAGTCCATGGAATATTTTATATTTTGCCACAAGTTGCGGGAAAATTACAAACTTTTTTTTTTTTCACAAAGTTGTCACTAAATGATATATTGCTCACGCATGCCATGGGCATATGTGAAATGACACCCCAAAATAAATTCTGCTGCTTCTCCTGAGTACGGGGATACCACATATGTGGGACTTTTTGGGAGCCTAGCCGCGTACGGGGCCCCAAAAACCAAGCACCGCCTTCAGGCTTTCTAAGGGCGTTACAGTTTTGAAGGCCATAAAATGCCAAGATGGCACAAACCCCCCCCCCCAAATGACCCCATTTTAGAAAGTAGACACCCCTAAATTTAGGGGTACACTAGTGAGACTAGGTAATAAATGGCGGGTGCCCTGAAACTATAAAAAAATAACTAACCAACCAGCGTCACCTGTAACAGTTATATGGTGATCACTGGTGAAAGGGTTAACTAGGGGGCAATCAGGGGGCTTTATGCGGTAGTATATGGGGGTCCCTGGCGCTATAAAAAGCTGCGGCGAACCTAAATACCTACCTGCCTAACTAGCGTCACCTGTGACACTAATACAGCGATCAGAAAAACGATCGCTTATTAGGCTGGGTTCACACTGGAGCGATGCGGGAACGCCACGAATGCGCGGCGGGTTCCCGCATCGCATGCCTCCCGGCGGCAGTTCACACTGCCCTATGCGAACTGCTGGGAGTGTCAGTGAAATGTTAATGACACCCCCAGATCAGTTCGCATATCGCAGTGCGATCTGCAAACTTGGATCGCATGGTGTGAACACCCATGCGATCCGATTCTGCTGCGGACCAAAAAAAGGGTCCCGTGCGAGTTTGCGGCGGGTGCGGCGGGTGCGACACGAATTCAGCCATACTATCTGTATAGCTGAACTCGAATCGCACAGAGATCGGATGTGATTTGCACTGCAGTGCGGTGCGAATCACATCCGTTCTCATAAACCGCTGCAATGTGAACCCAGCCTTAGTGACACTGGCGACGGGGGGTGATCACGGGGTTAAACCTTTATTGGGGGGGTTAGGGGGGTACCTTAGAACTAAAGGGGGCTAACCCTAACTGCCCTAACAGTTATTAGTCACAAATGACACCTGCCGGGTGATCAGGGGGTTAAACCTTTATTAGGTAATAAATGGCGGGTGCCCTGAAACTATAAAAAAATAACTAACCAACCAGCGTCACCTGTAACAGTTATATGGTGATCACTGGTGAAAGGGTTAACTAGGGGGCAATCAGGGGGCTTTATGCGGTAGTATATGGGGGTCCCTAGCGCTATAAAAAGCTGCGGCGAACCTAAATACCTACCTGCCTAACTAGCGTCACCTGTGACACTAATACGGCGATCAGAAAAATGATCGCTTATTAGGCTGGGTTCACACTGGAGCGATGCGGAAACGCCGCGAATCCGCGGCGGGTTCCCGCATCGCATGCCTCCAGGCGGCAGTTCACACTGCCCTATGCGAACTGCTGGGAGTGTCAGTGAAATGTTACTGACACCCCCAGATCAGTTCGCATATCGCAGTGCGATCTGCAAACTCGGATCGCATGGTGTGAACACCCATGCGATCCGATTCTGCTGCGGGCCAAAAAAAGGGTCCCGTGCGAATTTGCGGCGGGTGCGGCGGGTGTGGCGGGTGCGGCGGGTGCGGCGAATGGCTGAACTCGAATCGCACAGAGATCGGATGTGATTTGCACTGCAGTGCGGTGCGAATCACATTCGTTCTCATAAACCGCTGCAATGTGAACCCAGCCTTAGTGACACTGGCGACGGGGGGTGATCACGGGGTTAAACCTTTATTGGGGGGGTTAGGGGGGTACATTAGAACTAAAGGGGGCTAACCCTAACTGCCCTAACAGTTATTACAGTCACAAATGACACCAATGCAAAAAAAAAAAAAAAAAAAAAAAAAATGACATTGGTGTCACTGTGACTGGGGGGGCAGGGGTAATTGGGGGGGTGATCGGGGGGTAAAGGGGGGGTGTGAGTGTGCCTGGCATGTTCTACTGTGTGTGGGATGTGTTGGTGCAACTCACTGATCCGCTCTCCTCCGTGTCGGAACGAAAAATACCGACACGGAGGAGAGAATACATCACTTCCTCTCCTGTGTTTACATTACAGGAGAGGAAGTGATGTCACCGAGGATTTCCATTCGTCGGGAGCGATCGCGAGGGGGTGGCCATGAATGAATGGCCGTCCCCTCGTCCGGGATCGCTCCCGAACGAAAACCGACCGCCGCAGGCACCGGGCGGGGGCCCGATCGGGCCCCCGACCCGCGGGAGGCAAATCACGTACATGTACGTGCTTATGCCTGCCCGTGCCATTCTGCCGACGTACATCGGCGTGAGGCGGTCGGCAAGTGGTTAAAAACGGCTGTCCATGTTAGTCTATGGCTTCATGCCCACCTAGACGTTTTTGAGCTGAAAATGGCATAGGCGTTTTTAAGATGTAAAAAAAACCCAGGACCAGTGCGTTCCGTGGCGTGGAGCTAGAGCTGTAAAAACGCGAATCGCGGGAAAACGCGCAAAAACGCGCATAAACGCGCAACATATTTTCTTTGTTTTCTGAGTCCTATAGCCAAGAGATGTGTTTCTTTAAAAAAGCTACTTAATGCTAACGCTAAAAAACACGCAAAAACGCCAATGCAAAACGCGGTAAAAATCACGTTTTTAACGGCGATTTTTCCAGGCGTCGGAGCTAGCTTTGCAGCCAGTTTTTTAAAACGTCCGTGTGCATGGGCACTTACTGTGCGCTAGACTGGAAGGAGCTGAATTATATTAAACTTTCTTCCTAACCCCTCCACCTCCTCCAATATTCACAAACACTGAGTAGAAGCAGACTGGAGGAGAGATGCGCTATATGGCCAAACATTTGTGACCATCGTATCTATATGAGCTTGTTGGACATCCCGTTGCGAAACCATGGGAATTATAATGGCCATGGTTTTGAAAAAGCCCCTTTGTGGCTTTTCTATAGAGGCTTTTCACAAGATTTCGGAGTGTCTATGGTAATTTGTGCCCATTCAGGCATATGAGCATGTGTGAAGTCATTTACTGATTATGGATGAGAAAACCTGGCTCTCAATTGGCATTCCAATTTATCCCAAAGGTGTTTATTAAGGTTGAGGTTAGGGCACTGTGCAGGCCATTTGCATTCCTCTGCACCAAACTCCTCTAACTAGGTCTTTATGAATATGGCTTGGTACATGTCCTGTTGCCCCAAGGTAGAGAGCTCACAGCTGTCTAAGCCCTTGTACACACGGTCGGACATTCTGACAGCCAAATCCGTTGGATTTTGTCCGACGGATTTTGTCCGAAACTGGTGCATACACAAGGTCGGACAAAGTTGTCGGAAAATCTGATTGTACATAACGTGATGATGTTATTTAGTTACGACGGGACTACGTTCAGGCTAGTAGCCAATAGCTTTGGCCTAGGAATTTGATCTGAGCATGCGTGGCACTTTGTCCGTCGGAGTAGGCTACACATGATCGGAGTATGTCTGATGGGAGCATTTTGTTGGAAAACTTGGTCCGTCGGATACTCCGACGGAAACAGTCCGATGGAGACCACACACAGTCGGATTATCTGACAAAATGGTCCAATAGGACACATTCCGTCAGAATCTCTGACCGTGTGTACAAGGGCCTTTGCTTGCTGTAGCATTAACAGAACTCAGCTCCATCTTTGACTTCACGTAGGTGTTGAATGTAATGATATTAGCTCTGATTTCCTTGTCAGATCCAGGATTAACATGTTCAAATGTAGAATCGGTGTGAATTGTGATGAGGGTTATCATTCAAGAAATCAGATGGTGATAACCATGTAATGCACAGAAAGACAGCAGCTGGGTTTAGGACTATAGGCGCATTGTGCCATTGATTGGGATTGGAGAACTACCTAGGTTATACTCAGTTACTGACATACATATAGAACTGTTTAATCTGGCCTGCAAGGATGGTACACACAAGGTACCAACATATCTTTGATTATTTGAAAGGTGATGCAGGCTCAGCATGATCTTTTGTGAATATCTTAGGCATAGAGTTTACAAAGTGTTTATATAGGTTTTCTTCTTTTCAGTGTGCATGTTAAAGAAATAAATTGTTCTACTGTACCATGACCATTATTTGGTAGTTTCTTTCTTGAGGAACAAAATAATAGGTGTGCCATCTAGCTTTTGAAATTGTCCTGATGTGACTCCTTACTTACTGTGGTGCCAACATGATCATCCCAGAAATTAAGAGCCTTGTTATCACTTTGTTGAAGAACTGTTGCATGCCTTTACTGCAAAGTCTTATTTTGACATGGCAGTGATGTGTGTGCTACTGGTAATGCAAACATTTGGTAGGACACGTATCTTGAAAGAAGAAACTGTGGATGACCTCCTGACATTACCCAGACAGATGTTGCCTATGATGACCCAGCCTAGGTCCAGGCATTGGGCATATGGTGGGCCATCTGGTCTGTTGATTTGTTGGCAAGTCTTGTGTACCCTTGGGATGTCCCTGCAGAGAAGCAGGAGAATATTTGCATTTCTGTCAAGAGCTGGTATGGGGTCAGCTATGCCCCTCAAGTGAACGTGATGAGAGGAAGCTGCAGGAGAAGGGATCTCCCCTCTGTTGGCTGGAATCTGATTGTGCTTGATGTGAGTAGGCAATGGTATTTCTACACTGTCTTACTACAAAACCAGTGGCTCTCCTGCCTGAAACTTTTGTGATGCCAGCACATGTGCATGAAAGGCATTCCCCTGTTATGTTTAACAGGTCAAAAAGCTTTGATCTTGCAAGAGACCTAACTCTGATCATCTATAATTGTGACCCAAGGGTCACACTTTTCAGATTGACCCTTGGGGTATACATGAAGTATGCATAGTTTGGCATAGGATTTGTCACACTTGCTATGGGGGCAGAGAGAGTCACTGCTCTTGTGCACATTGTGGAATCTAGATCAGGCTCAGGTAAGTGTAAGGGTGTGCTGAGGGGGGAGAAGGGGGGCTGCATGCAGAAGGTTTTTTTTACCTAAATGCATGGAATGCAAAAAACACTTTAAAACTAATTTTAGTTTTTTTGGTTTCTTTGCTGTCTGTCCTGTTTGATTTCTTATCACTTCCTGTCCCAGAGAAACAACAGGAACTATTCAGAGACTGTGTTGCATAACATAACACAGTTAAAGTGGTTCTAAAGCCTTCATTTTTTTTGTTACCTCAATGCATTCCCTGCATTAAGATAAAAAAAAAAATGTGTGTCCAGGATCCCCCAGCCCCCCTCAAACTTACCTGAGCCTGCTCTTGTGCTGTGAACAAGAGCAGCAGCTCTCTCCTTTCTCTCCCTCCTCACCCTCCTCACAGGGAAGATTAATAGCCCCCATTGCTGAGAATCGTACCCTATGATGAGTAAACAGGAGACGAGGCAGAGCCCCACTGTCTGTGTCTATGGACGCAGGCAGCAGGGCTTGGGAGTGAGCCCACATGAGTGCACCCCTAGCAAGCAGTTTGGTAGGGGGGTACTTGGAAGGCAGAAGGAGCGAGATTCCAAGAGATTCCCTTAATTTGCAGGGATTTTCTCTCACTTCTTGATGGCTATGGGACAGGAAGTGAAGGTAAATCTCCCCAATAGGACAACAATGGCAAAAATAAACCTTTCAGGGGTTATAACCCTCCCATACTCTATCCAAAAAAAAAAAAAAAAAAAAAGTTTTGCCTATAGTTCTATTTTAAAAGAATGAAGGTGTAACAGATAGTGGTTCCCGTGTAATAGGGAAGATGGAACAGAAAATTTTTGAAAGAATAGGTTGCCAAGCAAAAAATAGAATGTGTCCAAGATGGACTTATACAAACTTACAGTATCTCACAAAAGTGAAAATGTCCAAATTGGGCCCAAAATGTCAATATTTTGTGTGGCCACCATTATTTTCCAGCACTGCCTTAACCCTCTTGGAGTTCACCAGAGCTTCACAGGTTGCCACTGGGGTCCTCTTCCACTCCTCCATGACGACATCATGGAGCTGGTAGATGTTAGAGACCTTGACCTTGCGCTCCTCCACCTTCCATTTGAGGATGCCCCACAGATGCTCAATAGGATTTAGGTCTGGAGACATGCTTGGCCAGTCCATCACCTTTACCCTCAGGTTCTTTAGCAAGGCAGTGGTTGTCTTGGAGGTGTGTGTGGGGTTGTTATCATGTTGGAATACTGCCCTGCAGCCCAGTCTCCGAAGAGAGGGGATCATGCTCTGCTTCAGTATGTCACAGTACATGTTGGCATTCATGGTTCCCTTAATGAACTGTAGCTCCCCAGTCCCGGCAGCACTCATGCAGCCCCAGACCATGACACTCCCACCACCATGCTTGACTGTAGGCAAGACACACTTGTCTTTGTACTCTTCACCTGGTTGCCGCCACACACACTTGAAACCATCTGAACCAAATACATTTTTCTTGGTCTCATCAGACCACAGGACATGGTTCCAGTAATCCATGTCCTTAGTCTGCTTTTCTTCAGAAAACGGTGGGCTTTCTTGTGCATCATCTTTAGAAGAGGCTTCCTTCTGGGACGACAGCCATGCAGACCAGTTTGATGCAGTGTGTGTCGTATGATCTGAGCACTGACAGGCTGACACCCCACCTCTTTAACCTCTGCAGCAATGCTGGCAGCACTATTTCCCAAAGACAGCCTCTGGATATGATGCTGAACACGTGCACTCAACGTCTTTGATCGACCATGGCAAGGCCTGTTCTGAGTGGACCCTGTCCTGTTAAACCACTGTATGGTCTTGGCCACCATGCTGCAGCTCAGTTTTAGGGTCTTGGCAATCTTTTTATAGCCTAGGCCATCTTTATGTTGAGCAATAATTCATTTTTTTTTAGATACTCAGAGTTCTTTGCCATGAGGTACCATGTTAAACTTCCAGTAAATAGTATGAGAGAGTGAGAGCGATAACACCAAATTTAGCATACCTGCTCCCCATTCACACCTGGGACCTTGTAACACTAACGGGTCACATAACATTGTGGAGGGAAGGTGGCTAATTGGGCCCAATCAGGGGTGTACTCACTTTTGTTGCCAGCGATTTAGATATTATTGGCTGTGTGTTGAGTTATTTTGAGGGGACAGTAAATTTACACTGTTATACAAGCTGTACACTCACTACTGTACATTGTAGCAAAGTGTCATTTCTTCAGTGTTGTCACATGAAAAGATGTAATAAAATATCTACAAAAATGTGGGGGGTGTACTCACTTTTATGAGATACTGTACATATCTTTATTATACAGTACAGGACACATGAACTGATTCATAGACCATGGGTCTATGAACCCCCTCCAACCCTCACGTGTCCTGTACTTTACCCAAAGATATGGAATTTACAGGTAAATCCAAATTCCTTCTTATTTCACAGGAATCGGTTTATAGACTAAGGCATATATCCATGGTCTATGAATTGATATCAGTGTCTGTAATGTACTCCATGATACAGGATTTACGGGTACATCAAAATTCCTTCTTTTTTTGGGCAAGTAGTACTGATCTAGGTCAAAACGTGTACAGTGTATCACATTGCTGATTTCTCCGGTCTTTTAAACATAGTAGTCAAACACTGTTTTACCCACAGTGTGAAGATGATATGGCTGAGAAGCGGAGGAGCAATGATGATCTCCTGCGTGCTATTGGAACCTATGAAGAAGTATCTACATTGCCCAACGTACCTGCGGATCTAATGAAGCTGGCACTGAAAAGACAGGCAAACCGGCAGCAATTCCTAGGTAAGGCACTGTTTAGTAGTGTTATGTTTTAGCAAGCCATTTTTCTTTATTCCTTCCAAACTCAGAAACAGAAACTAGTACTGGTGATTATTTTTATAATCTCAGCCCAACACAGCAGCCTCAAAATATTTTAAAACTCCTTCACAATCTTTAGATACCCCTGGAGTGGCATTTCAAATTAAAACTCATTTGGAAGAATTATATGAAGTTCTGACCTTTGGAATTATCAAGTGACATAAGCTTGAATAGAGTTGTTTATATCATGCCATATCGAAGTGACACGACTAGCGGCATAAGTCAATTACAGAGCGGACACAGCATTTCCTCCCAGCATACAATAATAACACAGAACTGTAATGAAAATCTTACCAGAACATTCATTTACATTTTCACCTGTAGGCACTCTTTATGCAAAAACAACTTTTCATTATTCAGATGCATAACAATGAAATCAATCCGATGTCTGTGAAATAGCAGAAATAATTTCCACCATAGTATTAAAATGCCCCTTATTTTTCTCCATTCTTTCAAAAAAATATTCTACCTTCATGTTTCTCATTCTGTTGCAGTGACACATGAATGTATAAATTATTCACTATGATTTTATATGTGAGATGTGTTTCCGTGTTTTGGGATTTATTGCATTCTTGTTGCTTCCAAAAACATCTAAGGTCAAAAGTTAATGAAAAGTTCTAGCTATTCTCTTAAGAAAAAGTATTAACGTTAGAATTATGAATTGGTATTATTTTCCTAAAACTGAGTGTTTGCAGTGCTGTGAAAAAGTATTTGCCCCTGCCTGATTTTTTTTGATTTTGTTTGCATATTTGTCACAGTTCAGATCATCAAACAAATTTTATTAAAATTGCACAAAGATAAACTGAGTGAATACAAAATGCAGTTTTTAAATGACTTAATTTATTAACCACTTCAGCCCCGGACCAATAAACACCTTAAGGACCAGAGGTCTTTTTCCATATTCGCACTGCGCTGCTTTAACTGGTAATTGCGCGGTCATGCAATATTGCACCCAAACGAAATTTGCGTCCTTTTCTTCCCACAAATAGAGCTTTCTTTTGATGGTATTTGATTGCCTCTGCGATTTTTTTTTTTGCGATATAAATGGAAAAAGAGCGAAAATTTTGAAAAAAAAAGATATTTTCTTCTTTTTGTTATAAGAAAAATCGAATAAACTAAATTTTAGTCATACATTGAGGGCAAAATTTATTCAGCCACATGTCTTTAGTAAAAAAAAATGTCAATAAGCGTATATTTTTTGGTTTGCGCAAAAGTTATAGCGTCTACAAACTAGAGTACATTTTCTGGAATTTACACAGCTTTTAATTTATGACTGCCTATCTCATTTCTTGAGGTGCTAAAATGGCAGGGCAGTACAAACCCCCCCCCAAATGACCCCATTTTGGAAAGTAGACACCCCAAGGAAATTGCTGATGGGTATGTTGAGCCCATTGAATATTAATTTTTTTTGTCCTATGGGATTGAATAATGACAAAAAAAATAAAAAATTTTTACAAAAAGTTGTCACTAAATGATATATTGCTCACACATGCCATGGTTATATGTGGAATTGCACCCCAAAATATATTCCGCTACTTCTCCCGAGTATGGGGATACCACTTGTGTGGGGCTTTTTGGGAGTCTAGTTGCGCACGGCACCCCGAAAACCAATCACCACTTTCAGGATTTCTAAGGGTGCAAATTTTTGATTTAACTCCTCACTACCTATCACAGTTTCGAAGGCCATAAAATGCCAAAATAGCACAAAACCCCCCAAAATTACCCCATTTTGGAAAGTAGACACCCCAAGCTATTTACTGAGAGGCATGTTGAGTCCATGGAATATTTTATATTTTGCCAAAAGTTGCGGGAATATTACAAACTTTTTTTTTTTTGCACAAAGTTGTCACTAAATGATATATTGCTCACACATGCTATGGGCATAAGTCAAATTACACCCCAAAATAAATTCTGCTGCTTCTCCCGAGTACGGGGATACCACATGTGGGGGACTTTTTGGGAGCCTAGCCACGTACGGGACCCCGAAAACCAAGCACTGCCTTCCGGATTTAAATATAAAATGCTACCAAAAAAACTGTTAGCGATCGCAGGGATCAGGCCTGACTCTGCGATCGCTGCAGTTATGTGTTTAGTGTTTTGTAAGTGACAGTGATCGATCGATACTGCACTTGGGTGGGCTGGGCAGAGGGGCAAAACGCAGGTGCTAGCAGGTATCTGGGCTGATCCCGCTAACAATGCATTTTTCTGGAACCCTGAACTGCTGGGGACGCTAGTATAGATCTGATCAGATCAGATATTGATCTGTTCAGATTCTATACCACTACGGGAGGTGTATGCTTTGCGCGTGGGTGTTAGCGGTACTGGCACTAACCTAGCGCTGCCTGGGGCGACGCAGACCCTGACCCTAAAACCTAATTGATATCACCCGCCGGGTGATCAGGGGGTTAAACCTTTATTGGGTAATAAATGGTGGGTGCCCTGATGCTATAAAAAGCAAACTAACCAGAGTCACCCGTAACACTTATACGGTGATCAGTGGTGAAAGGGTTAACTAGGGGCAATCAGGGGGTTCAAATTTTTATTAGGTAGTATATGGGGGTCCCTGGCGCTATATAAAAACCTGACGGGGAACCTAAATAACTAACTGGCTAACCAGCGTCACCAGTGACACTTATACTGTGATCGCTGGTGAAAGGGTTAACTAGGGGCAATCAGGGGGTTAAAACCATTTTTGGGTAGTATATCGGGGTACCTAGCGCTATAAAAACCTGGCGGTGAACCTAAAAAAATAACTAGCTACCTAGCGACAGTAGCGACACTGATGCAGCGATCAGAAAAATTATCGCTTAGTGACATTGGCAAAAGGGGGTGAAAGGGTTAACTAGGGGCAATCAGGATGTTAAAACCATTATTGGGTAGAATATCGGGGTACCTAGCGATATAAAAACCTGGCGGTGAACCTAAAAAAATAACTAGCTACCTAGCGACAGTAGTGACACTGATGCAGCGATCAGAAAAATTATCGCTTAGTGACACTGGCAAAAGGGGGTGAAAGGGTTAACTAGGGGCAATCAGGATGTTAAAACCATTATTGGGTAGTATATCGGGGTACCTAGCGATATAAAAACCTGGCAGTGAACCTAAAAAAATAACTAGCTACCTAGCGACAGTAGCGACACTAATGCAGCGATCAGAAAAATGATCGCTTAGTGACAGTGGCAAAAGGGGGTGAAAGGGTTAACTAGGGGCAATCAGGATGTTAAAACCATTATTGGGTAGTATATCGGGGTACCTAGCACTATAAAAACCTGGCGGTGAACCTAAAAAAATAACTAGCTACCTAGCGACAGTAGCGACACTGATGCAGCGATCAGAAAAATTATCGCTTAGTGACAGTGGCAAAAGGGGGTGAAAGGGTTAACTAGGGGCAATCAGGATGTTAAAACCATTATTGGGTAGTATATCGGGGTACCTAGCGATATAAAAACCTGGCGGTGAACCTAAAAAAATAACTAGCTACCCTAGCGACACTAGCGACACTGATGCAGTGATCAGAAAAATTATCGCTTAGTGACACTGGCAAAAGGGGGTGAAAGGGTTAACTCTAGGGGCAATCAGGGGGTTAAATCTTTATTGGGGGATGATAGGGGGCTACCCTGGATCTAACACTAACTGCCCTGACAGTTTTTACTTTTACAACTGACACTGAATGTATTGATCAGTAAAGAAATGATCAATGCAATCAGTGACACTGTGACTGGGGGGGGAGGGGGGGCGGGGGGGATCGGGGGGGGGGGAATCGGGGAGGGGGTTTGTGTGCCTGTGTGTGCCTACATGTCAGTGTAGTGTTGGTGCACACTTACTTTTAGTTTTCTCCTCGTAGTCCGGTCAAAAAGACCGCCCCGAGGAGAATGACATCACTTCCTCCTTCCTGTGTAAACAATACACAGTGGGAGGAAGTTCGTCATTGGCCAGGAGCGATCAAGAGGGGGTGGCCAGAAACCAACGGCCATCCCCTCATCACGGATCGCTCCCGGAGGGAAACGGACCACCGTATCCAGCGGGAGGGGGTCCGATCGGACCCCCCACCCGCTGGAAGGCAGGCACGTACATGTACGTGCTTGTGCCTGCCTGTGCCATTGTGATGACGTACAATGGCAATACGGCGGTCCTTAAGTGGTTAAAGGAACAAAACCTAGCCAAACCTGCCTGGCCCTATGTGAAAAAGTAATTGCCTAAACGTAATAACTGGTTGTGCCACCTTTGGTGGCAACAACTGCAATCAAACGTTTGCGATAACTGGCAATGAGTCTTTCACGTCGCTGTGGATGAATTTTGGCCCACTCTTCTATACAGAATTATTTTAATTCAGCCACATTGGAGGGTTTTTGAGCATGAACGGCCTTTATAAGCTCCTCCCACAGCATCTCAATCAGATTTAAGTCCGGACTTTAACTAGGACACTCCAAAACCTTAATTTTGTTTTTCTTGAGCTATTCAGAGGTGGTGTGTTTTGGATCATTGTCCTGCTGCATAATCTAAGTGCGCTTGAGGTCACGATGGCTGGAGATTCTCCTTTAGGATTTTCTAGTGAGCACAGAATTCATGGTTCCATTAATTATGGCAAGTCGTCCAGACCCAGAAGCTGCAAAACAGCCCCAGACCATACTAACACCACCATGTTTGAATGTTGGTATGATGTTCTTTTTATGAAATGCTGTGTTCAGATGTAACGGGATGCACACCTTTCAAAAAAGTTCAGCCTTTGTCTCATCAGTCCACAGAATATTTGCCCAAAAGTTCGTGGATAATCAAGATTTTTTATTTTTTTTGCAAATGTGAGGTGAGCAATTTGTGTTCTTTTTGGTCAGCAGTGGCATTTGCCATGGAGCTCTACCTTGGATGCCATTTTTGCCACGTCACTTTCTTATTGTTGAATTAGGACACTGACCCTAACTGAGGCAAGTGAGTCCTGCCGTTCTTTAGATTCTGTTCTGGGTCCTTTTATGACATGGATGAATTGTCAGCGTGCTCTTAATTTTGGTAGGCCTGCCACTCTTGAGAAGGTTCACCACTGTTCCACGTTTTCTTACTTGTGGACAGCGGATCTCACCGTGAGTACCAAAGCCTTAGAAATTACTTTGTATCCCTTTCCAAACAGATGCACGTCAATTACTTTGTTTCTCATCTGCTCTTGAATTTCTTTACATTGCGGCATTAGGTGTTCCTTTTTTTTTTTTAGATCTTTTAGCATGCATCACTTTGTCAGACAGAATCTTTTCAAGTGATTTCTTGATTCAACAGATCTGGCAGTAAACAGGCCTGGGTGTGGCAAGTGAAATTCAACTCTGTTTTCCAAAAAATGTGGTTAATCACAGTTCATTTATGATTTAGGTGGGGGGGGTTACTTTTTCGAATAGGGCCAGCCAGATTTAAACAGCAATTTTCTCTTAATAAATGAAATCATAATTTACAAACTGCATTTTTTATTTACTCGGGTATCTTTGTGTAACTTTAAAATTAATTTGATGATTTGAATTAACTGTGACAAATATGCAAAAAATTAACAAAAAATAAGGAAGTGAAGGGAGGAAATGCTTTTTCACAGTACTGTAGATTTACAGACAAATCAGTGGTTTGAATAAATCCTATAGAGATGGATCAGCTGTCCATCACACATCAGCTCTTTCCCAGAGGTCTCTGTGACACCAGAAACCACACCAATCATACCAAGTCATCTAGATTGCACGCAACTCTTGCCATGTTCCTACACCATATTCTTGAAGAGGCAGGTGATACCAATGTTCATAATAACCAAAAGGTCTGCTATGAAGTGGGAATAAGTGTACTCCAACCAGATATAATACCATTCACTCGAAGGTTAGAGACTACCTGCTGAGTGACTTCTACATACTTTTTGAAAAGATTGTTTACATTACACTGCCCTGACTATTGTTACTGCAGTGTTGTTGTAATGTTACATACTTACCATAAGCAATTCACTGACCTATTTTACTTGTTGCCAGAATTTATTCTCTGATGTTTTGTATTGGGTTCTCAGACAAGTATGGTATTATAAATGTTTGTGATCAAGTAGCTAGTGGCCTTGCTGTTACTTTTTCTACATTTGTGATACTAAAGTTAGAATTTTTGATGTATTTGTTTACTAAGAATGCAACAGGTAGACCGGAACAAAGTTGGGAATTATGGCAGAGAGATCTCTCTATTGAGGGCATTCAGGTTAGGGCCCACCAACGCCTCCCAGGGCCATCTTTAATGGGTGCCATCAAGCACTTCGTAATTCCTCCAGATGCCTGATAGCATACTACTGCATGCTGCTGCTGTCACTGGATACCAGAGTTGCCACCCTCCCACAACTTGTTTTTATTGACAAAGCCTGGGAAATTTGCTGACAATCGATATTTAAACAATATAAACAAGTGAATGAAAATATAAAAAATATATAAAAATATAATATAATTTAAAAATAAAATACTGTATTTATCGACGTATAACACACACTTTTCCCCTTAAAATCAGGGAAAAATCATAGGTGTGTGTTATACACTGATCCCTGCTCTCTCTGAGGGAAAAAGGAGCGAAGGATGCCGAAATAGACCGAGCCGAGTGTACTGTGTACTCTAGCTAGGCTTGGCTCCTCTCGCAGTCCCAGCCAGTCCCGCCTCCTAGCCTTTACGTCCCGCCATTGGATCGGTGCCATGGGCAGTCCTATGTGATATACAACCCCCCCCCCCCCCCCCCCGCTATAGGCCTTCAGTTTTTCTACTTAGTCAGGAGTAAGGACCTAGTTCTCTGCTGGGATCTCTAGTCCTGACAGATGTTATTTTTTTTGTATGTTGTTTTTTTCCTGGATTTCTTCCGGTGAGATCTGCAATCAACTCCCGGACTGGGCGACAGGCTGTGGTCTCCCCAGTCTGGCCAGCGAACCCATGCAGACCACAGCTACGCAATAGATCGGCCGCAAAATAGCCCCACTGGACGGGGCTGGCCCCGCTAGTTAAATGTCTCACAAGGTCACATACGATAGGGTCTCGAGTCGCAGAATCCCTCAGGCCGACAGCCCCTCACTTCAGTGGCGAGGAGGTTCTGTCTGGAACGGTGCCCACCTGGTCTTGGTATGGTGCGTAAATGTCCCCCCTCTCCCCTTGGTGGGTTTGCGGTGGACACGGGCCCCTCCCTGGGTCAGTTGGTCCTGCAAGTTTCCCTCCGCCCTTGCACCCTCTCTTCCTAGGGTGGAGGTTTCCTGGTAGCCCCCCTTTCCCCCTCCCTTCTCTATATGAAGTAGTGTGGTGCCATGATGGATCCTGGGGGATGAGGTTGAGTACTGGTAGGCAGGGGGTGCCTGCTGCCAGGTGCATGCTTTCCGGGGGGAGGGGGAGGCACTGGGCTCCCCCAGGGGTCCAGTGCCCGGATCCTCTCTTTCTCTCTTTCAGGGGTTTTCCTGGAGTCTGTGTCAGCATCGTGTAGCGTGGCCATTTTGCCATAGCTGGCGTCTTTTCCCCCTAGTGCCTGCTGACTTATTATTTCAGGTGGCCAAGTTTACATAGCTTGGCAGCCATGATTTGGTGTTTTTTGGTGCTCAGGCAGCAATGGCCATTTCTGAGTAGCCCAGACAGCGTTTTTAGCAGGTGGAAGCTCCTCCTTTTAACCCTTTGCTGACTCCTGTGTTATCCTCTTCCTTGGACACCACATGTGTGCGGGTCTACACCTGAGGCATCAAGCTCTACGCTGGTGGGGTGGTGAGTCTGGTGGGGTCCCTTCCTCCCTCTGCTGAAGGCTGTGGGGTGTCCTGGTGTTTCCCGGTACCGTCGTGGCGGGTGTCCCTTTGCAGTGGTCGCTCTTGGTGTGGGGCGTCTCTTCTTTCCCTACCTGACCCCTTATCAGAGGCTGCAGGTCCCTCTGGGTCCCAGCCATCCATTGATGCTGCTCTGGAGTCCTTTGTGTCCTGGGTGTAGGTGGCTCTTGGGCAGCGGACTAGCAAGAAGCATCCCCTGCTTCATCTGTCTCGTCAGATCCTGAATCTGATTCAGCTGCCTTGGACGGAGCCCACCCTGCAGGATCTGCGGCCGCTCTCCTAGATTTTTCAGATTGTGAGGTGAATTGCTCTGCCCCAGTGGCTGCGCACGAGAAGGCGCTGGTGGACGCACTGATTACATCTGTGCAGGAAACATTAAAAATGGAGGAATACGGCTGCGGTGGAGGTGCTGGCACTCACAAGCCATCTCGCATGGAAAAAGTATTCCCCTATCCCTCCTTTTTTGCGCTCGCAAAGTGCTTCGCTGTGCATTATCCTTTTGAGGAGAGTCTTCTCAAGAAGTGGACGACTCCACCTATGGTGGATCTTCTGGTCTCTTGATTGAACAAAGCCACCATGATCGGTTGAAGACTCTCCAGTTTTTAAAGATCTGGCTGACAGGAAGGCAGTATGTTCACTATTGGGGATTTGGCGTTTCAGCCGGTCCTGGCCATTGCCCTGGTGTCTCAAACGCTGACAAAGTGGGCGAAGCTGTTATGCCGTGACCTGGAGGGTGATCAGTTTCCTCCTGCCTTCACTGAATTAGCGGACCAGCTGGTCCAGGGGCTGCAGTATGCCTCTTTGGACGCAGCTCCCTTGCTTTCTAAGCTGTCTGTTTCAGCGGTAGTGCTTCGGCGGGTATTGTGGCTGAATTGTTGGACTGCGGACCAGGCCTCTAAAAAAAAAAGCCCTAGGTGATCTGCCTTTTCCAGGCGATCGTTTGGGGCCACTCTGGATGATATCATTAAGAGTGTCACAAGGGGGAAGAGTACTTTTCTTCCACAGTCAAAAAAGCAGAAGGAGCCATGTTGCAAGCATGGTCCTTCCTTCTCAGCACACAAAGTTTTTTTGTGGCTCAAGGTCCACTGATAAAGGCTCAAAGTCTTTCAAGCACCCCTCAGGAGGTTCAAAGCGGCCCTGGTTGGGCAAACTGAGAGCGTGGTTCTCCAGACTCCCAGATAAGGCTCCTTCGGCATGAAAGGGCGCCCTCGCCCGCAGTCTGGGTTGGGGGAGGTGTTCGCTGGTTTCCGGGCCCATGGACCTCTATGATAAATGACATGTGGGTCCACAAAGTGATTTTGTCTGGTTACAAGATCGAGTTCAAGTCTTGTCCTCAAAGCAGATTTTTTCCATCCAATCTGCGTCTGTCTCCGGACCACTTTTTAGCCCTCCAGGGTGTGGTGCAAGGCCTGTTTCTTCAAGAGGTGATTGTCCCGATTTCGTTAGAACATTTCCAGGGTTTTTTATTCAAACCTGTGTATGATCCCCACAAAAGAGGGTACGGTACATCCGATTCTGGACCTCAAGGCCCTGAACCGCTTTCAGAATGGAATCCATTCGTTCCGTGGTGGCATCTCTTCATCAGGGGGACTTTCTTGCCTCCATCAACATCAAGGATGCCTACCTGCACATTCTGTGCCAGCGGTTCCTCCGCTTTGCTATGGGAGAGGAACATTATCAGTTTGCGGCTTTACCCTTTGGTCTTGCCTCCACTCCTTGGGTCTTCACCAAGGTGTTGGCCCCGGTTCTGGTGCTGCTGCTCCAGTGGGGAATAGCTGTTCTGGGCTAACTGGATGACCTTCTGCTATGAGCAGAGTCCCCAGCGACCCTGAGGGGCGACGTGGAGATCGCTGGCAGATTTTGGGTGGCTGTCACCTGCTCCCTGACGGCTATCGCGTTCTCTGATCCCTCCCCCTCAACACCAAGTTTAAAAGCTCCTCCAATATTGTGACCATCTTACTTCACAATAGAGCTGTACCATCCCCATTACGGTGCAGCCCATCCTTACTAAAGAGCCGATAACCGACTGAGAAGTCAGCCCAGTTCTCCAGGAACCCAAACCCCCCTTTCCTGCATCAGCTCCTCAGCCACTTGTTCAGTTCCCTAAGCTCCTGCCGCCTCTCTGGTGGGGCTCGAGGTACAGGTAGTATTTCAGAGAAAACTACCTTGAAGGTAGTCCCTCCCAATAATTTGTCCGCCTGATACACGATGTGCCAAACCAGAGCACCCAGTAAACAACACGCTGTTCGACAACCCCAGCCTTTCTGACAGATTGCCCTCTGTCCTCCTAATAATTGAGTCTCCCACTACCAGCACTTGTCTGGCCTTATCTGTATCACTGCTCCCTTCCTTACTGGAGCCATCTCTCCCCTGGCATCTAGGGGAGGGCGCCTGCTCCAGCACAAGGTGAAATCTCATCGATTACCTTAAAGGATAGGTTCACCTTTTAAAAAAAATGAAATAAATGGACATCTTTTTGCAGGTAAAAAAAAATGTGTATTTATTTTTATTTTTTTACTTGGAGCTTGTAAAGCATTCCAGCCGCGGTGCCATGCAGGACTCTTGCAGACTTGTCAGTGTATCAGTCTGCTTGTACCTCATACAGGCAGATACGCACTGACAGGGAGAGACAATGAACTACCAGAATGCTCAACAGCTCCATGGTAGTTCATTGAGAACTACAAGTCGACACCAGCTAAGGCGAACAGTACTTGCAGTTTCCTATTCCCAGAACTTTATGAATGAATGCAGGAGTGAGACCATGTTCCACCCGTAAAATGGGTGGAACATGTAACACGTTCCCAAAGGTGAACTTATTAAGTTACCATACTTTTATTATTATTGTTGCACCTAAGGCTGGCCATACATGGTCGAATTTCAAAATCATTTTCTTTTGAAAATCAGAAAATTTGTGTGTTTTGTGATCCGATGGTGCCACCATTGATTTAGAAATTGGGCCAACGAAGCCTTCAATTTCACCTCATGTTGCTACAGAAAAGAATTTTCATGGCTGGGAATCTTTTTTTTTCTTTCCTGGAATTTTTTTTTCTTGCACATGCGCATTTCTTTTTCGATTACATTTCTCGTGCGATTCTCCCATCATTGATTAGAAAGTCGTTAGTTTTTCAAACAATTTCCAACATGTTCCGATTACTCAAATTTGATTGCCGCACGGAAATTCGAAAAAAGCCCACTAATGGTGCTAAATACGAACAAAAATTCTTAGATAAGATTTTTGAAAGAAAATGTTTTCGAAATTCAACCCATACATGGCCTGCCTTACTGTCACTTTTTAAATAAGCAGAATATTGTTTTGAAATCCATTTTCAGAAGTCAGCGTCTTTATATTTTTTGGCTTGCTCTTTTACAATGAAGTTATGTTTCTCCAAAATCCATTTTATTCAGTAAGGTAGTACACTTAGAAATGATGGGCAAAGAGCAATAACTAGTAGTTATTTGGATCATCCTCTTGATTTCTGCACATTACCATTTTTGTTTTTATTGTGTTTTTTTTTTTTTTTCTGCAGTGGCACTAAATAAGGCTAGTATTATTTTGTTGTGTATTTTTTATATTGAAAATGAGACCTTATATACTTATACTTTAGTTGTATACAGTATACTTATACTAACTTTTTGTATATACTGTACTACTTTTCTACTGCTATACTTTTCTTTGTATAAATCCAGGCCGTATGAGAGGATCTGTGCTCACCCTTCACAAGCTGGTCCAGCTGTACCCTGATGATATTTCATTAAAGAATGACCTTGGTGTTGGCTACCTCCTTCTTGGAGATAACACGAAAGCCAAAGAAGTGTATGAAGAGGTAAATCAGAGTTAAGCTTTTATTACATTTAGAGACCAATGAAGTTTTATGACAGTAAGGAAGTCCACAGAGAAATGATAAGGTGCAAAATACAATAAAACACAGTAGACAAGAACATTTCCGTTTACTGAAGTCAGACCAATAAAATATAGATTCTGATTGGCTGGTTTTTGTACCCGAACTTTTGACACTGATCTGTGCATTTGAATAAGACCATTGATTGTAATATAATACAGACTGTGGTTCTCTAAGGAAATATGGAACATGTTTACTTGTGATTTGCTAGCCTATTTACACAGTTTCCCTGGAAATTATTTACATTGTTGACATATAATCTTCATTTCATTTGACATAATATGTAATTTTGCTGATGTTGAGCTTCTTCCTATAGAGTGTTTCACTTGCTCACATCAGGAGGCTATTCAGTGATTCCAGCTATCAGACATCGGTTTTATAGCCATCACTTTGTTAACTTTTACAGATGTTTCTTTTGTTTGTTATTATCAATGCTGTGGAGGGGTTATAGATGTTACTAAGGCTTGGTTTCCACTAGTGCGACTTTTCATGTAAATTGGGACTGAAAAGTCGCATGGCAAGTCGTACCCCATGATTTCCAATGAGTACCGTTTATATCTGTGCGACTTCAAAGTAGTCCAATCACTACTTTGGTCCCACTTTGATGTGACTTTAGGTCCATAGACCTCAAGAATACACAGGCATTGCTTCAAGTCGTGGCAAAAAATTGTGGCAAAATAACACGACTTAGGGGTAGCAATAGTGGAAACCGAGCCTAAAGCCTCATACACACAATAGGACTTTGTACAAACTTTCCTGTGGATTTTTGTACAAAGGGCGTCGGCCAAGAACTTGTATTGCATACACACGGCAGGACTTTTTCAGCCAACTTTCACCAAATCACGTGGTTTTTCTGCTCTTTACCGCCACCTTTGGTCAACTTCTGTATTGTTGTCTGATCTTTTGCATTGGTTCTGAGCATGCCTGTTTGTGCTTTGTACAAAAGTCATATGGTTTTCTGTACACACGATCAGACTTTGATCCATCGGACTTTTGTTGCACAGCCAACAAAAGTCTGATGAAAACCAAAAAAGTTTGTCCGATGGCGCGTACACACGGTCGGATGTTGCTCCAAAACAGCTAATTTGCATGTTTGTTGTCAAAAAGTCTGATCCTGTGTATGGGCCTTAAAGTTCTTAGCTTAGATCAGTATTTGTCAACTTTTTTTCAGTCAAGGCACCCTTTAAAATTTCACACAATCTCGAGGCACCCCATTCTAAAATTTAAAAAACAAAACCAATAGTTTTGCATAATGCAGCAACATCCACATGTGTGACCCCCAGCATTAGCAGTGATTTTTTCGTCCAAAGCAAATACACTCACTGGCCACTTTATTAGATACACCTGTTCAATTGCTTGGGAACAAGAACATTGCTATAGAGCCAATCACATGGCAGCATCTCAATGCATTTAGGCATCTATGCGTGGTGAAGAAGACTTGCTGAAGTTCAAACCAAGCATCAGAATGGGGAAGAAAGGGGATCTAAGTGACTTTGAACGTGGCATGGGTGTTGGTGCCAGATGGGCTGGTCTGAGTATTTCAAAAACTGCTCATATTCTGTTTTTTTTTTTTTTACACACAACCATCACTAGAGAATAGTCCGAAAAAGAGAAAATATCCAGCGAGTGGCAGTTGTGTGGACGAAACTGGCTGGTTGATGTCAGAGGAGAATGGGCAGACTACTAGAAGAAAGGCAACAGTAACTAAAATAACCACTTGTTGCAACCAAGGTATGCAGAATACCATCTCTAAACGCACAACACATTGAACCGTGAAGCAGATGGGCTACAGCAGCAGAAGACCACACCGGGTGCTACTCTTGTCAGCTACGAAAAGGAAACTGAGGCTACAATTCACACAGGCTCATCAAAATTGGACAATTGGAAAAAGTTGCCTAGTCTGATGAGTCTCAATTTCCGTTGTGACATTCAGATGGTAGGATCAGAATTTGGTGTAAATAACATGATAGCATTGAACCATCCTGCCTTGTATCAACGGTTCAGGCTGGTGGTGGTGGTGCAATTGTGTGAGGGATATATCCTTGGCACACTTTGGGCCCCTTAGTACCAATTGAGTATCATTTAAATGCCACTGCCTACCTGAGTATTGTTGCTGACCATGTCCATCCCTTTATGACTACAGTGTACCCATCTTCTGATGACTACTCCCAGTGGGATAATGCACCATGTCACAAAGCTCAAATCATCTCAAGCTGGTTTCTTGAACATGACAATGAGTTCACTGTACTCCAATGTCCTCCACAGTCACCAGATCTCAATCCAATAGAGCACCTTTGGGATGTGGTGTAATGGGATATTTGCATCATAAATGTGCAACCAACAAATCTGCAGCAACTTCGTAATGCTATCATGTCAATATGGACCAAAATCTGAGGAATGCTTCCAACACCTTGTTGAATCTATGCCACATAAAATTAAGGCTGTTCTGAAGGCAAAAAGGGGTCCAACCTGGTATTAGCAAGGTGTACCTAATAAAGTGGCCTTGCACACTGGTATTGATTAGTATTCCAATGTTTCTCTTCTCCCTCAGTTTCCCTCCCTCACTCTGCTAATGTGACCCCAGTTCTGATGGAGAGGACGGGTGCCCGAAGTCCTCCTTATCAACCAATGACATCATTGGTGGCTAGAAGGTTGTACTGGTGAAAAATGAAAACCTGTGGCTTTGTGTAATTAATAGGCAGGCTTGATCCACCTGCTGGCTTGTATACAGTTTTGGGCAATTTCTAGGTATTTTGCCAAGGCACCTGAAGGCACCCTGGTTAAAAAAAAGGCGGCTTAGATATCCACCTATACATTGCTTCTAAGCATATTGATGTTAGCATCTTCCTAACTACCCATTTGATTAAGCAGTCCTCATCTTGTATCAGAGATTTCACACAGTCCTTATCTTGGATCAGAGACTTCACACAGTCCTTATCTTGGATCAGAGACTTCACACAGTCATCATCTTGTATCAGAGATTTCACACAGTCCTCATCATGGATCAGAGACTTCACACAGTCCTCATCTTGGATCGAAGACTTCACACAGTCCTCATCTTGGATCGAAGACTTCACACAGTCCTCATCTTGGATCGAAGACTTCACACAGTCCTCATCTTGTATCAGAGACTTCACACAGTCCTCATCTTGTATCAGAGATTTCACACAGTCCTCATCTTGGATCAGAGACTTCACACAGTCCTCATCTTGGATCAGAGACTTCACACAGTCCTCATCTTGTATCAGAGACTTCACACAGTCCTCATCTTGGATCAGAGATTTCACACAGTCCTCATCTTGGATCAGAGACTTCACACAGTCCTCATCTTGGATCAGATACTTCACACAGTCCTCATCTTGTATCAGAGACTTCACACAGTCCTCATCTTGGATCAGAGACTGCACACAGTCCTCATCTTGTATCGGAGACTTCACACAGTCCTCATCTTGGATCGGAGACTTCACACAGTCCTCATCTTGTATCAGAGACTTCACACAGTCCTCATCTTGGATCAGAGACTTCACACAGTCCTCATCTTGGATCAGAGACTTCACACAGTCCTCATCTTGGATCAGAGACTTCGCACAGCCCTCATCTTGGATCAGAGACTTCACACAGTCCTCATCTTGGATCAGAGACTTCGCACAGCCCTCATCTTGGATCAGAGACTTCACACAGTCCTCATCTTGGATCAGAGACTTCGCACAGTTCTCATCTTGGATCAGAGACTTCACACAGTCCTCTTATGTGGAAGTTCATCCTTTCCAGGGTGGCTTTCCCAGATCCTATGTGTTTTGTAACTAAGCAGCTCTAAGGTAACTAATGAGCACTCCTTTGTTTTCTTTTGCAAAACATTGGATATTCACATGTGCTATACAAGTGTTTTTGTGTGGAGGCTTTGGCATGTCCAGTCAGGACGCACACAAACTTAACTTGGAGATTACACTTCAAAGTAGTGTTTCTCAGCTGTATTAAGGTACCGTATGTACCCTCTGTTGTAGCTCTCCTAAGAGAAAAAAAAACAGCCCCTCAGGCATTTTGCAGTGACAGTTACAGAAAAAGGAGCATTGGAGAATCGCTGTGAGGGTTGAGTATAAGACAGTCAGGGTGGGCTTTAAGGGACCCGGACACTTTGCCTGTGTAGCAGTAACCCCAGTAACTATCTTTTATATTTTTAAATGACTAAAATGTTTACACAGATCAATTTTATATAGGATGTATGGCTTGTTACAATTCAAATTGCTATAGTTTTCTTTAGCAAGTAAAAGTGCCCCCTAACACTTCATTAGGTACAGTCCATATGCTACTGGTTGAGAGAGATGGTGTATTAGAGTATCATTGCTTTTCAAAAACGAACATTTTAGTGGCTGTATTTTGTACAGCAGCTTATTCTTTGGGATTAGAGGCCATCCTACAAGGGGTGGGTTATGCATAGTTACTTAATTCTTCTCCTTTGTGTTGCCCTGTAGCAGCCTTTCTCAAACAGGGTTCAGTGAAAACCTAAGGTTCCTTCAGGAGATTGCTATGGGTTCCTTAAGCCTAATACACATGAGCCAAATGTCGGGCAACATCGGCTGGTTCAGGAAAAACCAGCTGACATTCAGGCCATATGTATGGCAGCAGGTCCGACAGAAGGCTGATGGCTCAGAGTGCTGACTGGAGTGTTCTGGCGGGGGGCCGTCTCCCTGTCACAACACAAAAGAACAGCAGGAGAGATCGCTGTAATAACGGATCGAAAGTACAGTGGCTCCGACCAGATCTGTCAGTTTGTTTGTTTTTTGTGAGATGGTGAAAATACCCATGCTATGGTTATAAGTGCTTCACTGCCTGGGAAATTTGAATCCCAAAATGTATTTATGGATATGATTTTATATGTACCAATATAAATTTAAGCTGCTGCTGTTGTGTAAGGTCGAAGACCCCATAAAGTGACAATAAACAGTGTTAGCCCAGCTTCTTAGATCTTGGTTGAACAAAAAAAGAAACTAGTGTGTGTCCCAGGCTTTAGGCAATGAACAATTTTTGCCTCTCAGATAAGTAACCACAGAAAACAATGATCTTTTTGATCAATGACCATAAACGTAAGGAGCATTCTTCTGAGTGAACACGTTAATATAACCTAAGCTGTACATATAATTATTAGCAGAGGTTCTCTGAGAATGGAAAGCTATTTAATAGGTTCCATCATGCTAAAAAAAGATGAGAAGGCTGCTCTAGAGGATCACTACAAATGTCCTCCCAACCCTGATCATTAAACACCCAGAGCCCACGCACGTGGAAGTCTCACGTGCCACCTACAAACAATGCACAAATTTGGAATTACTTGACTATAAAGTTATTTTTTAATGTACATCTTTTCTCATTCCTCCCTATGAGCACTGTTTATGGAAGTACCAGTGTATAATGTGAATGTCTCTGCCTAGGAAGATACTCGTCACATGTGTCTTTAATGTTCTCATCATAATTCACATTTGCATCTTTTTTTATTTTATTTTTTTATTATTTTCTAGGTTTTATCACAGGATCCCAGTAATGGCTTTGCCAAAGTACATTATGGATTTATCCTCAAAGCAGATAACAAGATTGCTGAAAGTATTCCTTACTTAAGAGTAAGTTATTAGTTTGTTGTATAGTCCGCAAATTTCAGCATATCCTAATGTAAGGGGTACCTGTCCACTCTTAGTATTAGACAACTGTTTAGAGGGTATCATATCTTTTTTTTCAGTTTTGGATAAAGCAGGGAAGGTTTTTATACCCTATGTTGAGTTTTTATTGCCTTCTGTGTCACTGGTGAATATTCTCACCAAAAAAGAAAGTGAGGGTTAATTCAAGCCACCCAGAACATGAGGTAAGTGGAAAGCTGATGGGGACACTTGTTCCAGAGACTACTTGTCTAAGTTGAGAGCTCCCCTCACTTTGGGAGATTTCCTCTAGCAACAATATAGCTTTGCAGAGGTTTTAACCCTTCCCTACTTTATCCAAAGCTAAACAAAACTTTAGATATACAGTGCATACAATTTAAATTTATAGTTGTTTAACTGCCTTCTGGCATGCCTATGTCAGGTTAAATTACTTTCTATAATTATATAAGGTATTTATTGATTTTATTTTTGATCAACTGATTCAATTATTTTTAGGATGGGCTATTGTCAGAAGAGCCTGGTACTGATGATGGTCGTTTTTACTTCCACCTGGGGGATGCCCTGCAGAGAGTTGGAGACAAGGAGGTATAAATTCTCCATGATGCTTCAGAATTATTTCAATAGTTCCAAAATTAAAATATTGGCTCAAATATTCCAGCATCCAGTGTAATTACTGCATTTGTAATTGTCATGTTATACCCTGTGGCCAATAAACAGATTTGATTTCCCTTTGGTTACTACACCAATTATCACATTTGATTTCTATACAGTATACTTAAAATGTGAATGAAAGTATACAAGCCATTTCACTCAGCAGTACTATGCATAGATGAATAGATGTTTTGTAAGATAAGGAAATTGGCACAAACTGAATAGCATAAATAAAACCATAAAATATAAGTTAAGGTTATTAATGAACTGCCTTTTTACAGCCCATTCAGTTCTCAGCTTGTTCCTGTGGATACAGAAGTTTTTCTAGAGAATGTAAGGTTGTTCTTTACCTCCCCATTTCTGGGGATGTTCTTGGGCTGAACTTCACATTATGGTCTCTTCCGCCATCCACATCCCAGGCATTTAAAATGGACAGGCTGATTTTCTCAGTGGTCAGTGTCTGGATCCAGAGGGATGGCCCTCTATCCAGCATTTATCAAACCCATTGACACAGGTAGGGAACGCCAGACGTAGAACTCCCGGTCTCCAGGTTCAACAACAAACTTGACAGGTTTGTTGCCAGGTCCAGGGTCCCTCTGGCATTATAGTAGATGCTCTATGGACTCAGTTCATTCTGATCTATGCCTTTTCCTCACTCTAGATTTCTCTTCATCTGCTTCACAGGATTGAGAGAGAGGTTGTCCTGGGGGTATGTGCATAGAACATAGGGTATACAGATTGTGGTATATATTGCAGGGTGTCATGGCCAGTTCTAGACTATTTTGCACCCTAGGCAAGACCAGCTACTTGCACCCCCCCCCCCCCAGCTCCACCCCCCTGTTAGCAATGTTATATCTGTGATATAGAAATATAGGAGATGAAGAAGATGAAAGAAAACTCCCCTGAATGAACACAAGGGTGTAACAGGCTTACCAGTCCAACTGCACCATCCAGGGAAAGAAACAAAGGGTAGAGCCACCAGTGCCTCCACAAGGCCAAATGACCTACCAAACCACCCTATATACTCCCCATGTGAGAGTATTCCATCCGGTGTGCGACGCTCGCCCAGTCTTGGACCCATAGCAGAACCAATAACCGCCGTTGCCATCTTGAAAGAGGGCAGGGCGGCGGCATACCGAGCTCCAGACAATGGAGCCAATAGGGAGTGTGGGACAATCTGTCTGCATGACTCCAGAAACCCAGGCATCCAAAAAAGAAAAAAAAATACTATGACAGGGACTACTGTAGGTCAAGGTCAAACAGTACAAACCAGTGGCCATGGCTGCGCCCTAGACAGCAGTGCACCCTAGGCGGCTGCCTAGTTCGCCTAGTAGTAGTACTGGCCCTGCAGGTTGTACAGAGCAATGTGTGTACTGATCAGAGGGTTTATAGAGCAACATGTAGATGTTAGAGGGTGTACATAATTGTGTGTATATAGTGGAGGGTGTACAGAGCAATTTGTATATATTGGAAGGTGTACACAGAGTGTGTATATTTTGGAGAGTGTACATAATACTGTGTATATCAGAAGGTGTACAGAGCAGTAATTATATGCCAGGGGTTTACATGTATGTACACATTGAAGGTTGTACAGAGCAGTGTGCCTATATTGGAATAGTGTATGTAGCAAGTGTGTGTATTTCGAAGCTGTATACATAGCAGTGTGTTTTCAGTATATCAGAGTAGTGTATTTACAGTAGCAATTTGTGCATCAAAGTAGTGTACATTCCAGTGTGTATACAGTATCTCACAAAAGTGAGTACACCCCTCAAATTTTTGTTTTTTATTTTGTTATACCTTACATGTGACAACACTGAAGAAATTACACTTTGCTACAATGTAAAGTAGTGAGTATACAGCTTGTATAAATTTGCTGTCCCCTCAAAATAACTCAACACACAGCCATTAATGTCTAAACTACTGGCAACAAAAGTGAATACACCCCTAAGTGACAATGTCCAAATTGGGCCCAATTAGCCATTTTCCTTCCCCAGTGTCATGTAACTCATTGGTGTTACAAGGTCTGAATGGGGGGGGGGGGGCAGGTGTGTTAAATTTGGTGTTGCTGCTCTCACTCTCATACTGGTCACTGGAAGTTCAACATGGCACCTCATTGCAAAGAACTCCCGAAGAGGATCAGAAAAAAAGAATTGTTGCTCCACATAAAGATGGCCTAGGCCAGGGGTGCTCAATCTGTGGCTCTCCAGCTGTTGCAAAACTACAAGTCCCATCATGCCTCTGCCTCTGGGTGTCATGCTTGTGGCTGTTGGAGTCTTGCTATGCCTTAATGGGACTTGTAGTTCCGCAACAGCTGGAGAGCCACAGGTTGAACACCCCTGGCCTAGGCTATAAGAAGATTGCCAAGACCCTGAAACTGAGCTGCAGCATGGTGGCCAAGACCATACAGTGGTTTAACAGTACAGGTTCCACTCAGAACGGGCCTCGCCATGGTCGACCAAAGAAGCTGAGTGCACATGCTCAGCGTCATATTCAGAGGTTGTCTTTGGGAAATAGATGTCAACTTTTCTGCAGAAGTTGAAGGGGTGGTCAGCCTGTCAGTGCTCAGACCATACGCTGCACACTGCATCAAACTGGTCTGCATGGCTGTTGTCCCAGAAGGAAGCCTCTTCTAAAGATGATGCACAAGAAAGCCCGCAAACAGTTTTCTGAAGACAAGCAGACTAAGGACATCGATTATTGGAACCTGGTCCTGTAGTCTGATGAGACCAAGATGAACTTATTTGATTCAGATGGTGTCAGGCTTGTGTGACGGCAACCAGGTGAGGAGTACAAAGACAAGTGTGTCTTGCCTATACTCAAGCATGGTGTGTGTCATGGTCTGGGGCTGCATGTGTGCTGCCGACACTGGGGAGCTACAGTTCGTTGAGGGAACAATGAATGCTAACATGTACTGTGACATATTGAAGCAGAGTATGGTCCCCCCCCCTTCGGAGACTGGGCCGCAGGGCAGTATTCCAACATAATGACCCCAAACACACCTCCAAGACGACCACTGCCTTGCTAAAGAAGCTGAGGGTAAAGGTGATGGACTGGCTAAGCATGTCTCCAGACCTAAACCCTACTGAGCATCTGTGGGGCATCCTCAAACGGAAGGTGGAGGAACACAAGATCTCTACTATCCCCCGGCTTTGTGATGTCTTCATGGAGGAGTGGAAAAGGACTCCAGTGGCAACCTGTGAAGCTTTGGTGAACTCCATGCCCAAGATGGTTATGGCAGTGCTGGAAAATAATGATGGCCACACAAAATATTGAAACTCTGGGCCCAATTTGGACATTTTCACTTAGGGGTGTACTCACTCTTGTTGCCGGCAGTTTAGACATTAATGGCCATGTGTGGAGTTATTTTGAGGGAACAGCTGTACACTCACTACTTTACATATTAGCAAAGTGTCATTTCTTCAGTGCTGTCACATGAAAAGATATAATAAAATATTTACAAAAATGTGAGGGGTGTACTCACTTTTGTGAGATGCTGTATATCGGAAGGTGTACAGAGCGATGTGTATATAATGGAGCAGGTGCAAATAAATGTATATATCGGAATATGTACAGAGCAATGTGTATATTGGAGTGTGTGTATAGAGTGTGAGAGAGTATGCAGAGCAGCGTATGTATATATTGCAGGGTGTGCAGAGCAGTGTTTATATAAATCAGATTGTTTACAGAGCTGTATGTATATATCAGAGGGTGTGAAGAGCAATGTGTATAGATCCTGTGTAAAGAACAGTGCGCATTGGAGAGTGTACAGAACAATGTGTGCGCACAGCTGAACCAAGAGCAGTTTATTTTGTGAATAGTGTGGCTGGTTGCCTTGAAGGAAACATTTGAATAAAAGTATTTCTTACAATATTATGCTGTTTTGTAAACCTTGTCTGGAATGGGGTAATAGTAAAGGTGATTGTATTTTCCAGGCATACACGTGGTATGAAGCTGGCCACAAGAAAGGACACTTTGCCTCAGTCTGGCAGCGATCATTGTACAATGTAAATGGACTGAAAGCTCAACCGTGGTGGACTGCAAAGGAAACTGGTTACACTGATCTAGTGAGGGTAAGCATTCATTGGAAATAAGGTTAATGAGCCCCAGCATAGACTGTTAAGTGATGATCACTAACTCCTCTTCATTGTAAGTAACCATAGGGATCTTCAGCTTTCCATTTCACGAGGTATCAGGGAAATCTCTGACACTCAAAAATGAAGGGGGCGCCATCAAGTTCCTTTTTACACATTTTTAAACATTCTTTCTCTAGTCATCTTCCAGGATGGCAAACCTGAGAGATCAGAGGCTCCTCCCTACAGGAAATCAGTTGACAGTTATTTTAAGTCCCCACCCTTCCCCTTGATCCTCAGTTTTTGATTGTGTCTCTCCCTACACAGTGAAAGTTTTTTTATTTTTTCTTCTAACCAGATGACTGAGGGTCGGATGGTAACCCTGTGAGGCAAATATAGGCAGGCCTGCAGGCTCCGGCCTTCTCACAGGTGGCCCAGAAACTGTATCAGCGATCCGGTCACTGGGATGTGAATCCGCCACTGTTATACACTGTTCAACATCTCCACCTCTCGGACTCCTTCTGTCTTCCTCCCTAAGCGGAGGACGATGGTGCGAGCCCGGGAAGGGGAAAGGCTGGAGGAGACATTGACCAGCATGGCGGCTGAAGAGAGAGCCCAAAGAGGCACCAGTTCACTATGATGAACAAGGGGTGCAGAGGGGTCTGCCTAAACCACCTTATATGGGAAAGAGGAAGGTAAGGCATTGCCCCCAAACCCCAAGCTCCCCCCCCGTGTATATACTGACTGATGCAGTGCAGGACACAGCCTAACCTTGCAGCTCCCTATGGGGACAGCAGTTGGGGGGGCACTTTGGCAGCTATCCTCCTTGTGTGTGGACCATAAGGGTGGAAAAGTGAGCCTGGTGGCTGTGGCAAAAGGGGGAGACAGTGATTTGTCCCTTTGCCTTGGGAATTTAGCTGCAAAATCCCTAATACCAGCCACATGGTTTCTGGGCATTTGAGATAATCTCCCCCGGGGTCTAGATACCAATAGCCCTGAAGCCTCTGCTAAAACCACCAGCCACAGCTCCCTCTTACATCAGTGACTCTGTACGGTCGACAAACTGTGCAGAGGAGTGAGTGTCTGCTTAAATAACTTGAGATGGGAAAGAGGAAGGTAAGGCATTGCCCCCTCCCCCTGTTTATATACTGACTGGTGCAGTTCAGGACACAGCCTAACCTTGCAGCTCCCTACAGGGATAGGAGTTGGGGGGGGGGGGGGCACTTTGGCAGCTATCCTCCTTGCGTGTGGACCATAAGGATGGAAAAGTGAGCCCTTTGCCTTGGGAATTTAGCTGCAAAATCCCTAATACCAGCCAGATGGTTTCTGGGCATTTGAGATAATCTCCCCTGGGGTCTGGATTCAAATAGCCCAGAAGCTTCTGCTAAAACTGCCAGCCACAGCTCCCTCTTACATCAGAAACACTGTGGTTATCGCAAAAGTAGGTTGCCAGCCTCTCCCTATAAGCCCGGTTGAGGTACATTAGTAGTGGTGAATATAACGAAGAGGGGAGACTTGGTAGATACAAAGAGTTCCTTACGGTCCAGGTATACCACTGAATAAGTTGTTAAAATAGGGTTCATTGTGCAGTGGTTGGAGGATTCAGGAGTAAGCTCCCCTGGTCAGCAGGTGCACTATGTAATCCGGCCCTATTATCCCAGCTGTTAGGAATCTGAAGTTGCTCCAAGATGCTTAAAAGCTGACCTAACTTTCAACAATACGGCAGGGATCAAGCTTCTGTGCGGCACATCAGTAATATATGGGGAAGACGCAGTAAGGGTTTCCTTGTGAACAGATCCTCCTTTTGGGGGTTGCTTGCTATGGGTAACTTTTCATAAGCTCTAACCTCCCACTCCACCTTTACAATGCGGTTATATTTATACAGAGGTCAGAAAAACCTATTTGTTGGTTTGGACTACAGTCCACCCAGTGGCGGAACTAGAGGCGATTTGCCATAATTTCCTTCCTACAACCTCCAATTGAGGATTTTCTTTGCAAACCTCTGTAAGAGCTACATATGTAAACCGGTAGTTAATTGCTTGTTTAAGGTATGCAGGTAGCCATTTACCTCCAGACTAATTTGGTAAACATCTCTTCTAGAGGCTGTCTTGGTCTCTAGGGCTGGGCTCATTAAGACTTTAGATGCTGGAAGGGTTTGATTAGCCCCACCTTTTTATGAGCTGGCTACGTTTGCTCAGACTCGGGGAGCGGAGGTAAGGTAGGACAACAGCTACTATAGTAAGGGGATGTTCAACCACTTTAGACTTTAATTTTAGAATTTGTTCCTTCACTGGTGGTGAAGGGTTAGTATCTATAGCCCAGGCTATGCCTATGAAATAATTTGCCCCTGTTTGGTTATTTTATAAAGGGATAAACCATGACTCCTTGGCTGCACACCAGTAGAGATCAGTACTGAAGGCTTGTCTTTGCTGGGATGTTTTGTGGCACAGCAGAAATACACATTGAGATTTGTGACATCTTGTTGTTGGGCTACATAGCAGAAATACACATTGAACCTGGGCCAGGGGTAGTACATATACTGCCTTTGGTAATCGGTGCGGCACCGCAAAGTTGCGTCGCGCTGATTCAGACAGTACTATTAACGGCAATGGCTGCCGATTTTAGGCATGCAATTTGACATGTTGAGTCGCATGCCAAATTGCTTCAATATGGAACTAGGCTTAAGGTTGTGCTATCTCTGTTCAGAATTGTTACATTGCTGCACATCAGACATGCAAGATTAAAGATTGTCTGTCCTTTATGCCCTACATTTACTGCCTTATTGGCTGCATATCAAAAAGGACACAGCAGTGAAGGTTGCTTGTCCTTTTTTGATTTGTTTTTACTGCTCAGCAGGGAGACACATTGAGGGTGGTGGCATCTCTGCTCAGTATTGTTATATTGCTACACATCAGACATACACAAAGATTTAAGATTGCTTGTGTCCTGTATGTCCTATATTTACTGCCTTATCGTCTACATATCAGAAAGGCACAGCAGTGAGGGGAGTTTTTTCTGTTTCTCATTGTTCTACCTTGCTGCCTCTTATGTCCCGTACACACGGTTGGATTTTCCAATGGAAAATGTGTGATCGGAGCTTGTTGTCGGAAATTCCGACCGTTTGTAGGCTGCATCAGACAGTTTCCGTCGGAATTTCCGTCGCACAAAATTTGAGATCTCAAATTTTCCGACAACAAAATCAGTTTGCGTAAATTTCCAATTGCGTGTACACAATTCCGACGCACAGAGTGCCACGCATGCTCGGAATCAAGCAGAAGAGCAGCACTGGCTATTGAATTACATTTTTCTCGGTTCATCATACGTGTTGTACGTCATCGCGTTCTTGACGTTCGGAATTTCTGATCAACTTTGTGTGACAGTGTGTATGCAAGACGAGTTTGAGCCAACATCTGTCATAAAAAATAAAAAAAATGGAATTTTGTTGTTGGAATGTCCGACCGTGTGTACAGGGCATTAGGGTGTTGCACAGACACGAATGGTACTCATTGGAAGGAGACTGTAGAACACTAGAAGGTAAGTGCCTATGAGGAATGATTTCCCTTGTGAACTAGGGTCAGGAGTTAGTTCTCTACAAACTGAGGATCAAGGGAAAGGATGGGGACTTAATACAGCTGTGAACTGATTATTTCCTTTAAGAAGGAGCCTCTCATCTCTCAGGTGTGCCGTCCTGGAAGATTTCCTAGAAAGGCAGTTACCGGTAAGTGTAACTGGTACTTTTTTAGTTGTGTTTTTTTGTATGACAACACAAGAAATCAAACAAAATACAGCTATAGTGGTTACCCGTGACAATTATACATTGTGTTCCACACTGAAACCCATCTAAACAAACATTAATGATCGATATAAAAATCCAAATGACAATGACAGAGGCTCAGCAGATTACTATAGTACAAAAGGACGCCAGATGCCTGAATAAACAGTATGATGCACCAGGGACAAGTACAATTATGACTTAGCAGCAGGGCATGTTCATAGTGGGACCTAAGGTAATATGGGAATGGTCCCGGGAGGGGATAAATCATACTAAGTGATCAGACCACTTTAGTGTTTAATAGAGGATGCAGTTAGCTCAGAGAAGTAGGACAATAAAATGTTCAAGGTTGTATCTAAGTTAGCCATGTCTAAGGTTGCCAACCAAGGAGACCATATCCCCACTGCTTTAAGCAGCCTTATATAATGGTAGGGCCGAATTAACAAGTGTCTTCCATTTGTCCAATGTGGGAGGGGCTTGTGTGTTTTTTTTTTTGCTAAATTTAAAGTGTATCTAGGGCCGGCCATACACGGTTTGAATCTCAACCTGTTCAGCAGAAACCAGTTGAGACTCGAACCGTTAATGGGCAGGCTGAATGTTCCAAGTTGATCGATCAACATGAGTAAAACCAGCCTCCCAGATTCTCTTACGATTGTCGCTAGCAGCTAGAGATAATCATTGTCTTCTCCCAGCGGACGGTTTCCCCCACTCTCCCCTGCTTGAAGCAGACAATAGCTCAGCAGGAGAGATTCCCCTGTCAGCATTATCCATGTTTATAAGGGAATCGTGCAAATGAAATTTGCACCGTGTATGTACAGCTTAACCGGTTCCCAACCAGCGCACGGCGATGTACGTCGACAGAATGGCACGGGCAGGCATATTGGCGTACAGGTACGTCCAATCTTCAATGCCGCCCTGCCATCAGGAGCGCGCCGGCGGCGGCGCGCTCCCGCGCTGGTCGGGACCCCCGTGAGTCCGGTCGCGGGACCCGCGGACTCGATCGCCGCAGGCATACCCGCAAACGTCTCACGGGACGGCTGAATGGAGGAAATGCCGTGTAAACAGCATTTCTCCATTCTGCCTAGCAACTAGTGACGCTGATCTCTGCTCCATGTGATTGGAGCAGAGATCAGTGTTCACTAAATGAAAGCCCAACCCCCCCACAGTTAGTAACACACCCCTAGGAACACTTAACCCCTACACTGCCACCCACTGGTTAACCCCTTCACTGCCAGTGTCATTTACACAGGAATCACTGCATTTATATAGCAGTGATTACTGTATAAATGACAATGGTCCCAAAAATGTCTGATGGGTCCCCCACAATGTCGCAGTCACAATAAAAATCGCTGATCGCCGCCATTACTAGTAGAAAAATAAATAATAAAAAATTATTAATAAAAATGCTATAAAACTATCCCTATTTTGTAAATGCTATAACTTTTGCGCAAACCAATCAATAATCGCTTATTGCGATTTTTTTCACCAAAAATATGTAGAAGAATACGTGTGTTTATATATTTTTGGGGGATATTTATTATAACAAAAAGTAAAAAATAATGCGTTTTTTTCAAAATTATCGCTCTATTTTTGTTTATAGCGCAAAAAATAAAAACCGCAGGGGTGATCAAATACCACCAAAAGAAAGCTCTATTTGTGGGAAAAAAAGGACGTCAATTTTGTTTGGGAGCCACGTCGCACGACCGCGCAATTGTCAGTTAAAGCGACGCAGTGCCAAATCGCAAAAAGTGGTCTGGTCTTTGACCAGCAAAATGGTCCGGTCTGTAAGTGGTTAAATAATAAAAAAAAAATGTATGTATTGCAGCTTATAGTCTTGGATGTTGTGGTTGGATTTTTCACTTTTCAGGCTAAGAACAGTATCAGCAAGTATAGAAAGTATCTGTTGATCTTGCCAGAAATACAGTGTCCTGGTCACTCCATGTGGGCATATAAGAACGCACAAAGAACCATATCTTTATTGTGAAAACTATTAGTCTCATCAATCCAAAATGTAATGGAGTTGAACAAAGGAAGACATGTTCGAAATCTAGCGTGTGTAGCAACTATGGTTTCCTCTGTAGATGAAATGGACAAATTAGTGTAGACATGATGGGACAGGAAGTGAGAATAAATAAATAAGGAATAAAGGGAAAATACCTGAAAAAATAAAACGTTTGCAGTCGCTACATCTGATGACTTGTCAGATGCAATTTATTACATTTTTGCTTTGGTTTTAGATGGAGTTGGTCAAGATGGGGTAACAAATCCCCCAGTGAAACAGCTGAAAAATCAGTCTCACAAGGTGTTTGCATAAAAAGCTGTCTCTATGACCCAGGCTTGAGAAATCAAGGGGACAGTCCTGGCAATGACTTTTCTATAGGTTTGATGTTATGTGTTTTAATTACTTCTCCTCTGAATCGCAGTATGCCACTGAGCTAAGAACATGGGGTTTGCTTTCTTACCAGTAAATGCCAGTTGTGGTTGGAGAACCACACTTAATGTGGCTATGACAGGCCGACTTTGACCTTTCAGCTGAGTTGTTCTGATCACCAACCCAAGTAAGCTTTCAATGCAACTCATGTCTCACTCTGCCCAAGTGAGATTTATTTTGTTTGGAATTGGTCTTTAACACTTTCACAGTCACAGACTTATTATGAGATCTTTGTAGTAAGAGAAGCGTTGTTTAAGATGCTTGACACAACTCTTTGCAAAGTCTCCATCCCGCAATGGCTACATTGCCAGACCATAGTCCATAAGCTGTCTATAACAGCTGTAACACCTGTTGTCGCATCTCTGCCGTGGAACTGCAAGTCATTATATGCTTTCTCAACTGCACCCTGGCAGTACAGGCTGAAACCTGCATTTCTTCATCAGCTGGAGGGCTGCAGTCTACCCGAGTCTAAACTACAGAGCTCATTCATGCAAGAAATTAGAATTTTGTAATCAGAGCCCTATTGTTCTGTGATTCAATGTGCAACCAGCTGGAGAATAATGTGGACGCTGTACTTTTTCTTATATCCTCAATTGGCACTTCAAATACTATGAAAATGCACATTTATCACTCAGACACATTGCCTGTGAATAATGATTATGTATATATTCAACAGATTGATTAGCAGACAAAGTGGTGCCCTTACCATTCTCTTAATGTATACTGCAGGTGGGACATGGTGCATTAGACACGCTGTACTAACTTTCAGTATATTATATACCTGGCTACACTTTATAATGAGATTCTGCAACGTACTTTGGCTGATGTGTTCAAATATTTTAAATGCTAAGCTCTTCTCCATGCTATTTTTTTTTTATTTCTCAGCTATATTTAAGGATGCAATAATGTACTGCAATAGAGCTTGCATAGGCCTTTTGTACTAAATATGTCTGAAATAAAAACAGACTATAATGTCTAGAACAACCAATCAGATTCTACCTAGCCAGTTAATTTCCGATCAAAAGTGAGATTTATGTACCTCCTGCACATCTGTCTCACCTCTGTACCCCCCTGCTCTTCTGCACCACCACTGTTCCCCCTGCTCTCCTGCCCCACCACTGTAACCCAGTGCTCATCTGCCCCACCTCCTTTCAGATCAGCCCCACTGCTCTACCCCCCGCTCATCTGGCCCAACACTGAGCTCCCCTGCTCATCTGCCCCACTGCTGTACCCCCCTGCTAATCTGGCCTAACACTGAACCCCCCTGCTCATCTACCCCACTGCTCCTACCCCCCTGCTCATCTGGCCCAACACTGAACCCCCCTGCTCATCTGGCCCAACACTGAATGTGTAGGGGAAAATGAAAATTGGAATGCATTAGTGTCTCACTGACACTTCCCTGCGCTGCTTTGCTGATGGGGAGGGAGTCGAGTGCCGGCAAAAGAGGCTTGGCGTGCCAGCTGCGGCACCAATGCTGGGGTTGCCTACCCCTGCTGTAGTCGATGCGAAAGAGTGTGGGACTAGCTAAACCAAATCCAGCCTAAACAACCGGACTTTTAAAGGCTCAGCATGGGAGATGAGACATAATTATAAAAAATTGTATCTTTATTCGTACACATTAAAAAGGAGTTTATAAAAACAAAGACATATCAGCCTTCTACCAATCCACAGGATAATGTTAAAAAGAACTCCTATTTTAACCACTTCAGCCCCGGAAGATTTTACCCCCTTTCCTGATCAGAGGACCTTTTACAATTTGGCACTGCGTTGCTTTAAATGACAATTGCGCATTTATGCAATGCTGTACCCAAACAAATTTGGCATCCTTGTTTTCCCACAAATAGAGCTTTCTTTTTGGTGGTATTTGATCACCTCTGCAGTTTTTATGTTTTGCACTATAAACAAAATAAGAGGAAAAAAAAAACAATATTTTTGCTATAATATCCCCCAAATTTTTTTAAAAAAATTAATTTCTTCATCGGTTTAGGCCAATATGTATTCTTCTACATATTTTTGGTAAAAAACAAAAACAAAACGTAATAATCGTATATTGATTGTAGATGCTATAACTTTTACCCAAACCAAGCTATGCAAAAGATTTATGGCATTTTTACAAATATATATATATATTTTCTTTACTAGTAATGGTAGTGATCTGTGATTTTTAGGGTTATTGCAACGGACAGATCAGACACTTTTGACACATTTTTGGTACTATTGACATTTATACAGCGATAAGTGCTATAAATATGCACTCATTACTGTGTAAATGTCAATGGCAGGGAAGGGGTTAATAGGGTTTGAGCAAGGGGTTAAATGTGTGTTCTAACTGTATGGGGATAGGACTGACTGGGGGAGGAGACATATCGTTGTTTATGCTTAGTAGGCACAAACGATATATCTCCTCTCACTGACAGAACACGGTTTTCGTGCACGCGATCGTGCCTGCCAGCCACGCGCATCGGGTCTCCTACCATGCAGGGGGCTTGTACGCCTCCGGCGGCTCTAAAAGCGAAGGATGTACCCATACCGGGTTTAACCCATGAGAGCCATTGTGCTGCAGTATATCTGCTTGAGCTGTTCGGGACCTGGTTAAGTATCGAAAGACTGTTATATAAATTTGGTTTAAGGATAACATAGCATCAATGTAGAAAGTGTATGCTTCCAGTAACCAGGTCTGTCAGGTCAACGTTTAGCCAGTTACACGGTTTCTTCAGGACCCAATATGACAAGGTAGAGCAACACTAAATATGTTATGTAGAAAGGGAAGAAATTATAGGTATAAACAGGGCCGGCGTCAACATAAGGTAGCCCAGGTGGCCGTCTGAGGGCGCCAGGGGAGTGGGGGTGCCAAAGTCAGGGGTTTTCCAAGAAGTTCTAATCTGGCACCAACCCTTCTCTCATCTTTAAGCAGCTCAGTAAACTGACACAGGCAGGCGGTGCAGCACAGCCTCGGGTGCTGTTAACTTCAGCCACTGCCTCCAGGCTCCACTGACTTCCATGGCTGCAGCTCCTCTCCCAAGTCTCGGACCAGCCTACTCCACTCCCCCACCTCTCTGACAGGTGCAGGGCTGGAAGAACAACACGGTCTTCCTCAGAGACCAGGAAGCCGCCAGGAATCGCTATGGCAACAAAAATCCCCCCCCCCCCGCGCTAGCAGAGGGACACGAACATCTCCAGTCCAGAAGCACAAAGGGAACTGAAGGCCATGTGAGATTAAGGGGGTGAGGCTGGGGAGGGGCCGATTGACACAAGGGGCAGAGGCCAGCAGAAGCTACAGGAAGAGCATGAGTGGCACAGCAAAAATTAAAGGACCTGTTGTATCTGTAGACTTGCCAGCACTGTGAAAGGTAGGGTAAGCAAGTGTAGAACTGACTCCCGAAGGAGCTGCTGGTTTGATTTGGGCCTGCACTCTACCAATAACCCAACTAACTTGACTCAATCTTCTTGGCACAGCTGTGGTACAATGCAATACAATACAATATAATACAAATGCAAAGTACCTGTATTTTAACCTCAGGATCCACTGGCTCCACCTGATGTGGAAAAACAGTATGCCACAACACTGAATTCTTAACCAGAAATATATTTTACTGTAGAATATTCAAAACAGGTGGTTACAGAAATTGTGCTGTCATCCCAACATAGGACGACAGCACAATATATTTTAATAGGAACAATTTAAAACAATATATATATATATATTTGTATTAATATCTGGGAGCTCCCCTCACTTTAAAAGCTATGAATGAGATCTCAGTTATAGTACTTAGTCCGTGATCTTCTTTCTTCGCTCGCTAAAATAACTCCTTTTTAATTTGTAATCCACAGTTCATGAAAAGTTAGGTTGAGGTGCTCCTGGTGTGACTCCAATAACTTTACAACGCTTGAGGCGCCAGATTAGATAGACCTTAAGCCTGCTCAGTGTCAGTTGCTCTGCTCCTCCTCAGTGGAACTACAAATTCCAGTGAGGCCTGTATATGAGTCTAACTGCATGTAAAAGTTAACAAACGGTGGGTCGTAACCTGCTCACCAACTGGATCAGAGCTCCGTGTGGTAACTTGGGTCCGGTGACTTCAGCTTGCTTCTCTGTCAGCTGGGCCAGTCGCTCCATACCGCTCCACTGGATGTTTCCGGTCCTCCAATGCTCCGATGAGTGTCGCTGGACCTTCTCAATCTGGTCACCGTCTCTCAGGCACTGTCAGGTCACTTCACAAACAAATGCCTGTGGGCCGCTGTCTCTGGGAAGCCTCCTCGCAGATCCGCACAGGCCGGCAAGGCGATCCTAAGAGACCTAAAATGGCCCGCTCTGGTCCCTTTTATCTCCTACCCAGCATGCACTGTGTAAGAGAGTGTTCATGGGTAGGTCACACAACAAGGGTAACAGAGAGTGGAACACAACCTTCTTCAAATCCTTCTTCTCTGCACCGACTCTTGCTGTGTGATATCTACAGGCCTGATTGCCCTTCGTGGGCTCATAGTTTCGGTGAGTGGGGAGCTGAGAGGGCGAGCACGGAAGTCACCTGAATTTTATGTACTTGAGCACCAGTCACTTATATCTACTGCACCTATCTGAAGATTTTGTGGACAATCAATTTTCTTTCTTTTTTTCCCAATTTTTGGACTGCACTTTTCAGGAGATTATCATTTTGGCTGTATATGAACTATCTTTGGGGTTTTTATGAATTGTTTATCACAGAATTTTTTTCACATTTTTTATTAATTATTATTATTACTATTATTATTTAATAATTCGTTTATCTTGAGGGCTTTGTGCACTGTCTTTTACTGTATTTTTAGTTCTAATTAATTATATTGTGATCACTTTACAATACACTAATCACCTTAGTGTTTAATGATTATACTTTGTACATCACCTTTGCACTTTGTGTACAATTTTGTATTTTATGCACTTTAGTAGCACTTCCTGAGGTTTTTTGGGTTAATGTTTATGTATGTGTACAGACTCATGGACACATAATTATCATAACCCGGCAGGTCTACAGCTATATATCCTAATCTCCCTTGTTTATATATATAATTTTTATGTATACATGGTGTTGCTGTATATAAGTGTCAATGAGTGGTCCATATATACACCTTTTTGGTGAGTTATTCATATAATTTGTGGAACCCCCTTAGTACACTATAGGTACTGGCGTGCATCATTATTGGTATTGGTACCTTAGTAGTAATATATATCAGTAGAGGTTACTACAAGGGTTTAGTTCTGCTTACCCCTCCTTCCTCCCTTGTATTCTACTTTTTTGGATAGGCTTGCTACCTACCCTGGTAACCACTGTGTTTTCTTGGTGGCCAATGGTGTATGTGTACTTATTCTCTGTACATACCCCATTGCAGCCAATTAACAGTGGCGCCGGTCCCCGCCTAAATATATATATCTCAGTTTAGTCATTAGCTGTTACTATCAGGTCCACAAAAGTGCTATTTCAATTATTGTTCCAGTAGCCTCTGTTTTGTCAGTTTATATAGGGACAGGCAGGAAGCAGTGTGCGAGGCAGTGAGGGTCAGTTTAATCAGTAGCTGTTACTATTAGTTCCACAAAGGTTCTTTTCAGGACTGGTATCAGTGGTAGGTAATAGGCTTGTACACGTATAATATTCTTTCTTCCAAATATAGAAAGAATATTATACTTGACTGCTGCCCTTCTGCTGCAGTCTGCTAATCATTCACAACCCACTTGTTCCACAAAGCTCCTTATAAGGACTGGTAACTTGGTCTGTCTAGGGTGCATAGGGTACATAGGGTGTAGTGAGGTACAGTCTGCCATTCCATAAGGACTGGTATAGGTCCACAGTACATAGGGTTGAGGTGCACTACTGCTGACCGCTGCCCTATACTGCAGCAGTCCTTCATCGGTATAGGGACTGACGTACAGTCTGCTAATCACTCACACACAACCTACTTGGTCCACAAAGGTCCTTATAAGGACTGGTAAGTTATAGGGTACTACAGTACATAGGGTTGAGTGAGGTACAGTCTGCCATTCTATAAGGACTGGTATCGGTTCACAATACATAGGGTTGAGGTGCACTACTGCTGACCGCTGCCCTATACTGCAGCAGTCCTTCATCGGTATAGGGACTGACATACAGTCTGCTAATCACTCACACACAACCTACTTGGTCCACAAAGGTCCTTATAAGGACTGGTAAGGTATAGGGTACTACAGTACATAGGGTTGAGTGAGGTACAGTATGCCATTCTATAAGGACTGGTATCGGTCCATAATACATAGGGTTGAGGTGCACTACTGCTGACCGCTGCCCTATACTGCAGCAGTCCTTCATCGGTATAGGGACTGACGTACAGTCTGCTAATCACTCACACACAACCTACTTGGTCCACAAAGGTCCTTATAAGGACTGGTAAGGTATAGGGTACTACAGTACATAGGGTTGAGTGAGGTACAGTCTGCCATTCTATAAGGACTGGTATCAGTCCACAATACATAGGGTTGAGGTGCACTACTGCTACCCGCTGCCCTATACTGCAGCAGTCCTTCATCGGTATAGGGACTGACGTACAGTCTGCTAATCACTCACACACAACCTACTTGGTCCACAAAGGTCCTTATAAGGACTGGTAAGGTATAGGGTACTACAGTACATAGGGTTGAGTGAGGTACAGTCTGCCATTCTATAAGGACTGGTATCGGTCCACAATACATAGGGTTGAGGTGCACTACTGCTGACCGCTGCCCTATACTGCAGCAGTCCTTCATCGGTATAGGGACTGAGAGTTTTGTCACAGGGTCATTTAAAAAATGACAGGCAGAGGAAGAGGCAGGCCCTTCCGCAGGGGTGGTAGGGGTAGGGCAGGAGCAAAAGGCTTGAGCCAAAGTGGGAAGTTGCAGAAGGTGCGTTCAATTACTTTAAAGGACGCGCCAGACTTGGTTGAGTGGCTCGCTCAGCCTTACTCTTCTGCACCCTCCTCATCCTCTCGATCTGCACCCTCTTCTTCACTCTCTGCTATGTGCACCCCCAAAGACACTACCACCAACAACACCACCACCACCACCACATACCTTCCGCTTGAGTCACAGGAATTATTTTCCGATCCATATCAAGACATTTCTGATGCACAGCCTCTCTTGGTATTGGATCAGGAAGAGGAGGCAGCAACAACCGCTACTCAGCAGTCTGACGACAGTACCCAGATCAGCCCAAGGAGGAGGTCGGTCCCCGGTGTTGCTGCCTACTCCGAGATCTCTACTTATAGCGGTGGGGAAGGTGACGTTGATGATGGCGTGTCTAGTGATGTCACGTGGATGCCCACAAGAGAGGAAGAGGAGGGGAGTTCAGAGGGAGATATGGACCAGCAGATAGGGAGGAGAAGCAGGAATAACTTACATTGCACAGGAGGGACAAAGCAGACTGCAAATGTATCAGGAGCGAGTCATCAACCATGTACGGTCACATCTGGCGCCCCCAGGACACCGGCACATGGCTCCGCAGTGTGGGCTTTTTTTAACGTGTCCGCTGCTGACAATAGCGTTGCCATCTGCAATCTTTGCAGTCAATGCATTAGTCGCGGTAAGCCCAACACTCACCTAGGGACGACCGCCTTAAGAAGGCACATGAGCAGCCATCACCGAGCCGAGTGGGAGCAACGGAACACACAAAGCCACACTGCAGGCTCTCACCGTCCAGCCTGGTCTTCTACTTCTCCTTCTCCTCTCTCCTCACAATTGTCCTCCACTCCACCTTCCATCACGCCAAGCTCACGTTTTTCTGCAAAAAGGCAGGCTTCCGTGGGCCTAATGTTCGAGCGTAAAAAAATTATGACGCCGGATAACCCTCTTGCCCAACGGTTGATGGCTGGCTTGTCAGAACTGATAGCCCGCCAACTACTGCCATATAAACTGGTGGACTCGGAGGCCTTTCAAAAATTTGTGGCCATTGGAACACCACAATGGAAGATTCCAGGAAGGAAGTATTTCTCAGAATAGGGCATCCCAGAGCTATATGGCCATGTTCAGCGGCAAGTGAATGTATCTCTGGCACACAGTGTTGGTGCCAAGATACATCTGACCACAGACACATGGTCTAGCAAACACGGGCAGGGAAGGTATATCACTTTTACTGCCCACTGGGTGAACCTTCTGACGGCCGTCAAGCATGTAACCCGTGGCACCCATGTAGATTTGGTTTTACCGCCACGGATTGCATGCAGGCCTGACTCTTCTCCTCCTCCTCCTACTCCATCCTCCTCCCTCTCCTCCTCAGCTGACTCCTCCTTTTCCGCTGCTAGCGTCTCTTCCGCTGTGCCGCCCAAGCTCCCCAGAACCTATTAGACATGCCAGGTGAGACGTTGCCATGCCGTGCTGCGTCTGTTGTGCCTGGAAGCCAAGAGCCACACTGGCCCGGCACTCCTTTCAGCTTTGCGTTCACAGGCAGATCAGTGGCTAACACCGCTCAATTTGACAGTTGGTAAACTGGTGTGTGACAACGGTGCCAATCTGCTTAGCGCATTGAAACAGGGCAAAATCACGCACGTGCCATGCATGGCACACGTCTTAAACTTGGTTATAGAACTCAACCTTCTATATGCTTGATAGGCTGCTCCAGCAGAAACGTGCAGTTAACGTCTACCTGTATGAACTCTGCGGCAGAACCGGTTCTGGGGAGCTGGGTTTTTTTTCACCGCGCCAGTGGCTGCTCATGCGCGACGCATGCAGACTTCTGCGCCCATTTGAGGAGATAACCAAACTGGTCAGTCGCAGCCATGGCGCCATCAGTGACATGGTACCTTATGCCTTCTTTATGGAGCATGCATTGCGTCGTGTCATTGATCAAGCTGTGGAGGAGCAGGAGCGGGAAGATGAGGAAGTCGCAATGCTGGATGAATTCCCGGGGGGGCTACTCTATCTGAGACAAGTGAACAACAGGAGTCTGAAGAGGAGTCAGAGGAGGATGGTGCCGGGGCGGATGAGGAGGAGCAAGAAGAGCATGCTTTAAACCTTTGTGGGATCCCTGTTGTGCGTGGATGGGGAGAGGAGAATGAAGAGGACGACATTATCCTGGATGATGAGCAGGAGCCAGGCCACCACACCGCTTCCACTTTAGTGCAAATGGGGGCCTTCATGCTCCAGTGTTTTAATAGGGATCCCCATATAAAAAGCATAAGAGTCAAGGACCAGTACTGGGTGGCAACGTACTTAGACCCCCGGTACAAACACAAAATGGCGGAAATGTTACCGCCGTCACAGAGGGCTGTCAGAATGCAGCACTTCCAGACCTTGCTTCGAGAAATGCTGCATTCTGCTTTTGCGTGCGCTGGCAGAGGAGCAATTCCCACTCCCAGAGAAGGAGTTGCGGGTACCAATCCAACAGCGCCTGCAAGAAGAGGCCGGTTTGAAGATGTGTTGGTGACTTCGGATATGAGGTCATTCTTTCAGCCGACCCATCGACAGGTGTCATCCGGATCCAGCATCAGGGAACACCTAGACCGCCAGGTGTCCGACTACATCGGGTTAACGGCCGATGTGGACGCTCTGAGGAGTGATGAACCCCTGGACTACTGGGTGGGCAGGCTTGACCTCTGGCCAGAGCTTGCCCAATTTGCAATCGAACTGTTGGCTTGCCCCTCATCCAGTGTCCTGTCCGAAAGGACGTTCAGCGCAGCAAGGGGGATCGTGACCGATAAGCGTACTCGCCTAGCTCACGACAGTGTTAACTACTTCACATTTATAAAAATGAATGAGGCATGGATCTTGGAGGAATTCAACACATGTGACCAGTAGACCATGTATATGTCTATAAACAATTTTTTTAATCGAGCACAGAGACCTTCTTTCTTCATTTGGCTCACTTCCTTGTCAAAAAAGCACACCGTACTATATGCCCGTACCCTCCTCTTTGAAGAGGTTGAGCTGTGTCATATTTCTACTGGGGCTGCTTATTATGAGGGGCTCCCACCATCCCTGTGCTGTGCTGACTTCCTCCTGGGGCTGTACCTCTGCTGTGCATATTTTGAGGTGCTCCCACCATCCCTGTGCTGTGCTGACTTACTCCTGGGGCTTCTTATTATGAGGGGCTCCCACCATCCCTGTGCTATGCTGACATCCTCCTGGGGCTGCTTATTATGAGGGGCTCCCACCATCCCTGTGCTATGCTGACATCCTCCTGGGGCTGCTTATTATGAGGGGCTCCCACCATCCCTGTGCTATGCTGACATCCTCCTGGGGCTGCTTATTATGAGGGGCTCCCACCATCCCTGTGCAAGGCTTATTATGAGGGGCTCCCACCATCCCTGTGCTATGCTGACTTCCTTCTGGGGCTGCTTACGGTGCAGGTGTCAGTGTATCACGATGCTGATGTCAGTGCTCTCTATCACGGTGCTGCTGTCAGTGCTGTATATCACGGTGCTGGTGTGAGTGCTTTATGTCACGCTGCTGATGTCAGTGCTCTCTATCACGGTGCTGTTGTCAGATCACTCTATCACGGTGCAGGTGTCATTGCTGTATGTCACGCTGCTGGTGTCAGATGACTCTATCACAGTACAGGTGTCATTGCTGTATGTCACGCTGCTGGTGATCATCTCCTGCACCCTCTTCTTTGCCTACCCTGGTCCCTGACCTTCCCTCTCCTCCATTGCCTTCATGCGTTCCACAGTCCTGAATTGTCACAACAATTTCCCATATAAAAAAAGAATGCTTGTAGTTGTCGATCCCAGATTCACCTCATACATGTGTTATGTCATTGGCCATGTGGTGGGACTATGTTTGCATAGCTATTAATTATTTTGTGGCTGCAAATTTGACCTGTAGGTTTGCGAAGTTCGCCTCCCATTGAAGTCAATGGGGCCCGCCGCGAACGTTACGGTTCGCGAACTATCGGCCGCGTTCGCGGTCCGCCCCGTCGGAAGTTCGTCCATCACTACACTGCACACACCCGCTCTCGTCCCCTTCTTGTTCCTGACCTGGAAGCGAATTTGACAGTTACCCCGACCATCAAGGCCAGGAAAAATTTAATGCAATGTGATGTACACTGCATTACATTCATGACTGAATGCATGGTAACATTGTTAATGTAACATCAGCAGGCAAATAAAGTGTATGCTATATGGGGTGGGGGTTTGCCTTCTGGAGGGGAAGAAGGCGGCACAAGGATGGTTGGTGGGGGCACCAAAATGCACCTTTGCCTAAGTAGACAAAAATTCTTTCACCGGCCCTGAATATAGATATAAAATACACAATATTCCAATATAGGAAGAGTAAGATGCTCACATTACTGTGGCGGATCATAAAAGGTCCAAGTAGCACAGTCTGAGGATGGGCATAGGGGTAGCACGAGACGACAGATTGCCGGCTGGCACAGATCTGCAGTGGATAGCAGTAGGGTGCAGTGACCTCTAGAATAATGGGGGGAATCACTAAGTATATATCTGTAGCACTAACCCCCGAAGGAGCTGCTGGTTTTATTTGGGCTTACCATTACCTCACCTGCCTTCTTCTCCGTCTTGGGGATCCTGTGGTAGATGGCCCAAAGAAAGTTGAAAAAAAATACTCTTTTGGGTTATTTATTTAGAAAAACAAATTCTCTTAATAGAGGGTAGAGGGTTAGAGGTGAGTTCAGGCACTTAAATTGCAGGGTGAAGAAATTGAAAGAATCAAGAGAATAAGACGTTTCCACACAGGATTCAACAACCCCCGGATAGACCTCTCTCACTAGGCCTAGCAGCCAGTGGGATGCTCGGTAAAGTCTCTGCCACAGACTTGTTAGATACACTTGAGCGTTACTGAGGGATGTGGATGAATTTAAAGAACTGACATATGGTACCAGGTTCTATCAGCCGATCCGGCGATACCACATGAATGTTGATCCAGGTTGCGTCCTTCAACTGATCCTCCAGGCTCCTTCAGAGAAGCCAGCCTTGCGCACGGCCTTCTCCTGAAAGAGTCCTCCCCTGGGGTTCTTCAGTTGCATGGCCTCTCCATTCTGATGAGATGGCACCGGACTATCCCTGGAACAGTAGGTCCCGAAATTCGCTGTGGCCCATCCTTTCAGTTGTGTCGCCTCGGGCCAGCCAGCCCCGAGACTCAGGATGCATGGTTCCGTGCCCCAGGCCAGGAGCGCCGTGGCGGCTAGGTCAGGAGGACCACCCAAACCAAAAGACAGAAAATAATCCCCTCTCATTCAATGCATCCAGCTAGACTGCTTTTCTACTCTTGCCGGCGGTGACAGCGACACCTGTGGTCAAGGAGAACCCAGTGCAACCCAGCTGGACTGGTACTGAAACCAGAAATTTAGAGAAATAATCCCGAAACCCAACTGTGGCTTCAGGCAACTTAATTTTACAAAAACAATAGCGCCTGCTTGTCAGGAGCCAGTGCTACATATTAAATAGTGTGTATATGTGTATATATATATATATATATATATATATATTGTAGACATGTCACTGGAGAAGTGATCGAGGGGGTGTACATCTCACCTAGGTTGCTACACAGTGTGAGATGGTAAATCCAGGATGGATCAGTTTCTCAGCAGCAATATGCTGCTGAGTTGTTATTTAATTTTGCCGGGCCTGGGTTTATATGGAATGGCAGGTAGGTTTGGTAGAGGGACCTGTCATTCCACATCCCCCGATCCAGTTCTGGGTTTGGGATCAGGTGAGCTTGGATCCTAATTAGCCTGGGAAGCTAAAGGCTCTGTAGGGTCTGCAGGTGATTGCTTCTCAGCCAGGGAATGAACAATCTGTGTGTTGAAGGAAGCTGCAAGCACAGCCACTGCTGGAGCTAAAACTCACCCTGCGATATCCAGGCGAAAGACGCTGTGTTTGTAAGTGTCAGATAGGTGAGCAGAACCTGTTAGTAAGCGCCCAGCCGGGCTAGGACTTTTATTTTTGTTGTACTTAGAAAGCACGGTGTTGCTGTATATTTTGTTTGCTGGACTGTTTGTACCACGAATAAACGCCAAGATCTGCTTTATCAAATTCCAAGTCTGCTGTGAACTGTGTCCAAACACACCCTACCCCGGGAAGATCCCTTACAATTGGTGGAGGTAGCGGGCAACGCGGTTGCTAGGGGCAACGGTGTGGACAGACTTGGCTACAGCTGCTGATGTCCTGGGTGAAAGCTGCAACTACACTCCAAGAACAGTCCAGCAACATGGAGGAGATGCTGAAGCAGTTTATGCAAGTGAGTTTGCAACAACAGCAGGCTCAGACAGAGGCCAATAGACGACATGAACAGTCCATGGCTGCACAACAGCAGGCTCAGACAGAGGTCAATAGACGACATGAACAGTCCATGGCTGCACAACAACAACTTATCGAGCACCTGATAGCAAATCGAGAGGCGCCTGTGGTGATGGGAGCCGCTCCAGAGATTTTTTTTGGGAGAAGGACTGTGCAGAAAGCGCTGCAAAAGATGACTGCTGAGGACGATGTTGAAGCCTATCTAACAGTATTTGAGCGCGTGGCTGAGCGAGAGAAGTTACCAGCCGCTGAGTGGGCAGAGGTAATTGCGCCCTATTTAACAGGTGAACCTCAAAAGGCCTACTATGACCTCAGTGAGCAAGAGGTTAAGGACTATACTCGGCTAAAAGAGGAGATGCTTGCCCGACTAGGAGTTACTACTGCAGTCCGTGCCCGGAGGGTACGCAACTGGAGCTACAGTCTGGACAAATCAGCGAGGTCCCAGATGTATGACCTAATCCATTTGGCAAGAAAGTGGTTGGAGCCAGACACTTCTACTCCTGCACAAATCCTAGAGAAGGTCGTGATGGATCGCTACCTCCGAGCCCTTCCTACTGACTTGCAACGCTGGGTGGGACAAGGTGATCCTAAGAATGCAAACGAACTTGTCAACCTTGTGGAGAGGTTCCAGGCGACTGAGGACTACCTCCGTGATGTTCCTGCAGCATCTTCACCTCCCCGGAGCGCCAGATCTGTGCCGTCAGCTGGTAAGAGACTTCCATCTATTGGGGGAGTGTGGAGGGGTGCTGATGGGGGGAAAAGGGCTCAAGTGGTGTCTCAGGGACAAAAGACTGGTGATGGTCCCGGGTGGCTAAGGGGCTCTGAAAAGGACTCCTTGCCAAAGAGACCAGGCCCTATCCAGTGTTGGAGATGCCATGAGGCGGGACACGTGTCGGCCCATTGCCCTCTTACCTCTGAACCCATGGAATGTGACGCTAGCAGGCGTCAGTCGCTATTTGCGGAACCATCTTGTGCTGCAGTTCCTGGACTAGAGACTGAACCGCAAATCTGCAACATCACAATCAATGACTTTCCTGTTAAAGCGTTAATGGACTCAGGAAGCCTTGTAACCTTGGTGCATGCTAGCCTGGTGACTGGGGACTTAGAGTCTAAAAAGCATATGAGTGTTGTGTGCATACATGGTGATACAAAAGTGTACCCTATAGTGCTGGCTAAAGTCGGGACTGAACAAGGCACCGTACAATATGAAGTGGGTGTGGTTAAAAACCTCATGCATAATGTAATATTGGGGAGCGATTTTCCATTATTCTGGGCTCTTTGGGAAAAAAGAAAAATCCCCAAAAGGAGTGAGGATACCTCTAAGGGGGTTGCCTTGTCCACTGTGAATGATAAAAATGTGCAGGATGAAAATGATTGTTTTCCTTTGCAGGTCCTGGCTGGGGAGGAGGAGGCTCCTCCCACTGAGCAAAATATACTAGACTTAGAGGTGTCTAGCGATAATTTTGGGACTGCACAATTACAGGACCCCACTCTCAAAAATGCGAGAGAGCAGGTTGCTGTTATGAACGGGGTACCTCAGGAACCAGATGCTGAAAAAAGATTTCCACATTTTTCGGTGACTAATGATCTTTTCTATAGAGTCAATAAGGTTAAAGATGAGATTGTGGAACAGCTTCTGGTACCTAAGCCGTACCGGCGTCAGGTGCTTGACATGGCACATAACCATGTTCTTGGGGGACACTTGGGGACTGACAAAACGCGAGAAAGGGTTCTCCAGAGGTTTTTTTGGCCGGCCATATATGATGACATTAAAAAATACTGTGAGTCGTGCCCCACATGTCAGGTTAGTGCCCCAGTGTCACATTTTCGCAGTCCTTTGGTTTCGCTCCCTATTATAGAGGTGCCTTTTGAGCGTATTGCCATGGATTTAGTGGGTCCCATTGTAAAGTCAGCTAGAGGACACCAGTATATTTTGGTAGTCCTGGATTATGCGACCCGCTATCCTGAGGCTGTACCCTTAAGAAACACTGCATCTAAAACAATTGCACGTGAGTTGTTTTATATGTTCTCTAGGACTGGGATCCCCAAAGAAATCCTAACTGACCAAGGTACGCCATTTATGTCGAAAGTAATGAAGGAATTATGCAGACTATTTAAAATCTCACACATCCGTACCTCTGTGTACCACCCCCAGACGGACGGATTGGTGGAGAGATTTAATAAAACTTTGAAACATATGTTGAAGAAAGTGGTGGCAAAAGATGGTCGTGACTGGGATCATTTATTACCCTACCTCATGTTTGCTATTAGGGAGGTGCCCCAAGCGTCCACAGGGTTCTCACCATTCGAGTTGGTCTATGGTCATCACCCTAGGGGTCTACTAGACATTGCAAAAGAGACATGGGAGAATGAGTCCACCCCATACAAGAGTGTTATTGAGCATGTAGCACAAATGCAGGACCGTATAGCCACTGTAATGCCCCTGGTAAGGGAACACCTCCAGAGAGCTCAAGAGGCCCAAAGTAGAATTTACAACCGGTCCGCAAGAATCAGGACATTCAACCCAGGCGATAGGGTCCTTATACTAGTCCCCACTGTTGAGAGTAAATTCTTAGCGAAGTGGCAAGGTCCTTATGAAATTGTTGAAAAGATCAGTGAGGTGAACTACAAGGTGCACCAACCAGGTAGAAGGAAGCCTTTCCAAGTTTATCACATAAACTTGATCAAGCCCTGGAAAGACAGGGAATCCTTGGGGGCGACAAATACTGTTAATAATTTGTCACAACCAATCCCTCCAGTCAAGGTAGGTGATACTCTATCAGTGTCACAGAAACAGGAGGCTCAGGAATTTTTACAGAAAAACAAAAACAAGTTCTCTGACCTCCCAGGGCGTACACACCTCATCCATCATCACATTGAAACTGAGCCTAGAAGCAGAGTAAACCTTAAGCCCTATAGGATACCCGAGGCACGTAGGGAAGCCGTATCTGCCGAGGTAAAACGTATGCTTGCTCTGGGGGTAATTGAGGTGTCACAGAGTGAATGGTCCAGCCCAATTGTGCTAATCCCAAAGCCCAATGGAACTTGGAGGTTCTGTAACGATTTCAGAAAGTTGAATGAGATCTCCAAGTTCGATGCGTATCCTATGCCCAGGGTAGATGAGTTGATTGAGAAGTTGGGTAACGCCAGGTACATAACCACCCTCGATCTCACAAAGGGCTATTGGCAGATTCCACTTTCTGACGAGGCTAAAGAGAAAACTGCTTTCTCCACCCCTGATGGGCTATTCCAGTATGTAGTGATGCCGTTCGGGTTACATGGAGCGCCTGCAACTTTCCAGAGGTTGATGGACTTGATTCTGCGACCACATCGTGATTACTCAGCCGCCTACCTCGATGATGTGGTCATTTTTAGCCCTGATTGGGAAAGTCACCTCTGTAAGGTACAGGCCGTGTTGGATGCCATAAGTGATGCAGGGTTGACCATAAATGCCGAGAAGTGTGCTCTAGCCCTAGAAGAGGCCAAATATCTGGGCTACATTGTTGGAAGAGGATTGGTTAGGCCACAGCTAAATAAAATTGAGGCAATACAGAATTGGCCTAGACCCCTGACAAGGAAACAGGTTAGAGCTTTCCTGGGTATTACGGGTTATTACCGTAGATTTGTGCCGAACTTTGCCTCAGTTGCTGCTCCGCTAACTGACTTGACAAAGGGCGGAAAGACAGCAATGGTCACGTGGACCCCAGAGGCCGAGGAGGCTTTCCAAAGCCTTAAGTCTGCCTTGTGCCAACCACCTGTGTTAGTCACCCCCGATTTCAGGCGAGAATTTCTGGTCCAGACAGATGCCTCTAGCACAGGCTTAGGTGCAGTACTCTCACAAGTAGTGAATGGTGAGGAGCATCCGGTGACGTACTTGAGTAGAAAACTAACCCCGGCCGAGAAAAATTATGCCATTGTGGAGCGAGAATGTTTGGCAGTGAAGTGGGCCCTAGAATCTTTAAAGTATTACTTGCTAGGCAGGAAATTCAAGTTGGTGACAGACCATGCCCCCCTAACATGGATGAAGTTAAACAAGGAGAGAAATGCAAGAGTGACTAGATGGTTTCTCTCCCTACAAAACTTTAATTTCACTGTGGAACACAGGCCAGGGAAATTACAGGCAAATGCTGACGCATTGTCAAGGGTAAGTTGTCTGTGGGGACAAAAGGCTCAGCCCTCCGGTCTGAAAAAGAGGGGGGGGATATGTAGACATGTCACTGGAGAAGTGATCGAGGGGGTGTACATCTCACCTAGGTTGCTACACAGTGTGAGATGGTAAATCCAGGATGGATCAGTTTCTCAGCAGCAATATGCTGCTGAGTTGTTATTTAATTTTGCCGGGCCTGGGTTTATATGGAATGGCAGGTAGGTTTGGTAGAGGGACCTGTCATTCCACATCCCCCGATCCAGTTCTGGGTTTGGGATCAGGTGAGCTTGGATCCTAATTAGCCTGGGAAGCTAAAGGCTCTGTAGGGTCTGCAGGTGATTGCTTCTCAGCCAGGGAATGAACAATCTGTGTGTTGAAGGAAGCTGCAAGCACAGCCACTGCTGGAGCTAAAACTCACCCTGCGATATCCAGGCGAAAGACGCTGTGTTTGTAAGTGTCAGATAGGTGAGCAGAACCTGTTAGTAAGCGCCCAGCCGGGCTAGGACTTTTATTTTTGTTGTACTTAGAAAGCACGGTGTTGCTGTATATTTTGTTTGCTGGACTGTTTGTACCACGAATAAACGCCAAGATCTGCTTTATCAAATTCCAAGTCTGCTGTGAACTGTGTCCAAACACACCCTACCCCGGGAAGATCCCTTACAATATATATATATATGTGTGTGTGTTCATAATACATGTATAGGGAACTTACAAGGCACTATTCAGTAGTAGGCACAGAAAGCTAATGCTAGGCCAAAGCCACAAAGTAAAAGCACATCTATGTCAGCCTTTGTGTTCAAGCACACATGCGTTTACAGAAATATTATAAGAGGAACATTTACAGGCTGAAAAAAAACATCAAAAATGTGTCGTTTTTTTTGGTGGTAAAATATGTCATGAGTTTTTTGTATTTATAAGTTTGAGCTCTTTTGTCAGTCATAGGTGACCGTTACTTTGTTCTTTTCACCTGAAAGATAATTATTGGAGAAGTAGTTGTTCGTTTTGTCTAATTTCACAAAGTGCGCAGTGAAAATCATCTACTTATTGTTGGTACTTGATCTGGGGAAGATGTGTAAATTCCAGTGTATTTTTCCAATATGCTTATTATATTGTAATAATTTCTTAAATTGTTGTAATTCACACTTTCTATGTAAATGAGTCACCATGTCTTTCTTCAGTTAGTAATTATTACTGTAATTGTTCTGACCTATACTGTTTTGTACAGTCGTTAATTGCTGTGGCCCCTGACTTTCTTTTCTCTAAAGCTGGATATTAAAGTCATGGATGTGTGTTCTGCTTTAAAGGTACAGAAAGAGATAAAATATTTCATTCAAACCATTCAGGGGACACAGTACCTAGTGAGATTCTTTCATTTCCATCCTAGGTATGGTACTGCTTGCTTGTTAAATTCCTGTGATTTTCAGTCTACCTCAGTTAGAATGCTTATCAACCTAAAAATTGAAGATGCGGGACAAGTCTTCCCAAGTTCACAGCTCTATTCTTCCTAAGCAGTTAGAGAGGGAGGTCGCACAGATTAATTACATGCATGTTGAGCAGCACTGCAAAAAATCTGATGATTTAGTTAGGTATGGAATATTTAGAATCTAAGATTTAAAGTGGTTGTAAAGGCAGAAGTTTTATGTTATACGTTAAGATTAAAAGCCATCTTTGTGCAGCAGCCCCCCAATACTTGCTTGAGTCCCCTCTCTGTCCAGCTATGTCCACAAGTGTCTCAGCCATCCAAGATTCTCCCTCCTGATTGGCTGCGTCACAGCAGAGGTACCATTGGCTCCCGCTGCTGTCAATCAAAGTCAGCTAGTCAGCCAATCGGGAGAGAGGGGGACTGGGTAGGGTCGGAGCTCCGTGTCTGAATGGACACAGGGAGCTGTGACTAGGCTCGGTGCACTCATAGCAAACTGCTTGCTTTGGGGGCACTTGACAGGAGGGGAGGGGCCAGGATCACAGAAGAGGGACCCAAGAAGAGAAGAATCTGGGCTGCTCTGTGCAAATCCACTGCACAGGGTAGTTAAGTATAACATGTTGGTAATGTATATTTTTTTTCTATCAAAATAACAATCACTTTAAGTTACACTTAGCAGACTTCCTCACTGTAGCACAGCTGCAGTGTTTGCTAATGCTAACAGTTCACGGATTATAACCTTTGCAAGGAGTTTCACTTTAACCACTTCAGCTCCAGCTTGCTTAATTCTGAACACAGCTACATCCCCAATTATAAGAGGGTGTGCACGCTTATACAAACACATTATTTTAGTTTTTTAGTTTTACTCTTACTTTTACTTTAATTTTTCCTGCACTGGAACACAGTAAAACACATCAAAAACACACTGGAATGCATGAAAAATGCAACAGACCCCAGTACAGTAAAAAGAAAAAAACAGGAAACAAACAAGAAAAAAAGCATCTGGAATGCATCAAAAAACACACGAACGCGCTAAAAAAGACACGCATGCAGAAACAATCCGGAACGGATCTGGAGTGTGTTTTTGTGGCGTGAACCAGCCCTTACTAAAACTGAAGAGTGCAAAATCTGGTGCAGATCTTCATAGAGGCCAATCGGCTTTAATTTTTTTGGGCACTTTTGTCACATGTAGGGAAGCCCATACATCTACATGGGCTGCCCTATGCTATCACAGAACAGATGCACAAAAAATTCTGAAAAAGGTGACGCATCGTGTCATGCAGGTGTGAATGCGGCCCTAAACGCTCCAGAAGGCTGATCTATGTCGGGCATTGTTGAACACAGCTAAGATATACAGGCACCAGAATTTAAATAACTCTATTGTCTTAGTTCAGGAAGTAAATGTTGACCCTGGATAATGCTTGGTGAAAAAGCAAATGAAAGCATTGGGGGAGTACTGTGACCTCTGTGAGAGGTAATAAATACCTGGAAGTGTCATAATTACACATACCTACCATGTGCATATTTAATGTAACATGAAAAAATATTGGTAGGCTCATTTTAGGAGGTTACTCTCAATGGTTGATAGCATAGAACAGAAGCCTGAAAGCATAGATCAATTATATGAAACATCGACAATAGGTATAGATCTGAAAATGTTAATGCTATCATCATCATCTCGTCATCATTAAAAATATGTAAATACAAACAAAACGTTAAGCAAGGAATATTGAATACAAATTCTTATGTTGTTGACAAATGCTGTTCACTCGACTTGTTTCACCAGTCGGCTTCTGCAGGAGCCAGAAAGCATTATATTTATTGTCACAACATCGATATTCAAAAGGTTGATTGAACAGCCTTCAAAAGGAGTCACCGAGGTTCATGCATAAAGGGAGCTGGCCCCTCCAATACAATCCCAAGATCATGGGTATAGTCCCAGTATAGATCCCTCAGCTCCTGAAAAAGCCGACTGGCGAAACATGCCGAGTGAAGAACATTTGTCAACAACATAAGAATTTGTATTTAATATTCCTTGCTTGTTTTTTACGTTTGTATTTACATATTTTTAATGTTAAAATATAAATATTTTAATGATCTGTGTGTTATAAAGTCCCTTTATCGCTGTTTTAAAAATGTTCTCTTCTGGGATGCAGGTGTCTTTGATCTCCAGTGTATGAGTGGTATATTTTAAATTCCTATATTGGTGTTAACTTTAAAGAATTATCAAGTTTTATTCAATCCCTTCATAGCTACCAGATTTTGGAAGTGTAAGGTAAACCATATTCCCAACAAAAGAAAACCAGTGCGAGCTTATGCTAATAAAATAAAAAAGAAAAAAGAATTGCGCTAGGTGCGTGCTAAAAAATTATAAAAAATGACTTCTTAAAAGAAAAGACCGTGAAGGATATCCTGCGGCTAGGCACTATAACCCTGATATAGGGCACAAAAGATATAAATAGAAATATGAGTGCAGCACTGGACAAACGTCACTCTCATAGGTGTATATAACAAATGCGATAATATATACGATAAATCTACAATGTAACATTAGTGCACATAATCAAATATAGAGACTATTTAATAAAAAATAGTCCATATATATTCAAGTGCAAAGACCATCCATTGAAAAATAGTCCAAATAATTGCTATATTAACAAAATACATGCATATTAACACAGAAGTGTTACCTTAAAAAATGTATAGGTGAAAGTGTCCAAACGAAAAGTATTACCAGTGCAAGACCATAGGTCTGTATTTTCCACCACTAGTGCTGCCCGTCACCTTTCAATAGACAATGGAGGCTTATCGGAAAGCCTGTGACTGCCCTTATTCAGGAGGGTCAAAACAGGCTTAGTAGTGGAAACACCATGAACTGTTAGGATTTCAGGAACTTCCCTCCCAGATGGCTGGCAGACATCAGTGAAAAGCACCTTCCATAGCACACTTGCAGGAAAGCAAACGCTGTGCACCAATGTATAAATACTTCCACAGCGCTTGATGAATTTGCCAAAAAAAGGATAGGGAAAAATCCAATCGTGCAGAGATTTCTTTGAAAATGTATTAAAGAATAAAAAAATTCCAGTACATAAAAAATTCCTTGCAAGTAAAAAGCTCTGCTGGTATCAATAAAACCAAATCATGCATGCACAATGCATGAAAACGTGACAACCCTTCGACCGTTTCGTCACAACTGATGTCATCACATGGCTAATCATAGGCACTGAGAAATTTCTCGGTCTGCAGCTGCACAGATCGAGAAACGTTTTACTGCCTATAATTAGGGTGTGTAGTGTTGGCTTCCTGGCAGGATTGGGCAGGTGAGATCCCAAACTTGCCCCAGCCCATCTCTAGTCATTACCTGGGTTAGCAGCTGGTGACCAACTGAACTGTGCCCTTCAACTCCGGGAGCAACAGTGCCACCAGCAGGTGACCCAGGTAATGACACAAGTCCTGATAAGTCTCCCAGGCTTCTGGGAACTGTCAGTTGTCCCAGAATGTTGTGGGGCCGGTGGAGAAGAACTTCTGGTGGAACGCTGCAGCGATCCAACTGGAAGTGGGTACCTGTGAAAACCAGGTCCCTGCTAACCCCCTCCAAAAAGTGCAAAAAACAGGGGGGTGGAGGGGAGGGCATGAAACGGAACTTCCCCTTTAGGGTGAAGTTCTGCTTTAAGCCCGGTACACACTGGCATTCTAATAAAGCCAGGGCCCTCTTTAATGTAGGGCAAACGGGGCACCTGCCCTTGGCCCAATCTTTGTTGGGCGGCCGAAAGCATTGAGCCCATGCTACCCGCGAATTGGGGCCCCGATCAAGGCTTTGCAGAGCGCACAGAGGACACAGGAGGCTGTATTCCCGAGCTAGCCAGCAGAGTGGGGGCAGGGCCGGGAGCTCCATTGACGCTCTGACCCTGCCCCATGCAGCCTGTATGCTCGGAAGAGAGCGGCTGTAGTGAGAGCCATTGATCGGACTGAGAGTGTCAGTGGAGCTCCCTGCCCTGCTCCCTCTATACTGGCTGGGAATATAGACCTCTGGGGGTGGGGCCGGGAGCTCCACTGATGCTCTAAACCTGTCCCATGCCTGTATGCTCAGGGGGGAGCAGTTATAGTACAAGCAGAGTGTGGAAGCCCTGCCCCTGGACATCTGGCTGTATGCAGTTTGCTCGGATGGCCAGGTATGTCCTTACACCCATAAAATGCCTCACTGCTGAAACTCTGAGCTGTTATTCAACTGTAAAGCTGTGCAGTGCTGAAAGTTCTCTGACTTTCTCCTGTATAATGTCCTCAGTCTCAGATTGTCTCCTGTATAATGTCTTCAGTCTCTGATTGTCTCCTGTAGCATGTCCGCAGTCTCTGATTGTCACCTGTAGCATGTCTGCAGTTTCTGATTGTCTCCTGTAGCATGTCTGCAGTCTTTAATGCTCTCCTGCAGTATATTTGCAGTCTCTGAACCTCTCCTGTAGTATGTGTATTAATGTACCGCTTTACTTTCTCAATCATTTGGGATTGCTCCAGTGCTCAGTGAGTGTAATGATGTGAATTAGCCTGTAGCAACCAATCAGTGAACAGTAAGTAATCTGCTGTAATCTCTAGCAACCAATCAGTTAGTGGTAATTATGTGCTGTAACCCCTAGCAACCAATCAGCAAGCAGAACGTATGTGGTGTAACCTCTAGCAACCAGCCAATGAGCGGTAAGGATAGGCTGTAACCTCTGGCAACCAATTGCAATCGCTGCATGATCTGAGGTAAACTGAGTCCACCTGCTATTTTTTTATGTCTCAGAATGGGGGGGGGGGCCCAAGAAAATGTTTTGCCCAGGGCCCAATCAATATCAAAGACGGCCCCAAATAAAGCATATCTTCACATGCTTTATTAGAGTGCTAATCCAGGCACAGGGTATTTATTGAGGCTTCTGTGAAAGTTTTGCTGGTTCTACTTTTTATGAATGTGAATATATCTATGTTTGGGGCAATAAACTGAGTCTGCGATTTACACTATCTGAGTTTCCTTCTCTGGTTGACCCATCCATCTGGGGCTGGATCCTGCTGAGCACATTGATAGTGTGGAGGATTGTCAGTTCAAATATCCACCTCGGGGGATTCCAATCAGGAGGCAAGATACACATTCTTTGTAAGCCTGATCTATAGCGAGTAATTCTACTGAGCGTGGCAGGGTCATCACAAGAAGTCACTATTGATTTACTTGGAATTTGAGATTCACTGCTTTAAACTGGATTGAAGCTGTTTGGAACTAAGAACTTTTGTTTGCGGACTGGTATATACTCACCAATTAACACAATTCTTATGTTTGACAACATTGTATTAAAGTGTGATTATTTGTTTATATCACACATCATTTTACTGATTTATTTTGTATAAGTGCTGTACGAGTGAGGGATTGTGATTCTTCACTTATATACAGTGCCTTGCGAAAGTATTCGGCCCCCTTGAACTTTTCAACCATTTGCCACATTTCAGGCTTCAAACATAAAGATATACAATTTTAATTTTTTGTGAAGAATCACCAACAAGTGGGACACAATTGTGAAGTGGAACGAAATCTATTGGATAATTTAAACTTTTTTAGCAAATAAAAAACTGAAAAGTGGTGCGTGCAAAATTATTCGGCCCCTTTACTTTCAGTGCAGCAAACTCACTCCAGAAGTTCAGCGAGGATCTCTGAATGATCCAATGTTGTCCTAAATGACTGATGGTGATAAATAGAATCCACCTGTGTGTAATCAAGTCTCTGTATAAATGCACCTGCTCTGTGATAGTCTCAGGGTTCTGTTGAAAGCACAGAGAGCATCATGAAGACCAAGGAATACACCAGGCAGGTCCGTAATACTGTTGTGGAGAAGTTTAAAGCTGAATTTGGATACAAAATGATTTCCCAAGCTTTAAACATCCCAAGGAGCACTGTGCAAGCTATCATTTACAAATGGAAGGAGTATCAGACCACTGCAAATCTACCAAGACCTGGCTGTCCCTCTAAACTTTCAGCTCAGACAAGGAGAAGACTGATCAGAGATCCAGCCAAGAGGCCCATGATCACTCTGGATGAACTGCAGAGAACTACAGCTGAGGTGGGAGAGTCTGTCCATAGGACAACAATCAGTCGTACACTGCACAAATCTGGCCTTTATGGAAGAGTGGCAAGAAGAAAGCCATTTCTCAAAGATATCCATAAAAAGTCTCGTCTAAAATTTGCCACAAGCCACCTGGGAGACACACCAAACATGTGGAAAAAGGTGCTCTGGTCAGATGAAACAAAAATCAAACTTTTTGCCCACAATGCAAAACGATATGTTTGGCGTAAAAGCAACACAGCTCATCACCCTCAACACACCATCCCCACTGTCGAACATGGTGGTGGCAGCATCATGGTTTGGGCCTGCTTTTCTTCAGCAGGGACAGGGAAGATGGTTAAAATTGAGGGGAAGATGGATGCAGCCAAATACAGGACCATTCTGGATGAAAACCTGTTGGAGTCTGCAAAAGACCTGAAACTGGGACGGAGATTTATCTTCCAACAAGACAATGATCCCAAACATACAGCAAAATCTACAAAGGAATGGTTCACAAATAAACGTATCCAGGTGTTAGAATGGCCAAGTCAAAGTCCAGACCTGAATTCAATCGAGAATCTGTGGAAAGAGCTGAAAACTGCTGTTCACAAACGCTCTCCATCCAACCTCACTGAGCTCGAGCTGTTTTGCAAGGAAGAATGGGCAAGAATTTCAGTCTCTCGATGTGCAAAACTGACAGAGACATACCCCAAGCGACTTGCAGCTGTAATCGCACCAAAAGGTGGCTCTACAAAGTATTAACGCAAGGGGGCCAAATAATTTTGCACGCCCCACTTTTAATTTTTTTATTAGTTAAAAAAGTTTCAAAAATCCAATAGATTTTGTTCCACTTCACAATTGTGTCCCACTTGTTGGTGATTCTTCACAAAAAATAAAAATTTTATATCTTTGTTTGAAGCCTGAAATGTGGCAAAAGGTTGAAAAGTTCAAGGGGGCCGAATACTTTTGCAAGGCACTGTAGCATTGTGGGGTATTATAGTACGGCTGTTGTGGTTCTCTTTCGTTCATACATTTTCTTGATTGTTTAAAATTTTGGTTTGAATTGATTGTTTTTGCCCCATACTTATATAATCATTGTATGTTTAACCACTTGCCCTCTGGAAGATTTACCCCCCTTCATGACCAGGTCTTTTTTTGCAATACATCACTGCGTTACTTTAACTGACAATTGCGCGGTTGTGCAATGTTGTACCCAAAATAATTTAAGTCCTTTTTTTCCCCCAAAAATAGAGCTTTCATTTGATGGTATTTGGTCATTTGGATTTATTTCGTGTGCTATAAATGAAAAAAGACCAACAATTTAGAAAAAGTATATTTTTTTACTTTCTGCTATAAAACATATCCAATACATTTAAAGAAAAAAAATCTAATTTCTTTATAGATTTTGGCTAATATGTATTCTGCTACATATTTTTTGGTAAAAAAAATCTCAATAAGCGAATATTGATTGGTCTGCGCAAAAGTTACAGCATCTACAAACTATTGGATATATATATATATATATATATATATATATATTTTTTTTTTTTTTACTATTAATGGCGGTGATCAGTGACTTGTAGTGGGACTGCGATATTGCGGCAGACAAATTGGACACTGACACTTTTTGGGGACCAGTGACATTAATGCAGTGATCAGTGCTAAAAAATATGCACTGTCACTGTAGTAATGACACTGACTGAGAAGGGGTTAACATTGGGACAATCAAAAGGTTAACCTGGTGCCTAGCTGGTGCTTTCCTACTGTGGGGGGGGGGGGATGCTTGTACTAGGAAAGGATCGGCTCCCCTGCTTTTACAGAGACACAGGATCAATAATTTCTGCACTGGCAGAACGGTGATCGGGCTTGTTTACATAGGCAGATCTGTTCTCCTACTGTACCGAAGGATTGGCGGGCACCAGTGAACATCGAGTCCGCAGTAACCACTGTGTATGATCACAGAGGAAGCTGGCAACCAGTGGTGCGCGCCCCATACCTGGAAGTGCCGGATCGATCACGTACTAGGTACGTGATTCAGCAAAGCTGTGCCACTTTGCCACCGTATATAGTTAGTAAGGTTGAATAAAGACGCCAGTCCATCCAGTTTAACCTGAGTGTCTACAATTGTCCCTATCCCTGTACATTGCACACTCACATCAGTCCCCAAGGAGCCCACAATCCACGGTCCCCATTCTTATACTAGGGTCAATTTTGGACAGAAGCCAATTAACCTACCTACATGTCTTTGGAGTGCGGGAGGAAACAGGAGTACCCGGAAGAAACCTACACAAGCACAGGGAGAACATGCAAACTCCAGGCAGGTAGTGTCGTGGTTGGGATTTGAAACGCAACCTTTTTTACTGCTGGGCGAGAGTGCTACCCACTACACCACTGTGCCGCCCTTATATGTAATTTATACAGTCAGCAAGTGGTTATACTAGTTTGTATAAAGGGTAATAGTTTGTTTTAACAATGCTGTACTGCTCCTAAATTTAAAACAGAGTTGCCACTCCCATATTGGATGTTCCTGCTCCCACTACAATGAGATAAAGAAAAGTTGCAAGAGGCGTGGCTATTAGCAATGACATTGATGGTTCAGAAGCCTGTAGCCCATCAATCAGCACCTGACCACACCTAGTCCTGCCCATGCCTATCTTGATTGAGAGCACTACTTCTGCTGCTGAAATCCTCTCAGTGTGAGCTGCACTGTCTGGGAAGGGGAGAGTTAGATTTGGCTCAGTAAGGGAAGGTAAAGGAAATATTTTGTTTATGTTATGAGGCTTGTGTATCACATAGTAACTGTATTTGGGACTTGTCTAAACTGTCGTACAAGAGCCTTTAGTTGTACTTTAAAAAAAAGTTTTAGCTTATCTTATATGACATACAAGTGGCAAGTCTACAGAAATATCTCCATTTGTCTTCATCTATTTCTATCACCCGCTGCTCAACAGAATTGTCTGTCTTTAGAAACAGAGGGAATAACGTTCTAAGCTTTGCCCTGAAAATATTCTCAGTGTAGATCAGGGCATTGGTACGTGGCCTTTGTCTGTCAGGCCTCTCTGCAGTATATAAAAGATACGGACAGAAAAATTTCTTTTTTTGGTAATCGACTACCTGGGAAGCTCTAACATGGCTCTCAGAAATGGCAGTTATTGTGGCTGGAGACTGAAATTTTATGTGATGTTGTATCTGAGGTCTGTAAAGAATCCTTCGTTTTCATTGAGCATCTCTTAAATAATGAATGTTAGCCTGAGTTCAGCGTAGGTGTAAAACTGCTCTGGGGACATACATTACTGTCACAGCAGAAGGCTTGTTAGTTCCTCAGAGACAAAGCCTCTGTCATTACAGAAAACATGGTGTATGCTGTTCCTGTGGATCCCTCTGTCCTCAGGAGGCAGCCATTTTCTTACTACATTCAATATCTGAGAGGCGGTAGTTTATCTAACCACTGGGAACCCGTGGCAGCATGTGGCCTCCAATCTCTGTAGGACACATTATTCAATACAAATGGCAAACAGTAACTTTGTAAATTCTAAATGTAAAAACTTTTCCATTAAAAAAAAAAATATATATATATATATATATATATATATATATATATATATATATATATATATATATAGTTTTTTTTTTTTTGTAAGTTTAAAGTAGTTCTAAATGTTTTTTACCTTAATAATGCATTCTCTGCATTAAGTTAAACTCCTCACTATCTGTCCTAACGACTTCAATCCCTAAACACTTACCTTTCACCGGTGCAGCACTGTCTCAGCTGCAGTGCCACTACCTTCACTTCCTGCTTTCACAGAAGATGCTGAGGAGAGCAGAGCCATAGGCTGCTACTGCTGTCAGTCAAACTCCAGTGAGGAGGGAACAGGGGGTATGGCTTACTGGTGCTGTTTGTGTTTTCGTACGCATGCAGCCCAGCTCGGAAGTGCAGATGCACAGGTCCTGGCTTGCTAAGAAGGCACATGGAAGAGGGAGAAGGGACATCTCTGTGCAGAATCATTGCACAGTTGAGGTGAGTAGAATATTTGTTTTTATTTTAGGGCTGTTTCACACGAGAGCATGGTACGGAAAAGGTGCATTCTCTGATGCGGTGCTGCCCTTGCAGTTTGCACGCGGATGCCAATGTCTTGGTAATGATACCTGAAATGCAGATCACAAACAGTACACTTGCAGGCACCAAATTACATGTTACCGTGCTTGCACTACTTTTAAAAATGCACTGAAACAAATTGCATACCATGCGGTTTGGTGCAGTGCCTTTTTAAAAGTAGTGCAAGCATTACTTTTTCCACGGTTCCATGCAATCCTGGTGTAGGCCGGCCCAGAAACGAAAAAAAAAGTTAGCATTTAGTATCACTTCATGTACATACCAAAAGCGTTTAAGGCTAACTCCACCTTTTACAAAATCATAAATGCACATATAATTGCAACAAAAGAGTGCATTTTTTTTTTTTTTGCAAACCAGCCTGCAATGATTTGTAAAACACGATCGATGGATTGCGGGTACAATGCTGGGCTCCTGAAAACTCTTCCTCCCTCCAGCTCCCTGTCTTTGCAGACATATAGACTTTCAGTTGAAGAACTGGAGGAAGTATCAATGGACTATGAGTATGGTGATCACTGCACTTATGTTCTTTTGAGAGTTGCAAGTCCATCTGCCATGGTGGCACATACACATGGCCTTTCACAGCCATACAAATTTAAAAAGTGACAGCTTCTGCTGCGGAGAAGAACCCCCACATGCTGTCATAGGGGGGTTGGTTTGGGGGGGTCCCAATTGCATTTTGCTAAATACTGGTGCAACATGTTAAGCAGTCCAAAGGTGGAGGTAGTGATTAAATAACTAGCCAGATATAAGCAGACATCTTTTCTCTTTTGCATTAAGAGTTTTGGGCTGAGCATTTTTGTAATGGCATTTTAGCACCACTTCCATTCTCCACCAGTATTAAAAATGACTTCAGTAGGTGTAATTTTTTTTTTCTTCCTTTCAGATGCGTTGTAAGAGTCTCCACAGTTCCTATGTCAATATTCAATCTGATGTGAAAAGGAAGTGCTTTTTTGGTTATTGACGGGAGGCAGTGGAATTATGGCAGTGAAATAGCAAGAGCTTTATAGCTTATAGCAACCAGAGACTAGGTTAGGACACTGCATGTTGCAGTTTCAGTTAAAAAGTTCAGTTTGCGTCATCAAAATGTATGTTTCATAGAGTTCAACCGTATCTCACGAAATATATACAGTACAAGTATAACATGCATGTGAAAGCACAGTGTGCAACATAATGTGCAAATATGAACCAGAGGCTCATAGGGAACCAGTCAACTCAATTAACGATGATTTGTTGCTTATTGGCCTGTAAAACTTACAGCACGGCTAACTAAAAATGTTGTAACTTGTGGTTCTGTGCTGCTACCAAATTCATGTGAATTGACTGGTCACACATGTATGGAGAAAAATAAATATATGACTGGCTGTGCTAATTATAGGCGACTGATACTCTTTTGTGTGTTGTCCCTTTCTCATAAGAAAATTCAGTGTAAAAGAGTTCTCCATGTTCCTTCCCTTGACATCCCGCAATTATAATATTTCCAGGCAGTTAAAATGATAGCATGTCTCTTTAGATGATGCTTTTATGAATACCAATGAACAAATCTAAAAGCACAGCAGACACCCTGATGTCTATTGTTTTATTATACTGAGCTAGTTATCTGGTTTTGATAGGTGCTACCACTGTGTTGCCTTGTTTGGAGAAACATAATGGTTAACGTATTGTTTGAAGTCAAAGAGCAAGAGCAATTTCCTGTTGAAAAGCCCATGCAGGCATATAGATTCCAGGCACGTTTTATTTTGAGATAATGATTCCAGCGTGCAGAGTTGTTATGCAGTAAGAAGCAGCATGCTTATTAATTTTGTGAAATAGTGATCAACAGTGAGTCGTCTTATGCATTAATGATCCTGTGCTCTTTCTTTGTCAAGACTTTGGAAGCCAACTGGAAGATAATTCGTGACGAGGGGCTTGCTGTGATGGATAAAGCTAAAGGCTTATTTGTTCCCGAAGATGAAAATCTGAGGGAAAAGGGAGACTGGAGTCAATATACATTGTGGCAGCAAGGTAAGTTGGAAATAAAAATGTTAAATGGATTTTTATGCATATGGGGTAATGTTAGTTAAAAACTGAGATACAGTATCTCTCACAAAAGTGAGTACACCCCTCACATTTTTGTAAATATTTTATTCTATCTTTTCATGTGACAAAACTGAAGAAATTACACTTTGCTACAATGTAAAGTAGTGAGTGTGCAGCTTGTATAACAGTGTAAATTTGCTGTTCCCTCAAAATAACTCAAAACACAGCCATTAATGTCTAAACCGCTGCCAACAAAAGTGAGTACACCCTTAAGTTAAAACGTCCAAATTGGGCCCAAAGTGTGAATATTTTGTGTGGCCACCATTATTTTCCAGCACTGCTTTAACCCTCTTGGGCATATAGTTCACCAGAGCTTCACAGGTTGCCACTGGAGTCCTCTTCCAATCCTCCATTATGACATCAAAGAGCTGGTGGATGTTAGAGACCTTGCACTCCTCCACCTTCTGTTTGAGGATGCTCCATAGGGTTTAGGTCTGGAGACATGCTTGGCCAGTCCATAGCTTTTACCCTCATCTTCTTTAACAAGGCAGTGGTTGTTTTGGAGGTGTGTTTGGGGTCGTTATCATGTTGGAATACTGCCCTGTGACCCAGTCTCCGAAGAGAGGGGATCATCCTCTGATGCAGTATGTCACAGTACATGTTGCCATTCATGGTTCCCTCAATGAACTGTAGCTACCAAGTCCTGGCAACACTCATGCAGCCCCAGATCATGACATTCCCACCACCATGCTTGACTGTAGGCAAGACACACTTGTCTTAGTACTCCTCACCTGGTTTCCGCCACACACGCTTGACACCATTTGAACCAAATATGTTTATCTTGGTCTCATCAGACCGCAGTAATCCATGTCCTTATTAAAAAAAAAACTGCGCTAGACTACAATTAATAATGATATAAAACAACACAGGCAGCAGCTCAAATGTGGGATACACACATGAACAGAAGAAAAGAGAAGAGCTGCGCCAATACACACAATGTGTATGTAAATAATATTGATGGGGGCGTGGCTTGATGGTGGAGAGAGCAGTCACATAGACACACAGCTCCGGCTCTCAACTACCATCCTTACCTTATGCTGGGTCCTATCTCCTCGCAGAAAGTACCGATCTGTTCCCCACAGCTGTGGGCATCTATCAGGCTGGCTGACATGGTGAAATACAGGCCACCCTGGCCCCCATCAACGCTAAACAGCTTTTGCGATTCCAGAGGTAAGATGGCGCCGAGACACATGCAGAGCAAGCAGACACGCTGCAGGCTTCCTCCTCTGCTGACCGGAGCTCTACTACAGGGGTGAGTGCTTCAATCCCTGCCATCTTCCACACACAAACAGACTCCCTGCTGTCACAAAACTCCCAGCAGGTTGATGAGTAGGGATGAGCCGAACACCCCCCAGTTCGGTTCGCACCAGAACCTGTGAACGGACCGAAAATTTGCGCAAACTTTAGAACCCCATTAAAGTCTATGGGACTCGAACGTTCAAAATCAAAAGTGATAATTTTAAAGGCTAATATGCAAGTTATTGTCCTAAAAAGGGTTTAGGGACCCGGCTCCTGCCCCAGGGGACATGTATCAATGCAAAAAAAAATTTTTTTTTCGGGAGCACTGATTTTAATGACGCTTAAAGTGGAAAAGAAGTTATAATAACTTATAATAATAATAATATAAGTTATAATAATAATATTATATATATATAATATAATATTCCTTTAAATATCGTGCCTGGGGAGTGTCTATAGTATGCCTGTGACACGTGTTTCCTCTGTTTAGAACAGTCCCTGCACAAAATGACATTTTTTAACAGAAAAAAAAAGTAATTTAAAACTGCTTGCGGTTTTAATGCAATATCTGGTTCCGGCAATATGGATGAAAATCATTGAGAAAAATGGCATGGGTAGCCCCCCATGCCCATTACCAGCCCCTTTGGGTCTTGGACGGATATTAAGGGGAACCCCGTACCCAAATTAATACAAGGAAGGCCGTGGGGCCCCCCAGGCCCTATATACCCAGAACAGCAGTATACAGGCGGTGCAAACAAGACAGGGACTGTGTAGGTTTGTTGTTAAGTAGAATCTGTTTGTAATTTTGAACTGGTACATTTTTAAAGTGTAGCTCCAGTCAAAAAATCTATTTTTAAGCTTTTTTTGAAAACATAGGGAAGGGTTATCACCCCTATAACCTTTTTTTTTCCATCTGTGCACCTCTTCAGAGGATTTCACCTCACTTTCTGTCCCAATGGCCAATGTTTTTTAGAAAATTTGGGGTTTTTAGTAAAACAAGGATTGGGATAAAGCATCAGTGGAGAGGAGACACATTTTTTCCCATATCAGCTCTTACAGGAGAGAATTTCCCTTCCTAGGGGTAGATTTTATCTCACTTCCTGTTGTCTCCATCCGTTTGCAAGTAGGAGATGTTTGTAAGTTGGATGTTTGAAAGAAGGGGCCTGCCTTATATGCTCTGCAGAAATGTGGGCCTAAGGTGTTGGTGTCGCCACAAGTTAATACTGTAAGCCCTCAAAGTGACTCTTGGTGGGCGCTGGAGCGCCCTGCTGTGAACTATTATATCAAGAATTGTAAATACATGCCATTGTTAAACAGTGGTATAAAAATTGGGCCTTTGGTGGTGGTGGTGCTGGTGCCACAACACTGTAAGTCCTCACAGTTACTCTCGGTGGGAGCTGGAACGGGCCCTGCTGTGAAATATTATATCAAGAATTGTAATTACATGCACCTGTTAAACAGGGGCTGAAAAATTGGGCCTTAGCCATTGGTGCTGGTGCTACGACACTGCAACCCCTCACAGATACTCTAGTTGGAGCGCAGGAATAAGCCCTGCTGCAAAGTATTGCATCAAAAATTGTAATTACACGCCCCTGTTAAACAGGGGCTGAGAAATTGGGCCTTAGGCACTGGTGCCACGGCACTGCAACCTCTCACAGATACTATAGTTGGAGCGCAGCAATGAACACTCCTGCAAAATATTGCATCAAAAATTGTAATTACACGTCCCTGTTAAATGGGGGCTGAAAAATTGGGCCTTAGGCACTGGTGCTGGTGCCACGACACTGCAACCCCTCACAGATACTCTAGTTTGAGTGCAGGAATGAGCCCTGCTGCAAAGTATTGCATCAACAATTGTAATTACATGCCCCTCTTAAACAGGGGCTGAAAAATTGGGCCTTAGCCACTGGTGGCTTCGCCCAGAACCAAAAATGGTCTTCCAAGCTATCAGCAGGATCATTGAGGAGGAAGAGGATAGTCAGTCAGCATAACAGGATATTCACTCAGCATCAGCATGGGCAGCCTTGAAGGGATGTGACATTTAAAAAAAAAAATATTCAGTTACATCAGCTTCAGGTGCTTGGTAGCTGGTGGTGATCCAAGACTGATTCATCAATCGAGTCGGTGGACAGGCGCACCCTGTGATTGGTTACAAAGCCTCCAGTAGCACTGAATGTGTGTTCCGAAAGAATGCTGGATGCAGGACAGGCCAGTAGCTCAATTGCATACTGTGCAAACTCTGGCCAGTGATCCATCCTCAAGACCCAGTAACCCAGAGGATTTTCAGTGGGAAAAGTGTCTAAGTCTTGATCTTGCCCCTAGATATTCCTGCACCATGTAAATCAGACGCTGGCGATGGTTGCTGGAACCGATCATACCTTGGGGCTATAAGAAAATTCGAAAAACTGCGCCAACAGGGAAAATGGTCTATGCCTAGCTACCCAAAAAATGTAAACAATTTTAAGGTTATAAATAATTATCACATTCACTATACATTAAATGAAAAAAATGACAATTAATGTGATTTCTTAATTAAAGAGGAAGAAAACAAGCAAAATTCATAAAAAGTCCATAGACAATCCACAGTTGCGATCCTTTACGAGAACACCACGGTGGTTACACACACAAAAATGCGCACAAGTGCCCGTCACCAGAAAGTGAGTGCGCTTACCAGATGGAAGCTTAATTAAAGCGTTGTATGCAAATCCTCAGTATCCTCAATATGCTCCTCCTTATAATGGATCAGCTAACCGCAGTAAAAGGCAGCATTCACATATATATGTAACTCATTCAGCGATCCCAAAACGTGCTATCAATGGCTCCAGAAAAGAAAAGGAAACCAGCATAGTATAACACCGTTTGGTAATTTTATTAAAAACTTAGATAATGCACTTACATGGGCATCGGTTCAGATACAGCATGCAGAGTAAAACATAAAAAGCCGGCCGGCATTCGGAGACCCGTCCTCCCCTTCTACAACGTGATGGCGTCACTGCGTGCCTTTATACCTTGGGGCTGCGGATTAAAAAATTGTCTGAATGCATGGGTCAGACGGCCACCTTCTCCACCGCTCCTTCTGTGACTGACCGAAGCCTCAGCAACACGTTGTCCAGGACCAGGAATTTGTAACCTCCCATGCTCTGGGAACACATTACACAGACCTTTCTGCAGGGCCTCCCGAAGATGTCTCATCCTCTGCTCCCTCTGTGACGGCAAGATAAGGTCCACAACCTTACCCTTGTACCGTGGATCAAGAGTTGCCAGCCAGTAATGATCCCTCTCCTTGATCCGCTGAATACGAGGATCCTTCCGCAGGCTTTGCAGGATCAGGTTAGCTGAGGTATTCGGTCTGGAGTCCTCTTTGTCACTAAGGACGACATGATGCGCAGCCACCTCCTCCCAGCCACGTACAAGTCCACGGGTTTCTTGGGACTGTAAATCATCCCTAAAAGACTGCTGCTGATGCTGAGTGCCAGGCTCCATCTCCATGCTGACACAATCCTCCTCTTCTTGTGTGATCGGCCGGCCAGCAGGAACACTGTCTGGATAAAGGAGGCCTTGAGAGGCAAGGAAGTCCTCCTCTTCCTTACCAGCGCAAGCACGGCATGGCATATTTTTGCCTGCGTATTTGCGTAGCCCCTTGAACGCCTACGGAGCACCGCCGGTTCCGAGGACAAAGCACAGGAAGAGGCCATGGAGGAAGAAGAGGAGGGGGTGGAGGAGAGAGGTGTGTCACAACCAGTAGTAGCATTTTGGAGGCATAGTGGTGGAACAACCCCCAACACTACTGCACCTTGTCCTACATCCTTCCCAGCTGCCAGAAGAGTCACCCAATGCGCCTTGAAAGATAGGCAACGTCCCTGTCCATGCCTGCTGGACCATGAGTCAGCGGTAATATGCACCTTACCGCTGATCGCTCTGTCCAGTGGGGCATAGACATTGCCTTCCACATGCCGGTAGAGAGCTGGAATCGCCTTCCGTGAGAAAAAGTGTAATTTGGGAACCTGCCACTGAGGAACCGCACATTGCACAAACTCGCGGAAAGGGGGCCGAGTCTACCAACTGAAAAGGCAGCAGTTGAAGTGCTAGAAATTTAGCCAAGCTAGCATTCAACTGCTGGGCATGTGGGTGGCTGGGAGTTAACTTCTTTCGACAGTCCAGCAGCTGGGGCAGGGAAATTTGCCTGGTACAATCGGAGGAGCAAGGAGAGGTCCGCTTTGTGCTTTGGTGTGGGTCTTTAAGGTACGCTTGCCAACGAACTGCATGGCAGGTCAACATATGTCTGGTAAAGCATGTGGTGCCCAAGCGGCTGATGTTTTGGCCACGCGAGATACGCTTGAGACATATGTTGCAAATAGCAGCGATCTGATGCACTCGTCTCAAAAAAGGCCCACACCAAAGAACTTTTGGAATAATGCGCAGAGGCAGCGCCTTCCACAGGCGGAGCTCTGCGGTGTTATTTAGTCGGTGTGCTGCCCTTAAGCTGGCCCCTGGAGCGCATCTTGCCTCGTTGGAGATGTGCCTCCTCCTCCTCCTCTCTCCTATCAGGCACCTATGTGGAGTCAGTGACCTCATCATCCTCTCCCTCCTCATCACTGGAGCAAACCTGGCAGTATGCTGCAGCTGGTGGAACATGACTGCCAGATTGCTGTCCTTCTTGGGCATCCCCTCTCTCTGGGCTCACGCTACTGCCTTCCTCTAGCTGGGTATAATCATCAGAGCCTTCAAAACGCTGGGCATCCTCCTGGCGCATGTACCCAGAACTGTGCTCAAACAGTTCAGGGGACTAGTCGGAGGACATGGTGGGTCTAGGGAAGGAGTGACTGATGCCATTGAGATGAGGGAAGAGGCCGCGTTGGCAGCTGCTTTGCCAGTACCCTGAGCCTGGGTGAGAGAGGATGAGGAGGGCTTGGTCATCCACTCTACCAAGTCTTCGGCATGTTGCGGCTCAGCACGTCCAGCTGCCGAAAATAAGGACAAGCGTGTCCCATGGCCACGTGCTGATGAGGCTGCACCGCGTCCACGACCAGTACTGTTGCCTCTCGACACAGAGCCTGCTTGCCCTCTTTTATTGGCTCATGACTGCCTGCCTCTCCTTGTTGGCCTTCCAGACATACTAATGGCCTGCAGGGGATGAGAACACCAGCAATTGGGGTAGCTTTAGGTGCACACTGAGCAGATGACACAGTACACCGACTGTAATTACTGCAGCTGCCTGCCTGTGGTTTAGGATCTGAAGAACACCAGCAATTGGGGTAGCTTTAGGTGCACACTGTGCAGCTGACACAATACACCAACTGTAATTACTGGAGCTGCCTGCGGTATAGGATCAGCAGAACACCAGAAATTGGGGTGGCTTTAGGTGCACACTGCGCAGATGACACAATACACCAACTGTAGTTACTGGAGCTGCCTTCAGTATAGGATCAGCAGATCACCAACAATTGGGGTAGCTTTAGGTGCACACTGTGCAGATGACACAATACACCGACTGTAATTACTGGAGCAGCCTGCGGTATAGGATTAGCAGAACACCAGCAATTGGGGTAGCTTTAGTTGTACACTGTGCAGATGACACAGTACACCGACTGTAATTACTGGAGCTGCCTGCGGTATAGGATCAGCAGAACACCTGCAATCGGGGTAGCTTTAGGTGCACACTGTGCAGATGACACAGTACACCGACTGTAATTACTGGAGCTGCATGCAGTATAGGATTAACAAAACACCAGAAATTGGTGTAGCTTTAGGTGCACACTGTGTAGATGACACAGTACACCAAATGTAAATACTGGAGCTGCCTGCGGTATAGGTTTAGCAGAACACCAGAAATTGGGGTAGCTTTAGGTGCACACTGTGCAGATGACACAGTACACCGAATGTAAATACTGGAGCTGCCTGCGGTATAGGTTTAGCAGAACACCACCAATCGGGGTAGCTGTAGGTGCACACTGTGCAGACGACACAATACACCAACTGTAATTACTGGAGCTGCCTGCGGTATAGGATCAGCAGAACACCAGAAATTGGGGTGGCTTTAGGTGCACACTGCGCAGATGACACAATACACCAACTGTAATTACTGGAGCTGCCTTCAGTATAGGATCAGCAGATCACCAGCAATTGGGGTAGCTTTAGGTGCACACTGTGCAGATGACACAATACACCGACTGTAATTACTGGAGCAGCCTGCGGTATAGGATTAGCAGAACACCAGAAATTGGGGTAGCTTTAGTTGTACACTGTGCAGATGACACAGTACACCGACTGTAATTACTGGAGCTGCCTGCAGTATAGGATTAACAAAACACCAGCAATCGGGGTAGCTTTAGGTGCACACTGTGTAGATGACACAGTGCACCGAATGTAAATACTGGAGCTGCCTGCGGTATAGGTTTAGCAGAACACCAGAAATTGGGGTAGCTTTAGGTGCACACTGTGCAGATGACACAGTACACCGAATGTAAATACTGGAGCTGCCTGCGGTATAGGTTTAGCAGAACACCACCAATCGGGGTAGCTTTAGGTGCACACTGCAGCTGCCTGCCTGTGGTATAGGATCTGAAGAACACCAGCAATTGGGTAGCTTCAGGTGTACACTGTGCAGGTGGCACAATACACCAACTGTAACTGCTGGAGCTGCCTGTGGTATAGGACCAGAACAACACAAGCAATTGGGGTAGCCTCAGGTGTACACTGTGCAGGTGGAACAATACACCGACTGTAACTACTGCAGCTGCCTGTGGTATAGGACCAGAACAACACCAGCAATTGGGGTAGCTTCAGGTGTACAATGTGCAGGGGGCACAATACACCGACTGTAACTGCTGCAGCTGCCTGTGGTATAGGACCAGAACAACACCAGCAATTGGGGTAGCTTCAGGTGTACACTGTGCAGGGGGCACAATACACCGACTGTAACTGCTGCAGCTGCCTGTGGTATAGGACCAGAACAACACCAACAATTGGGGTAACTTCAGGTGTACACTGTGCGGGGGGCACAATACACCGACTGTAACTGCCGCAGCTGCTTGTGGTATAGGACCAGAACAACACCAGCAATTGGGATAGCTTCAGGTGTACACTGTGCAGGGGGCACAATACACCGACTGTAACTGCGGCAGCTGCCTATGGTATAGGACCAGAACAACACCAGCAATTGGGGTAGCTTCAGGTGTACACTGTGCAGAGGGCACAATACACCGACTGTAATTGCAATAGCTTCAGCGGAAATAAACACACTGTCTCTCCTTCTATCTCTCTCTATGAGCCGCAACACACTGTGTAAGGCCGCCGCACAGATGGCCTTATATAGTGTTGGGCGTGTACTAAACCAATTATGGCTCTCTTCGCTGACAGCGCTGTGATTGGCCAAGCATGCAGGTCATAGCGTATGCTTGGCCAATCATCAGCCGGCAATGTACTGCGATGCCGCAGTGCATTATGGGCCATGAGCGCCACTTGAATTTGGCACGAACGGCCCATAATGTTCTGGTTTCGCCGAACGGGCTAACAGCCAGTGTTTGACTCGAACACTCAGCTCATCCCTATTGATGAGAGTAGCCAGGCTGTGGATTCTCTCCCAGCTGAGCCTACACTGTCTGCCATTATGCTGGCTATTCAGGATTGCAAGGCCCCTCTCTCTACTCAGATAGCCTTTATCTGCATGGACTTTTCATTATTAAAACAAGATGTCCAGAACCTCTGTGATAGAACCAGAGACGCGGAAGAATTAGTACCCTGGAGGACACTGTGACTCCCCTGTCAGTTACTATGCATAATACTACTAGCGAGATGGCGGCACTCCACGCCAAAATCGACGATTTGGAAAATCGTTCTCAGAACAATCTCAGATTTGTAGGGTTCCCGAACGCGCGGAGGGCCCCCATCCTGAAAAATTTCTTTATTCTTGGCTGCGGGAACTTTTTGGTACAGGTGCGCCCTCATTCTCCCATGTTATAGAGCGCGCACACCGCACCCCTCCTCGCCCCCCTCCAGATCGTGGCCCACCGCGCTCCATTATTGCACGCATCCTCATTTTCCAGGATAAAGTTGCCATTCTGCACCTCGCGCAAGAAAAAGGCCCGCTTAAATACAATGGTAACAATATCTCCATCTATCCTGACTTTTCTGCTGAAGTTCAACACCAGAAAATCTCCTCCTCAGCAGTGAAATCTCGCTTGCGCACAGAAGGCCTGTCCTATGCCATGCTCTTCCCTGCCAAACTGTGCATCATCCATGATGGTAAGGCTCACTTCTACACCAGCCCCAAGGAGGCAATGGCATGGCTGAATGACCACTATGGCGCAGCTCACAGACTCAGAAGGAACTGCCGATGCCACTGATCTAGGACACCAGCTGCCAGCTGCCTTACTACTGGACCCCTGTGCATCCCTGTGTGTATCCTGTGCCTTTACTGTAATCTACAGTGTCTGTCGTTCACGACACCTTGTCCCCTTTTCCGGGTGATACTCCTAACCTACTGCCTACGGATACTGTGATTTACTTATCCATCCCTCCAGGCCTCAATTTCTAGACTTTATCCTTCACCTGCTCTGTTTGCCATCCTGCTCTGTCTGGAGTGGAAGCCACCAGATCCTGCACCCCCTCACAGCTAACAAGGCCATGCATTCTACACCAGGGCATGCTTATATACCTTTTTACCACCGGTTTAGAGCCCTACCAGATTCCACACTACTCTCTCACCAGCTAGTTGCGTGGCCACGGAACAGTTTTTTTTTTTTTACCTCCACTTGTTTTACGGTCAGGACGGTCTTTTGGTTTGGGATCCAAAGCTTGCTTGAGATGGCCGAGCGGGGAGGGGGGCAAACCCAGAAAAGATCTCTGCTTTTCTCTGTGTTGAAAAAGTGTCTCCAAGAGACTCACCTTACAGACTCCAAAACGAGGGCCTTAAAACGCCCATGGTTGTCTAACTCCTACCATGCCACTCAAACTAATTATTCCAGGGGGGTTTCTATCCTACTGACCAAATCTCTTCCAGCTGAGATGATAAAAGTTAAAACTGACCCCTGGGCGGTTTATTGTTCTTACTTTACAGATTTCCAGTGTGACTTTTACTCAGGTAAACATATATATCCCCCCCCCCCCCCATTCTCAGTGGAAGTGCTCTCCAAATTGTCACTTCAGCTGCTGACTAGATCCCCATACACCCTACTTTATGTGGTGGACTTTAATGCTATTTTAGATCCAGAAATGGACTGCCTGGGGGGTGGAGGTAGGCCCTTTCTCTCCTTTGTAGACTAGGTTCAGGTTCATGGCCTTATAGAAATATGGCGCTGGAAACATCCGGATGTGCGGCACTTTTCCTGCCATTCGGAGTCATTACACACCATGTCAGGGCTAGATATAGCGCTTTCCCCAGCTGAGACCCTCCCTGTTGTCTCTGCCATTTCATATCTGCCCAGGGGGGTTTCTGATCATGCCCCTCTCTCTGTGGACCACCTCCTCCTCCCAGGTTCGCGGCCTGCCGTTGGGCGCCTGTACTTCTACTGGTTGGAGGATGAGATAGTACAGGGAGAATGCAGGACGGGCATCACTAATTACTGGAGGGACAACCTGGGAAAGGTGAATCCCTCCACTGAATGGGACACATTCAAGACAACTCTGATGAGCTTGAGACTGTTATGGCACATGCAGAATCTTCTTATGCCTCTAGCCCTGCCTCTGACATGAGGGAGGCATGGTTACAGAGCCGTAGGGAGTATGAACTCCGTCTGCTGGATCTAACATAAAAACACTTGCTGCATGCTTCTCAGAAATCATTTGAACGTGGTAATAAAGTCAGACATCTCTTGGCATATCTGACTAGACCTGACCATTCTCCCATTTTCCATCCTATGTATCAGTACTGCCCAAGGCACCATTAGTGATAACCCAGGGGATATCTTAGACTCATTCTTATGCTTTTACAAAGACCTGTACACATCTAGGGTTGACTATGATGAATCTGAAATGAATAACTACTTGGCTGACATATCTCTCCCCCCCTTATCGAGTGAGGGGCGTGATATGCTGGAGGCACCTGTCTCCGTCGAGGAGATTGGTGCGGCCATTTCACAAATGCCTGCACATACGACTCCTGGCCTAGACGGTTTCCCAACGTAATGGTATACACAATTTAAAGACCCTTTGTGCCCTTTTCTTCTGTGGACCCTATAACAAAGCCCTAGATTTTGGAGTCCTCCCCCCAACAATGTGGTAGACTCTGATCATACTTATATTGAAACCCCGTAAGGACCCACTCAAATGCGGATCTTACTGTCCAATTTCGCTTATTAATGTGGACGTTAAGATTATGGCCAAAGTACTAGCTAATCATTTGAACAACGTAGTTGTGTCCCTGGTCAACAGTGTCCAAGGGGGCTTTATTCCCGGCAGGTCCACCAGGATGAATATTCGCAGGCTGTTTCACAACCTGCAATATCCACATGACTGTCTTCCTGCTCGTGCCATTGTGTATTTGGACACTTGCAAGGCATTCGACAGTGTGGAATGGCCATACCTTTTTTGGGTATTACAAATGTATAGCTTTGGCCCCCATGTTGTAGCATGGATAAATCTCCTTTACACCTCCCCAATAGCTTGGGTTCGAGTCAATTCCTTTATCACCGACCCCTTTCCAGTCACTAGGGGCACTCGACAGGGGTGCCTGTTGTCACCCCTCTTGTTTGCCCTGGCCATGGAACCGATTGCAGTTCGCATTCGGCTCCTCCCTCTCAATTAAAGGACTCCCAATTGCTAATATAGAGGAACACATTTCATTGTATGCTGATGACACATTGATGTATGTAGCTGACACCAATGAGTCACTGCGGGTCCTGTTAGTGGAGGTCACTACCTTTGGAAACTTCTGGCTTCCGGGTAAATTGGGATAAGTCCAGCCTTTTCCCTTTGGATGTGACTGTGCCCCCCCCAGATCCGCCCTGATTCCAAGCTTCAGGTGGTGTCCTCCTTTAGGTACCTTGGGGTTCTGGTGCAGACCCCTGTATCTTCATATGTTAACAACAACTTTGATGCTCTCTTGGTCCGCCTTCAGAAGCAGACCAAGCAGTGGATGGATCTGCCTCTAGACCTCATGGGAAGGGCCAATGTTCTTAAAATGATATATTTACCAAGATTACTCTATATCCTTGCTAATTCCCCATACAAAATACCTAAATCTATTTTTAAACATATAGACACGATATGCACTTCTTTCCTGTGGAAGGGTGGTTCCCCCAGGATGGCACTTGAAACACTACGTTTGCCAGCATATTTGGCGGGCTTGGCATTTCCCAACTTTTTCCTATATTATTTGGCAGCCCAGCTGGTACACATCCACGACTGGCTGTGCCCGGTCCCGGCTAATGCCTGTACCTCCACGGAGGGGGCCATCGCATCTTTCCTGGAAACCCTACATAATATCATCTACAGAGGCCGGGTCCCTGACCGCCCCGGAACCTCTGTACTTGATACTTCCCTTTCATCATTCCACTATATTGTCACAAAGATATCCAAACATACTTGGCTGAAGTCCCCCAACAACCCCCGGTGGCTTAACCCCAATCTGCAGGAATTGTACTCCCTTTCTGACCCCAATCGCTGGTACTCCAAAGGGGTTAAATATTTATACCACCTGTACAATGCCCAGGGCTTTAAAACTTTCTCTCAGCTACGTTTAGACTTTGACCTACCAAGATCGTACCTATTTTATTACTACCAGCTTAGGCATGCTATCCATGCCCAGTTTGGCTCCCTGGATGATTCCACGACCTGCCACAGTTGGAAAAACTACTCAGACAACCAGATCCCACTAAACTAGTCTCCACTTACTATCAGACTCAACTCACCCCGGCTAGGTTGCACAAGATGGGTCTCTTGCCCTCGGCTGCCTGTTTCCGTGGCTGTGGTCAAGAGGCTAATTTCCTACATTGCTTCTGGTCATGCCAGATAGTCCGGAATTTCTGGGAGGAAGTGGGTGCTTTCATTTCGTCAGCGTTAGTCCTCCCAAATATAATTCACCCCAAGAAATGCCTATTAGCCATTTTTAGTGACTTACCCATATCGTCCATGCCAAGAGACTGCGCCACATACTCTATTTTTATGTAAAAAAAAAAACTAACCTGCTGTCCTGGAAGGGTGCACAAACCTCGCTGAAATCCCTCTGGCTAAAACGTATTAATGACTCTATCCCACTGTACAAATTTAATTTTGAACTCCGGAAACGGAACAAAACTTTTCACAAAATTTGGGGTAGATGGTTGGCCAGTCCGCTAACCCTCTCCCAGTACTGATTGTACTACCCCTGATTGTCCATTGATGGGCTGTGCCCCAGAGATCTCTAATGTTTAGTTCTCCGCTATTACTATTCCCTGGTAGCATACCTGTACCTCTTACCATTGTGCCTATTTTATACCTTTTGCACGGATATCTGTCTCATTTTCTATGCTTGTGCATATTGCCTAATGTTACATACCTCTGTATGACCAGGTTGTCTGGTGTTATTGCTGTTTTTTTTTGTGTGTTTGTGTTTCTTTGTTTGTTGGTTTTTCTTAAACCTAATAAAAAATATCTTTAAAAAAAATTAATAATAATATTGATATTGGAATAAACTAATAGTCCATATAAAACACCAGTCCCCCTTTAATGACACCACAGTGACTCCACACACAAAAGAGAGTGCCGACCACCATATCATAAGCCTGCTTACCAGATGGCAAGCACAAAGGGCTATTGGCTGTAACCCAACCACGGCCTTTAGCTTGCCCTGTTGATCACTGGGAACATACAGGGACTGGACCTCATAGCTTAAAATCACCCTAGGCATCTCATAGGGTCCATAGCCGTACTTCAGTGATATGCTCAGGATGGGCTCAGAAGAAAGAAAAACTGACCATAGCGTGATACAATCTCAAAAATGTATTAAAAAAATGGTATTGCACTTACATGTTAGTAGATAAAATTTTACGTATATAAACAAATACCGGCAAGCAAACACAGGAGCATGTTCTCCCTCAAAGCAACGTGGTGACGTCAATACGTGCCCTCCCAGATGCATTTCATCACAGGTGACTTTTTCAATCGGGATCCACATCCTTAGTCTGCTTGTCTTCAGCAAACTGTTTGCGGGCTTTCTTGTGTATCATCTTTAGAAGAGGCTTCCATCTGGGAGGACAATCTTGCAGACCAATTTGATGCAGTGTGTGGCATATGGTGTGCGCTCCACCACTTCAACCTCTGCAGCAATGCTGGCAGCACTCATATGTCTATTTCCCAAAGACAACCTCTGGATATGATGCTGAGCACATGCACTCAACTTCTTTGGTCAACCATGGCCAGGCCTGTTCTGAGTGGAACTTGTCCTGTTAAACCTCTGTATGGTCTTAGCCACTGTCCTGCAGCTCAGTTTCAGGGTCTTGGCAATCTTTTTAAAGCCTAGGCCATCTTTATTTAACCACTTTCTGACCGGACCAATTTGCTGGTCAAAGACCAGACCACTTTTTGCGATTCGGCACTGCGTCGCTTTAACTGACAATTGCGCAGTCGTGCGACGTGGCTCCCAAACAAAATTAACGTCCTTTTTTTCCCACAAATAGAGCTTTCTTTTGGTGGTATTTGATCACCCCTGCGGTTTTTATTTTTTGCGCTATAAACAAAAATAGAGCGATCATTTTGAAAAAAACGCATTATTTTTTACTTTTTGTAATAATAAATATCCCCCAAAAATATATAAAAAAACATTTTTTTCCCTCAGTTTAGGCCGATACGTATTCTTCTACATATTTTTGGTTAAAAAAATCGCAATAAGCGATTATTGATTGGTTTGCGCAAAAGTTATAGCGTTTACAAAATAGGGATAGTTTTATAGAATTTTTATTAATAATTTTTTATTATTTTTTTTTACTAGTAATGGCGGCGATCTGCGATTTTTATTGTGACTGCGACATTGAGGGGGACCCATCGGACATTTTTGACACATTTTTGGGACCATTGTCATTTATACAGTAATCACTGCTATATAAATGCAGTGATTCCTGTGTAAATGACACTGGCAGTGAAAGGGTTAACCAGTGGGTGGCAGTGTAGGGGTTAAGTGTTCCTAGGAGTGTGTTACTAACTGTGGGGGGGTTGGGCTTTCATTTAGTGTACACTGATCTCTGCTCCAATCACATGGAGCAGAGATCAGCGTCACTAGTTGCTAGGCAGAATGGAAAAATGTTGTTTATACAGCATTTCCTCCATTCGGCCGCTCCGTGAGACGATCGCGGGGATGCCCGCGGCGATCGAGTCCGCGGGTCCCGCGACCGGACTCACGGGGGTCCCGACCAGCGCGGGAGCGTGCCGCGGGCGGCGCGCTCCCGATGGCACGGCGGCAACGAATATTGGACGTACATGTACGCCAATATGCCTGCCCGTGCCATTCTGTCGACGTACATCGTCGTGCGCTGGTTGGGAAGTGGTTAAAGCAATCATTTTTTTTTCAGATCCTCAGAGTTCTTTGCAATGAGGTGCCATGTTAAACTTCCAGTGACCAGTATAAGAGAGTGAGAGCGATAACACCAAATTTAACACACCTGCTCCCCAGTCACACCTGAGACCTTGTAACACTAACGAGTCGTATGACACCGGGGAGGGAAAATGGCTAATTGGGCCCAGTTTGGACATTTTCACTTAGGGGTGTACTCACTTTTGTTGCCAGTGGTTTAGACATTAATGTGTGTTGAGGTATTTTGAGGGGACAGAAAATTTACACTGTTATACAAGCTGTACACTCACTACTTTACATTGTAGCAAAGTGTCATTTCTTCAGTGTTGTCACATGATAATAAAATATTTACAAAAAAAGTGAGGGGTGTACTCACTTTTGTAAGATACTGTATATCTTAACTGAGTGGATGGTATCATACTTGACAACCCACAGATTTCTTTTAGCTGTTGGATTTTCAGGAGATGATATATCTCCATTTGAGTTCCCAAAAGCACCGGCCTACTAAGCCTTACTATTCTGGATCTACATTTATTTCACTTTTTGGAAAAAACAGAGGAACAAAAAAGTGATACTTTTTGGTCTGCAGTGTGGGAGCACAGCCATGAGCTTCAAATTTGAGATCTTACTTGAGAAAAGAGAATGTTAAATGCAACAATGTCTACCTGTTAGTTAGATAAACTTATTAAACCTAAAAACAGGCACTTAAAGGTGGTGGCATTTTAGTCAGCAGGGCACCCAAGGAGCCTCCAAGCCAGAGCACCCTGCATGTAAATATCAATATCCCAGCTGGAAGATTAGCACTGTGCCACATTCTTGACAATGGAAATGTTTCTGTTGCTAATACAGACGCAGGCGGTGGGGAGTGGGTGAGGAGGTAGGGGAGCTTGTCCAGACTGGAGTCTGCCATTTCATACAGTCTCTGGGACCACCCGGAATAAAAAGATATATACTATAAATATATATATAATATAATAATACTCGCCTCCTGGACTTTTCCAGAGCCTCTCCCTTCCTATGGAGCTCCCTACTTCAGCATGCATGGGCAGCTCCAAACCCTGTCTGCCTTTAGGCAGTCCTTAAACACTTATTTCTTCATGAAAGCTTACCCCACCTAAATCTAAAAAACTGTACTTGAGTCACCTCCATCGGATCACCCACTGCAGCTATTACCTTTTACTGCCACCTCCTCCTTCCTTTCGATTGTAAGCTACACGAGCAGGGCCCTCCTATTCCTTCTGTATTGAACTATGTGTTATAATTATACCGTCCCCCTTTATATTGTAAACTGTTATATAGCTATATAGATCCTGTATAATAAAAATAATTTATAGAGTAGAATCTTTGGCAACTTGGATAACTTCATCCACCTGAAAGATTTGCTTTCAGAATTCAGATGCTTCAGATTTGTTGTCCATGCAGGTTTCCTTTAAGTTTTCCATTCACCTGCTGGGAAAAAACGGCCATGTAATTATTCAATTGGCTACACAAACCTCTAAGTCTTAAATATGTAGATGTTCAGCATCTAAACCAGATTTTTAGACAACAAGTAGGGTAATGGAGGTGGTAGTTTGATTACAGATGCCAACACATGACAGCATGTTTGATAAACAGTTGTTCATTAGATGTTATTTTGCAAAATCCTAATGAAGGAAGATGGATTTTGAACCTGACCTACCTGAACGTAGACATATTTGTTCATGTCATTCTGAATGTTGCTGAATTGAAATTAACATGGTCTGGATGACGTGATGTGTGACAAGTGCAGCTATGAACAGATTCTTTCATTCTTGAACATTTTGTCTTTTCTTCAGGTCGTAAAAATGAGAAATCCTGTAACTCTGCACCTAGGACATGTGCTTTACTAGAAAGATTTCCTGAATCCACTGGATGCCGCAGGGGGCAGGTACAGTTAATCAGTCTTTTTCTATAAACCCAACAGATGGGGGTAATAGCCCCAGTTAGTGTGTTTGGGGGTCTCTAGTGGTTCAGGATTGTAATACATTATAGTAGAAACCACATAATTTGGTAAGTTCTACCATAATAGTGTAACTACTAGGATCCCAGAGTAATGGCAGATTTTATTGAGTGTTAGAACGCATATAAACCATCATTAATGTAATATGTATGTTTTGGAGCTAAGAGAATATATAGAGTAGCGTAGAGTACTAAGTTTTGCAACACATGCTTGGTTCAGATCATAGTTTTATTCCACTTAAGCATTTATTAATGATGGGCACTTCAGAACTCCAAATGCCTTTATATGTAGAGATCTGATCATCACATTAGAAGCACAGTATGCTGTGTCCTAGCCAGGAGGCCATTGATAGTATTCATGATATCACATTTCCTAAACTGTTATCTTTGTGCTTAGATCAAATACTCTGTCATGCACCCTGGAACTCATGTGTGGCCCCACACAGGGCCAACAAACTGCAGACTGCGGATGCACTTAGGATTGGTTATACCAAAGACTGGTTGTAAAATAAGATGTGCCAATGACACTAGGTAAGAGTATATTGTTATATTCTCATGCCTTATACTTGTAAGTGCCATGTTTTAATTTAAAAATCACCTGTTTTGTGTTGTCAGTTAAGAACAGGTCATTGCAAAAAGAATTTAGCATGAACAATTGAGCTTTGGTAGACATTCAGCTGTGTCATGGAGTTTGGGAACAGATATCATCTTAAAGAGGAACTCTGGTTAACCTCTTTTTTTTTTTGCCCTGCTTACCTGATGGTGGTATATGAACATTTCAGAGGCTCACCAATCCAGTGGATGCAGCGTTGACCCACTGAGATCATCTCATGCCCAGCCACAGCTCCGTACTGCACTACAATGTTTGCTCAGGCGTCATTGAGAGGCCTGCCAGCTCTTCTGGGTTCAGTGGACGGGCCTCTCAATGACACACCAATAGGCCACCCGCTCCTCCTTCTCTTGAATGAAAAGTCATGCCTCCTGGGATATGTGATGTACATCAACTAAGGTGAGTGACATGCATTGGGGAGGTCTTTACATAAAAAAAAAGGAGGTGGAGAGGCAGGATTGTCCTTGGAAGGGTAAAGGTCCACTTTAAATGTATTCTCTCTTGAGAAGAGGAGATTAAGGGGGGATATGATCAACATGTACAAATACATAAAGGGTCCATATAGTGAACTTTGTGGGTGCACTCTTTACGCCTAGAGGAAAAGAGATTTCATCTCCAAATACGTAAAGGTTTCTTCACAGTGAGAGCTGTGAAAATGTGGGATATACACCCTCCAGAGGTGGTTCTGTCCAGCTCAGTAAATTGCTTTAAGAAGGCCTTGATTCTTCTCTAAATGTATATAATATAACTGGGTACTAACATTTATAGGTCAAGCTGATCCAGGGAATATCCAATTGTCTCTCGGGGGATCAGGAAGGAATTTCTTGCCCCTACTGTAGCAAATTGGATCATGCTTTGAGGTTTTTTGTGACTATTTTCAATCTGTCTAACTATGTCAATTCTTCTAACTAAAAGAGAAGTATGTGTTTTTTGTTTTTTTTGATTCGTACTTACCTAGGTGGATGCAGCATCGGTCCCTCTGTTCCTCTAACACTGAGAACCGAACGATCAAACACAGCCAATCACTCAGTTTTCACAGCTCTGTGAGCAGAAAGCTAGTGACTTTCAGTCCCTTCAGGTCTGGTATGGATTTTAAGGGAACCCCGGGCCAAAATAAAAATGGCGTGGGGGTCCCCCCAAAAATCCATACCAGACCCGAGCACGCAACCTGTCAGGCCACAGGAAAAGAGGGGGGGCGAGAGAGCGCCCCCCCTCCTGAACCATACCAGGCCACATGCCCTCAACATGGGGAGGGTGCTTTGGGGGCCTCATCCCCATCCATCCCTCATCCCTGGTGGTTGTGGGGGTCTGCGGGTGGGGAGCTTATCTGAATCTGTAAGCCCCTTTTAACAAGGGAAGCCCCAGATCCTGGCCTCCCCCCCTGTTTGAAATGGTAACGGGTTACAAATGTACCCCTACCATTTCACAAAAAAAGTGTCAAAATGGTAAAAATGACAAGACACGACTTGCGACAAGTCATTTATTAAAAATACATAAATAAAAATGTCCCACGAAGTCCATTCCTCATCTTCTCCTCCACCGACGGACTGAAAAAGAAAAAAAAAAGCATTTTTTCTTTCAATGACTTTTATCTGTATTGCCGAGACCCGGCAATTCATTATGAAAAATGTATTCATTCATTATGAAAAATTTAGCCGCGAGTAGTTTTAAATGACTTTTTTTTCTTTAGAAATGTCATTTTGTGCAGGGACTGTTGTAAACATGGGAAAAATGTGCCACTTTACATACTATAGACACCCCCACAGGTACGAAATTTAAAGGATTATTTCAATTTATTGTTTCACTTTAAACATTCTTAAAATCACTGCTCCTGAAAAAACGTCAGTTTTTTAAACTTTTTTTGCATTGATACATGTCTCTTGGGGCAGGACCCAGGTCCCCAAACACTTTTTATGAAAATAAATTGCATATTAACCCTTAAAATTAGCACTTTTGATTTTTCACGTATGTGTCCCATAGACTTTAACGGTGTTCGTGCGTTCAAACAAATTTTTTGCCTGTTCACATGTTCTGCTGCTAACCGAACCGGGGGGGGGGGGGGGGGGGGGGAGTGATTAGCTCATCCCTAGTTATTATATATGGTATTAAGGTTTGAATGTGCCACAGATTTAGTCATTATATAAGGTCTTTAAGGTAAATCAAGTTTCGTTACAAGAATATTGCTTTTTTGACAGAAGTGTAACGTTAAAATAAAAACTATTTGCATGATGATGCCACCATGTAGTGCACATCTACATGAACTTGTCTGCTTTAATATATAATGATGGGGGGTTTATGTAATCTTCAGGTCTAAATAGATTTTTTTTTGGCAAAAACAGCTCTGGCAGCAAAAGAGTTAATCTTGCACAGATCAGACAGTATACTGCTCTCCCATAGTGAACAAGCTGTGAAGCTTATTAACAAGGAGCAGGTCTCCTTCAGGGGGCCTCTGTATATTTGTATGAAGTGTGAGTGTGTGACAGTGTGTGAGAGGGTTAACTACACACAGACCAGCCCCCACCATCCCCCTTCATACTGCAGATAGCAGGCATTGTTAGTCTAACCTTTCTGCACAGTGCAGAGTCTACTGACAGCCTCCTATCTCCAAATACAGGGCTCCATCCAGAGGAATCAGGCAGAGCTCCATGGAAATCGAAAGTTCTAAGAGTAAACTTCCCTTCCTTCACATTATAGTTTCTTTTCCGTTTTGCAACAAAAACAGAATGGATTTTCGTCATAGTTTTTGTCAAAGGACGAAAATGTGCTGTACTTTTTTTCGTTTAGTTTTCGTCACCGTAAAAATGCCACTGACGAAAATTATGACAAATGTTTTCGTTGACACGGGTGCCTACAGTAAGACATGGTGGTGGTAGGGTGCCCACATGTCCCGGATTGCCCGGGATTGTCCCTAATTTTACATTTTTGTCCCGTGACCCGGGCACCTTCATTCCGGGACAATACAGTGTCCCGGAAAGAAAAAAAAACAGTGACCACCAGATCAGTCCGCTCCGCGACTTTGCCTGTTTTCCCTTGCGGCGCCGCCACAGTCACACTCACTTCACTCACTTGCATCTCACGGTCACAGCACAGGAGGATGATTCGTCATAGGCTGGCAGTCTGGTTGCTAGGCTAGGGTCCGCCCCGCGTCTAGCAACCAGTGATGTCAGCTGAGGCCTGAGGGGCGGGCTGACAGGAACTGGTCTGGCACTGGCAGTCAGTGTGGGCAGTGCACCCTCCCTCCTCCCTGCGGGCCGCCCGCACAGTACGTACATACCCCAGCCAGAGTTACGCTACTGACGACACAGGGATAGAGCGCCACACTTAAATTTGTCTCCTGAGCAGCCAGCCAGCTTGAGTCTCCTTGTCTCAGAGTCCTCCTCCAGAGTTCAGGCTCCTCCCGCCCACGAGGTCCCCAAGTTTGCCTGCAGTGATTTAACAGAGATTGACAAACGTCCAGGAGTCTAGGTTAGTGTACTATTCTGCTGCTGTCCCCCTCCCCCTCCATTCTTTCTGCTGCTGTCCCCCTCCATTCTTTCTGCTGCTGTCCCCCTCCATTCTTCCTCTGTGTCCCCCTCTGTTCTGCTGCTGTCCCCCTCTGTTCTTCCTCCGTGCCCCCCTCCGTTCTGCTGCTGTCCCCCTCCGTTCTTCCTCCGTGTCCCCCTCCGTTCTTCCTCCGTGTCCCCCTCTGTTCTTCCTCCGTGTCCCCCTCTGTTCTTCCTCCGTGTCCCCCTCCATTCTTCCTCCGCGTCCCCCTCTGTTCTGCTGCTGTCCCCCTCCGTTCTTCCTCCGCGTCCCCCTCTGTTATGCTGCTGTCCCCCTCCGTTCTTCCTCCACATCCCCCTCTGTTCTGCTGCTGTCCCCCTCCGTTCTTCCTACGCGTCCCCCTCTGTTATGCTGCTGTCCCCCTCCATTCTTCCTCCACGTCCCCCTCTGTTCTGCTGCTGTCCCCCTCCGTTCTTCCTCCACGTCCCCCTCTGTTCTGCTGCTGTCCCCCTCCATTCCTCCTCCACGTCCCCCTCTGTTCTTCCTCCGTGTCCCCCTCTGTTCTTCCTCCGTGTCCCCCTCTGTTCTTCCTCCGTGTCCCCCTCTGTTCTTCCTCCGTGTCCCCCTCTGTTCTTCCTCCGTGTCCCCCTCTGTTCTTCCTCCGTGTCCCCCTCTGTTCTTCCTCCGTGTCCCACTCCGTTCTTCCTCCGCGTCCCCCTCTGTTCTGCTGCTGTCCCCCTCCGTTCTTCCTCCGCGTCCCCCTCTGTTATGCTGCTGTCCCCCTCCGTTCTTCCTCCACGTCCCCCTCTGTTCTGCTGCTGTCCCCCTCCGTTCTTCCTCCGCGTCCCCCTCTGTTATGCTGCTGTCCCCCTCCATTCTTCCTCCACGTCCCCCTCTGTTCTGCTGCTGTCCCCCTCCGTTCTTCCTCCACGTCCCCCTCTGTTCTGCTGCTGTCCCCCTCCGTTCCTCCTCCGCGTCCCCCTCTGTTCTTCCTCCGCGTCCCCCTCTGTTCTTCCTCCGTGTCCCCCTCCGTTCTTCCTCCGTGTCCCCCTCCGTTCTTCCTCCGTGTTCCCCCTCTGTTCTGCTGCTGTCCCCCTCCGTTCTTCCTCCAAATCCACCTCTGTTCTACTGCTGTCCCCCTCCATTCTTCCTTCGTGTCCCCCTCCGTTCTTCCTCCACGCCCCCCTCTGTTCTGCTGCTGTCCCCCTCCGTTCTTCCTCCGCGTCCCCCTCTGTTCTTCCTCCGCGTCCCCCTCTGTTCTTCCTCCGCGTCCCCCTCTGTTCTTCCTCCGCGTCCCCCTCTGTTCTTCCTCCGCGTCCCTCTCTGTTCTTCCTCCGTGTCCCCTTACGTTCTTCCTCCGTGTCCCCCTCCGTTCTTCCTCCGTGTCCCCTTCCGTTCTTCCTCCGTGTCCCCTTCCATTCTTCCTCCGTGTCCCCCTCCGTTCTTCCTCCGTGTCCCCCTCCGTTCTTCCTCCGTGTCCCCCTCCGTTCTTCCTCCGTGTCCCCCTCCGTTCTTCCTCCGTGTCCCCCTCCGTTCTTCCTCTGTGTCCCCTCCGTTCTTCCTCCGTGTCCCCCTCTGTTCTTCCTCCGTGTCCCCCTCTGTTCTTCCTCCGTGTCCCCCTCCGTTCTTCCTCCGCATCCCCCCCTGTTCTGCTGCTGTCCCCCTCCGTTCTTCCTCCATGTTCCCCTCTGTTCTTCCTCCGTGTCCCCCTCTGTTCTGCTGCTGTCCCCCTCCGTTCTTCCTCCGTGTCCCCCTCCGTTCTTCCTCCGTGTCCCCCTCCGTTCTTCCTCCGTGTCCCCCTCCGTTCTTCCTCCGTGTCCCTCTCCGTTCTTCCTCCGTGTCCCCCTCCGTTCTTCCTCTGTGTCCCCCTCCGTTCTTCCTCTGTGTCCCCCTCCGTTCTTTCTCCGTGTCCCCCTCCGTTCTTCCTCCACGTCCCCCTCCGTTCTTCCTCCACGTCCCCCTCCGTTCTTCCTCCACGTCCCCCTCCGTTCTGCTGCTGTACCCCTCCGTTCTTCCTCCGCGTCCCCCTCTGTTCTTCCTCCGTGTCCCCCTCTGTTCTTCCTCTGTGTCCCCCTCTGTTCTTCCTCCGTGTCCCCCTCTGTTCTTCCTCCGTGTCCCCCTCCGTTCTTCCTCCGTGTCCCCCTCCGTTCTTCCTCCGTGTCCCCCTCCGTTCTTCCTCCGTGTCCCCCTCTGTTCTTCCTCCGTGTCCCCTTCTGTTCTTCCCCAGTGTCCCCCTCTGTTCTTCCTCCATGCCCCCCTCTGTTCTGCTGCTGTCCCCCTCCATTCTTCCTTCGTGTCCCCCTCTGTTCTTCCTCCGTGTCCCCCTCTGTTCTTCCTCCGTGTCCCCCTCTGTTCTTCCTCCGTGTCCCCCTCTGTTCTTCCTCCGTGTCCCCCTCTGTTCTTCCTCCGTGTCCCCCTCTGTTCTTCCTCCGTTTCCCCATCTGTTCTTCCTCCGTTTCCCCATCTATTCTTCCTCCGAGCCCCCCTCCGTTCTGCTGCTGTCCCCCTCCGTTCTTCCTCCGTGTCCCCCTCTGTTCTTCCTCCGTGTCCCCCTCCGCTCTTCCTCCGTGTCACCCTCCGTTCTTCCTCCGTGTCCTCCTCCGTTCTTCCTCCGTGTCCCCCTCTGTTCTGCTGCTGTCCCCCTCCATTCTTCCTCCGTGTCCCCCTCTGTTCTTCCTCCGTGTCCCCCTCTGATCTGCTGCTGTCCCCCTCCGTTCTTCCTCCATGTCCCCCTCTGTTCTTCCTCCGTGTCCCCCTCTGTTCTGCTATCCCCCTCCGTTCTTCCTCCGTGTCCCCCTCCGTTCTTCCTCCATGTCCCCCTCTGTTCTTCCTACATGTCCCCCTCTACACATTGCATACCACCTGTCTAAACTGGTTACCACTGTTTGCTTTTTTTCCCCAAAAATTGGCCAAAAAAGTATCAAAAACCATCTTTTTGGGCGGGTGCGGGGGGGGGGGGGTGTCCCTGAATGGCCATTTGGAAATGTGGTCACCCTAGGTGGTGGCAGTGTCCTTCTGTGGGGCTGCATGAATGCTGCTGGTGTCAGGGAGCTTCATGTCATTGATGGTATCATGAATTCATAGATGTACTGCTCTATATTGAAAGAGAAGATGCCATCATCACTCAGTGCCCCTGGCCATTGTGCACTTTTCCAACATGACAATAATTCACAACACACATCTAAGGCTACTGTTGCATTTCTGAAGAACAGGGTGAAAGTGATTCAGTGGCCAAGTATGTCTCCTGATCTGAAACCCAACTGAACATCTATGGGGAATTCTGAAGAGACAATTTGAGCATTAGTCTCCATCCAGCATCCAGGCTCTAAAAGCGGGCGTTCTTGAAGAACAGAAAAAGATAGGTGTTGCAATATGTCGCCAACTTGTTCATTCTATGTCTAGAAGACTTAGGGGTTGATTTACTAAAGGCAAATCCACTTTGCACTGCAAGTGCACTTGGAAGTACAGTCGCTGTAGATCTGAGTGGAAGCTCTGCTGATTTTATCATTCAATCGTGTACAAGCAAAAATGCTGTTTTTTATTTTCCTTGCATGTCACCCTCAGATCTACAGTGACTGCTCTTCCAAGTGCACTTTCAGTGCAAAGTGGATTTGCCTTTAGTAAATCAACCCCTTAGTGTTGTCCTTACAAATCATGGAAGTCATACAAAACACTAGATGTGGTAGTTTTTGTTGGGGGGATGTATTCATTTTTGCATCAACTAATTTGAGTAAAACTGAATATTTTGTAATCTAAGTTATATTATTAACCTTACTTTCATGTAATGAGCTAAACAAATGTTCTATAACACTCAGTTTTGTCAAAATTTGGGAAATTGTTCTTGTTTGTTAAAATCTTACTTTTCAAAAGGGGCGTACCCATTTTTGCTGAGCACTGTGTGAGCGTATATATATATATATGTATGTATGTATGTGTGTGTGTGTGTATGTATGTGTATATATATATATATATATATATATATATATATATATATATATATATATATATATATATATATATATATACACACACAAATTGTCCCCTATGATAATCACATGCTGTACTATGAGTTTCATCATGGTTTCCCCATGTTAAATGAGGGAAACCAGCACACCAGTCTGTATCTACTAGTTGTAGAGGAAAACATACACAGTGAAATCAGCTTTGGTAGTTTCCACAGCGTATGTGTCGAACAAACTTTACAAAAATGTTTTCACATGGTGTTCTTATTTTTCAGGAGCTGGACAGAAGGGAAAGTGCTGATTTTTGATGACTCTTTTGAACATGAAGTGTGGCAAGATGCTGACTCCTATCGGTTAATATTTATTGTGGACATTTGGCACCCAGAGCTTACACAGCATCAAAGGAGGACTCTGCCTGCCATTTAAATGTGATGTGATTGGGTTTACAGAGCCTAATCAGATGAAGGAAAATTGTAAAGCACTAAACGCACCCTAATATTACTGTTACACATATACAGTATGGGTGTACCTCATATTTCTTGTATAGACAATATAATTTTGTGCCATATTTCTATTGGTGATGGCTTATAGTATAGTTTATTTGAATGAGTTTACTTTGAGATTGTGTTCACTTATACTACTATTCTGAAAAAAAGGCAAACCACTATTAATTATCCTGTAATACTTTTTTTTTTTTTTCTTTTTTTTTTACACGTGTCTCATTGTACTGAACTATCATCACTGTATTCTCTTTCAAACATCACCATGTACTGAGCAAACATGTTTATATACATAACAAATTGTATTATATGGGGTAAATATGAAGCAGGTCCTGGTTGTACAGCTGCTACTTTGTTTACTAGAATAAACCTGGAACTGATCCCTATATTTTCACTAGATGGATGCTGAAAGCTGTTCTTTTGGTGTTGAGTGGGTGTTGAGTGGGTGGTGGTAGTTTGAAGTGCCTGCTGGTTATGTCTGTATGGAAACCTATCTGGAAGATCTCCTTGCTGGTCTCCACCCTTTGCCATGGCCTTCTTTTCTAGCCCATTGGGCATCAGGCCAAGTGTGGTATCCAAGCTCTGGTTTCTGTATTTTGCAAAGATGGAAGTAATATTGGAATCTTCATTTGTGATATTGTGACTCAAGTGTGAAAAAGATGCAGCGTCTCTTTCACACAATAGTCAGCCATTGTGTAAGTTGCTACTTTGAGCCTACATTTTATCTCCCATGTGCTTATTTAGCATATACACCACCCTAGCTGCATGTATTAAGCATTCCTATTAGATAATCTATTAGACATATTTTTACCCCCATAATCTCTCCATCCTCTTGAAAGATCTGTGGTTGTACATTGTTAAGGAAATAGGTTCAGTAGCCTGGCATACACTATAATCAAAGAAGATAAAAAAATTTGATAAACCCCAGAGGGTCTAAGTGCACATGTTCTCCTTTAAATCTATGCAGGGGATTTCAAATAAAATGATATTTGTATTATTGATCGTGCTGGCTGTAGCTCCACCCCAGGCTGAAGCCCGAATTAAGGACATTCCTGTGCGGGAGTTACAGCCAGCACTGAGCTCCCACTCCACAGTGTACACAAAGCCTGCACAACCCCACCCTCTTCTCCTCTGAAAGCTGCCAGAAGAAGGGAAATGTGCAGCTCTGCTCACTAATAGTAAAAACTCTGTGTCTCCCCTTTCGGCTTCTTTTCTACTGCAAAGAAAGCTACTGATTACAGACCAAAGAACCTACCCCCTTTTAGGTTGGAGGAGAAAGTACAGTAGTAACATTCAGTGTTCTTCACAATGATATAAGCCCACAATAATCCACACCAGCTACTGCACTTGTCTAGTCTGTGGGCCTGTGTTTTTGTGAATTACCATGCTGTTCTTCAGCATGGTCATTCACAACAGCACAAGCCACATACACTTACATATGTACTCTTTCCTCTGATCCAGAATAGCAGGTTGTTGCAGTTGTGGGCAGGTGATTTGGTCCGTCATCAGTAGCTTTCTTTGTAGTAAAAAAAAAAAGTTGTGCAGGCTCTGGGTACACTTGCTGCCCTGCCCCTCTCCTGTGCACTGTCGGTCAGAGCTCTGTTGTCCGATTGTGGTTACAGGAGGGAGGAGCTTCTCAGGAATTAAGGCACAAAAACGGGAGACGGTGCTGCAAACCTCAGAATCTGATCCCATGAGGTTAATCTTCACATCAGTGGCCCGCTTATAGTCTCTGCAAGCCTCTTTTATACCCACACTCCTAGGAGCTGGCACCTCGATGTAATGCAGTTAAACAAGCTTTATTGTATATCAAACAATAAAAAGGGGACAATATCCAGCACAAAAAGATTGACACATTTCAGGAACCCCTGCACAGTTTAAAATGAGACCAAGTGCAATGTCATCTGGTACCCCTGAATAAGTTTATAAGCATTTTCATCTTATAGCGAGATTTCTTTAAGTGACATCAAGGCCACTGTGTTAGGTCAGGTAAACTTCTAGCCATATTTTTCCTCAAAGTTTGTTATATGGCCCCATTCCTAGAAATGCATATACTGATATAAATATCTAGGACCGTTAGTAAAATTTCATTTTTATGCCATTGCAGCACTATATTTGACTGGGTTTTATGGTTGTCCTTCACATTTCTGCAGCTTTTTGCTGTCCAATTTCTTTCAAACTTAATTTTAAATTCATCCATTATCCCAGCTACAGATAATTCTGAGATGTGATTAGAAGCCATACCAGGGTCATGTATTATCAGAGCATTTAATAATTGGAATACACCATAGTCATTCACACTAACACCTGATGCCAAATTTGGTCATTTCTGTTAAATGATGAAACCAAGTTGGCATAAAGGATGAATTTGAAAGAAAGAGGTTCACATTTTTTTAGACCCTTTTCAACTTTCATGCAACTTCTACTTCAGAGTGTATATGTTGCATGTAAATTATTCTTTTGCAACCTGTGCCTATATCTTCCTTAGAGTAAGCAGTGTTCTCATGGACCTCTGCGGGACTGATTTACAGTGGCTGAAAACTGGAACAAGAAAGTGGGACTGTATCTCAGAGTGTAGCCAGTCAAGTTTCATCTTTGGATTAGAAATCTTAATGCTTGTCCTGGGTGATTGCTGCAGTTTTCTTAGCACTGTCCCCAAGGCAGAGGAAGACAGACATGCTGACTGGCAGTATGTGGGAATCTCACTAACCAGATGGATTGGAAACAAAGGTAATAGGTTGTGCGTAATGTACACAATACAATCTTCTAAACCCCAACCCATCACGCTTTATTATCAATCTCTGTGCCTCTCCTTAAGAACTTTATAGAAATATCGTTTTATATAGAGATATCGTTTTTCAAGAGCTTTTCCTTATTACTGTATTAGGTTTTAAGATCATGATGTTTTTGTGCCATTTCTTAATAGCATGTTTGGCATTTGCCTATGTTTTTAGCTGTTCAACCATATTAGAAGCGTAAATAGATTTGCAATCCTCTGCAAACATGTTGCTGTTCAGTAAATCTCCCCGTTATTTTTGAAATACAGTGTATTTATGTATCCTGATGTTTTCCTGACTTGTTCTATATATGTACAGGATGATTTTTTTTTTTAGCACTTCTTTTTGTTGGAGTTTTTCAAGTGAAGTGGCCCACACATTAGAATATATTTTGATAGTGTTTTTTGTGTTTATATTCTCAAACCTAAAACCATATTAACCACTTGCAGACCGGACCATTTTGCTGGTCAAAGACCAGACCACTTTTTCGATTCGGCACTGCGTCGTTTTAACTGACAATTGCGCGGTCGTGCGACGTGGCTCCCAAACAAAATTGACGTCCTTTTTTTCCCACAAATAGAGCTTTCTTTTGGTGGTATTTGATCACCCCTGCGGTTTTGAATTTTTGCGCTATAAACAATAATAGAGCGACAATTTTGAAAAAAACGCATTATTTTTTACTTTTTGTTATAATAAATATCCCCCAAAAATATATAAAAAAACATTTTTTTCCCTCAGTTTAGGCCGATACGTATTCTTCTACATATTTTTGGTAAAAAAAATCGCAATAAGCGATTGATTGGTTTGCGCAAAAGTTATAGCGTTTACAAAATAGGGATAGTTTTATAGCATTTTTATTAATAATTTTTTATTATTATTTTTTTTACTAGTAATGGCGGCGATCAGCGATTTTTATTGTGACTGCGACATTGTGGGGGACCCATCGGACATTTTTGACACATTTTTGGGACCATTGTCATTTATACAGTAATCACTGCTATATAAATGCAGTGATTCCTGTGTAAATGACACTGGCAGTGAAGGGGTTAACCAGTGGGTGGCAGTGTAGGGGTTAAGTGTTCCTAGGGGTGTGTTACTAACTGTGGGGGGGTTGGGCTTTCATTTAGTGAACACTGATCTCTGCTCCAATCACATGGAGCAGAGATCAGCGTCACTAGTTGCTAGGCAGAATGGAGAAATGTTGTTTACACAGCATTTCCTCCATTCGGCCACTCCGTGAGACGATCGCGGGGATGCCCGCGGCGATCGAGTCCGCGGGTCCTGCGACCGGACTCACGGGGGTCCCGACCAGCGCATGAGCGCGCCGCCGGCGGCGCGCTCCCGATGGCAGGGCGGCATTGAATATTGGACGTACCTGTATGCCAATATGCCTGCCCGTGCCATTCTGTCGACGTACATCGTCGTGCGCTGGTCGAGAAGTGGTTAAATACTCTCAAACCCCTCCCTATTCCAACCAGCAACATTTGTACTTCTAAAACATGGTGAACCAATTGGGTCTGCCTGTCCATTTTTTAAGGCGGACCTGATTAGACCCTCCAGTCTCCTCTATGGGGCGGCAGGTATCAACAGACATGTGTCTGTTAACATCCACCAACTGGTCTGATCCTGTCCAATAAATAACAGATTAATGGGGATCCATTCCCCATCTGTGAATTGGATCAGATGGCATTCTGACTGCCCCTAGAGGACAACGGGGCTGTGGCTGTGTCCGCTCTGCATAAGCGGAGCGCACATGAACCAGCCATGCGTCTGCACAGTGGGGATCAGTGGACAGATTCCCCACTGAGCAAGCTGATTACCAATGGAGCCTGCCCCATGTTGAAGGGGCCTAATGCCTGATACCCATGATGAGATCGTTGGATGATTGTCTGGTTTTCTTTTTTTGCACACTAATCTTATATTAAAAATGAAGAGGTTATTAAAGTTATGCAAATTCTCGAACGAGAGAACAAAAATTTGGAAGTGATGTAATGTATTGTATTTGTATTGTATTTTCGGTCTAAAATTGAACTGATTTAAGGAATGTAATTGAACTGATTTAAGGAAAATCGTACAATCTGGTATCGTATGACAACATTTTTTGTGCTTTTCCTGTTGGATAATATCGGATGAGTTTTCGCGATCAGCTCTTGAAAGCTGTGTACTAATGATCAGATAATCATACGATCGTTTTGAAAGTGTTTTTTTTCATACAATTTTCTGATCGTGTGTACGGACCATTAGGAGGGCCAAAATGATAGCATAAGCATGGTCAGAGAATCAAAGGTGCCTGTATATGATGGCATCAGCTGGGTAATTCCACAAGTGAGATACTATCAGTGCCCATCTCATGTAGACAGCCACTTAAGTGGCACGCACTCTCATTTTATTTTGATACAGGCATTTGCAGTTGGGGCAGAACCCAGCCAAAGTTGAGAGGGAGGTTGCAGTTTTACTACTCCTTTACTTATCCAGTCGTTCCTGCTGGCCTGGTTAATATGCATGTAATTAATTCCCATTTCTGGTTCTGAGCCCAAAATGCAGTGATATGAGGCCTAATTAAGGACTAATTAGTATAACATTTTTAAGTGCTGTCTCTGCCTAATTAGATAAAATTGGATGTTATTAAAGCAGATTGCCATTAGTTTTGCTGTAATACATTGATATTTGATAGCATTTGAAGTGCTGTTTCAGATGAGTCCTTTCATCATTTTTTTTTTTTTGCTTTAAATCAAAGTTAATTACTCCAGTAAAAATAATTTACTGTATTAATACCTAGACAATTGAATGTCTGCTTGAGAGATCTGTAACACAGTAATGTCAGTTCTTTCTAATTAATACATATCAAGCACCAGGTTATTTTATATGTCAGCTGTCAGACTGCATGATCCTTCCTAATGAATAGTTCATAAGTGGGGTTTTATATAGTAGACATTTTATGTAACACCTAAAATATTCCTGCAATAGGAAATGTCATTCAATAAAATAGACAATGAAAGAAAATATATGTTGAGTATGCATTTTGTATAATGCATACGATGTAAAAATGTTTTTGCTGGTTAAACATGTGGATTGTGCTGGTACCCCAATAATCCAGTTTATCTGGAAGTCTATCATCTGGGGACCGATCAACAGGCACCACAAGCATGGGATGAAGATTTGAAACATTTGTTGCTGTTTAACCATTGCAAATTCCAGAGCGTAGATACTATAGGATATACTACACCATGATTTTTTTTTGTAAGTACAAGAAAGGGTCTAAAGTAGGGATAAGCAAAATTAAGAGTTTTATAATTTTCTCAAGATTTCTGGGATAATCAGGAGATTTAGGCACTGGTGTCAATGGAGTAAGTGAAAGGAATGTGGTTTTTAAGGGTACAAATGAGCTTTAAAGGGCTACTAAGGGTTATGGTAGATGCTTTAATCCTGGATATGCTCTTGTGCCTAAAAGGCTTCTTATCAACCCCTTTATGTTATGGGGTTTTTTTCCGCAAAAGGGAAAAAATTTAAATAGCAACAGATACACAACTTACCGGCACTTGCTGGTTTCCATCACTTCCTGGTGATTGGTCACAGCTAATCACATGGTAAAGAGCCTCCGTCAGTGGCTCCTTACCACGATCGGAGGTGCGGTGCGTCAGAGTGACACACCACACCACTGATCATCCTGCGATGGCTCCTTATCCTGAAAGACGCCATATGACATCCAGTCAAGATGATGGAACCATTGCCCAGGCTGTCATTCTGCTATAAGCCGGGCAGGGAAGTGGTTAAAGTGATTTAAATGATCACCTCGTAAAACAACCCATTCAGTTTAAAATAGAAATGAAAGGAAAAACCTTTGTGTATAGATATGAAAAAAAAATTATAAATACTTTTTTTTCTATAAGTGATCACATTCCCTCTATTCTCAGCTGCTTAAAAGGGGGGGACAAGTCTGATCACTAGAGGAGAGCAGGCTTCGTTCCCAGCATAGCTAGAGAACTCACCACGGTATGCTCTCCTGCTTAGTGTGGCCAGATTTTAATAGGAAAGCAAAGGGCCTGGCAGGAACACCAGGGATTTCACATAAAGGAAACATGCAAAGAGAAGAGGATACTTTTTCCTACAAGTACATGATAGGGCAGGCACAAATCAGGACTAAGGAATGCTCTGGTCACAAACAATTTAATTAACAAAATTCAGAGTTTCTGCTTTGGCAAAATTTTGCCAATTGCAAAATTTCCCCACAATCATGCCGTTCAGCCTAAATCTGAATCAGTGTCCCAATTTTAACAGTTCATCATACTCACTTTTTTTGGACATTCTAATGACCTAAGCAGCCAATCAGAAATCATATCTGACAGAATAAACTAAAATCTGGTTGACCGATGTGTACCATTGTACTTTTTCATTGTGTTTTTGAAGAAGCATGGGCGGCACAGTGGTGTAGTGGTTAGCACTCTTACCTGGCAGTAAAAAGGGTCACTGGTTCAAATCCCAACCACGAAACCCTGCCTGGAGTTTGCATGTTCTCCCTGAGCCTGCGTGGGTTTCCTCCGGGTACTCCGGTTTCCTCCCACACTCCAAAGACATGCAGGTAGGTTAATTGGCTTCTGTCCAAAATTGGCCCTAGTATATGAATGGGGACCTTGGATTGTGAGCTCCTTGAAGGTAGGGACCAATGTGAGTGTGCAATGTACAGGGATAGGGGTAGACACTCACTCAGGTTGAACTGGTGTCTTTATTCAACCTTACTAACTATGAAACTATGAAACTATAAGCATGTGTTGTTTGCCTTGTTCATTAGAATTTCCTGGTGCCATTTGCCTATGAATCAATTAATGCAAGACTGGTTGTAAAGTCAGAAGGTTTTTTATCTTAATTACTCTTTTTATACCCATGTCTTTTGACACCACCTGCGCCTTCTAATACGACTGCTTACTGTAAAGGAACCTCACATGCAACACAACAATAGCAGCGTTATAGGTACAAATACACTTAGGCCCCTTTCACACTGGGGCAGGAGGTGAATCCGCGGTAAAGCACCGCTATTTTTAGCTGCGATTTTCGTCGGATTTGCAACGCTATTCGGACGCTAGCGGGGGTAAAACAGAGGAAGAGTTAAAAACCACCGCAAAGCGCCTCTGCAGAGGCGCTTTGCCGGCGGGATAGCCGCGCTGCCCCATTGATTTCAATGGGCAGGAGCAGTAAAGGGGCGGTGTATACAAAGATGCTGCTAGCAGGACTTTTTTTACCGTCCTGCCAGCGCGCCGCTCCAGCGTGAAAGCCCTCTGGGCTTTCACACTGAAGACACAGCAGCGGCTCTCTCAGGTCGGTTTGCAGGCGCTATTTTTGGGCCCCTTTCACACTGGGGCAGTTTTCAGGCGCTACAGCGCTAAAAATAGCGCCTGAAAAAAACAGCCCCTTTCACTCCAGTGTGAAAGCCGGAGGGCTTTCACATTGGAGCGGTGCACTAGCAGGACGGTGAAAAAAGTCCTGCTAGCCGCATCTTTGGAGCGGTGAAAGGAGCGGTGTATTCACCTCTCCTAAACCGCTCCTACCCATTGAAATCAATGGGGCAGCGTAGCTATACCGCCGGGAAAGCACCGCTGCAGCGGCGCTTTGCGGGTGGTTTTAAACCTTTTTCGGCTGCTATCGGGGGTTAAAACCGCCCCTCAAGTGGCCGCAGACCATCGCTAAAACGACTAAAGCGCCGCTAAAAATAGCGACGCTTTACTGCCGACGCCCACACCGCCCCAGTGTGAAAGGGGCCTAAGCGCAACAGCGCCTGCAAAATGACCCAGTGTGAAAGGGGTCTAAAAGCAGACGCTTGGCTGAAAACTATAGGAGGGTTTAGTTCCACTTTAAATAAAATGTACCAGTATACAGAGGTTTTTGGGGGTGAGACGGTAGGGTTTAATTTTATGAACAACTGACACAATGCTGCTGTCTTGGTTATGTTGACTAATTTACTGTCACGTCACTTTGGTCTTGGACTAATTTTTGTCACTTCGCTTTATTGTTTGTTGTGTTACTTTGGCCTTAAAGTACATTTTTGTCGGGTCCCTTTTGATCCCAAAGTGTTTTTTTCACATCATTCGTTTTTGGCATGTTACTTTGCTCATAAAGTCATTTTCGTTACGCCACTTTAGTTTTTTCAGGTCACTTTGCACTTAGATGAGTCTTATTCCTTCTATGTAGTCTTTGAGTATTTTTTTTTTGTCATGTCACTTTGGACTTGGGGTAGTGTTTGTCATGTTTGACTTGTTTTTGCGTGTCACTTAGGTCTTATATATATTTTTTTGCCATTATATATTTTGAGCAAGAATGTGCTAGTGTGCTGCTTTTCATTTCTGCTTTTCTGTTTATTGATGCCATGTTGTTTAGTTATTTTAGTGATTTATTCAGCACTGTCCTTTTTTTCACAGGACAAATATTCTATTTCAGAAATAAATATGTACAGTTTTCTATATTTTACTTCTTTTGTAAAAGAACTGTTCTAAAGGATAAAAAGTTTTTGATTTGAAAAAAACTAAAAGCGTGGGCTGGATTGTCAAGTTCCCTTTTACTGCAGATGTACTGAGGCTTGTAAATCGACTTGCAAAAAAAATCATCAAAATTGTATTATCATCTCCCTTTTTTCTATTTGGTTATTTGGCTAGAATAATACCGTGCATTATTAGTGACTGCAGTATTTATTTACATTTTTTTTTAGCAATGCATAGGCTTTTTAATGTGTATGCCATCACAAGATAAATGCAATTGTGTGAGTAATGTTTCTGACAAGGTTCCTTTGGTTTCTGGGAATTAACAGATCAAAATGCAGCTGTAAAAGCTGGACATGCTATTTGCCTGGGGCACCTCGAGATACTACTATAAATGTCAGGACAAACAGTGGCAGAAACAAATTTACTTACATTGCCACCTGCTGATGAAATATGGTATTGCCTCATGACTATAAAAGTTCAGCGGTTTATATGAGAGGGGCATGTTTATCAAGTTTGAGTAAAAATGTTAAAGTTTTCACCTCACTTAATCATGTTTTTTTTTTTTGTGGTAATTCGAAATCGAAATCGAACAGCAACATTTAAGCTAGTAAAGTTACTTTTCAAGTCCAGTGAAAAGAAATTAAAATAAATAGTCAAGGATAATCAAAAAAAAAAGTTAGAATTAGGCCCAGAGGGAAAGAAATATAAATATTTTCACTGTGTTTTCTATCATTTTTTTCCTGATCAGAAGCTAGGAAGTTCATAACCCAATTTAATTTTATATTACAAAGGTCATACAGTAAAGTTCTAGTTTTTTTTTTTTTGTTTTTTTTTCAAGCAATATTTGTGTTTCGCCCATTCATAGAACACAGCATGTGATGATGTAAAGTATGTTTTAACCCATATATAAAATCATGTGAAACTTTGTCTGTGTAATAATAACACTTTAAATAGTTTGTAAAGGGGAATTATAAGAAAACCTGTTGGTTGGGACTCCATTGTTTAGTACTGCGGGGGGTCTCTCTCAGCATTATTTGGGACAGTGATCTGCAATTACAGATATATCTCACGTAACATTATAGCCATTAAAGAATGTTTACATAAATGTATATCTGAGAGAGACACTCATATATTCTTAAAATGTACACTTGGTACAATTATATAGCAGCCCCTGCTCCTCACCAGACTTATATCCACACCTTGATTCAGCTATAAATCACTGATGAGGTGGCACACCACCTTGTGAAAATCCTCCCTATGTATAGCATGTGCGCTTCCATTCATTGCTATGGAGAGTTAGTCCAGAGTACAAGCTGGAGGTACACTTTTTAACATCATCCACTTGTCATCCCATTCATAAAGAATGCAGGAAAGTGAGCTTTCACATCATTTAATAAAAATATTAGTTGCTGATTCGAATCAGTGGCATCCTGCGTAGTTACCAAATGTAGAATTTTCAAGACATCTTTATGGTTTAAACTCATTTATTCACTGGAGTGTAATAATGGCTCAAATAATTGGGGAAATAAAGCAACAAGGACAAACAACTTCAAGGCTCAAAATTTCAGTACTAAAAATTGTCACTATTTCCAATCACGTTCCTAGCTGTCATTATATATGGACATTTTAATCTGTCTGGTGCATGGTCTGTGAGATGTTCTAGTTACCTTAGTTTTCATTTCTCAGACTAAGCTAGAAAATATCAAGTGGTGGGTTCATTTGGTTTAATAATGTCAACCAACAGTATGATAATTGTGCGACTACAAACAATGTGAATAGTATGCTGACCACTTCTGCACACTCAGGCTGGGTTCACATCTTATGCAAATTGGATGCAGGTTTGCCAGGGTCCTGTGCGTCTTCGGCTCAGTTTCAGGTTCGAATTCAGCCAAAACTTCAGACCTGATTCACCCCTGAAACAGAACAGGGATGCACCGGTACCCCCTGCTGCGAGCCGCGGCTGCAGTTGGTTTGAACCCATGTCACACATCCCCGGAGCAGCCACATTCCGCTTGGGAAAAGGGTCCTGTGCGTCTTCGGCTCAGTTTCAGGTTCGAATTCAGGCAAAAATTCAGACCTGATTTGCCCCTGAAACAGAGAACAGGGATGCACCGTACCCCCTGCTGCGAGCCTCAGCCGCAGTTAGTTTGAACTCGGCCTGAAGAATTTCCACAATTGCCTTGGGTTATAAATAGGATGGGTAAATCTAGAACTGAAGTTCCATCCGTAATATTTAAGTCCAGAAGATGGTTTATTCCAAGAATAATGTGTATAAATATTTTTTTTTGGGGGGCATACTCCAACCCCTCCATTAGGTTTGAAACACAATATAAAAAGTAAAAAATAGAACAAATAAATAACTATTATAAACATCAAATTTAGGCTATAGAGCAGCCTTTCTCAACCTTTTTAACAGAGAGGAACCCTTAAAATAACTTCAGTCTCAGGGAACCCCTGCTAAAAATTAATATATTTACAATGATACATTAGTGTGAAGGTTACTGGGAAGAATGCCCTTTATGCCCCGTACACACAAGCCAAATGTCGGGCGACATTGGCTGGTTCAATAAAAAACTACATTCTGCCCATCTGTAAGGCACTCGGTCTGACAGAAGTCAGCCATTTGGCCGGCTTCTGTTGGATGTGCATGCTGGATAACCAGCAGCTGACTGGCTCATGATCAGCGATTTCAGCCAATGGCAGGATGCACTGATCAGAGTGTTCTGTTGGGGGGGGGGGGGGATCCCCATGTCAGAACACTACAGCTCAGCGGGGGAGATCACTCTACTAAGGTTGGTTTGTTAGTACAGCAGCTCCAACCGGAGCTGTTAGTTTTTCTTTTCGTTCAACCCACTGGGTCTAACAAAAAAAAACTAGTAGTGTGTACCAGGCATTACACTTGTGGTCATTGAGAAAAGAGGGAACTTCTCTGAAAGGAATATCTTGGAAAGTTGGCAACCTCTGGAGGAACCCTAGTTGAGAAACCCTGATAGAGTATAGTAATACAAATAGATCTTTTATTGTATAAACCCTAAAATTGGTACTGACATTAAGATTAATAGAAAATTGAGGATCACAAGAAAAGTAAGAAATCTTGATTTAAGCTTTATCAGCAATCTTATATAGGCTGGGGAGAGGATCAGAAAAAGCTAAACAAAGCGGAATCCACAAGCAAGTTCGTACCAATTTTTAGATCATGCAAAAGATATATTTTGTATTAAAAGGATATTTCGTAATAACTTTGATATGAATATTAGCTATTATATTATTTTTTTATGTTTCTACCCTGATGAAGGAAGTAGAGTATGGTTTACAAAATACTGTGGCTTTTATATACAATTTATGAATAAACCTTAAGAACTTGAATATTACTGTATAATGCTTCAATCCTAGAGTTACCTGTTCTACAAAATGGACAGGCTCGATCCATGTAGTTGTTATGGGTTTTTCCTTGGATAAGAGCATGTGTATAAAGGTGGCAGAGATGGGCTGCTAAAAATATGATTGAACAAAAACTTGCCTAGCGTAAAATGTAAATTCATGGGAAGTAAGTACCAGAGGTGATGGAGCACAGAATGCCCATCTCTGCACTGTGAAGATTTAAGTAAGAATAAGAATATTCAGACCTCAAGATAAAGCTGCCTATTTTGTACTTGTTTCAGAGTTTGTGATATTTTTGTAATGGATGTTTTGATACTATACATGTGCTTTGTAGACACTTATTGTTTATTTTAAAAAGTCTTTTCTCCATTTGAAATAAATTCTGTTCCTGAATAAACCTACATTTGGGAGTCTGTTTTTCATGCACATAACGTATACTTAGCTAATTGTGGGCCCAACTACAGAATTAATATGCTGCTATGAGTCTTCTGTTGTATTAAAGCAGGATGGGTGAGATAATGGGGTTGATTTACTAAAACTGGAGAGTAAAATCTGATGCAGCTCTGCCTAGAAACCAATCAACTTTCATTTATTTTTTTTGTCAAAGCCTAATTGAAGATAGAAGCTGATTGGCTCCCATGCACAGATGCATCAAATTTTGCACTCTCCAGCTTTAGTAAATCAACCCCTATGTATCACAGCAGGCCTGTGTTGAAAGCATCAGGCTGGTGTCAATGGACAAAAGTGGCTTGCTTTTTTCATCAGTTTGAGGTGCTTTATAGGTCATTCAGAATTCATTGTCGGGTTCATCTGACCTGCTTTCATTTGCTTTGCATTCATGTAGATTTGTATAGGAAAAGAGGCAACTCTGACGCATGCAAATGCATAAGCTCTGAAACCTCAGTGGCACTTTTATTTAGTCATTTATTGATACACTCACTGGCCACTTTATTAGAAACACCGGTTCAATTGCTTGGTAACACAAATTCCTATACAGCCATTCAAATGCCAGCAACTCAATGCATTTAGGCATCTAGAGATGGTAAAGGTGAATTGCTGAAGTTCAAACTGAGCATCAGAATGGGGAAGTGACTTTGAACGTGGCATGGTTGTTGTTGCCAGATGAGCTGGTCTATATATTTCAAAAACTTCTGATCTAGTGGGATTTTCACATACAACCATCTCTAGGGTATACAGAGACTGGTCCAAAAAAGAGAAAATATCCAGTGAGCAGAAGTTGTGTGGATGAAAATGCTTTGCTGATGTCAGAGGAGAATGGGCAAACTGGTTTGAGATTATATAAAGGCAATAGTAACTAAAATTACCACTCGTTTACAGCCAAGGTATGCAAAATACCATCTCTGAATGCATAACACATCGAACCTTGAAGCAGATGGGCTACGGCGGCAGAAGACCACACCGGGTGCCACTCCTGTCAGCTAAGAACAGGAAAATAAAGCTACAATTCGCACAGGCTTACCAAATTTGGACAATAGAAGATTGGTACAGCATTGCCTGGTCTGATGATTCTCAATTTCAGCTGCGACATTCAGATGGTAGGATCGGAATTTGGTATAAACATGAAAGCATGGATCCATCCTGCCTTGTATCAATGGTTTAGGCTGGTGGTGTAATGGTGTGGGGAAATATATTCTTCGCCCACTTTTGGCCCCTTTGTACCAATTGAGCATCGTTAAAATGCCACGGCCTACCTAAGTATTGTTGCTGACCATGTCCATCCCTTTATGACTACAGTGTGCCCATCTCCTGATGGCTACTTCCAGCAGGATAATGCACCATGTCACAAAGCTCAAATCTGGTTTCTTGAACATGACAATGAGTTCACTGTACTCCAATACCCTCCACAGTCACCAGATCCCAATTCAGTAGAGCACCTTTAGGATGTGGAGAGATGCATGTGCTGGCGACAAATCTGGAGAAACTGCGTGATGTTATCATGTCAATTTGGACCAAAATCTCTGAGGAATGTTTCCAAAACCTTGCTGAATCTATGCCACAAAGAATTAAGGCAGTTCTGAAGGGAAAAAAGGGTCCAACTCAGGACTAGCAAGGTGTACATAATAAAGTGAATGTTGAGTGTATTGTCTTTACCTATAACCCAATACAAAATAAACTGCCTAGCCATTGCCATCTGCAAAAAAACGCTGTACATTTTTAATAAAAATTCAAGCAAAAACCGTGCTCTAGCATAAATTTTATTTTAGTGATGAGGAACATTGTGCAAAAGAAAACAAAAAACAATCAAAGTTTTTGGCACTTGAAATATGTGTATTCTGCTGCCATCCATACACTGTACCCTTCATTCCATAGACTTGTGATTACATTTTGAATATAGTATGTTAAGTAGCATTATATGCTTTGTCGGCGCTGTTAAAACATCTGCAATTAAACAACAGATGAGGTATAATCAAATTTGTTAAAGATCTGATTACTGTCACCACAAATTGGTAGCATTAAAAGTAAAGAGATAGGAAATATTCAGTGGCTTAAAACAGCCAATTTCTAATAAATGAGGACTCCAGTGTACTAGTCACTCTAAGATTATGCAGTACGTGTCTGGACTGGGCAAAAAAAAAAAAAAAATGGTGCAATAAAAGAAGCCAGGGATATTGATTCAGGCTACAGTTCTAAAGCTAGCAATACACTAGTAGAATTTTTTTCAAAATTTTACATTTAACCACTTAAATTCCAGGCACTTTCACCTTATTTCTGCCCAGGCCAATTTTCAGCGATATCACACTTTGAATGATAATGGCATGGTCAAGCAACACTGTACCCAAATGAAATCTTTATAATTTTTTTGAGACAAATAAAGTTTTATTTTGATGATATTTTTTGCTAAACAAACAGAAAATGGCTAAACAAAAAACAAAAAAAACACAGCTTATCACTTGGTAAAGGGCCCGCTGTGATTGGCCCTTTATCCTGATCTGTGGCCAGCTGTGTCCAAAGGACACAGTGATCACAGAGCGCATCCAATGCACGTGCTGGGGGCATGGGAGGCGTGCACATGGGACATCCTCCCAGAATTGGAGAGCCGTGCTGTAGCCATCTTTTGGCTATAGCGCAGTCAGGAACTAATTAAAGAATGTTTGCTTTATTTTCTTATGGATAATGCAGTCAAATCAACGTTTCAGTGAGAAGAAAAATTAAAGGAGCAGAATGGAAAATGTTCTCAAACAAAAACATTTCTACCAGTGAATATGGGTTTGTTTGGGAAATTACATTCATTTCAAAACTTGAATGTGAAGATGAAACAAAATGTTAAAGTATTTTCAAACTACATTCATCAAGTCATTGAATGTACCAAGCATTTTTGTATTAAAATCTACTAGTGTAAGGCCACCTCAAATCGCTAGCTCAATATGCACACTAGAAGGTTTTATTTTACTATGACTTTCCTGATCTGCATGCTTGTTCTGGGTCAGCGCCTGAAACAAACTGCAGCCGGAGACAGCCAGGAAACTAATATTTTTGGAAAGATTGAAGGTAAATTACATTTAGTCAGCTTGGACCAATGTAAGAATGTATGTTCCATATCTCTGTGATCCCTGTGGAAGTTGGAAATCACTGTAGTAGACTCCGCTACCACAATGATCTCCATTAGCTTTTGGATCCCATGCTGAGCGCCTGCCGTGCTGCTTACTGAACACAGGAGGTTGCCCACTTGGCACAAACACCATTCAGGGAACACTTTGCCTCCAGTGAATACAGAGTATTCTCTAATTGGACAAGGCGGAGATTATGATGTTCCCTTTCAACCTTGTGAATCGGAAAATGCACTGCATTCATTGAGAAAATGCGAAGTGTTCCCTGAACGTCACCCATACAAAGCAATTGACCTCATGTTCGCAATACAGCTGGGCAGTCACTTGGCGCAGGACGCTGAAGCTAAAGGAGGTCACTGTAGTAACATTGCATGCTTCAGTGATTTTCAGCTTCCAAGGGGATCCCACAGATATGTCACATGCATACTTACAATGGTCCAAACAAAAACTGCCATACCTGGAATTTAACAAAGCAAACGCTATATTTTTCTTAATTGAGATTTGTTTTAAGATTCACTGATACATGCCCATACATATACAGTGAAGAATGGATGGACCACTCAACCTGATAAAGGAATGGCCTATACTATTTTAAACTGATTTAACTCTGGTACTGTGACACTAAGTAGACCCAGAGGTCAGTGGTCAAGACAAAATTCTCGATGTGCAGAGGATGCCTAAATACATGATAATTTGCAGACATCATATGATCATAGCTATTTGGAATTTTTTATATACAGATATCTTTCCTGAAAGGAGCTTTCAACTATGGGGCAGTTCCACAGGTAGTGGATACCAGAGTAACCTGTAAATATAGTGTCACTACCCTTACGCATTGTGCCAAGGCTATCATAGGCACAGGATTGGGGTTATACTTGTGAACATGGCTTTTGGCAGATGGGAAAAAGGTAAGTCATATGCTCTTGGCGGGCTACTATTAAAACTAACTTTGATTTGCCCTGCAAGGGAAAAGCACAGGTTCTCTTTAAAGGTACAAAAGTGAAGAACACAAGTACAGGGTATCCCGATGAAAGAAATCAGTAGAGGACTAACATACCGTAATAAATATAACAGGAAGCAATCAGTACTTTCTAATAGATAAGGTGAACAAACTAATAGGGAACACTAAGTACGGTACATGGATGTCAAAAAAGAAGGAATGGAAAAACTATTTTTAAACCTATTGTTACAATGCAACAGAGACCTGGCTACTAACAAATGCTTCAACTTTTGATGAAGAAACTGGCTGGAAAATTGTTGGTTGAACAGTGCCTGCATCTAATCAGATGCACACACTGGGTATTCTGACAAGGAAAATGTAGTACGGCGAAATGTTCCATGCAGGGTGCCTGGTCCTCTTCCTGTCTATGAAATTCCAGCGCAGAAGGGGTTTGCAGGCTCGGGTCTCCAGATTGAACTCAATAGAGGAGACTCCTGATAAGGACCTCCCCCCTCCTCCTCCTTACTCATCAATTGAGAAAAGCCTGTGTATAGTGGTCACTGCATGTAACAGGATTTGTGAATGGAGAGGGTCTGATAAAGTACAGGATTTTCCCCCCTTCACAGATTGAGTAACATGCAATGTAGTCTTTACACAAGTCAATAGATGAGAGAGGAGGAGTGGGTGGGTCCCCTTCAGTAGCTCCTTCAATTCAGTTCAGACTGGAGACCAGAACCTATTAACCTCCACAGTGCTGGAAATTCAGTGCCAGGAAGAGGACCAGGCACCCTGCACAATGTGAGAAATACTTCTTTACAGGTAGGTGTGGGGAACAAAATAGCTTAATTTTATCTTTAAATTGTTAATGACTACTGCTGCAAAATCTTGAGAACTCAAGTCTACACAGGCTATTTTGTGTGGAAACCTCATTGATGATGTTGTAAGTCCCTTCTATTGTACCCTACAGAGTTTAGCAGAGTGGATTTAGGCTAGTCACATCCACCCATAAGCGTGGATGGACATAGGTCACCTTGTCATGTTCCTAAGCCCATGGAATGGAGCATGACTTTTTCATTGTGGTACTGTTTGTTTCAGTGGCAAACAGCCTCATTTTAATTTCAAATATTTAAAAAAAGTAGCGATATGAAAGTTTTCAATTCTAATAGTAAACTAGAGAACTGTGCCTACACATTTTGCAGTGCTTAGGGCAGCCTTACTTCCGAAACTTTGAAATTACAAATGACTAAAATAAATACATATAATTTAGCTCTATAGCTCTAGTTACCTTTTTTAATGGTACAAATTTCAATAAAGATCCAATTTAAAACAAGGGAATTCCTATTAAAAATATGATAAATATGAATAAATAAAACAATATTTTCTAATGAAACCAGTTGTTTCATCTTTAATAATTAATGTGGTATATACAAGAGATTTTATTGCACCCCAATTGTACCCCAAGAGTTTTATTATTATTTATTTATTTTTATTCCCCTTTCACAGTATGTGGCTCAGCAGAAATCCATATGAACTGACCCCATCTACTACTATGCACCCAGTGCACAGCTTCTCAGCATTCCCTGTATTTCTACAGCACCACCTGCTGGTAAAATTGGAGACTACACCTTATTCACTGAGACATGTTAGGACCCTCTAGAGCAGTGATGGCGAACCTTGGCACTCCAGATGTTTTGGAACAACATTTCCCATGTTTCTCACCTACACTGCAGAGTGCATGAGCATCATGGGAAATGTAGTTCCAAAACATCTGGGGGTGCCAAGGTTCGCCATCACTGCTCTAGTTGTTGACGTTTTGGGCAGGATTCAGTTGCAATTGAGACAGGGCTTCTAATCATCAAAAACTCGACCCAATACCTCGACCTGTACGGCGAACACACATAGGCTGCCATTGTTGACCTTTCTTTTGAAAATGCTGAAAGTTGGTCCAAAGGGTTCACTGCTTTGAGTCACTGACCAGAAGGAAGTCACTGCTTTTCTCTGAATTCACCCTCTGTGTGTTTTTTCCGGGACTGTTATTCAGAAAGCACTATAGCTAAAGACAGCCAGACAACTAGTATTTTCGGAAGCACATTCATCTGGGAACTGGTTTCTATAAAAAAATACATTTCAGTTAGGTACCCCTGAATGGTCTTCCTGCTAACGAGAGGGGTGTGTCGTTGAAGACCTGTCTGAATTGCTACACTATTGTTTTAGAAAACCTCAGTAATAAAATTTAGGTGGGCATTCGCTGTGAAAGCTTGTGGTATTGCTGATATACTGATTTCAATGAACGCTGGACACCTTGTGTCTTTTAAGAACCTCTGCATGTAGTATCTTGGAACAGACTGCTACAATATTTGTAATCCATGTGCCACCTGCTGGTAATATCTGCTATTGCAGTGTGACCCTAGGATACCAAGATTTGATAACGATGGTATGGCTTTGCTAGGCCTACACTTCAAATATTGCTGGCAACAGCATTCTGTCATTGTTTGCAAACAACCATTCAAGGTAGAAACCCCTCTATGTTATTAATGGCACGACCCCCAGTCAAATAAAGGATTTTTTGTGGTTTCTTGTTACGGCCCTCTAACCATATGTGTAGGTCTAACTAAGTTCATTCATCCAAGAAGTTGCATCAAGCTAATGTACAGTGATGGCAGGGAAAGGGCTCTTCTATACATATCTTTTATTCTATATTTCATAATAGACTATTAAATGTCTTGTTTTATGTCAGGTAATTATACCTTTACAATAATCTGACAAAATTATTTGTTTTAACATTCTGCTGGTGGTTTACTTGATAAAATAATGAAATCTCATGGGTCAATTAATCATGATATAAAAATACTGACTTATAAATCTGAACTCCAGGCATATATAAAAAAAAAAATCTATTCTTTTACAGTTTTGTATTCATTTAAAATGATCATTAAATTTATTGTTACATATGACTAGTAAAAGTCCCTGAATCTGTATTTATATCATCTTTCTGTAATCTCCTATACAGCAACATTCACACTGGGAGATAAAGGGCTATCAATCAAAGCCAATCAGTTTCTGCTGCAGTCAGTCTAACACTGTAAACATAGGTACAGGATGGAAGAGAACGGTGATTGCCTCATCATTGTGTTCCTGCTCCTTCCTTGTCCAGTCACTGGCTAAGACAGATCCTGGACCAGTTTATAATGTAGTCTGCAGAAAGGTTCCAGGACCTGGCTGTGCTGTCTGGCAGGAGTACTGGCTTACACGTTTTGTTGAAGGGAAATAGAAATCTTTTTGGCAGGGGAAACAGTTCCCATATATGGCATTTACCTGTTTCTTTATTTGTTTGCCTGGAGTTCAGCTTTAAGCCTTTTCTACCCAAAAGACAGCTATAATACATTTCCCCTGCAGGGGGCAGCATATATTTTACAACATGGAAAGCTCTAATGCACTTTGTCTGGGTCCTTTTTGGCAGTAAAAGAACTTCACAGTTATTTATAAAGTTGATCCTGTTTATTGGCACTATGGTTATGAAATTAAATAGGTCTTTGCACAGTGACACCGTGTGCACGTAGCTGGTGAATATTCTGCAGAGTGAGAAAAAAAGAAACGAGATCCATCGGTGGAATCTACAGTGACTGCAATGATGCTGGGGGATCAATCCAGGGCAAGAAGCGGTTGGGTGTTTTCATTATCTCTGCGGTCCTCGTGCACCAGCGTGCCAGGCTCTACCACTGACTGGGACCTGAAATGAGAATGAAGTGTAATAGTCACTAAAAATTCACCAAGACACTGACATTGGAATTTTAGAAAGAAAAGTGCTTTTCTTAAAAAAATAGAAATACTCTAATGCCACGTACAGAAAAAGCTCTGATGGTTTTCCCGTCGGAATTCCAACGGAATTCCGCTCAAACTGTCTTCCCTACACACGGTCACACCAAATTCCGACCGCCAAGAACGCGGTGACGTACAACACGTACGACGGGACAAGAAAAAGGAAGTTCAATACCTAGTAGTCAATAGCTTCCATCGCGTAGTTGAATCTGAGCATGCGTGAGTTTTTGCAAGTCGGAATTGCATACACACTATCAGAATTTTTCCATCGGGAAAATTAAGAACATGCTATCAAATTTTTGCTGGCGGGAATTCAGCCAGATAAATTCTGATGGAGCATACACACGGTCGCATTTTCTGATGAAAAGCTCTCATCAGTCTTTTGCTGGCCGAAATTCCGATCGTGTGTACGTGGCATAAGGCAATATACTGAAAGTGTACCTGCTCTAGAGCTTAGTAAATTAGGTAACGAATACTTAAACACATATATGGAAACTAAAAGAAAACAGCATTTTTGCTTGCACATGATTGGATGATGGAAATCAACAGAGTGTCCCCTCATATCTAGAACAACCACAGTGACCAGTACATTTGTCTTTAGTAAATCAACCACTGTATCTCATAAGAATAAGTTAGAATATATCTCTGTGGACCCCCAATCAAACCCTGGGCTCCATCCCGGTTGACCACATCAGGCTCTTTTTTCCCCCATATTCCAAAACAGTCCAGATCCCTTCCTCTATAGGTATGTCCAGGGCTATTCCTACTACAAAATAAGTGGAGACACCTAAAGGGCAAACAAAGTAAATAATTCACTTGGTTCCCCCACCATGGCAGCATATACTCACTTTTCCACCACCCTGTTTATAACCAAGAACCACAAGAAATACAGTTGTGTTCAAAATAATATCAGTCTAACATCACTAGTAACCAGATCAATCACTGTTTTTGGTATAAATTATATTTCTAAATAGCAAATAATTTATTAGTACCGTAGGTTTAGTAGAGTAATAAAAAACCAATAGACCCAACAGTTATGACATGCATGCTGCTTATTTGGTGTAATTGAATCATTAATTGAAAGGGGCATGTTCAAAATAATAGCAGTGTGGACTTCAATTAGTAAGGCCATTCAGTCTGTGAAAAATTAGGTGTCACGCAGGTGGGCCTTATTTAAGGGCAAAGGCAGGAAATGTTGTACATGCTGGGTATTGTGTATTTCTCTCTGAAAATCGGAGTAAAATGGGTCATTCCAGACATTGTTCAGAAGGACAGCGTACTTTGATTAGAAAATAGATTGGAGAGAGGAAGAAAATATAAAGAAGTGCAGAAACTGATAGGCTGCTCAGCTAAAATGATCTCAAATGCTTTAAAATGGCAACCAAAACCAGAAAGACGTGGAAGAAAACAGAAAACTACCATTCAAATGGATCGAAGAATAGCCAAAATGCCAAAGTCTCAGCCAATGATCAGCTCCAGAGTGATCAAAGAAGGTTAAAAGTTACCTGTGAGTACTATAACAATTGAAAGACACCTATGTGAAGCCAAGCTATCGGCAAGAAGTCCCATTGTTGAAAAAAAAAAAAAAGATGTGCTAAAGAGGTTACTTCTGAGAACACATTGAATGGCGCAGCATTTTGTGGACTGTTACCTTTTCAGGTCTAGGGCCCGCAGTTTGTCACACGCTCCCCAAACACTGAATTAAAGCCACAGTACACTGTGAAGACAGTGAAGCATGGTGGTGCAAGCATCATGATATGGGGATGTTTCTTATACTATGGTGTTGGGCCTAGTTATCGCCTACCAGGAATCATGGATTAGTTTGAATACCTCAAAAATACTTGAAGAGGTAATGTTGCCTTATGCCAAAGAGGAAATGCCCTTGAAATGGGTGTTTCAACAAGACAATGACCCCAAACACACCAGAAGTGAGCAGCATCTTGGTTCCAGACCAACAAGATTAAAGTTATAGAGTGGCCAGCCCAATCCCCGAACCTTAACCCAATAGAAAACTTGTGGATTGACATCAAAAATGCTTTTTCTGAGGTAAAACCAAAAAATTTAGAGGAATTGTGCAATCGTCCTGGGCTGGAATACCTGTTCACAGGTGCCAGAAATTGGTCGATGTGAAGCAGTTCTCAGAAACAGTGGTTATACAACTAAATATTAGTTCAGTGATTCACAGGAACGCTAAATCTTCAAGCATTTTCAGTTCATACAGTAAATGTTTGTGTTTGTAAAGAAAAATGCAGAAACTGCTATTTTTCGGGAAAAGCATAATATTCCTTTCTTTCACTTTCTGTAAAGTAATAACAAATTTGAAACATTTTTTTTGTCGATGTTTTGATTTGGAATAGACTGTGCAGTGTTCCCAATACATTTGCGTGTATGAAAGGATTTTGAGCTTTACTCACTTTTTTTAAACACACTGTTATTCTTTTTAACACAACTGTAAGGGCCGGTTCACACAGGGGGCGATGCGAGGCGACACCGACTTGCCTCGCCGCGACCTGCCGTGACCTCAGCGGCGACTTGCAAATGACTTCTGTATAGAAGTCAATGCAAGTCGCCCCGAGGTCGCCCAAAAGTAGTACAGGAACCTTTTTTCTGAGTCGGAGCGAGTCGAGTCGCTCCTCTAAGAACGGTTCCATTGTACAGAACGGGGGCGACTTGTCAGATCGCGGCGAGGCAAGTCGTGTCGCCTCGCATTGCCCCCAGTGTGAACCGACTCCTTATTAGTAATCCTGTTATGGAGAAACATGGGTGGCACTTATTCCATGTGACATCACTGGGCCAAGTAGCACTGTCACTATCACCAAGAAGTTTATTGCCCCGTGTAAGTTATGACTTCGGCAACTCAGAGCTTTACTTGGTTCCGGGTGGTGGAACATTTACAGGGAACATAGGAAGGTGTGTATGTGCGACAGTGATGGTCTTCAAAAAAGTAAGCCTTTTGCTTTATCCTGCACAGGCAAAAAGCGTATGTTTACTTTACGTCCCCTGTCCCCCTTGGTATAGACTACTTCCAGGTCTGGGGATAGTGAAAATGATTTAATGCACAGCACCCAGTATACTATAAGTATATATCTCTCCCTAAGGCAGAACTTCGATGAACAAGCTATCATTTTATTTTGTTCATATTCTCCTCCTTGGTATTGCAGAGAAAGAATACAAATCACTTCAAACCATGTATGGCAGCATTATAAATGGACTTTCTATTTTAATTGCAAGCATGTCCTTGGTCTAGGTCAACATCATTAATCTGATTGCAGTTCACAGGTACTAATGCTGAACCACACTCTCATACCATACCATCCACAATGCTTCTCTTGTTTTTATGGCCTATATAGCAAATTTTTTTTATATAGAATGTCAAACACCTTTATTCAATAAACCAATGCAATGTGCTTATTCCATAGCAACCAATCAGATACGTTTCCAATGTTAACTCAGTATAGTGCAATAACACTTATCAACCAGTTATCAGATTATCAATTTATTGTTGTCAGACCAGTAAACCTCATCAACCAATCAGATATCAGGTTACTACGGCAAGCTACAGTGCATCCGACAATTATTCACAGGACTTCACTTTTTCCACATTTTGTTATATTACAGCCTTATTCCAGAATGGATTCAATTCATTATTTTCCTCAAAACTCTACAAACAATACCCCATAATGAAAACAGGAAAGAAGTTCATTTGAAATCTTTGCAAATGTATTAAAAATAACATGCCATGACACTCAAAATTGAGCCCAGGTGCAGGTGCTGTTTCCACAGATCATCCTTGAGATGTTTCTACAACTTAATTGAAGTCCACCTGTGGTAAATTCAGTTGACTGGACATGATTTGGAAAGGCACTGTCTATATAAAAGTCCCACAGATAACAGTGCATGTCAGAGCACAAACCAAGCCATGAAGTCCAAGGAATTGTTTTTAGACCTTCGAGACAGGATTGTCCCTATATAAGTCGCCGCACAACTCGTCCCTGTCATTGTGGCCAGAGACAGCGTTGAGTCAACATTTCAAGGAAGAAGAAGAGAAGGCGGTGGCAACGACAGAACACTGGGCCAACGCTAGTAAAAGAGCTGGAAGAAGTAAGCGGAGGCCTGGCAAGAAGAACCGAAGAGGGGGGCAAGAAGAACCGAAGAGGGGGACAAGACCCCCAAAGTCAGAAGAAGAGAAGGCGGCGACAGAAGACCAGGCCACCTCTAGTAAAAGAGCTATAAGAAGATAGTGGAGGCCCGGCAAGAAGAACTGAAGAGGGGGACAAGACCCCCGAAGTCGGAAGAAGACCCCCGGATGGCGACGAACAAGAAGAAAGCCAGGTTCCTCCGCTAGTAAAAGAGCTAGAAAAAGAGCAGAAGATCTCGGAGGATTCTGGCGAGAAGACCCCCCAAGACGGAAGACCACCGGAGCTGTCCAATAAATTATTTTAAAAACATGTGTTGTGTTTTTTTTTTACACTTTTTTTTCACCAGGTGAATGGGTAGGGGTACATGGTACCCCAATACTCATCCACATAGGGTGGGGGGCCAGTATCCAGGAGCCCCCTTATTAAAGGGGGCTCCAGGATTCCGATAAGCCCCCCGCTCGCAGACCCCGACAACCAACGGCCAGGGTTGTCGGGAAGAGGCCCTTGTCCTCATCAACATGGGGACAAGGTGCTTTGGGGTGGGGGGGCCGCAGGGCACCCCCTTCCCCAAAGCACCCCCCCCCATGTTGAGGGCACGTGGCCTGGTACGGCTCAGGAGTGGGGGCGCTCGCTCGTCCCCACCCCCTTTCCTGACCGGCCAGGCTATGTGCACGGATAAGGGTCTGATATGGACTTGGGGGGGGGGGGCCCATGCCATTTTTTCAGCGTAGGGCTTCCCCTTTAAGTCCATACCAGGTGACGGGGCTAGAGAGGTGTCAATCTCGCCAATGAAGGCGGTGACATTGACTTCCTTCGCTAGTCCCGTCTACCTGGAGCCACGTTCAAAATGAACAGATTTTACTTCATGTGCGGGCAAGTCCGTTCATTTCAAAGGTCTGGCAGACCAGCGCACAGACGGGCACCCAATTTTGAGTCAAAACCTCTTTCTAAGTCTGCTGGACTTTTGGGAACAAAAAGTCCGCCAGAGCCCACACACAGGCGGATTTTCCAGTGGACTCTAGTCCGCCGGAAAGTCCGATCGTGTGTATGGGGCATAACAGTCAAAAAAGCATGGTCAGTAGCAGCAACAGCAACTCAGTGCAAGCTTGGATAAGAGTTTCAGTAAGTTGTTTACTTTTATTATTTTTTACAATATTTTTTTCTTACATAGTTACATAGTAGGTGAGGTTGAAAAAAAAGACGCAAGTCCATCAAGTCCAGCCTATGTGTGTGATTATGTGTATGATTGTACATCCCTGTATGTTGTGGTCGTTCAGGTGCTAATCTAATAGTTTTTTTAAACTACCGATGCCCCCACTGAAACCACCACCTGTGGAAGGAATTCCACATCCTTGCCGCTCTTACAGTAAAGATACCTCTACACAGTTTAAGCTTAAACCTCTTTTCTTCTAATTTTAAAGTGTGGTCACGTGTCTTATTAAACTCCCTTCCACAAAAAAGTTTTATCCCTATTGTGGGGTCACCAGTATGGTATTATTAAACTGAAATCCTATCCCCTCTCAAGCGTCTCTTCTCCAGAGAGAATAAGTTTGGTGCTCGCAAACTTTCTTCATAACCAATATCCTCCAGACCCTTTATTAGCTTTGTTGCTCTTCTTTGTACTCACTCCATTTCTAATATATCCTTCCTGAGGACTGGAACTGGACAGCATACTCCAGGTGAGGCTGGACCAAAGTCTTGAGTGGGAGAAATATTGCTTTATCTCTGGAGTTAATCCCCTTTTTAATGCATGCCAATATTCTGTTTGCTTTGTTTGCAGCAGCTTGGCATTGCATGCCATTGCTGAGCCTATCATCCACTAGGACCCCCAGGTCTTTTTCCATCCTAGATTCCCCCAGAGGTTCACTCTCAAGTGGGTAGATCGCATTCATATTTTTGCCACCCAAACACATCATTTTACATTTTCTACATTAAACCTCATTTGCCATGTAGTTGCCCACCCCATTCATTTGTTCAGATCTTCTTGCAAGGTTTCCACATCCTGCTTATCTTAGTGTTATCCGCAAATACAGAGATTGAACTGTTTACCTAACAAATTAACCAGGATTGGTTCCAGCACAGAACCCTGGGGAACTCCACTTCCCACCCCTGACCATTGAGAGTATTCCCCATTTATCACCACCCTCTGAACTCGCCCTTGTAGCCAGTTTTCAATCCATGTACTTACACTATGGTCCATACCAACGGACCCTACTTTGTACAGTAACATAATGTTTATGGGGAACTGTGTCAAATGCTTTTGCAAAATCCAAATACACCACATCTATGGATCTTCCTTTATCTAGATGGCAGCTCACCTCCTCAGAGAAGGTTAATAGATTGGTTTGGCAAGAATGATTCTTCATGAATCCATGGTGATTACTGCTAACGATACCGTTTTCATTACTAAAATCTTGTATATAGTCCCTTTTCATCCCCTCCAAGAGCTTGTATACTATTGATGTTAGGCTAACTAGTCTGTAATTCCCAGGGATGTATTTTGGCCCTTTTTTAAATATTGGTAGTACTTTGGCTTTTCTTCAATCAGCTGGTACCATTCCAGTCAGTAGACTGCCAGTAAAAATTAGGAACAATGGTGTGGCCGAGTTCCCCGAGTAACCCCGGGTGCAAGCCATCTGGTCTCTGTGATTTATTAATCTTAAAGCGGGAGTCCGCCGGGACTCCGAGTTTTTTTTTTTTTTTTTCAAAGCCAGCAGCTACAAATACTGCAGCTGCTGACTTTTAAAATAGTGACACTTACCTGTCCAGCGCGCCCGCGATGTCGGCACCCGAAGCCGATCTCTAGATCGTCTCTCGGGTCCTGCCGCCGCCATCTTGGGTATAGGAATCAGGAAATGGAGCCTTTCGGCTTCATTTCCCGGTTCCCTACTGCGCATGCGCGAGTCGCGCTGCGCAATAAGGACGGTCCCCGCTGCCTCTGGGATCTGTGTGTTTCCCAGCAGGCAGCGGGGCACTTGCGGAAAGGGGCGTAATCTACGCCCCTTTCCGCAGAGAGCTATCCCGGAAGTGGGTGCAGGTATCTGCACCCCCCTCCCCCCTGAAAGGTGCCAATTGTGGCGCCGGAGGGGGGAGGGTTCCGATGAGCGGAAGGTCCACTTTAGAGTTTCTAAGTTTCCCAAGTCTATTTCTAATTCTGTCCTCTGTTAGCCATTAGGGTGCTTCCTTTGATGTGTCATGAGGACAAACATTGCAGTTTTGGTTACTGAAGCCCCCCGATTCCCTTGTTAAGAATGAGGATAAGAATAAATTCGAAATCTTCGCCATCTCCCCATCTCTTCTAACCAGATGTCCTTCCTCATTCTTTATGGGGCCAATATGGTCTGTCCTCCCTTTTTTACTGTTTATATACTTTTTTGGGGGGATTTTTTTTGCTCTCCTCCATGTCTTTTGTGCTCTATCTTAGCAGCCCTAATTGCACCCTTACATATTTTGTTGCATTCTTTGTAATGTCTGAATGCTGATGATGATCACTCAGTTTTGTACTTTTATATGTATTTTTACATTGGAGTTAAGCCACCCAGGACTTTTGTTCACTCTTTTAAATGTATTTCCCAATGGGATGCTCTAGCTAATGCCCTTATTTAATATGCTCTTAAAGCAAACCCATCTCTCCTTTGTGTTCCTTGTTTCGAAAATGTTATCCCAATTTATATCTTCTAGCAAGGTTCGTAGTTTAGGGAAGTTGGCTCTTTTGATATTCAGTGTCTTTGTGTTCCCCTTATGTTTCCTATTTGTGTGATTTATACTGAAGCCAATTGACCTGTGATTGCTGTTTCTTAAATTGCCCTGTATTACCACATCCGTGATCAGGTCTGTATTGTTGGTAATCAGTAGATCTAGTAACGCCTTGTTTCTAGTTGGTGTGTCTATCATCTGAACCATGATATTGTCCTGCAAGAAATTTAGGAACTGGCGAGCCTTAGACAAATGTGTGGTTCCCTCCACCCAGTCTGTGTCTGGATAATTAAAATCCCCCATTGTGATAACACTTCCCATCCTTGCTGCTAATCCAAATTGTGATAGGTCCGTCTCCTCCCTCAGGTTAGGGGGCCTATAGCATACTCCCAGTATTATTTTCCCCTTACCTTTGGATCTGTACCCATAGGGTTACACCTCTTCCCTAGCTCCCTTATTGATGTCATCTCTCACATTCACTTGTTTTACTTTATTTTTGATATATAGTCATACCCCTCCCCTTTTTTACCCTCTCTATCCTGTGATAAAGGGTATACCCTTGAATGGTTGCCAGCCAATCATGAGAGCTGTTGAATTGGGTCTCTGAAATTCCCACAAAATCGAAATCCTTCAGGTTCACCCATCTTGTCTGCCAGGCTATTGGCATTGGCCACGTAGTCTAGACTGATCACCTACTGTCCTTTTATTGGGTGTTCCGAGATTGCAACTAGGATTTGTTACTATACTTATCTTCGGTTTATGTGCTTTAGTCAACCTACCACTAATGCCCCCAATACTTCCCTCTGGAATATGTTCATTGCTGACTATCTCTATCTCTGGAATCCCACCCGTCGCCCCTAGTTTAAAAACCCCTCTAACTTTTCGGCCATCCTCACTCCCGGCACATCTGCACCCTCCTCCTAATCTTTTAAAAAAAAAATTAGGAGTCCCGTTATGGGGCTTTTGTAAAATATCAAGGGTCTAAACAGACCCCTGATGTCTCACATTGAGACAGAGAAAGAAACTGAGGACAGAGATTCCCCAGTCCTTTTCTCTGCAGCCTGCAGTAAACATAGTTTACTATGCTTCAGTTAAGAATGAAGACAGGAGAAATTGGTACAGAGCACTTACTGTGTTCATTCAGAAAAGAAAGGCCAGTTAATGAAATATTTACCAGCCCCTTTCCCGCTCCTGAGAGTAGAGGAGGGAAGCTGGCGGGACTGCATGGGGGAGACAGGAAGCAAGAGGAATCAGTACACAATGGGAGGAATAAGGTGTGCCCAGGCACAGCCTGCGCACACGTCTATATCAGTATGTTTGATCTTTGTATGATTGTTGCTGCCAGACCTGGTGGTTACTGCATTTCAGAAACTGCTGACCTCAAGAGAGTTTACAGAAAATGATTTGAAAAACAAAAAGCATCAGGTAAGGTGAGGCTTAGTTGTTGAAAACACCTTAATAATGGGAAAGGTCAGAGGAGCATGGCCAGGCTTGTCCAAACTGGTAGGAAACAGTAGCGGCTGGTGGTATATTTTTTGGAGAAGGAGGCAGCAAATAGCCACCCCCCCTACCAGTCAGGTTACCTGCAACACCCCGGTCGTTTGGTCACCAGCTCTGCACTTACTCCATCAAGGCCATGGGCAGCGCTTCCTCGGGGTGGTGGCAGCTTCCCCTGTGTCTCCTCCTCCTCAGCATCATGGCGTCTCCTCTCTCCTCCTCCTAGGCAGCCAATAGGATCGCTTCTCCTCTGGGCCAAGCGGGTGAATATTCTATTGTCACACAACTGGGTGGGCTCGGGGCACAATGCTCTGCACCCCAAGCCCACTCTTTTTTTAAGCCAACTAGAAACTTGGGCTCTAATCATGTGCTTCTAAATAAAAAAACTAAAAAAAAACATTGGAATCCATGCGTCCAGCGTCCTGTATGTAGATTAGGGGCCGGGCGCCCCTGTGCCCCATATGGATGAACCGCCACTGGTAGGAAGTCAACAACTACTCAAATATCCACTTCTTTTCTATTTCAGTTGTTTTTATTGTTTTATAATAAGCATACAAACGGGAATAAACTCTTACAAAATCAGGTTGGTACCATAACCATAAAATGTGGATAATTACAAAGTGTCTGTCACTTCTATACAAAGACCCAATGTCAGATGATATAGTTAAAACACGTAGGCCTCCTCTCAGCTCTCGCCACCTAATCAATTTTAACCAGGGTGGGTCCAGGCTGAGCGGTACCTTCCCCTTCTGTTCCTTTATAATAGAAGCATTCAAAATGCAGTTTTTAAATGATGATTTAATTTATTATGGGAGAAAAGCTATCCAAGCCTGCCTTGGCCCTATGTGAAAAAGTAATGCATAAATCATGAATGAACTGTAATTAACCAAATTTTGTTTTAAATTTCATTTGCCACACCCAGGCCTGATTACTACCAGACCAGTTGAATCAAGAAATAACTTAAATAGAAGCTGTCTGACAAATGCACGCAAAAAGAGCTAAATATGCAAAGCATCATGCAATCTAAAGGAATTCAAGAACAGATGAGAAACAAAGTAATAGATATTTGGAAAGGGTCTGGAAAGGGTTACAAAGCCATTTCCAGCGAACCAAGGTGAAAGCCATTATTCACAAATAGTGAAAACTTGGAACAGTGGTAAACTTTCCCAGGAGTGACTGGCCTACCAAAATTACTCCAAGAGCACAACAACGACTCATCCAGAAGGTCATAAAAGAACCCAGAACAACATGTAAAGAACTGCACACCTCACTTGCCAGTTATTAGCAGAGCCGACTTCCAAACATGGCGTTCTAACTCCGCCCAGTGTAATTATGTCAATGTCCACCTGACGCTTTACACCATGTTTGGAAGTTGGGTCTGCTAATGTCTCTTTGTGATATACTTATTGAATCTTTTTACATGTGAGTGCAATTTTAAAGATTTATGAATAAAAAACATATTAGCGATCTGCACTATGGATCTTTATGCACCCTTTATACTGCCTCTACTCCTGGGAAATCGATGACCATTAAGCCAAGACATTTGGAGCTGTGCTTTTTTACACACACACTAAGCATATTTTATTTGACTTATTTTTATAGTGGGGTCCTTCCAGATCAGGTGAGAAGATACCCATAAGGTGAGGGTGTTTTTGTTTCACGTTGGAGGATTTGATTTACTTTGGAAGACTTTGGAAGCGGACTGGTGCACTAAGTCCCTGTACACACGGTCGGAGATTTCCACAACCAAATCCGAGGGATTTTGCCCGTCGGATTTTGTCCGTCGGATCTTGTCCGAAACTGTTGCATACACACAGTTGGACAAAGTTGGCGAAAAAATCCGATCTTTCAGAACGTGATGACGTAATTTCGTTACGATGGGACTACATTCAGGCTAGTAGCCAATAGCTTTGATGTAGGAATTTGATCTGAGCATGCGTGGCACTTAGTCCGATCAAAATTCTCTACACATGATCGGAGTATGTCCAATCAGCCCAGTTGGTCGGGAAATATTTCCAACATGTTGGAAAATTGGGTCCGATGGATATTCCGATGGAATCAGTCCCATGCATACCACACACAGTCGGATTATCTGACGACACGGTCCGATAGGACACATTCCGACGGATTCTCCGACCGCGTGTACAAGGGCTAAGAGTGGATGGTGTATGGGACTTTTATATTGGACTGTTTAAACTATGAATTTTTTTGAGCACACATTTTTTGATACATTGATATATGGTATTTGTTGCAAAAAGATATACAGTATCTCACAAAAGTGAGTACACCCCTCACATTTTTCTAAATATTTTATTATATCTTTTCATGTGACAACACTGAAGCAGAAAAAAAATGACCCAGGGCCAATGCGTGTAGGAGAGCAGCGCTTTTCTACGAAAAACAATGTACGTGCCTAAACGCATCTAAATGTGCTTAAGCACTGGGCGCAGTTAGTGCTTGAGCGTGCATTGATTTCAATGGCCAGAATAAATGAATATTTGGCCAATGAAATGAATGAGCGCTAAAAAACTTGATGTGCCTGAATACTTTAGGCACGTTTTTTTAATGGCAGTGGGATGTCCTGGCTTTTTCTGCTTTTTTTGCTGCTGCAGTAATTCAGATGAAATCATTGAACTGATTTTTTAAGGTATTTTACAATATTATTTATGTTCAGCTCATATTATGAAATCACAGTAAAATACATTTATTTTATCAGTTTTCTCCTTACCTCCAAACATGCAAGCTGTCCCCTATTTAATTACATATAAACACATGAATGCAGATTAAATAAAGCTTCTTATACATCAGCCTTATCTCGGCCCTCATTATTTCCACAATAGGTGCATGTCGTGCATTATTCACTTCCTGCTCATTAATGGTGTTAGCAAGCCATGGAAATATGAAACTAGCAGCTCACCCAGAAGAAAGAAATTAAAAAGGTTTAGGGTGATTGCTTATCCAGTCCTATAACAGAAACAACCCATAAGAAATAAGAATTCTGGTATCATTAAATGGTAGTCTGTTTTTTTGGGGTTTTTTTAATTGTCAATCCTTAAATGTATACATGGCACCCCACAAAGGATTTGTTTGTTGTAACTCCTGACACCCTGCATTCACAGCATTTTGCAGCAGAACACCACAACTGCTCCAGATTATGCATGACTATTGCAACCAGAGCTTTTTTTTTATGTAGCCCCTGTGGGATTTATTTAAAAATTCAGCCCAGAGTTAAGCCTAGTGCACACAGGCTGAATGTAAGCCGTATGTCAGCAGAAATCAGCCAACATTCGGCCTGCGTGTATGGCAGCCAGTCTCACAGGCTCATGATCTAAAAAGATGTGCTGATCGGCTCCTGATCAGCGCTCTCAGCCAATAACTGAGATCAGTGACTGGAGTGTTCTGGCTGGGGCCATCCCCCTGTCAGAACACAATAGCTCAGGGGAGATTGCTGTACTAAGAGCTTGTTAGTACAGCGGCTCCGATCTGAGCTGTCAGCTGAGTTGAATGGAAAAAAAAACTAGTGGTGTGTACTAGATTTTAGGATGTACCCACTCCTTTTTAAAATAGTTAATTGTCTATAACAATATTCAAATACAACAAAAATGAAATAAATAAAACAAAACTACACTAAATACACCTCCCTCTAAATAAAGGGAAAAGCAGTCATTTTAGTGACAATTTTACCCTCTTTCTGCTGGATAATCTGCAAAATCTCTACTTCAAATACATACACAATGATATGGAATCTTAGTGGATTGTACAATGTGGCAGCTTTATAGTGATCTATTACCTGTTGTGATCAATAGTGTGTTAAAGAAAATTAATTGTCATGTATTTCACTAAAAATTAATGACATTACTAACTGTGTATACGGTATGCTAATGTTAGCTTCTTCTGTAATAACATGTTCACTTGCTAGAATTAATTTGCAGAAAGAAATTATTAAAATTAATTGTTGTCCTCTATATTCTTGGAATGTCTTGTTGTGGAACATGGAGACAGTTGTATTCCTTGATATAGAGTGAGTTAATTGGGAGTCTAGAGGTCAAGCTGATAAGGAGTTCCGAGAGCAGAAATTAATGTCTCTTGTAATTAATTTTGTGCGTGCTGTGAGTGTGTAATTTATGTAAAATGTTTATGTTTCGTCAGGTCCTACCAGTGCAAGGAGAAGGTCATCCAGCACCCAGGGCAAATATGCCAACCCCCCCACCCCTTCCCTTCGGGTTAGGAGTGATGTCACTGTCACTACTCCAGTCGGCCTTGTAACAGAAGCAAATGGCACAGGGATCCCTCATCCCTGCAATAAACCATTGCGTCCAGGACAGCTGCCCCTCCTGCTCACCCCTTGTCCCGGCCTTGGGTCCTACATTTCAACTGTCCAGAATAGGAGCTTTAAAGCCCTTGTTTTTGGTCAACAGACACAATCCCTGTAAACTGTTGCCATTTGGGTCTCCACGTATGCTAATGCCTTTCTAATATTAACTTTTAATTGTAAGGACCCCAGTAATACCAAAATATATTGTTCCGAGTTGGGCAGCCTTTGCCCAATGCAGCCCACCACGCAGACAAGGTAATGCACTCATTTATTTCACCAATACATCGCAACATACTGCAGAGAATAAAGATAACTAAAATGTAATTTTGACATTTCAATAAAGTTATACAAAATAAAATGTAAACTGTGCAATGTGATTGCATTCATTCATTGGCATTGTTAACTACACAGCACACACCAGAGACCGCGTTATAACACAGCTGCTAATGTCAATGGGCCCTAACTTTTGTCTTGTAAATAAACGTACAAAAAAAACAAGAAACTGGGGTGCGCGTGCCTATGCACCAATGGCTAATAAGAGAGAAACAATCTTTGTTGATTGTAAAGTTTATCATGAAAAGAAAGAAGAAGCAAATGAGTGAATGTATATACTGATAGGATGGGAAGCAAATTGATTCTGTAGGAAAGCAGAATATAAAAAGATACCCCAGTATTGCTGATCTACTGTTCTTTTTTACCTTGTCCCTATGATATAGAAGTATCAGATAGGTGGTTTCTATCTACAGGGAGGCCACCTCAAACCATTTGACTGGCTAATTACTGTGGTATGGTGTCATGAATTCAAGCCACTCGTTGGTCTCAGTCAAAAAAGGTAAATCTCATATCTTCAATGTAACCCACTAGGCAATTTGACTGGCCAATTACCATGGGATGGTGTCTTGCATCCAAGCCACTCGTTGGTCTCAGTCAAAAAGAGTTCTCATGACTACATAGAAAACAGCTTGTTCACCATCCTAATAAACCATGTGACCCATGTGACACACCAAAGTATGAAAAAATAGGTGCAAAAAATACCTATCTCTACATGTTTCACTCACTATATGTGCCTTGGCAGGACAAGATAATGGGACAAACAAACATATAAGATCCATGGTGGTGACAGGAAATGGCATCCAATTGTTTGGCCATGCTGTATTTATACCATTATGAGCAAAATAGCCGCCGTGCGTCTACGTGCAGTAACGTCATGATACGTGTGATGTCATTGCACAATCGCACATTGGCCCAACAAAAAAATGATTGTGCCACAGCGCCATCTAACAGACTAGCTGAGAAGTGTTAAGCAATATTTGTTGTAAATATCAATTGGAAATCAATTCCATCTTCTGGAAGAAGGATGAAATAGCACTAATCATGTAGTTGACAAACCAAGAGCCTGCAGCCTGATATTCTCCAGGCCTGGGGATATTGGATTTCCCTTTTGTATATACTCCTGAAGAAGCTCATTTGGTAAGAGATAAGGTGTTTTGTGCACCTATTTTTTCATACTTTGGTGTGTTACAGGGGTCACATGGTTTATTAGAATGGTGTGAACAAGCTATTCTCTATGTAGTCATGAGAGCTTTTTTTTTTACTGAGACCAACGAGTGGCTTGGATGCAAGACACCATCCCATGGTAATTGGCAAGTCAAATTGCCTAGTGGGTTGAATTCATGACACCATACCACAGTAATTAGCTAGTCAAATGGTTTGAGGAGGCCTCCCTGTAGATAGAGACACCTATCTTATACTCCTATATCATAGGGGCAGGCTAAAATAGAATAGCAGATCAACAATACTGGGGTATCTTTTTATCTTCTGCTCTCCTACAGGATCAATATGCTTCCCATCCTATAAGTATATACATACACTCATTTGCTTCTTCTTTTTCATAATACACTTTATAACAACAAAGGTTGATTCTCTCTTATTGGCCTTTGCTGCATAGGCATGCGCACCCTGTTTCTTGTGTTTTTAGTAAAATTACTTGCCAGCTTAAGGCTGGGTTCACACTTCTGTGATCACAGATATCGCATGTGATTCACACCACATTTCTGTGCAGATCACATACGCTGTCTGTGCAATGCGAATTCAGCCATACAAACTGTATGGCTGAAATCACATCGCTTTCCCATCAAAATGGTGTTGGACCCTTTTTTTGATCCGCACTGGAATCGGATCGTATGGGTGTTTACACTTATGCATTCCGATTCCTGCACCATTTGACAGTTTGCACTGCAATCTGTGAATGGATCTGGGGGTCCCATTAACTTTCTATTGACCTAGCAGTGGTTCATAGGTGAACTGCCTGAGAGTAACGTGATGCGGGAATCCGCACAGGAATCGCGTTGTTCCCGCATCGCATATGTGTGAAACGGGACTAAGAGACCTTTGTACATTATAGTAGGCAATTTGTTTAGTAGTAATTTGTAAATAAATGTTAAAAACCATCACTGTGAGCAGTGGGTGATGATTTTTTTTTTTATCAAGTGTAAATAACCTGGTGCAATAGAGGTACAAATGGCACTGGATCAGACCTATCTACACATGCCTATATTGTATGTGAACTGTATTGTCTGCAAATGGCTTTGTAATTCTGTTCAGCCAGTCTTGTGGTGCACACTTCTCAACACTGCAAAGGGGAGGACCTTCCATTGTAATCTGTCTGCTCTGACCAGGGCTTTTTTTCAGCGGGAACTTGGGGGAACGCAGTCCCGGCACCTCCAGCACTGAATGTATTAAATGGCAAGGAGTGCTAAAGGGTCCATTGATGCTGGCTTCTGGGGGATCTATAGTTGCTGGAGGGGGTATTGTTGCTGGGGTGGGGGCAGTCATTGCTGGGAGGGATCTACTGTTAAACGCGGGGTCTATTCTTGCTGGCTGCTGGAGGGTCTATTGATGCTGGCTGCTGGAGGGTCTATTGATGCTGGCTGCTGGGAGTCTATTGTTCCTGGGGTGTATCTATTTGTGCTATGGGGTTCCATTGTTGGTGGGCATCTATTGTTGCTGGCTGTTGGAAGTCTATTGTTGCTGGGATGGGTCTATTGTTGCAGGGAGGTCCATTGTTGCTGGGGGGTCTATTGTTGCTAGCTACCTGGGATCTACAGATATTTGACTGCTTTTCCACCTATTCTCTGAGAAAAAAAGCCCTGGCTTTTACCCATAATAGTCTTAAGGCTGAACAAGAAAATCGTAGACTTATCTTCCTTGCTATGTAGTATTGCAGAAATTTGTACAAGGCTGGCTGAACAGAAATCTGTTGGCAGTAAAAACTGTTAATATTTTAAGAGTCAGCACCTACAAAAAGAATATGAATAAATCATTAAAGAACCCCTTCCCCAGGTCGCTGCGAAGCATAGTAACTCACTGACCATTCTGGATGACACAAATGCATTTGTAAGCATGTCAGATACTCACGCAAGAATGCCTAATGTCATTCTACATTTTGTGATCGTACACCTCACCTATGAAATAGCCATCATCATCTCAAGTCCTGTCTCCCCACATCTGCCTCAATCTTGCCTTTACTGATAATTTATGCGTATTCGTATTAGTGCTGTGATGTCCTATGGAAGGAAAAAAAAGGCTCTCCTAAACGAAAGGGGGACCTTTGGCCTTCACCGCTTAATTATGCTACTCTGTGCACGTATGCAGTATTGTGATACTCCGAAGCCTTATGTTGTAATAGGAAGTAAATATCTAGTGCTACATAACTGTACACTCACCGGCTACTTTATTAGGTAAACCTTTCTAGTACCAGATTGGATCCCCTTTTGCCTTCAGAACTGACTTAAAGGAGTTGTAAAGGCAGAAGGTTTTTCTTTTATCCTAATGCATTCTATGCATTAAGATAAAAAAAGCCTTCTGTGTGCAGCAGCCTCCCCAGCACCCCCTAATTACATACCTGTAACAAGTGTCTTAGCCATCCGGGACCCTCCTCCTGATTGTCTGAGACACAGCAGTGGCACCATTGGCTCCCATGGCTGTCAATCAAAGTCAGTTAGCCAATCAGCAGAGGGGGTGGGGCTAGGTTGGGCTCCGTGTCTGAATGGACACAGGGAGCTGTGAATCGGCTCAGGTGCCCCAATAGCAAGCTGCTTTCTGTGGGGGCACTTGAGAGGAGGGGAGGGGCCAGGAGCAGTGAAGAGGGACCTGAGAAGAGGGGGGTCCAGGCTGCTCTAAGCAAAACTACTGCAATAGAGCAGGTAAGTATAACACGTTTGTTATTTTTACAAAAAAAAAATAGACTTTACAATCACTTTAATCCTTTGTAGCATAGATTCAACAAGGTGTTGGAAACGTTCCCCAGAGATTTTGGTCAATATTGACATGATAGCATCACGCACTTGCTGCAGATTTGTCGGCTGCACATCCATGATGTGAATCACCCGTTACACCACATCCCAAAGGTGCTCTATTGGATGGAGATCTGGTGACTGTGGAGGGTATTGGAGTACAGTCACCTCATTGTCATGTTCAAGAAACCAGTGGTGAGAGGATTTGAGCTTTGTGACATGGTGCATTATCCTGCTGGAAGTTGCTGTCAGAAGATGGGTACACTGTGGTCATAAAGGGATGGACATGGTCAGCAACAATACTCAGGTAGGCCGTGGTGTTTAACCACTTCCCACCCGGCCAATGCATATATACGGCCGGGTGAGAGCTGTCTACTCCTGATAGGCCGTTCAGGAACGTCCTTCAGAAGTAGCGGGATCGCGCGCGCGCGTGCCCGCGCAGCGGCGCGATCCCGATGTGCTCGTGTCACCCGGACACGGCACATCTCAGATCGGCAGGAGGGCTCTGTGATTGGCCCTCCTGATCACATGACGGCCGTGTCCAATCACGGCCGTCATGTGATGTAAACAAACAGCCGGTTGCTAGGCAATCGGCTCTCCTCTCCTCACACGGAAGTCATCGCTGAGGAGAGGAGAGCAGAACGCTGCAGCCGGCTGATGATCACTGAGTATGAGCTGTTTTTTACAGCTTTTTACTCACTGATCATCAGTCTAGTGTCAACACACAACACACAACACACCACACAGTACAAACACAGTCCCCACATATGTCCCCAAAACACACATGTCCCCAAAACATACATGTCCCCAAATAATAAAAACACATGTCCCCAATAATAAAAACATGTCCCCCACATATGTCCCACTAAAATCACATGTCCCAATGATTATCTGCACACATATGTACGTGATCACCTGCACACATATGTACATGATCATTTGCGTACATATGTCCCTGATCACACAAACCAATTATTATACACTTAACGGAATTTTTTTTACCAAAAACATGTAGCAGAATACATTGTGGCTTAAATTTATGACAAAATTTGATTTTATTGGATTTCTTTTCAAATAGAAAAAAGAAAATATTGTTTTTTTTCCAAATTTCCGCTTTTTTTGCGCTTATATCGCAAAAAATAAAAAACGGATTCGTGAATAAATAACACCAAAATAAAGCTCTATTTATGCGAACAAAATGATAACCATTTCATTTGGGTACAGTGTAGCATGACCGCGCAATTGTTATTGAAAGCGCTAGAGCGATGAAAGCTGAAAATTGGGCTGGGAAGGAAGGGGGTGAAAGTGCCCTGTATTGTAGTGGTTAAAGGATCCTCAATTGGTACTAAGGAGCCCAAATTGTGGCAATAAAATATCCCCCCACACCATCAGCCGGAACCATTGATACAAGGCAGGGTGGATCCATGATTTCATGTTGTTTACGCCAAATTCTGACCCTACCTTCTTAATGTCGCAGCTGAAATTGAGACTCATCAGACCAGACAACGTTTTTCCAATCTTCTATTGTCTAATTATGGTGAGTCTTGTAATGGAAATTTGTAAGTTCTGTATATAATTGTATTCTATTTTATATGTATTGCACGATGCCCTCACTGTGCAAATGGCACTAATAATGTTTTCAGTACATGTTTTGCATTCTTTCGAGTCCTGATTAGAATTAGCCTGCCTATGTAACGCCCCTTGTTACCATACAAGTACAATTGTAATCTTTAATGTGATACCTGCGTAATCATGTTTATAAAAACCTTCAATTGCATCATAATAAAGCAGAACAGTTATTTGGAAAGATGTGCAGTGTATCATTTGTGTCTGTTCCCTACTGCAGTAGTTATTATTCATTTGGAACCACTAATCAATATGCGGATAGGAGTTGCCTATCTACAGAATATCTAAATCAGCCTGTGCGAATTGTAGCCTAAGTTTCCTGTTCTTAGCTGACAGGAGTGGCACCCGGTGTGGCCTTTTGGTGCTGTAGCCCATCTGCTTCAAGGTTCGATGTGTTGTGAGTTCAGAGATAGTATTCTGCTTACCTTCGCTGTAACGAGTGGCTATTTGAATTACTGTTGCCTTTCTATCATCTTAAACCAGTCTGCCCATTCTTCTCTGATATCAACAAGCCATTTTTTGTCCTTGCAACTGCCACTCACTGGATATTTTCTCTTTTTCTGACCACTTTCTGTAAACCCTAGAGATGGATTTGCATCAAAATCCCAGTAGATCAGCAGTTTTTGAAACACTCAGACCAGTCTGTCTGACACCAACAACCATGCCACATTCAAAATCACTTAAACCCCCTTTCTTCCCCATTCTGATGCTTTGTTTGAACTTCAGCAATTCGTCTTTACCGGTGTATATATAATGTACAGTGGTGTGAAAAAGTGTTTGCCCCCTTCCTCATTTCCTGTTCCTTTGCATGTTTGTCACACTTAAGTGTTTCGGAACATCAAACCAATTTAAACAATAGTCAAGGACAACACAAGTAAACACAAAATGCAATTTGTAAATGAAGGTGTTTATTATTAAAGGTGAAA